>NC_138345.1:93863416-94470916 GCF_046562875.1 Panthera onca | reverse complement strand
TTAGTTTCAGAACTAAACGTTTTAGACTACATTAAGTCATCTTAACTAATTTTCATAAGGAGAATGGTATTTGAACTGAAGAACTCCTAAGCTTTGGGACAAGCATTAGGAGTAAAAAAAGGTTGGGGAAAGGGTGGGGGGGTGGGCAGGGTGACAGAATCTAACTGCAAAAAGCCCAAATCCAATAGCAGTTCCTGGTTAAGCAATGGTTAAGTATATATTACTGTGTAAATAAAAATACAGATACTCTTCAACTAATGATGGCATTACATCCTGATAAACCCATCCTAAGCTGAAAATATTGTTACGCTGAAAATGTATTTAATATATATAACCTACTGAATGCTGTAGCTTAGTCTAGCCTAAGTTAAATGTGCTCAGAACACGATATTAGCCTACACTTGGACAAAATACCACAAAGCCTCTTTTAAATGTACTGAAAATCTCATGCAATCTATTGAATACTGTACTGAAAGTGAAAAAAAATGGTTATATGGAGACAGAATGATTTCAGGTGTACTGTTTATTCACCCTTATGATAGCATGGCTAACTGGGAGCTGTGAGTGGCTGCCTCTGCCCAGTATCACGACAGAGTATTGTACAGAAAACTGCTGGCCTAGAGAAAAAAATATCAAAATTTGAAGTACAGTTTCTGTTGAATGAGTATCACTTTTGTATCATCATAACATCAAAAAATTGTAAAATTAACCATCATAGGTCTGGGACTGTCTATTCAAAATATCGTTCAACCAGTGACCTTAGCCATACAAAATACAGCAAAAAATACAGAAACACGTCACCAGAGGCACTTTATTACTATCCTTCCCTTTCCTACACTTACTCTACATACATTTCTCTAAGAAGCTAGTTATCTAGCCTCCCATAGGTAATTATGATGCAAAACTATAGGAAAAAAAATTCAAGGAAGCAAAATAATACAGGATGTTCTTCTTCCCATCCCCTTTTCCAATATAGTATTTCTGGTCTATGGACCGGGAAACAGTACCCTGAAAGCATGGAGTCAAATGACAATCTGGCACCAGTTCAGTTTACTGATAACCTTTATTGACAACCTACTAAGTACTATGTACTACAGAAGGTACTAGAAATGCAAACATAAAGACATAACCCTACCTCTTAGGTAGGAAGGTGCTTAAGGTCCACTGGAGGTTATGGTAGATGGTAGGGATGGACAGTAGGTTACAATGCAGCATGACACTTTTAATTATTTAAGCTTAAAGACTAAAAGCAGCACAACAAAAGGATTTGGGGACTCAGGAATAGTTTCATTTAAAAAATGACACTACAGTAGAGTTTTGACGAAGAAGTTTGTCAAACAGAGACGTGGTAGTAAAAGTACCCCTACCCACCCACATAAAAATATATGAAAGCAAAAAAACAAAAACAAAAGCTTTCAGGGTAAGTAGCAAATACAGTTGTCCAAAATATCTACCTACATCTAAATAGATCCCAAGTGTAAGCATATACATCAAATATGTCCAGAAAAGGGAAATTTTTTCCTACATAACTTATTTTATATTTCCATATTATAATAAGCTATATTATCAAAAAAAACCACTTAAGCCATTTTATTACTTCATAATTGAGTGTACCTCCAAGTGATATGCCAAGAGATGTGCATCTACATCTCAGAGAACAAGCTGTTAGAAAAACATAATAAGAACTATTTTTCCAGGTTATCCCTAACAGTATAGACAAAGTAAATAAATGAACAAGCCATATGAGCATGACCTGTCATAGACAGGAATTTTAAGAGGTCAAAAAAGGATGCCAAACAGAAAAACTAAAGCAAGAAGAAAAAATATATACAGTATTTAAACTGAATGTGGAAAGGTTAAAATCAGGTAAAAATTGAAATTTCTCTTTGTAAAATCAAGGTAAAAATCAAGGTAAAAATTGTAATTTTAAAAAGTGAAAACCCTAACGTCCATTCTATTTCTTTTCAAAGGCAGACTCTCTCTAACAGACATCAATGTTAAAGCTTATTCAAAACATCTAGTGAAAGTCACAATGAAATTCCTGTTTAAGCATCACAGGCAGAAATTAACCTTAGTAAGGAGGAACCATCACCTGTATCATCAACCAAAATGATTCCTATCATAGCACTAGATCCCTTCCTTGATATCAATATTGTATGTAATTATATTCAAAAATTATAGTGCAGCTCAGATTAACTCTGTAAAACTGCCCTACCTAGTACCTTGGTTTCTTTTGCTTCTTTGTGTTACAAAATCTACCAGAGGTCTAGGCAACAAACAAAATCTTATTTAGTAGTATCTTTTCCTAAGACTGTATCACTATTTGCATAAGCTGTCCTCAATGCCTATTCAAGCAAGCACAGGGAAAGTTTTGTTTTTAAATATGTAATAATAGAACAAACCTTGTACTGGTAAAAATTTCAGGTTAATTTAAAAATACTATTTATCACTGCTCTTAAGGAGTAAAAAACAAATGAACTTATTTTTACTAGTCTATTGAGGTCTATTCATATTTCATATATAGAAGTAAAGTATGCTTCTACTTTTCTACAGTATAAGAAAATTTTATGAAGCAAATTTGTCACTATACAGGGCAAAACTATAATTTCCCATAGGTTGTGAAAAATTCTCTAAGAATCTTTCAAGATACAAGTAACTTTAATACCATTATCTATTAAAGAAATAAAAACCAAAACTAGGTTAGAAGCACTTGTAATGAAATCTACTCATAAATCTGAAGTACTTATTTACTTTTGAACAAAGAAAAATTTCAGGTTAAAACTAAGTGTAAAGCATCTCCAGAAAATGAAAAAGTAAATTAAACACCCAAAATTATTAAGTAAAAACATAGGTAATTAGCTCTCTTGGGGAAGAATATCATTCTGAGTTTTATTTTATCTTCAAGATCAAGTACTTCTCAAACGAAGGAGATATAAATACACTCTTGCATTCTGTCCTATTTTTTTCCACCACACAAATTTACTTTAAAACGGAAGTATTATAGAAACTGAAAATTTTTTAAAGGCTGTATTTGAAGGCTGTTGCTTGCTTAGGCATACAGTCAATTCTCATTCCCCAAGAGCATCAGATTAGGTTACAGATATCTCTATGCAGTATACTTAGAATAAAAGGGTTCTGCTTACAATAATTTATTTTTATTGATACAACATTAATCAGGATGTAGAAACTGTGAGTTTCTCGATTCCTGTCTAAACTACAAAGTATGCACAGAATTAACTGCAATTCAAGCCCCTAGGGAAAAAATGAGAAAAATACCTTTTTAAAATTAAATGAGAATTTTACAAAGTCAAAGTGAACAGTTTTGTCTTTTTTACGTATGTATTGTTATTTTTCCTTTAAATTTAATATAAGAATTACAAACTAAAGAGGAGTTCAACATACAAAGCTTATTAACGATCTTGGTCCATTAAGTAGTGTTTCAACTAAAATATCTGAATGTAGACATCTTTAGATGTTTTAGCCATTTCAGTCCTCTGTGATTCTGAATCAACCCTTTAACTCTGAGATAAAGTTATCTTGCAAAATTGCAAAAGATGTGTTCACTGACGTTTGAGAAATAACTTGTCAAATATACTAAGTATTTCTAAACAATTCAACTTATACCCATGTAAACAGACACTTTGAAATTTCTATTCAACGCCCCCATACTTTATATTTCCACTTATGTTATTCCTAAAGGCAAATCAAAAGTTACACTTAACGATTCTAGAGGTTTAGAAATTCCCAATGCCAAGACTAACAGGAAGAAATGTGTTCAATTGTTACCTCTAAATTCAAGTATGGCCTCCCTCGTGAACAGATTTTAACTCAGTACTTTCTATTATTTCGCCAAGAATATAAGGGTTGATATGAATGTACTTAATTATTATAAACGGTCCAGAAGATTAAGAAAGGAGTTAAGATTCTCTGACCAAGAGTTCTATGAAAATGAAACAGAATGAATTGCATTCGGTCTTATAGATGTTGAAAAGTGAAGGCCTCCTCTTAGGATTCAAGGGAAGTTGATGTTTAGGTTCCTTCCGAGGGTGGTACCCGTATGTAAGACTTTTGTGGTGGTAATGCCATATCCACAGGCTATGGTATAAATGCAAATTCTAAAACCTTGGAAGTGTTTTTATAAACGAAAACTAGAATTCGCATTCGCTGAAGACAGGAGTTTGAGGCTTTCTCTTCTAGATGGACAGCAGAGCCTCAACGAAAAACTAGGTGGGCCTCTTTCAACCCCACTCATTTCTTCCGTGAAACTTTTAAGTTAGACCCAAGGCAGCACAAGGTGGAGAGGCCCCGGCGGAAGTAGAAACCTAGAACTGGCAACTTCACAAACAGAAGCGTCTCAGGTTCCTCCGCCGCCCCAGGACTATCCCGTCTCACTCTCTATCACACCACTGAAGGTTCACCCTCCCGGTGCGGTGGCAGAGGAAGCATCACAGTTGCACTCCTCCTTCCACCAACCATACCCTTTGGTATCCCAAGGCCTGGGGGCTCCTGAGGCCCGTTAGCCAGTACAATGTCCCGCCCCCCCCCCATCTATTACACACACATACACACACAGACACAAGTTGCAGGTGATGTGGGTGTACTCAGAAAATGTGAACAGCCAGAGACCGCGGCAGCTGCTGGGAACGCGGCAGCCCCATCTAAAGCGGACCCGGGCTCCTTGGCCACCACCGCAGCCGCCTTCTCTTCTTCCCCAGGAAGCAGCGCGGCGACGGTGGCTCCTCCGCGCTGGCGGGAGCTCGGCGGAGCGGAGTCTAAGGGAAGCCTCAGCGCCCGCCGAAGGGACCGGGCCTAGCTAGGATCCAGGGCTGCCGCTGCAGCCACCCAAGTACAGCGACGCTTTACGTCCCGTCCACCACCCTCCCCATACACACCCCCTCCCTCCTCCACCGCCGCCACCCCCCCTCCCCGCCCGCTCCGCTCTCCCTCTCTCGATTGGAGCCGAGACAAAAGCAACGGGAAGCGGCGGGCCAGGACGCTGCCCGCGGACCCCGGACGCGGCCGGACCGGCCCCGAGGCATTCCCCGGCCTTGAGGGGGCCCCGAATCCGCCGCCCCCGCCGCGCACCCCGCTGCCAGACTTCCGAAAATTTGCCAAAAACTCACCGCATGAATTTTCTTGTCCCGCGGATCCAAGATGGCGACGTATCCACCGCGGAGGCTGCTGGGAGCAAGACCTTTACCCTCTGACCCCCGCCGTGACCCCCGTCGTTCCGGCTTCACTCAAAGCGGCGGCGGAAGGTGGGAGCGGCGATTGCCGACCGGACAGGGTTGGGGGTGGGTAGGCGGCTTCCCGCGCGTTCGAGAAAGGGTGGGGAGAGGCGCTTCACTCCCTCACCTTCTTCCCCGCGGCTTTCAGCATGTCTTCCACCGACTCACGGGGAGGCTCGTCGCTTCTTCGCGGCCGTTATAGCGAGCAGGGCCTCTGCGGCCGCTGCAGGTCCCCTGAGACCGGGTCGCGCTGCACTGGGCACGGGCCCTGGGTCCGAGGCGGGCCCCGGGGTCCAGGGGCGGGGAATGGTGAGGTGGCGTCAGCCCGCCCTGCCTGGGGACGCGGAGCGTGTTTGTGTTTGTGTTCGTGTCGGACACCACGCCCCTCCCACGTCTGTCCGCCTGGAACGGCCCCCACACCCACCCCACCCCCGACTCCCACCACCTGAAGCAAAACTGATCGTTGTCTTGTTTTCCTCCCTCAGCCCCCGCAAACTGCGGTGTTCGTGCACGCACTTCCAGGGACCAGCAGCACGTCACCATCACCTCCTGAGAAGTGAGTTCCCCTCCGCCGAAACCGTTGGTATTTTCTACTCATCACCCTTCCTTTTTCTTTCTTTTTTTTTTTTAACTTGATGGGAGGGAGCATATTGGGGAGCAAGTTTTTAAAGCTCTATTGAATGAGCTTGCGCTAGCCGAGTTAGATTTATAGCACTTTCTTTCGCTCCTGTTCCCCCCAGTCCCCATGTAAGCTGGAGTGACCGGCTGGGCTGTGAGCAATACCGTTTGAAATTACGGTGGCTTTGATGGGAACTTCAGGAGAGTGAAGTCTTTGTTTTTCAGGAAAGTAACTGTCACTCAAAGTTCAATTGGTGTTCTTCGAAATAACCTCTATTCCTTTGTGTGTCGATAAATGCTTTCCCTTTTGTTACTTTTCGACATTTTTGGACTTTAAAAAGAGCTTCTGCATGTGTATTTTGGAATTGTGTAGTTTCATAAAGTGAATTGTTATTCTTTTGTGTTTGAGTGATAGACTTTATTAATGTAAAGTACAAGTCATTTGCAGTAAATAAAATTTCTACTTCCCTTGTTTGTTTCTTCTATAAAAATCACCTTTTCTTTACAAAAAAAAAAAAAAACCTGTAATCCAACTTAAAACTTACCAGTGAAGGGCAGAGGGTGTCTATCTTAAATAGCAAGAAAGATAAGGATGTGATAAATAAAAGGTGACTTTGTTGTGTTTACAGAATGCAGGGTGTTTTGACATACTAGTAAACGTTCTGTGGTTTAAATTAAACCCCGAATGGTGCTGACGTTCCCAGTAGAAAATGTGTTGCCTGATTATTCATTTCATTACACATTCTACTTCCCTGTTGTTTACTTCAGGTGAATTCAAGGAGGAGCAACCCCTCTTTCAGTCCTTTCCTCCCCAGCCCCCAGCAGTTCCTTCCTGCCTCTTCAGCATTCTCTTCCGTGTAAGATGATGTGTTCTAGGACTGGATATGCCTCTGAGTGCACGTAATCCAACTTCATCCTGTCCTCACCCTTCTCGTTGCTTCCTCTCTGTTTGTGTCACGTACCAAGCTCTTTCCAGTCTGTAGCAGAGACTGTTAGTTGTCCCCTAAAATTTCTCCCTTTTTTTCATGCTAACAGACATGGACACATGGCTGTCCAGAATGAAGACTGTTTTCCGGCCTCTCTGTAGCCATGTGGTAGTCTGGCCAATGGCGTATAAGCAAAAAGGTCATGTGGCGTCCCTTCAGAACCACCCTTAAGATACAGTTGGTGTACACATCCGGTCCTCTGTCTCTTTTCCTCTTAATATCCTGCACCCTGGAATATGGATGTGACGGCCTGGAAGTCTAGCCACCAATGTGGGCTGCAGGCGAAATCTTAAACTGGTGGGAGCTTGGGTTCTTGAGACCTTTGTGGAGCACCGTACCAGCCCTGCACTCTTTACGTTCAGTTTTGTTTTGGTTTGGTTTTTTGTTTGGGGGGGGTTTTTTTAGAGCTAGAGAGAGAGAGCACCTTCTTTTTTTTTTTTTTCTTAGTTCGAGCAAGTGAGCACCAGTGGAAGAGAGGGGCAGAGGAAGAGAGAATCCCACGCAGGCTCCAAAGACGCAGGGCTCGATCCCACAACCCTGGGATCATGACCTGAATGGAAATCAAAGATTCAGATACTCAACCGACTGAGCCAGCCAGGCGCCCCTACATTTAGATTTTGATAGGAGAAAATAAATTTCTATTTTATTAAAAACTCTATTTAGGGTCTCTTCTCAACTGAATGTAATTTTAACTGATACTCCATCTCAGGACCTTTGTACTTTTGCACTATTATTTTTTTCTGTCTGGGATGTACTTTCTCTGTGTCTATGTAGCTAACTCATTCTCATCCTTCAGGTCTTAACTCAGAAATCAAGGCACACGGGTGCCTCAGTATGTTAAGCATCCGACTCTTGATTTTTGGCTCAGGTCATGATGTCATGGTTCCTGAGTTCGAGCCCTGTATCAGGCTCTGCACTGTCAGTGCTTAGGACTCTTTCTGCCCCTCCCCTGTACGCTCTCATTCTCTCTCCCTCTCAAATAAGAACTTTAAAAAAAGAAAGAATCTCTGACAGGCCTTCCTTCACCACCATGTTTAAAGTATCTCCTTTTCCCATTTATTTTTAAATAGCATTTATAATTTATCATTATCTTTATTGTTTGATTTCTGTTTCCCTTTACCCCACTAAAAATTTAAGTTCCATGGGGGCAGGGGCTACATCTATTTTGATCACTGCTTTATCCCCCACACATAGTATACATTAGGTAAGTACTGTTGAATGAATGAAACACTGAATAAATAAACCATTGAATGAATGAAATAGATTCTTATCCAAGATTAGGTAAGCTTTTTTTTTTTTTTTTTTAAATGTCTTGAAAGGTTTCCTTCACATAATATGTAAACTCCTGGGCACCTGGGTGGCTCAGTCGGTTGAGCATACCACTTCAGCTCAGGTCAGGAACTCAACGGTTCATGAATTGGAGCCCTGTGTTGGTCTCTGTGCTGGCAACTCCGAGCCTGGAGCCTGCTTCTTATTCTGTGTCTCCCTCTCCCTCTGCCCCTCCCCAGCTCTGCGTTCACTCTCTCAAAAGTGAATAAACGTTAAAAAAAAAAAAAAAATTTTTTTTAGTAAGTAAATAAAATCCAAGCTGGGAAGCAGCTAGGAAAAATTGTGCTAAACTAATGGAATGTACTAGCTTCCATCCCTGGATAATGAAGATGTATACCTTTTTGGGGGAAATTGACAAGGCTATTATAGGAAAAACAACTTAATTGGTAAGGCTGACTGGCAAATCAGAAAGAATACTCAATATCGTATATGGGGCAGAAATTTCCATTATGTAGTGGTCTGATTTATTATGTAACTTACTGGATCTCAGATTCTTCATCTAAAATGTAGGTAAGAATCTTAAGCTTTGAATGGTAATATAAAAGTTTAATAGTCCATCTTGGGAGTGAGTGACAGAACACATGTTACACATTAATTTGGTTTTCAGGTGTTATTTTAACAAGTGATTATGTCTTGTTAGTACTGGCAAGGGTTCAGAGAAATAGGGCTTCTTAAACTTCCGAGTATATAAATGGCACACACTTCTAGAGTGCAGTTTGACAGTATGTATCAGAAGCCTTGAGCATGTGCATTTGACCCTGAAGTTCCTCTTCTAGAAATGTATCATAAGGAAATAAGAATATGTGTAACAATTTGATTGCAAGAGTATTCATTCCTGCATTGTTTGTTAAGATATTCCTTAAATAGGGGCACCTGGCTGGCTCAGTCAGTTGAGCATCTGACTTGGGCTCAGGTCATGATCTCACGATTCACAATTCGAGCCCCAAGTGGGGCTCTGTGCTGACAGCTTGGAGCCTGGAGCCTGCCTCAGGTTCTGCGTCTCCTTCTGTCTCTGCCACTCCCCAGCTCACACTGTCTCTCTCTCAAAAATAAACATTAAAAAAGATTTTTTTAAAGATATTCCTTAAATAAATTAAGCTACATGCAGAGAACAGTATTCGGCCATTAAAAATGATGTGGAAGAAATGTTATTGACCTGATATATTAAGTGTAAAGAGGAAGTTTTAAAATGTACAGTTGATCCTTGAATAATGCAGGGGTTGGGATGCCCAACTTCCTCCCTCACATAGTCAAAAACTGCTAATAGTGTACCATTGACCAGAAGCCTTACCAATAATATAAACAGTCAACATATTTTGAATGTTATATGCATTGTATGCTGTATTTTTACAACAAAGGAAGCTAGAGAAAAAAAATATTAAGAAAATTACAAGGAAAATACATTTACAGTATTGTACTATATTTATCGAAAAAAAATCTGTGTGTAAGTGGACCCATGCAGTCCAAACCTGTGTTGTCAACTGTAATTCCAATTTTGTAGAGATTTGTAGTCTCACAGAGATCTAACAGGATATGTGCAAAGGGTTAATTCAACCTTGCAAAAGTATTTTTATTTACAGCTATTTTTATATCATTATTTCTATTTCATTTTTTAATTTTCATAGAATAAAAATTTTGTATAATAGTAATAAAAAAACGCTATTTCTGTCTTTATAAAACCGAGTGAATGATTTGGAACAATAGTATCACATACTCAGTTGCCAAGCCTGATATCTTTATCCTTCTTCCCTATGCCTCACAAATAGTTATCAATTGTGTATTTTATCTTCCAATGAAGACATAGTAATAGCAGCAACAGATGTAGCAAACACTTAAGATTCACTGCATGCCAGGCATTGTTGTAAGCATTTTACCTAAATTAACTCCTGCAATCCTTACATCTACCATATTTTGTGCTAAGATCTGCTAAAATCTGTAGTTCGGACTAAATTCTCTGTTAGGGCAGAAAAAAAGAGGACTGTTGTGTCAGGATAATTTCACCAAGTAGCTGTTTAATTTCCATGTTGAATGACTGGATAGCTGGGGATGAAAGGAAGGGACATTTTCACAGTGAGGGGAATAACATGAGCAAAGGCAGATTGTACATGCTGGGGCTGCCACAGGCAAAGCACCACAGATTGGGCGACTTAAACAACAAATGCATTTTTGCTCACAGCTGTGGAGGCTAGAAGTCTGAGACGGTTGGTTTCTTCCCAGAGCCTTGTTCTTGGCTTCTAGATGGCCCTTTTCATGTTTATGTGGTCTTCTCCCTGTATGTGAATTTGTTTCCAAATTTCCCCTTTTTATAAGAACACCAGTCATATTGGATTAGGACATACCCATATGACCTCATTTAACATTAATTACCTTTTTAAAGTTCCTATATCCAAATGTAATAACATTTTGAGGTAAGGGGATTAGCACCTCATAAATTTTGGGGGGACACAACACAATCTGGGTCAGCTTAGAAGTAGAAATGAGCATGGGCCAGCAACTAGAACCAGACTCAGATAAGCAGAAGGGGACTAGTGGAAATTACGTAGAATAAGGAGGCAGGATTTTGGAGTGTTTTAAAATGCAGAGCAAAAGAGACAATAGATGGTTTTTAAGAAGTCACTGCAAATAACCCATTTCCAAAGTTTAGTCAGCACCAAAAAGGAAAACAAAATAAGTAGAATCGTTTGTAGTATCTTTTATCATGTCCACTTTTATCACCTAACATCACTGCTCTCATCTTGCAAAGATAATTACTTTAAATTATGAATCAAAAAAATTATGAATCCTCTCCAAAGTAATGTTTTTACCTATTCAGATCACTTTCATACAAGTTTTTTCCCACATCAGGCAAAAGAATCAACAAAATACTTTTTTACTTTGCTTTCTCAACTACGTTAACTGTTGAATGTTTTAATGCATGGTTAAGATATTTTCTTAATGCCAATTCTATCCCACATATGAATTATAAAGTATCTTCCACTTAAATAAGTAAAAATCCCTCCCCCAACAGTTTCCAGAATCAATGAATATAGAAGTAAATCAATCTAAAACTCAAGAAATGGGATGCTTGGGTGGCTTAGTTGGTTAGGTGTCTGATCTCAGCTCTGGTCATGAACTCACAGTTTGTGAGTTCGAGCCCCGTGTCAGGCTCTGTACTTGACAGCTCAGAGCCTGGAGCCTGCTTCAGATTCTGTGTCTCCATGTCTTTCTGTTCCTCCCTGGCTCGCACTCTGTCTCTCTCTCAAAAATAAAGATTTAAAAAAAAATTTTAGGGGTGCCTGGGTGACTCAGTTGGTTAAGCGTCTGACTGGTTCAGTTTGTGGTCTCACAATTCCTGAGCTTGAGCCCCAAATTGGGCTCTATACTGACAGCTCAGAGCCTGGAACCTGTTTCAGATTCTGTTTCTCCCCCCCCCCACCCCCCAACTCTGTCTCTCTCAAAAATAAAAATAAACATTAAAAAAATGTTTTTTTAATTTTTTTAAATAAATAAAACCTGAGAAATCAGCCAATACATTTCTGTTTAAAGAAAAACAGATTAAACACTGACATGATAGCAGGAATGAAAGCAAGTTATGTACACAATAGATTGGAAAAATTATCTGTGCTTTTTAAATACTAATGGCCTTAGTCATAGCCATTCAAATGCTGAATACTAACCTGTTTTGTAACTGAGGAACTTAAAGTGAAAATACATTCAGTATAAAAGAAAATGAAGATTACAAAGACAATGAAACAGTAAAGGTTATGAAATCTGTAGATCTTAAGAAAGCCTTGGTCCTGGAAGAAACACCCCTACTTGAACTGATCCCATCCTATTCAATAATTCTTACTCTCAGGAGCTATTTATGTTTTATGTTTTTTTGTTTTGTTTTTTTAAGTTTACTTATTTTGAGAAAGAGACCACATGAGTAAGAGGGGCAGACAGAGAGGGAGAGGGAGAGAATCTCAACCAGGCTCTGCACTGTCAGCACACAGTCCAGTGCGGGGCTCGAACCCAGGAAACCGTGAGATCATGACCTGAGCTGAAACTGAGAGTTGGACGCTTAACCACCCAAGCAACCCAGGTGCCCCAGAGCTATTTTATGTTTAACCTAAAAGTTTTACATTGCTTTTTTGTTTTTGGATTTTATTTTTATTCCTTGAAAGTGCTCACACTGCAAATTGTTCATGGATGAAATATAGAGCTTAGCACATTTTCTCTCTACAAAATTATGGCATAAATTTGCTCAGTTTTCTATCTGATTGCTAATAAATGTTATACCACAGAGTTTGTAAAAGAAACCCCTTAAGGACTAAATGTGTAGAGCATGCTGCAAAGTGCAAGAAGTAAACTAAAAATGAATCTATAAACCTACATCTGGACCACCACAGTACTGAATGCTGACAAACATAAGGCAGGGGTAAAATTTTTAAAAGAGATATAATTTAGGACACCTGGCTGACTCAGTCCGTGAGCATGCGACTCTTGATTTCCAGGTGATGAGTTCATGCCCCGAGTTGGATGTAGAGATTACTTAAAACACACCAAAATTTTTTTTAAATAAGTAGATATAGTTCAGTCCTAAAAGGGTAAGTAGAAACTAATATATTATTGTTTCTAACCATCCATCACACATTGCAGTGCTTGAAAACAGTCAAAAATCTGCCACAAAAAAATTACACACGTTCTGTATACATCAGAAACAGTCATCTTTGAAATCAAAAGTAAGTAACTTAATAGTTTAAAAACTTTGTTTCAAAAAAAACTGTCAATTACCTGGTTAAACATGAATAGTTAATTCACTTCTCAAAACCTGCATTGGAAATTTTCCGTGAGTACACATGATACCAGTTTCATTTAAACAAACAAAATTGTTATCATAGATAAGTCTGTTCAGTAAGAGGGACAAATATTTAATTAATACATATACCAGGATGCCTTAAGTTGCCAAAGTTTAAGGAAAGTCAGCAACAGGTTAAATATACCAGTGTTCAACTTTGACATCTTTCAAAATAGGAAGAGAATAAAGCCTTTGGCTCACCTTTCCAGTCTAACAAATTCAGTAGAACTAATAAAATCTGTTACTGGATCACTAGCTTAGCTTCTATGCATATTTGTAAAAATTGCATAAAATCGTAAGAGTATAAGATCTAAAAATCAAGAAAAAAAAAAAAAAAAAAAGCCAGGACATACTGTACTTCAAGCATTCACCATTCTAAAATGAGTCATTGTCATTTATGATAAATGACCAGCATCTCTAATAAGGCCATAATTTGGGGAGGGGGAATATGTTCCGTTGTACATATTCTTTTAAAAAAAAAAAGTTTATTTATTTTTGAGAGAGAGCAGAGAGTGAGGGGGAGACAGAGAATCCCAAGCAGATTCCATGCTGTAAGCGTGGAGCCCAATGCAGGGCTCAAACTCACAAGTCATGAGATCATGACTTGAGCTGAAATCAAGAGTCTGACACTTAACTGATTGAGCCACCCAGGCACCATTTGTACATATTCTTCTTAAGATTGCTTCTTAATATATTCTACTCATATTGAAGTTACTATTTATTTATAAAAGCATTTTATAGTACTTGTGAATCTTAAACATCAGCATTTTGTGAAATCTCATTACAATGTCTATAGTGACACTATATCAAACACATAGAAAAATTTTTATCTTCAACCCCTCACCTATACATTTCATGCAATATTTGATGCTTAAAAATACCAAAATGGAAAAAATGCCAAAATAATAATGAAAATAAGTAAAAGAATTTGAACAGTTCCTTAGAAATCCTTACGTAATGATTTCTCTTATAATTATGTTTCCAAAGTTTTGCATTATTTTTATGACATTCTTTCTGAACTCTTCATAAATTTTCTACAGCCTCATAGAATTGGTTTCCAGATATAAACATAAAAGGATGCTTTTAATATAACCAGTTTTGGCAATAAAAGAATAAATGCTTTCTCATCTGAATACAATGTTCTGTTCTAATGTGGTATCCATTTATCATTCATTATTCAAATGTGATTGACTCAGTTATGTGCCACACGTCTTTTATTGTTATGTAATTCTCAAAGAAACTATCCGATATAATAGTATAATTTCCTCCATGTTCTTGTTTGTAGCAGATCTCCAGTTTAAACTTGTGACCCATATTTTGCCCTTCAAATATCCTTATCTTTGTATTGAATTGCTATTTATTGCTCATCAGCTTTCATATTGATCACAGCAATGTTAAAGCTGCTTAGTATTCTGATCTGAACATTATAGATGTTATTACTCGCCGGTGCTTTTGTGGATCACTATCATCTGTAAAAATACGTAGCCTAAAAAGAAAAAACAAATAAGGTAACCGGTGAGAAAAATATAAGATCCATGGAACTAGAAAGTAGTTGTAACAAACCAATCAGCACAAGAAAACCTCAAACAGTAATTAGAGATAAAATATGAGATCAATATTGGCCTGATAATAATTATAGCTACCACTTAATTTGGCATCTACTAAATTGCAAGCACCATAATTACATGATTTCATTCAGCTGCATAACATGAGATAAGTAGTATTCACACTGTACAGATGAGGAAATGGAGGCTCTAAGAAAGGTTGCCTTCAATTATATAAATTATTTCCAACTTCACAGCCAGTTCTCTCTTTTTTAATAATGTATGTAGTTTATAATATTGTGATATATATCTGTGTGTGTGTGTGTGTGTGTGTGTGTGCGCGCACACACGTGTGCCTGTGTGGGGGGGGGGGGCTTTTGGGGGAAAGAGTCTATAGATTCCATGAGATTCTCTTAAGTGTTCCCTAGTGAAAAAGTCTAAGATAAACACTAAAACCTACTGTAGGTTCAGTGCATTTATTATGAGAAAGAAACTCCAAGGTAGTTTGGCTGAATCAATCAAATGAATAAATATGGAGAACCTAGATAGATCATTAAAATTCTGGCTCAGCTAACAATTATTGAGTTCCTATTATGCACCAGTCATACAAATTATGTAGTACTGTTCCTCAATCTTGAATAATATAGGAATACCCTATAAGAATTATTGTGTGTACCCAATATGATAAATATTTTAAAGTTACCCTAATATGTGCTATGTGCACATAGAAAATTTGGTGTAAACCTGTACTGATAGCTCTTCTTTAACTATTAAACCAGAAATAATAGAAATTAAACTAAAATATTTGAAATTAATAACATTAATTTTAAAGTAACAAAGACTATTGTTTTGCTGAGCTGGAAGTCATTGGAAATTAATACAGCACATTTGTTGTAATTTGGAATGCCTACATTACTATATGATAATTCAATTTTCCCATTAGTTTTCTCTGTTAAAATTTTTTTAAAAAAAATCTTTGTTCCAGAACAAAGCAGGAACAATATTTGACCTTTGCCTGTCATGTGTGCATCATTCGTTTGTTTTTATTCTCTACTGTAGCCCAGGGCAATTTAAGTTTTATAGCTTGGCTCTAACTCAGTTAGAACACAAAAACCTCGTATTCAAATCAGGTGAAAAGTGTGTATTTATATAATGGTCTTCCCTGTGATCCAAAGTATAGTTACATTTTAAGTTATTTTTGAAATGAAACTTCAAAACTAAAGGTTTTTGAGGAGAAATCACAAATGTTCAAGAATATATTACTAAATCACCAGGGATTGGAGAAGCAAAGGTTAAGAACTTGGGGTTTTAGAATAGCTCAGACCTGAAATTTTATCCAACTAAAATACACACAAGCTGAGGTCCCTTAGGCAAGATGCTTAACCTCTCCAAACCTCAGTTTTGTTACCTTAAAATTGTACATAGAAAGATTACCATGTCTTTCAGGGTCGTTAACATTTTATGAGATGATCTTTGTAAACCTTAGCATAATGTAGAATGAAGCAAACAATCACAAAATACTAGTTGCTATAATGATAGTATTTTTATGTGAAATACTACATGTAATCTAAGAATTTTGAATAGAGAAGCTAATTATTAAGGGAGCATCTGAGAGGGAAAAATACAAGAAAATAATAGATAATATAAAAGCCATTTAAAAGTGACAGCAAACACAAGTGTGCTCACTGGCTGTTACATGTTTTCTGTTGAGAAATAAAAAGTCAGGTAAGGCAGGAAAGTGAAACATATTCTTAAATTATTACATTTTTATAGCATCAAGTAGTGATTATGTTGTACTTTGTACTGTAAGAATACTTTTTTTAAATAAAATAAACATTAGCTAATCTTTTTCAGTTGCTGGGATGACATCCCTTCTACAATTACTCACAGGATTTTTAAGGCCTATGACTTTTTAAAGACATTGTTTACAAGAAGATAGTTACTAAACATTTATAATAATTCTCAAGTAACTTTCCGTTTTTAATAAGGTGTCCAACTCTATATGAAGTAGCTAGAACTTATCATTTCAGGTGTTTTTAAAAGACTGCCTGGGGCACCTGTCTGGCTCAATAGGTAGAGCATGCAACCCTTGATCTTGGGGTTGTGAGTTCGAGCCCCACGTTGGGTGGAGAGATTACTTAAAAAATTAAATAGTACTTAAGAAAATAAAAGACCACCTAGACTAGAGGTATACACCGTATATTCTAAAACACTTGTATGTCATCAATATAAATAATATTAGTTGCTATTAGTTTCTGGATTTTAAAAGTTGCTCCATCTGCTATACCTTTGACTGGTGATGGTGATGGTCTTGAAGAAGTATCTCCAAATCTTCTCTTTTCCTTTTAATGAAGCAGCCTATAATTAGGAAATCACTGTTCGTAAGCATAACCCACATAAGTGGGCATAGAAACAGTTAAGTGGCAAAACTCAGAAAAGCAGCCATTGACTTACAAGCTCAGCAGCTGCCACTGAGGAGATATTTGATAATGTAGAATAAAAAGAAATCATAACACATAAGACTTTTAATTAGGAGGGAAGGCCTTTTCTGGTAGCCTCATCTCAAAAGGAAATTGTTCCAGGGAATTTTTAAAAGCCAGGGAATTTTTTTCTCTCTTCTTTTTTCTTTCTTTCTTTCTTTCTTTCTTTCTTTCTTTCCTTCTTTCTTTTTTTCTTAAAAACCTCTTACTATAGTAGCAGAGGGAGGAGAAAGCCTCTATTTTGAATGAACCAACAACAGACATACTTACTATACTGCTTTAAGTTAAGGAACTGGCATAGATCTGTGTAGTTCCTTGTGGACTCAAAAATTACAAAAAGAAGAGAGGGAGGGAGGATACCAACTGGGTTCCTCAGACTAATTTCACGAGATACTGGCAAGTATTCTGTGGGGGAAAAAAAAAAAAAAAAAGGATTCCATTGTAAATTAAGCACAGGGAATGCTGAGTTAAAGTAAAAGAAGTTTCATTATTGCAACATTTACTGGAATTTTTAATATGTATATTTTTAATATATATACACATGTCTCTAAGTGCCTTCGTTGTTTTTAAGATTTAATACCTCACAAAACCATGAACTATCTAACTACATTTAAGAAAATACTGTATTTGGTGGTGGGAGGGGGGGGGGGGCGCCTGGGTGGCTCAGGAAACATTTGCCCTTTTGTCTTTCAAGTAAGGAAGCCTTTGCTCTTTTCTTTGTCCCTTCTTTCTGCCATGAACGAGGGCACTAAGTCTGGGAAGGGAGGAAAAACAGGTATCTGTGAGCCAGGATGTTCCCCTACTGCCTCCAAGTCACTAGAGCTTTACCTGTACTAAGGTGGGTGGTAGGCAGGAGAAGGAGGGCAGAAGAGTTTTGAATTGAGCTAGAGATTGAAGCTTTCAAGTTAACAAGACTGATTATTTAATCTTAGGTTGTTATGATTTAATAAAGTGTCTGAAAATCACAGAATATATATGTAATGTATCATTAAAGGAGCCACCCCTCTGGAAACAAGGAAATTCTACCTGATATTGTTGGGGATAGTTACTGAAAATAATAAAGACATTTCTTGTTTATTCTCTCAAGGGTTTGAAACATTTTGCTAAGGAAGACAAACACTTTAAAACATTTATCCTTAAGTTTTATAAAAATTGTGATTTCTATAATTCTTCATCAATCTCTTTTGTGAACTTTCTGAATTTCTGAAATTTAAAGCATCCTTACAAGTACTTTAGAGGTGTATCCACAACTGACGGTTTTGGTGAAGATTCTAGGGGTCCAGATAACAAAGTAAAGAACACCATTTACACAATGTATTTTTTTTAAGCCCTGCTTTTTATTTTACATTTGCCCTCATTACAAAGACAAGCAGCTATGTCATTCAATCCTGGTATTGTCACCCACACACTGCAGTGTCATTCAATCCTGCTATTGTCACCCAGGCCAGATTTTAAACCAAAAGTAGAATTAAAGAGCCAAGGGGTCTCAGGGCTCCTGGGTGGCTTAGTGGGTTGAGCGGCTGACTCTTGATCTCATGGTTAGTGAGATCGAGCCCTGTGTCAGAATCAAGCCCTGCATCAGGCTTTGCACGGACAGTGCTGAGCCTACTTGGGATTCTCTTCCCTTCTTGGTCCCTCCCCTGCTTATGCTCTTTTTCTCTTTCTCTCTCTCTCTCAAATAAAACTTTTTAAAAAAGAAAAGAGCAAGAGGTCTAAAGTACCTCTTTACTTTTTACATTGGCCTTAACTTTTTTAATCAAATGAAATTTCACAAAATTTTAGATTAGTGTCTTTACTTCCAATTCAATAAAATTAATACAGCTTCACCCAGAAAAGAGCAAAGAGTAGATCTTTTATTTAATATTATTTAAGATGTAGGGGCGCCTGGGTGGCTCAGTCAGTTAAGCGGCCGACTTTGGCTCAGGTCATGATCTCGCAGTCCATGAGTTCGAGCCCCGCGTCGGGCTCTGTGCTGACAGCTCAGAGCCTGGAGCTTGCTTCAGATTCTGTGTCTCCCTCTCTCTGACCCTCCCCTGTTCATACTCTATCTCTCCCTGTCTCAAAAATAGTAAACGTTAAAAAAATTTTTTTTTAAATATGATTTAAGATGTAATCTTCCAGGTCAGTAGTGAATTTCATTGATGTTTCAGGAATAATATCTAGCATGACCTGTTCAAACCTTTTAGCCATCTAATTCAATATGATATGAAGCATGAAGAATTATTCTTTGTTTGTTTATTAGTGAGGGAATAATACAATACAACTGATTGCTTAGCAACTTCAGATCTGGGGACAAACAATTGAATCATTCTCATGTGAAGAACAACATGAGGGCATGCAAATCCTCAGTGCATTCATGCTGACAAATATTTACTATGTGCCAGGCACTGATCCAAACACAGGGAAATAGTGCAGTAAGGAAGGCAGATAAGTTCCCTGTTTTCCTGGAAGAGATAGACAATAAACAAATATTTATCATAATATTATGCAGTGATAAGAATTATGAAGGAAATGAAGCAAGATAAGGGCTAGAGAGTGACTATGGGATTGGGTGCTCTTTTAGATAAGGTAGTCAGTGAAGACTTCCCTAAGGAGGTAACATTTGAGCAAGTGATCTGCAGGAAATGAGGTTTCATCAAGTTCAGTTGAAAGACACATGATTTTGGTGACAGCTATGTTAGCTATAAATTTAATATCCCTTATAGACTCTCTCTATAGACCGATAGGGAGGGACGGCGGTGAGGGAGAGATAGAGATATCTATGTATGTAAAATCGACAGCCCCATCCAAGAAACACAGTTAACTTGTCTTTACAAAAAGTAGCATATTGCTATGGATAGTTATATCTTCATAGAAACTGATTTTTTGTTGCTTCTGGTCTCATTCATTTCATTCTGTTTTAATTGAGCAGATCTTTATTAAGTGATTGCTATGTCCCAGGCCTTATTCTAGGCTCTTGCCACATGTCAGTAAATAAAACAGATGAAGATCTGACTATGTGGAGATTACAGTCTAGCAGGAAAAGCTAGACAATGAGTAATAAACATGATAAATTACATACTATGTTAGAGAGTGATTTATGCGGGGCGCCTGGGTGGCTCAATCAGTTGAGTGTCAAACTTCAGCCCAGGTCATGATCTCGTGGTCCGTGAGTTTGAGTCCCACGTCAGGCTCTGTGCTGACAGCTCAGAGCCTGGAACGTGCTTTGGATTCTCTCTCTCTCTCTCTCTCTCTCTCTCTCTCTCTCCCTCCCTCCCCCCTCCCTCTGTCTCTCTGTCTCTCTCTCTCTCTCTCTCTCTCTCAAAAATAAACATTAAAAACATTTTTTAAAGTTATTTATGCTATATAAGAAAAATTAGGCCAGAGAAATGGAGATTATAAATACGAAGAAAATGGTAGGTCTCATTAGTAAATAGGCTATTCGGGGTGAATCTCACTGTGGTTAGACCAGAGCAGACAACTGAAGAGATGAGGGAGTTAGCCAAGTGCCTCTCTGAGGAAACAGCTCTCATTGACACATACCTGCAAACACACATACATGCTTTTGCCGTCAAAGAAGTTACTATCTTTTTTTCAAGACTCATTATTATTGTAGCTTATAAAAAAATGGGATGGATATACCATTACTATAACTGCTTGATGGTGTGTATCTGTTATCTTTTATTTACTTAAATGATAGCCATGATAGATAGATAGATAGATAGATAGATAGACTTTTTAACATGAGATTATGAAGCACTGTCTTTTAGTTTTTTTTGAAGCACTGCCATTTTAAAAGGTGCTAAAAATAACATGATTAGAAACACATTTTTATATACTGGCATGTGTAGGTCGCACAGTAAATATATTCTTTCTTTCTTGTTCATAGGTAATGGTATTCAAAGTTATGTTAGAAATCCAAAATAATTTAAGATAAATTGAAGAGGTGCCTGGGTGGCTCAATCAGTTAAGTTTCCGACTCTTGACCTCTGCTCAGGTCATAATCTCACAGTGGAATCAAGCCTCGGATTCTGCTCTGACACCACAGAGCCAGCTTGGGATTCTCTCTCTCCCTCTCTCTCTCTCTGTCCCTCCCCTGCTCTCTATCAAAATAAATAAATAAAGTTTAAAAAAAGATAAATTGAAAAACATGGTAGCTTTCTTACTTCATTCTATAAATTGAATGCAGGTTTAACAAACATAAGGATTTGTTAGTATGAGCAGTTAGAAAAATAGACTGTTCTGAGTTCCTTTAATAAAATAATTTAGATTCTTTCATGTTATTTTTGCTTCATTTTATCTGCTTTCCAGATATCATTAACTTTATTATAAGTTTAATCAAATCAGCCTTCACCAATTTACATGCAATGTCTGTTATTTTGTAAAATAAAATCTAATCTTTATGTTCCAAAGACATGACTTTTTTTTTTTTTTAACGTTTTTTATTTATTTTTGAGACAGAGAGAGACAGAGCATGAACGGGGGAGGGGCAGAGAGAGAGGGAGACACAGAATCGGAAGCAGGCTCCAGGCTCTGAGCCATCAGCCCAGAGCCCTATGCGGGGCTCGAACTCACGGACCGCGAGATCGTGACCTGAGCTGAAGTCAGACGCTTAACCGACTGAGCCACCCAGGCGCCCCAAGACATGACTTTTTAATAAAGTAGCTAGACAATCACAACTAGCCATAGAGATATAGTAACTATATTTCTCTTCCATTTTCAAATTGCTTTCTGTTTTAATTTTTAAGGACAAAATTACATTTCACCTCATTGGTTTGTACTTTTGAATCAGTATTGAGTAATAGGCAACTTTTGATACCACATGTTTCACTGAAAAGATCACGAATGTCTCATAAAGTTAAACATTTTATATGTTTCTTTTACTAACACGAGAATAGTATGTTTTATTTTCTAAAAAAATTTTTAACTAATTTCTTTCCATAAAATTCTTCCTTTCCATCCCAGTCTACACTGTTCCCCTTCCTGTTCTGAACTTATTTTCTTAGTACTTATTTAACACTTAGTAGATGCTGTCTTGTGTCTGTTCTAGCTCACAAAAACAGACCATACATTTTCCAAGGACAAAGATCCAGTTCTTATCTAGCAACATAATGATTTTTCACAAAGTAACTGTTTCACTACCATTTTTTGTTTGATTGATACAAGTATAACTTGAATAACTCAATGCTATACTATTGTGATATTGTGATTTTTTTAATTTTTTTTTTTCTTTTGAGAGAATGAGCAGGAGAGGGGCAGAGAGAGAGGGAGACAGAGGATCTGAAGCAGGCTCTGTTCTGACAACAAACAGCCCAATGCAGGGCTCGAACTCAGGAACTGTGAGATTATGACCTAAGCTGAAGTTGGATGCTTAACCCACCAAGCCACCCAGGAAGGCACCCTGTGATATTGTCATTTATAATAATATATATTTGGTTCCTATCCCCATTCCTAACAGAGTTCCTAAAACCCTTGGCATTTCCCAAGTGATAAGAAAGATAAAGATGTCTTGTTCATAACAATCCCCTGTAAACCATACCAGAGTTTATGTTAATGAGGTGACTTTTGGAAAGCTGCCAGGGGAACCAACAACATCATTAGAGGAATAGGACTTTCAGGCCCACCCTCCACCCCCAACCTCCAGGAAGAGGAGAGGGGCTGGAGGGTGACTCAATTATCAATGGCCAATGATTTAATCAATCATGTCTATGGTAATGGAGCCTCCACAAAATGGGTTCAAAGGACTTTCAGGTTGGTAAACATATGGTGGTGCTGGGAGGGTGGTGCACACCCCTTTCCCCATACCTTGCTCTATGTATCTCTTCCATCTGGCTGTTCCTGAGCTGTATATCCTTTTATAATAAACTGGTGATCCATTAAATAAACTGTTTTCCTGAGTTCTGTCCCCAAGGAAGGGACTGTGGGAACCTCCAATTTATGGTGAGTTGTACAAAGCATAGATAACAACCTGGACTTGGGATGGACATATGAAGTGGGGGCACTTTTGTAGGACTGACACCTTAAACAATGGAATTTGATGCTGTTTCCATATCGATATTGTCGGAATTAAATTGACTTGTAGGACATCCAGCCAGTATCCACAGAGAATTGGAGAATTGCTTGGTGTGGGGGAAAAAAAAACCCCACACATTTGGTAACTAGAAGTGTCAGAGGTGAAATGTGAGTGTTGTGTGTATGTGTACATATATATATATATATATATATATATATATATATATATATGTTACATACTATACTATACAAAGTTATACTGTACTCTTGAGTTTGAAAACTGTTTATATAGCATGCCTCCTTTAGCTAGGGAAGGAGAAGAGTCAAGCTTTCCATTGTTCCTCCTTTCTCTGTGGCAGTTGGAGTTCTGCCTGAAAAATTGTGTTGCCAGACTGGCAGTTATCAGCTTTTAGATATAAAAAGTTGGTCATGAAGACTGTTAAGTTTAACCCCAAAATGTTTTTTATATTGACACCAAAATATTTTTGCTTATTTTTTTTTATGCTTTTTTTTTTTTTTTTTTAAGTAATCTCTAAGCCCAATATGGGACTCAAACTCATGACCCTGAGATCAAGAGTCACATGCTCTACCAACTGAGCCAGGCAGGTGCCCTGTTTTTGCTTTTATATCAACAGTCTGAAGATTCAAAAGATAAGTAAATGGAAGGACAGCATTCTCATTTTGCCCTTTAATCTGCACAAATGTTGAATATAGCAGTAGAAATATTCTATTAAAATATGAATAGCATTGTATTTTAAAAGCAGCCATGAGAACTCTGCTGTCTGATAGACTTAATCTTTGAATGATGAAAGTAACATAGTCCTTGGTTCTACCCAACTACACATGCCCTCAACTACTGATACTAAACTAGATCATATGTCAAAATTCGTTGTATCTAAGAAGTCCTTAGGATAACAAGTTAATCTTTGACACCTACCCCTTAATCGTTGTAGGTCCTCATCCCTGATAAGTACTTCTTTTTTTTTAAGTTTATTTATTTATTTTTGAGAGAGAGAGAGACTGAGGAAGGAGCAGAGAGAGGGGGAGAGAGAGAATCCCAACTAGGCTCCGCATCACCAGCGTGGAGCCCAATGCGGGCTCAAACTCAGGAACTGTGAGATCATGACCTGAGCCAAAGTCGGATGTTTAACTGACTGAGCCACCCAGGTGGCCCCACTTTCTTTCTTGCAGGAGCGCTCTAATTCCACAGGAGATTGGGGATGGGAGAAGACAAACCAATCTTACAGAAAGTGGGTACTGCACAAGTTATTAAGGCCTAGGGATCCAACTACTTTAACTAGAAATATTATAGGAAGTTGATGAAGGATTAGCCATTTAACCTTATGAAGAGTAATGTGAGCTATAGACACTGTGCTCCTTAAATTTTTTCCTGACCAAGGACAAAATTGACCCATTAAGCCTTGCGCAGAGCTGAAAGTTCGTATGAACTTTTAAGTTTAGAACTGTAGGTAGAAGAGAGATTGAGCAGTCCATACTGACTTCCAGTTTCCCAGAATTTTTTGCTGCCGTATTTCTCTTTGCTCTGCCTTTCCTTTACTTACACACATTCTCCAATGAAAGTTATTTGCTCTATATATGATCTTCTCAAAGTTAAACAATCCTTACTTTTAATAGAATATCAGGTAGTTAGTCTGATAGTACAGCCAAACAAACAGGCCTACATTCCTGCATAGGTTGCCTGCTCACGAAATTAGCCCTCTGCATAAGTGCAAGAAACATAATGAGAATCGTAGAAGTCTAGTGCAACAAACACAACTTCTAATCTTGTCTTCTGCAAGAATTCTTTTTTTTTTTTTTTTTTTTTTAATATTTATTTTGAGGGTCGTCTGGGTGACTCAGTCTGTTAAGCTTCCAACTTCGGCTCAGGTGATGATCTCACGGTTCTGAGTTCAAGCCCCACAGTCAGACTTTGTGTTTATTAATAAATAAACATTTAAAACAAATTTTTAATATTTAATTTGAGAGAGAGTATTTTTTGAGAGACAGCATGCGTGTAAGTGGGGGAGAGGAAGAGAGGGAGAGAGAGAATCTCAAGCAGGCTCAATGCTCAGCATGGAGCCCAACAAGGGTCCCAATCCCACAAACCGTGAGGTCATGACCTGAGCTAGAATCAAAAGTTGGACCCTCAACCATAAAGGGTCCATCAAAGGTCCTCAACCATCAAGCCATCAAGGCACCCCTCTTCAAGAATTTTTAAGGATACTTATGCTTATTAAGGTTTTATTTAGAAAGTTAGTTGACGATATGACTGCAAAAGTTGTCATTAGCATATTTTCTCACAGTCCAAATTAAAGTGGATAGCTATGTTAAAAAATCAGAAATTGGTATCAGTTAAATCATAATTTGTATTAGAACAACATATATAAATTCATAGTTTCTAAGAAGAGAAAAGTTATTTTTCAGTTTCAACAGAGGATGAAATTTTAATAAGCAGTCCTAGGACTTATTTTCTATAAGTTAATGGCATCAGCTATGAATTTTCCTAGTTTGAGTAGAACATTCTTTTGGCCTCATTAATAAAAAGCTATGCTTTAGCAAAGTAGCCGTAGTGTTATGCCAAATAACTGCTTCATTGGCCTGATTATTAATAATCACTAGACAAATCACCAGGGGAAAAAGCCACTCATATTTCACATTTGTCAGACAAGCTTATGACTGTAGAACCTAGAAAGTACAGCAGGTAAATCGCAATGCACCTAATCAGGCTTATTTAGTTTACATATTTTCATAATGTGCAAAGTGGAATTTGACCAAGAACCTTTCTACTTAATTACAACAGATTTAATAGCCTTTCTCTCCTTAAAAACTTTACAACAGTTAAGAAAGCCAAACTAACTATTTTTTTTTTAACTTCTGGTTTGGATTTTCAGGTTGGCTACCTGATTCATGGGTGAAATTGATACACAGATAAATTCTTATTGTGACAGTTCTTTGTGGAAAAAAAAAAATGAATGGCTATATAAATACAGAACTTACGTTTCAACCCTCCTAAATTGCTCTCTTGAATTTTACAACTTACTCTTGGCCTTGAGAAACTGGATCACTGAATGAAATGTCTTCTCATGTTACCCTCTCTCTATCAATCTACTATGCGCCAAATGGAGATACCTCAGTTATCTGAGGCAGGCAGAGTGTGGCAGGCAATAGACATTAATACATAAGCAAAATTTTGGTATGTTAGATATGGTTAAGTACTAGGGAGAAAGAGAAAGCAGAGAAGGAATATAGGGAGTTCAGGGTGGATTCTGAATATAGAGTAAAGTAGAATAAAGAGCTCTCAAATCCATTTAGTTTATCATTGATTGAAATATTACTTTGTATAATCATTTGTTTTATACCTTTTCATGGTAAAGTATTATAATCCTTTCCCAGTTAAATACATCCTACCACATGATATTAGTGGCTGCATAGTGTAGTGTGGATATAGCATAATATAGCCATTGTATAGATAGAACAGCTTATTTAATCAGTCCTCTTTTTCTTGAGAAAGAGAGAGAGAGACAGTGTGAGCAGGGGAGGGGCAGAGCTAGAGAGAGAATCTCAGGCAGGCTCATTGCCCAGCACAGAGCCCAATGCTGGGCTCAATCTCATGACTATGAGATCAGGACCTGAGCCAAAATCAAGAGTTGGACGCTTAACCAACTGAGCCACCCAGGTGCCCCAGTCAGTCTTCTACTGTTGATCATTTAAGCATTTTCCAATTTTTCTCTATTATAAATACCATTAAAATAAACATCCTTGGGGCGCCTGGGTGGCTCAGTTGGTTAAGCGTCTGACCTTAGCTCAGGTCATGATCTCGTGGTCTGTGAGTTCAAGTCCCGCGTCAGGCTCTGTGCAAACAGCTCAGAGCCTGGAGCCTGCTTCAGATTCTGTATCTCCCTCTCTCTCTGCCCTTCCGCCACTCATGCTCTGTCTCTCTGTCCCTCAAAAAATAAATAAACATTAAAAAAATTTTTTTTTTTAAATGAGCATCCTTAGGAAGCCTGAGTGGCCCAGTCAGTTAAGCATCCAACTTCGGCTCAGGTCATGATCTCATGGTTCATGGGTTGGAGCCCCACTTCAAGTTCTCTGCTGACAGCGCAGAGCCTACTTTGGATCCTCTGTCTCCCTCTCTCTCTGTCCCTTCCCTACTCTCTCTCTCTCTCTAAAATAAATAAAAATTTGGGGTGCCTGGGTGGCTCAATTGGTTAAGCATCCAGTGTCAGCTAGGTCATGATCCCATGATTCACGATTCAAGCCCCAAATGGGGCTCTGTGCTGACAGCTCAGAGCCTGGAGCCTGCTTTGGATTCTGTGTCTCCCTCTCTCTCTGCCTCTCCCCTGCTCACACACTGTCTCTCTCTCTCTCTTTCTCTCTCTCTCTCTCTCAAAAATAAATAGACATTAAAATAATAATAAAATAAATAAACATTTAAAAAATGAACATCCTCATTATTACATTTTTGCAAATATAATTACTGTATAATTTAGGGATCTCTGCCTATTGATTTTAGGAATTACTCTGCTAAATTTGAACAGTAAAAGAGAAACTAGAAAAGCAGAACTATTTATAAACCAACAACTTAGGTTGTTTTTTTTTTTCTTTTTTTTAAAGTAACCTCCATGCCCAACATGGGGCTCAAATTCATAACCTCAAGATCAGTAGTCACATGCTTTCCAAACTGAGCCAGCCAGGTGGTTGGTATTTTTCCAGCTATAACCATGGAAAGAAGATTATCTACATCAGATGTGCATTGATAGAGCTTAAAATATTAAAAAATATTTTGAATATGAAATATTTATAAATTCTGTGCTCAAGGTTGAATGAACATTCTGTATTTCAGAATTTGTTTTCTATTTCTTATAGACTTAGTTATTAGTAGGAACAGATGACCAATTACAAGAACTGTCACCATTTTACCATTCTACATGAACTGTGGCCAGGCTGGATTTCTGGCACTGGAGCATTCACATCCATCTGTTTAGAAGGCATTATGCCCACTCATGAGATTTTTGCCAGTTTCCAAAAGTCATATGTAAATCAAGAGAGGCAATGTATGTTCTTTGAGATATAAATCATCTATTATTTAATCTCTTTGAATTATGTTCTTAGAAAAGACCTTTAGCCACTTACTGATTTAAGATAACTTTCAATTAGGCATATATGGAAAGAAAAATATAAGCAAAGTTTTAACTTTATTAAGTAATATAAATAGAATACAAAGTTTTCCATCATAAGAAAGTTGAAATTTGAAAACGTGCTATGAGAAGTCCTTAAAGTTTTAATATACCATTTGAAGGAAAGAAACTAACATTTATTTGGCACCTGCTGTGTGTAAGATGCTTTTACAGATTTGTTTATATAATTTTCATCATAATCTTGTGAAATAGGTATCGTTGTCCCCATTTTGCAGATAAGAAACTAAAAGAAATGACTTACCTAGGATCACACATAGGAAATAACTAAGATAATTCCAAGCCCAGTTTAGTCTGACTCCTAAACTCATGTTCTTTTAGCTACAGAACACTACATAAGTGGTTGGGATTCAAACATCGGGCTGAATTTACAAATCTGTGATGTGGATTGAAAGTGTTTTTTAGAAGTTAAATTAAAAAAAAAAAATCAACCAACCAAATGATTGCTTTATTCTCAAAACTCAACTGAACGTTCCAAGGTAAGTGTGAAGGTGTACATCAGCTCTCATTATCAAGAATGCAACACCAAATAGCAATAAATTATTTTGATGTAAAAGAATATCTACTTAGACAAGATGAAAGGGGAAAAAAACCGTCTGATGAGCTGTTTGCTTCCCTATAGATCAGTGATTTTCAAACTTAAAAAAAAAAAAAAAAGCTATTTCTTTTCCCCAAGCAAAGCTACATAAATGAGAATGTTTGAAACAAGGGTGCTTACTAGAGGGAGGTAGAGGCAGGTTGCTCCCTGTCCAGTTTTCTCTCCCAATGTCGCTGTGACCTCTGAAGGAATGCCCATAAATCCCAGGACTCAGAATGTCATTTAAACCCCCCGTGTTGTAGCTGGAACACTTGGTTGATCAGCTTACTTTTTCAGTATTCAACTGATTTATTTTGGTTATCTACTGATCACAGTAAAAATGTGACTTGAAAGTGGCAAGAAAGTTCTTAGGGCAATAACTAAGTACTTTTTATTTTATACTGAATTACCTTTCCTTATTTCTCCCAGTCAAAATCAACTAATTAATTTATCTTTCAAATGTTTTGACCCTCAACTGACTGCCAGGCTCTATCTTGATAACTATCTTTGGGAAGCTTAGATTCTAGTTAGTAGAGCCCTATAATAAAGAAGTGAAAAAAATCCATCTGTGCTATAAAGAAAATAAGTATTTTTAGTAAAGAATGGTTATGGCATATTGGACTACTTTACTTTTGTCTTATTAGTAAATGTTACTTGTATTAGATTAAATGCATTCCTCAAAAGTTCACATCCACCCAGAACCTCAGAGTGTGATTTTATTGGAAATAGGGTCTTTGCAGATATAATTAGTTAAGATGAAATTATATTGGATCAGGGTGAACCATAATAAAATGACTCCTGTCTTTATGAAAAGAGAAAATGGAGACATAGATAAACAGGGGAGAAAACTATATAAAGGAAACAGATCTGAGTGATGATCTATAAGTCAAAGTACATCAAAAACTATCAGCAACCACTAAAAGCTAGGAGAAGCAAGGAAGGATTCTTCCCTAGAGGCTTGGAAGAGAACAAGGCCCTTGATTTCAGATTTCTAGACTCCAGAACTGTGAGAGTAAGTCTCTATTGTTTTAAGGCACCCAATTTGTGTTAATTTGTTATGGCAACTTTAAGAAACTGAAAAATTACTTTAGATAGAATAGTTAGGAAGACTTCTCTTACTATACGATTTTTTTTTTGAGAGAGCGAGAGAGCATGGGTGGGAGAGGGGCAGAGAGAGGGGGAGAGAGAGAGACAGAGAATCCCGAATAGGCTCAGAACTGTCCGTGCAGAGGGAGGGGTTCCGGAAGATGGCGGCGTAGGAGGACGTCCTGCCGATCACTTAGATTCCACCTACACCTGCCTAAAGAACCCAGAAAACCGCCAGAGGATTAGCAGAAGGGAGTCTCCGGAGTCAAGCGCAGACCAGAGGCCCACGGAAGAGGGTAGGAAGGGCGGCGAGGCGGTGCGCGCTCCACGGACTGGCGGGAGGGAGCCGGGGTGGAGGGGCGGCTCGCCGGCCAAGCAGAGCCCCCGAGTCTGGCTGGCAAAAGCGGAGGGGCTGGACGGACTGTGTTCCCACAGCAAGCGCGACTTAGCGTCTGGGAGGTCAGAAGTTAACAGCTCTGCTCGGAAAGCGGGAAGGCTGGAGGACAAAGGGAGGGAGAGCTGCTGAGCCCCCGGACGGCAGAGCTCAGCTTGGCGGGGAACAAAGGTGCCAGCGCCATCTCCCCCGCCCATCCCCCAGCCAAAATCCCAAAGGGAACCAGTTCCTGCCAGGGAACTTGCTCGCTCTGCGCAAACACCCAACTCTGTGCTTCTGCGGAGCCAAACCTCCGGCAGCGGATCTGACTCCCTCCCGCTGCCACAGGGCTCCTCCTGAAGTGGATCACCTAAGGAGAAGCGAGCTAAGCCTGCCCCTCCAGCCCCCGTGCACCTTGCCTACCCACCCCAGCTAATACGCCAGATCCCCAGCAACACAAGCCTGGCAGTGTGCAAGTAGCCCAGACGGGACACGCCACCCCACAGTGAATCCCGCCCCTAGGAGAGGGGAAGAGAAGGCACACACCAGACTGACTGTGGCCCCAGCAGTGGGCTGGGGGCAGACATCGGGTAGGACTGCGGCCCCGCCCACTAACTCCAGGTATACACCACAGCACAGGGGAAGTGCCCTGCAGGTCCTCACCACGCCAGGGACTCTCCAAAATGACCAAACGGAAGAATTCCCCTCAGAAGAATCTCCAGGAAATAACAACAGCTAATGAACTGATCAAAAAGGATTTAAATAATATAACAGAAAGTGAATTTAGAATAATAGTCATAAAATTAATCGCTGGGCTTGAAAACAGTATACAGGACAGCAGAGAATCTCTTGCCACAAAGATCGAGGGACTAAGGAACAGTCACGAGGAGTTGAAAAACGCTTTAAACGAATTGCAAAACAAAATGGAATCCACGATGGCTCGGCTTGAAGAGGCAGAGGAGAGAATAGGTGAACTAGAAGATAAAGTTATGGAGAAAGAGGAAGCTGAAAGAAAGAGAGATAAAAAAATCCAGGAGTATGAGGGGAAAATTAGAGAACTAAGTGATACACTAAAAAAAAATAATATACGCATAATTGGTATCCCAGAGGAGGAAGAGAGAGGGAAGGGTGCTGAAGGGGTACTTGAACAAATTATAGCTGAGAACTTCCCTGAACTGGGGAAGGAAAAAGGCATTGAAATCCAAGAGGCACAGAGAACTCCCTTCAGACGTAACTTGAATCGATCTTCTGCACGACATATCATAGTGAAACTGGCAAAATACAAGGATAAAGAGAAAATTCTGAAAGCAGCAAGGGATAAACGTGCCCTCACATATAAAGGGAGACCTATAAGACTCGTGACTGATCTCTCCTTTGAAACTTGGCAGGCCAGAAAGGCTTGGCACGATATCTACAGTGTGCTAAACAGAAAAAATATGCAGCCGAGAATCCTTTATCCAGCAAGTCTGTCATTTAGAATAGAAGGAGAGATAAAGGTCTTCCCAAACAAACAAAAACTGAAGGAATTTGTCACCACGAAACCAGCCCTACAAGAGATCCTAAGGGGGATCCTGTGAGACAAAGTACCAGAGACATCACTACAAGCATAAAACATACAGACATCACAATGACTCTAAACCCATATCTTTCTATAATAACACTGAATGTAAATGGATTAAATGCGCCAACTAAAAGACATAGGGTATCAGAATGGATAAAAAAACAAGACCCATCTATTTGCTGTCTACAAGAGACTCATTTTAGATCTGAGGACACCTTTAGATTGAGAGTGAGGGGATGGAGAACTATTTATCATGCTCCTGGAAGCCAAAAGAAAGCTGGAGTAGCCATACTTATATCAGACAAACTAGACTTTAAATTAAAGGCTGTAACAAGAGATGAAGAAGGGCATTATATAATAATCACAGGGTCTATCCACCAGGAAGAGCTAACTATTATAAATGTCTATGCGCCAAATACCCGAGCCCCCAGATATATAAAACAATTACTCATAAACATAAGCAACCTTATTGATAAGAATGTGGTCATTGCAGGGGACTTTAACACCCCACTTACAGAAATGGATAGATCATCTAGACACACAGTCAATAAAGAAACAAGGGCCCTGAATGATACATTGGATCAGATGGACTTGACAGATATATTTAGAACTCTGCATCCCAAAGCAACAGAATATACTTTCTTCTCGAGTGCACATGGAACATTCTCCAAGATAGATCATATACTGGGTCACAAAACAGCCCTTCATAAGTTTACAAGAATTGAAATTATACCATGCATACTTTCAGACCACAATGCTATGAAGCTTGAAATCAACCACAGGAAAAAGTCTGGAAAACCTCCAAAAGCATGGAGGTTAAAGAACACCCTCCTAACGAATGAGTGGGTCAACCAGGCAATTAGAGAAGAAATTAAAACATATATGGAAACAAACGAAAATGAAAATACAACAATCCAAACGCTTTGGGATGCAGCGAAGGCAGTCCTGAGAGGAAAATACATTGCAATCCAGGCCTATCTCAAGAAACAAGAAAAATCCCAAATACAAAATCTAACAGCACACCTAAAGGAAATAGAAGCAGAACAGCAAAGGCAGCCTAAACCCAGCAGAAGAAGAGAAATAATAAAGATCAGAGCAGAAATAAACAATATAGAATCTAAAAAAACTGTAGAGCAGATCAACGAAACCAAGAGTTGGTTTTTTGAAAAAATAAACAAAATTGACAAACCTCTAGCCAGGCTTCTCAAAAAGAAAAGGGAGATGACCCAAATAGATAAAATCATGAATGAAAATGGCATGATTACAACCAATCCCTCAGAGATACAAACAATTATCAGGGAATACTATGAAAAATTATATGCCAGCAAATTGGACAACCTGGAAGAAATGGACAAATTTCTAAACACCCACACTCTTCCAAAACTCAATCAGGAGGAAATAGAAAGCTTGAACAGACCCATAACCAGCGAAGAAATTGAATCGGTTATCAAAAATCTCCCAACAAATAAGAGTCCAGGACCAGATGGCTTCCCAGGGGAGTTCTACCAGACGTTTAAAGCAGAGATAATACCTATCCTTCTCAAGCTATTCCAAGAAATAGAAAGGGAAGGAAAACTTCCAGACTCATTCTATGAAGCCAGTATTACTTTGATTCCTAAACCAGACAGAGACCCAGTAAAAAAAGAGAACTACAGGCCAATATCCCTGATGAATATGGATGCAAAAATTCTTAATAAGATACTAGCAAATCGAATTCAACAGCATATAAAAAGAATTATTCACCATGATCAAGTGGGATTCATTCCTGGGATGCAGGGCTGGTTCAACATTCGCAAATCGATCAACGTGATACATCACATTAACAAAAAAAAAGAGAAGAACCATATGATCCTGTCAATCGATGCAGAAAAGGCCTTTGACAAAATCCAGCACCCTTTCTTAATAAAAACCCTTGAGAAAGTCGGGATAGAAGGAACATACTTAAAGATCATAAAGGCCATTTATGAAAAGCCCACAGCTAACATCATCCTCAACGGGGAAAAACTGAGAGCTTTTTCCCTGAGATCAGGAACACGACAGGGATGCCCACTGTCACCGCTGCTGTTTAATATAGTGCTGGAAGTTCTAGCCTCAGCAATCAGACAACAAAAGGAAATCAAAGGCATCAAAATTGGCAAAGATGAAGTCAAGCTTTCGCTTTTTGCAGATGACATGATATTATACATGGAAAATCCGATAGACTCCACCAAAAGTCTGCTAGAACTGATACATGAATTCAGCAAAGTTGCAGGATACAAAATCAATGTGCAGAAATCAGTTGCATTCTTATACACTAACAATGAAGCAACAGAAAGACAAATGAAGAAACTGATGCCATTCACAATTGCACCAAGAAGCATAAAATACCTAGGAATAAATCTAACCAAAGATGTAAAAGATCTGTATGCTGAAAACTATAGAAAGCTTATGCAGGTAATTGAAGAAGATATAAAGAAATGGAAAGACATTCCCTGCTCATGGATTGGAAGAATAAATATTGTCAAAATGTCAATACTACCCAAAGCTATCTACACATTCAATGCAATCCCAATCAAAATTGCACCAGCATTCTTCTCGAAACTAGAACAAGCAATCCTAAAATTCATATGGAACCACAAAAGGCCCCGAATAGCCAAAGTAATTTTGAAGAAGAAGACCAAAGCAGGAGGCATCACAATCCCAGACTTTAGCCTCTACTACAAAGCTGTCATCATCAAGACAGCATGGTATTGGCATAAAAACAGACACATAGACCAATGGAATAGAATAGAAACCCCAGAACTAGACCCACAAACGTATGGCCAACTCATCTTTGACAAAGCAGGAAAGAACATCCAATGGAAAAAAGACAGTCTCTTTAACAAATGGTGCTGGGAGAACTGGACAGCAACATGCAGAAGGTTGAAACTAGACCACTTTCTCACACCATTCACAAAAATAAACTCAAAATGGATAAAGGACCTGAATGTGAGACAGGAAACCATCAAAACCTTAGAGGAGAAAGCAGGAAAAGACCTCTCTGACCTCAGCCGTAGCAACCTCTTACTCGGCACATCCCCAAAGGCAAGGGAATTAAAAGCAAAAGTGAATTACTGGGACCTTATGAAGATAAAAAGCTTCTGCACAGCAAAGGAAACAACCAACAAAACTAAAAGGCAACCAACGGAATGGGAAAAGATATTTGCAAATGACACATCGGACAAAGGGCTAGTATCCAAAATCTATAAAGAGCTCATCAAACTCCACACCCGAAAAGCAAATAACCCAGTGAAGAAATGGGCAGAAAACATGAATAGACACTTCTCTAAAGAAGACATCCGGATGGCCAACAGGCACATGAAAAGATGTTCAACGTCGCTCCTTATCAGGGAAATACAAATCAAAACCACACTCAGATACCACCTCACGCCAGTCAGAGTGGCCAAAATGAAGAAATCAGGAGACTATAGATGCTGGAGAGGATGTGGAGAAACAGGAACCCTCTTGCACTGTTGGTGGGAATGCAAATTGGTGCAGCCGCTCTGGAAAGCAGTGTGGAGGTTCCTCAGAAAATTAAAAATAGACCTACCCTATGACCCAGCAATAGCACTGCTAGGAATTTATCCAAGGGATACAGGAGTACTGATGCATAGGGGCACCTGTACCCCAATGTTTATAGCGGCACTCTCAACAATAGCCAAATTATGGAAAGAGCCTAAATGTCCATCAACTGATGAATGGATAAAGAAATTGTGGTTTATATACACAATGGAATACTACGTGGCAATGAGAAAAAATGAAATATGGCCTTTTGTAGCAACATGGATGGAACTGGAGAGTGTGATGCTAAGTGAAATAAGCCATACAGAGAAAGACAGATACCATATGGTTTCACTCTTATGTGGATCCTGAGAAACATAACAGAAACCCATGAGGGAGGGGAAGAAAAAAAAAAAAAAAAAAAAAGAGGTTAGAGTGGGAGAGAGCCAAAGCATAAGAGACTGTTAAAAACTGAGAACAAACTGAGGGTTGATGGGGGGTGGGAGGGAGGGCAGGGTGGGTGATGGGTATTGAGGAGGGCACCTTTTGGGATGAGCACTGGGTGTTGTATGGAAACCAATTTGACAGTAAATTTCATATATTAAAAAATTTAAAAAAAGGAAAAAAAAAAAAAAAAAAAAAAAAAAAAAAGAACTGTCCGTGCAGAGCCTGATGCAGAGCTCAAATTCACAAAGCATGAGATTGTGACCTGAGGCAAAATAAAGGCAAAATGACCTCAGACACTTAACCAACTGAGCCACACAAGTGCCCCAGTATATGATTTTTTAAACAGAGACATAAATGATGAGAATGACCCAGCCAAGAGGAAATACTTACTGGTGTTATTTTATATTTTATCTACAGGTATATAAATTACTAGTTCTAAAACAAAGTTATTATTTTCTCCCTCTCTCCAAATATGTTTTCTCTGCAAAAACTTTATAAAGTAGATATTAATATCCCTACTTTTCATATAGAGGCTAAGGAACTTGGACAGGGTCACACACCTAGTTAGTGGCAGAGTCTAGATTCAAACTCAGGTAATCTGGCTTCAAGAACCTAAATTTACCGGATTATTCTAACACTATTTCTTAAAAAATATATTTTTTATTAATGTTTTTGTTAATTTTTGAGAGAGAGACTGAGCACGAGGAGGGGAGGGGCAGAGACAGAGGGAGACACAGAATCCAAAGCAGGCTCCAGACTCCGAGCTGTCAGCACAGAGCCCGACGTGGGGCTCAAACTCGTGAACCACAAGATCATGACCTGAGCCGAAGTCAGACGCTTAACCGCTTAACTGTCACCCAGGCGCCCCACTAGCACTATTTCTTAGGTTTCAGGCAACATGCTTCAATACTGTCTACAGGCTTCTAAATTCCCCTTTTGTGATATTCCACTTAATCTAGTCTTACATGTAGAATGCAGCTTCTCTCTTTTGTCTCCTACTTATCCTCCCCTTTTTAATAATAGTGGTAATAACAGTGATAATCATAATTGCTAAACTTACTGAACACTAAGTATGCCAGCTCTCTTAATCCAAGGAACAATCCCATAAGGTAGCTACTATTATTATCCTAATTTTCCAGATGAGGATTCTGTGGCTTGAAGAAGTTAAATAACATGTAGAATCTTAAAACCAATAAATGGCAGACCTGGGGTGGTCAGATCTGTCTGACTTCAGAGCTCCCGCTTTTTAAAAAAAATCTACTTTTTAAAGCAAGATATGACTTACGTATAGAGAAATACCCACATTAAATATATAGTTCTATGAATTCTGATAAGCTATACACTTGTGTAAAAATCACCAAACGTTCTGAGCTCAAAAGGTTCTCTTATGCTTCCTCCCAGAGATAATCTTCTAAAGGTAAATATTGCTCTGATATTTCTCACCATGGACTAATTTTGCCCATTCTTGAAGTTTCCAAAAGTGGAATCATTCAATATATATACTCTTTGGTGTCTTGTTTCTTTCTAGACTCTTCTCTTTTAATGACCATATTCTATTTTTTCCATCAAAATTGCCAGGTCTTCTGCCTTATTTTCCTAGGCGTTTGCTAAGTAATTAATGTTGATGATGTAATAAACTAATTCTTGCTAAAATATTGGGTGAAAATGGTTAGTTACTTTTTTTCCAGATAATTATTCATATTATAACTGACCTTAAGCCTAGAAGAATGGCTATTATGGAAATTCTAAACAGAGCTAAGAGACATTTTGGAGGGGTAATAGATTTGGTTTTTCCTTCAATCTGAACACACAGTTTTTTAACTAGTATACTAATTATGTACCTGTAAAATTTCTTCCTAAAATGTAAAAGCCGAATCTGTGACTGCAATTAAAATACTATAGAAGTGGGGTGCCTGCGTGGCTCAGTCGGTTAAGTGTCCAACTTCAGCTCGGGTCATGATCTTACAGTTCATGAGTTGGAGCCCCGCATCAGGCTCTGTGCTGACAGCTCAGAGCCTGGAGCCTGCTTCAGATTCTGTGTCTCCCTCTCTCTCTGCCCCTTCCTACTTATGCTTTTTCTCAAAAAATAAATAAACATTAAAAAAAATTTTTTAATAAAAGAAAAACTACTATAGAAGAAATCTCAGATGCATAAAAAAGTTAATATGATATAGAAAAATGAGCATTGAAATTGTTGAAAATTTTGTGTTCTATTCCCTGCTCTGCAACTTACTAGCTACTTACCTCACTAATATCACCTAATCTCTCTGAGTCAGCTTTAATGTGAGCATAAAAAAATTTTCCATGCCTGACAGGATTAGTGTGAAGATCAAATATGAAAGAAGCTAATGTATATTAGGGGCACCTGGGTGGCTCAGTTGGTTGAGCGTCCAACTTCAGCTCAGGTCATGATCTCCTGTTCGTGGGTTTGAGCCCCATGTCGGGCTCTGTACTGACAGCTCCAAGCCTGAAGCCTGCTTTGGAGTCTGTGTCTCTCTCTCTCTGCCCCTCTCCCTCTCACACTCTATCTTTCTCTCTCTGTCTCTCTCTCAAAAAAAAATTAATAAACATTAAAAAAAAATTTTTAATAAAAAATCAAAAAGAAATAAGCTAATGTATATTAGAGTGCTTCATAAAGTCATATATGACTTTGCCACACACACACATAAAACTTCACAATCACACTTCCATAAAACAGCTAATAATGAATATGTGCAATATTGAATATTCTGACCATCCAATACAATAGGAAGACTTAGTGACATTGTTTTTGGAGAACTTTTTAATTTAATAACCTAGACTGCCCATCGCTTAATTCAAGTTTGTAAGATCTCTAAATGACACCAGTTTTCTTTCCCATTGCCTTTTATCTTGCTTTTACATTTTACCTCTCCTCCGTTCTAAATTTTGTTGGAAGGCAACACATAAGTTTTTACTTTTAACTCTTTCCTTAGAATTTTTTGCATGTCACATCTGAGTTTGTGTCGGGTTTCTCCTGCAACAAGAATTATCTAAATGCCACGTAAGAGTGTGAAGAACTTGTGAGAAAGAAAAATGTGAAAGACTTTTCTCATTGATAACCACTTACCAAGTAATCTGGACGCATTGAGAAAAGTTTTGAGTGGAGGGTTTGAGTAGGAGAGGGTGGTCGAAGTAGTTTGTTCCGCTTTACTCTGGAGCGCCACCTGCTGGTAAATTGAGTCTAACAGTGGCAAATAAGAATTAGGCTGGGAGATTAGAACAATCAAAACTTGTTTTATATAAAGCACATATTAGTTATTAGAATCATTGTGGAAAATGATTTGATTTACTAACTGAATGATTCAATTATTAGAGAGATTTTCCTCAAAGCTTTTTTTTTTTTTTGGTAGGAATTTATTTATTTTAAATTCTGGGCTTTAATCAGAAAACCACAAATATGAATCGACGGCCCATTATGTTAATTAATCAAATATTTAAGTGTTTACGTATCACACTGTACTAGACACTGGGAATGCAATGGTGAGGATAGAATCTTCCAGCCCTCACTGTAGAGTTCAGACTAAAAAGAAAAAGTGATAAATAGATTGCTAAAAGACGATATGAATAAAACAAATAAAAAGCCAGAGAGAGAGAATACAGTGTGGTTGAGGGAAACTACTTTGGATGGGACTTTCAGGAAAGGCATTTCTGATAAGGCCTTTAAGAACTTGTTTTTTGCTATACTCGCAGCACTGAGCACAGTGCCTACTACATAGTCAACGCTCAGGGAATATTTGTTGAGTAAAAACGATGGATGACACAGGGTGATAACCCTTAAATAGGGGCATTGAACGGAGCTGAAGCGCCATCAGCTTTTCTTTTTGGTCTGATCTGTATACATAGGTCATGCTGGCCTAATGATACAGAAATGTGGTAAGAGTACATGAAAACTGCTGGAAATATGTGTAGCATAATCGTTTTCTGTTGGCACTGGACCAGCTTATAAAAGCCAATTCAAGTTCAAAGACTGATGACATGATGACTCAGTTCAAGGCTACTTTTTTTTTTTTTTTTAATTTTTTTTTTTTCAACGTTTTTTATTTATTTTTGGGACAGAGAGAGACAGAGCATGAACGGGGGAGGGGCAGAGAGAGAGGGAGACACAGAATCGGAAACAGGCTCCAGGCTCCGAGCCATCAGGCCAGAGCCTGACGCGGGGCTCGAACTCACGGACCGCGAGATCGTGACCTGGCTGAAGTCGGACGCTTAACCGACTGCGCCACCCAGGCGCCCCAGTTCAAGGCTACTTTTGTTTTAAACTATGAAACAGCCGTCACTCGCCTCCGACGGCCTGCCTCATCGTCCGCACGCCCTGCCGCTGCCCCGCAGAAATGCTTCGGTTACCCGCAGTACTTAGCCAAATTAGGCCAGTGTCCAGGGCACTGGCTCCTCATCTTACTCGGGCCTATGCCAAAGATGTAAAATTTGGTGCAGATGCCCGAGCCTTAATGCTTCAAGGTGTAGACCTTTTAGCTGATGCTGTAGCTGTTACTATGGGGCCAAAGGGAAGAACAGTGATTATTGAACAGAGTTGGGGCAGTCCCAAAGTAACAAAAGACGGTGTGACTGTTGCAAAGTCAATTGATTTAAAAGATAAATATAAAAATATTGGCGCTAAACTTGTTCAAGACGTTGCCAATAACACAAACGAAGAGGCTGGAGATGGCACCACTACTGCTACTGTCCTGGCACGCTCTATTGCCAAGGAAGGCTTCGAGAAGATTAGCAAAGGTGCTAATCCAGTGGAAATCAGGAGAGGTGTGATGTTAGCTGTTGATGCTGTAATTGCTGAACTTAAGAAGCAGTCTAAACCTGTGACAACCCCTGAAGAAATTGCTCAGGTTGCTACCATTTCTGCAAATGGAGATAAAGAAATTGGCAACATCATTTCTGATGCAATGAAAAAGGTTGGAAGGAAAGGTGTCATCACAGTAAAGGATGGAAAAACACTAAATGATGAATTAGAAATTATTGAAGGCATGAAATTTGATCGAGGTTATATTTCTCCATACTTTATTAATACATCAAAAGGGCAGAAATGTGAATTCCAAGATGCCTATGTTCTGTTGAGTGAAAAGAAAATTTCTAGTGTCCAGTCCATTGTACCTGCTCTTGAAATTGCCAATGCTCACCGTAAGCCCTTGGTCATAATTGCTGAAGATGTTGATGGAGAAGCTCTGAGTACACTTGTTCTGAATAGGCTGAAAGTTGGTCTTCAGGTTGTAGCCGTCAAAGCTCCAGGTTTTGGTGACAATAGAAAGAACCAGCTTAAAGATATGGCTATTGCTACTGGTGGTGCAGTGTTCGGAGAAGAAGGGTTGACTCTAAATCTTGAAGATGTTCAGCCTCATGACTTAGGAAAAGTTGGAGAAGTCATTGTGACCAAAGATGATGCCATGCTCTTAAAAGGAAAAGGTGACAAGGCTCAAATTGAAAAACGTATCCAAGAAATCATTGAACAGTTAGATATCACAACTAGTGAATATGAAAAGGAAAAACTGAATGAACGTCTGGCAAAACTCTCAGATGGAGTAGCTGTGCTGAAGGTTGGTGGCACAAGTGATGTTGAAGTGAATGAAAAAAAAGACAGAGTTACAGATGCCCTCAATGCTATCCAAGCTGCTGTTGAAGAAGGCATTGTTCTGGGAGGGGGTTGTGCCCTGCTTCGGTGCATTCCAGCCTTGGATTCAATAACTCCAGCTAATGAAGATCAAAAAATTGGTATAGAAATCATTAAGAGAACACTCAAAATTCCTGCAATGACCATTGCTAAGAATGCAGGTGTTGAAGGATCATTGATAGTTGAGAAAATTATGCAGAGTTCCTCAGAAGTTGGTTATGATGCTATGCTTGGAGATTTTGTGAATATGGTAGAAAAGGGAATCATTGATCCAACTAAGGTTGTAAGAACTGCTTTATTGGATGCTGCTGGAGTGGCCTCTCTGTTAACTACAGCAGAAGTTGTAGTCACCGAAATTCCTAAGGAAGAGAAGGACCCTGGAATGGGCGGAATGGGAGGAATGGGAGGTGGTATGGGAGGTGGCATGTTCTAATTCCTAGAATAGCGCTTTACCATTGTTAATGAACTGTGAGAGGAAGCTCAAGGCAGTGCTCCTCAAGAATAACTTCAGAGAAGTCAGTTGAAGGAAATGACTGAAGAAAAGGCTGGCTGATGTTTAAGAAAATCACTATAACCATCAGTTACTGGTTTCAGTTGACAACATATAATGGTTTACTGCTGTCATTGTCCATGCCTACAGATAATTTATTTTGTATTTTTGAATAAGAAGACATTTGTACATTCCTGATAACTGAATGCAAGAGCCATGTACCAATGTACTGCTTTCAACTTAAATCACTGAGGCATTTTTACTATTATTCTGTTAAAATCAGGATTTTAGTGCTTGCCATCACCAGATGAAAAGTTAAGAAGCAGCCTTTCTGTGGAGAGTAAGAATAATTGTGTACAAAGTAGAGAAATATCCAATTATGTGACAACCTTTGTGTAATAAAAATTTGTTTAAACTTAAAAAACAACAACAACAACAAAAAAAAAACTATGAAACAAGGAGTGCTGGGGATCTATACACCAAATAAGGATACAAATGAGTGGATTCAGCTCCCTGTTGCCTTTCTTGTAGTTCACAAATGCCCAAGTTCAGTAACTGAGGCATCCCAGGAGGAATCAGATCAAATAGTTTGAGAACTATAGACCTTTATAACATTAGACCGGGTGAGGGGTCATACTTAAGGATCTAATCCACTACCATATAAAAAAATGTATCGTTGCAGTACAGTAATATCTTTTTGCAGTTTGTTTCTGATGCATCACCTGCCCTACACTAGACCTGTAGGCCTACCAAAACTTCAGCAAAGCCAAATCTCATTGGAGAGCTAAGAGTAAGATGCAAACTTATATGGAATCAATATTTAAGTGCTAGCTAATAACTGTAATAAAAATTGAATAAGAGGGGCACCTGGGTGGCTCAGTCGGTTAAGCATCCGACTTCGGCTCAGGTCATGATCTCATGGTTTGTGAGTTTGAGCCCCGCGTCAGGCTCTGCACTGACAGCTCACAGCCTGGAGCCAGCTTCGGATTCTGTGTCTCCCTCTCTCTCTCTGCCCCTCCCCTGCTCATGCTCTGTCTCAGTCTCCAAAATAAATAAAACATTAAAAAAAAATTTTTTTTTTAAAAATTGAATAAGAAAAAAGGGAAACAACTTTTTTAAAAAAAATGTAATGCTTATTATTTATTTTTGAGAGAGAGAGACAGAGTGTGAGCAGGGGAGGGGCAGAGAGAGAGAGGGAGACACAGAATCCAAAGCAGCTCCAGGCTCCGAGCTGTCAGCACAGATTCCGACACGGGGCTCGAACTCACAAACCACAAGATCATGACCCAAGCAGAAGTCGGAAGCTCAACTGACTGAGCCACCCAGGCGCCCTGGGAAACAGCTTTTTTAATGACCTAACTCTTGTGAAACTGGCTCCTGTTGATAGCCTTGTACTTTGCATTCAGTAGACCCACATAGTATGCACATCTTTTTTTCCACACATAAACAGATAGGAATAACATACCTACAAATACAATCTATAAGCATTGATTAAATCCCCTTCTTCAGGATGAGAACTCTGAACTTTAGGTGGGCATATTGTTGGTTCCACAAAAAAGACTACACTTCCTACCCTACAGCTCTACTAGGAGTGGCTTTGGGATGAGTTCTTGGCCATTGAAATTTAAGAGGAAGTATTGTGTGGTATTTGTGGAAAATCTTGAAAGACGAGTGTGTACCTATCCTTTGACAGTGCTGCTTGGAATATAGTTATGGTGACTGGTGCTCCAAAATTCATGTTAGACCAAGAAGATAAGGGCTGTACCTATGACAAAACAACAGGAAACTGGAGGGATCTTGATATACTGTACAGCTAGTATACCAACCCTACACTATTTCTTGTCTTCTTATATGTAAGAGAGAAACATCTGTCTTATTTATGACATTGCTCTTTGGAGTTTCTATTACTCTGCTGAATTTTATCCTAACCAATTTGGCAAGTAATGTAGATTTTACTGATGTTTTCACGACAAATGGAGGAGAAGGCATCATTTCACACCACAAGGCAAACAATCTTTTCATTATACAAGTTCCCTCTCTAGTCTCTTTCCAGATCCAAATTCTCTTTAGCCCAGCCCCCCTCTACCCCAACCATCTGTACCTTTTTTTCCTCTGTTGGATCCCACTCTCATGTCTCTGATCCTATAATGTCACTTGGACAGGAATTCTACTTGCTTCAGCCCTTCTTCAGGGATTCCTTTCCCTATAAAGAGGGACTGTTCTACCTGAGCCTTTCCTTGGTGAATGTTTTGAATACTGTACGGTCTGCCACAAGATGATAGCGACAGTAGCATCGACAACAACCCACATGATTAAATGCTTACTATGGGCAGTCATTTAATTCTCACCACCACCCTATAAAGTGTTACCCTACTTTACAGACAGGGTAAGTAATCGGCCAGTGGCAGAGAAGGCTAGCTGTCTACCCAAAATTCATGCTCCTCCTTCCCTAGAATGGAGTTTTCATTGAAAATTTACCATCCATCACACTACATATACATTCATAATTGTCATATTTTCCTAATATATTGATCCTTTATCATTATGAAGTATCCCTTTTTGTCCCTAGTAATAGTCCTTTTCTTGAAGTCTATTTTGTCTGATATTAATAGAAAAACTCTTGCTTTCTTGTGTTTACTGTTTCTATGGGGTATCTTTTTTTCTTTAAATCCATTTGTCTCTGTATTTAAAGTGCATCTTGTGTAGACAGCATATAGTTAGTACTTGCTTTTCACCGTTCTTATTATTTTTTAAAATTTTATTTTTATATAATTTCTACACCCAACATGGGGCCTAAACTCATAACCCCAAGATCAAGAGTCACATGTCCTACCAACTGAGGCAGACAGGCACCCCTATTACATATTAAATATGTTTTAAAATAAATAAAATTTGTGTTTAATGTATATAATAAACATTTAATATGTTTTAATATATATTTATACTTATGCACAGGTCTACCATTTTGCTATTTTTTATTTATCTCATTGATGTTTTTGTTTTTCTCTTCCTCATTTCCTTCTTTTGTGTTAATTGAATATTTTTTAGTGTACCATTTTAATTGCTCTGTTGACTTTCTAACTACCTTTCTTTTCATTATTTTTTTTAGTTTCTGTAGAGTTTTTAAAAATGCATTTTTAACTTATCCCAATCTACTTGGAGCTGTATTGAATTACTCCAGATAAAATGTAGAATACTTGCAATAGTATAATTCCATTTACCCCTTGTTCTTAGTGCTATTTTTGTTGTATATATAACATGTATATCTGTTATAAACTCATCAATACAGTGTTACACTTTTTTGCTTTAAACAGTCATATATATGTCTTTTAGCTAAAGAAAGAAATATGTACTGATTATTTTTTACACTTACCCACATATTTACTATTTCTAACTCTTTGGTATAATTTCATTATACTATCAAGAATCTTGAAATATAAATATATATATGTGTGTGTGTGTGTGTGTGCGTGTGTATACACACGCACACACACACACACACACATATATACACACACACACACACATATATATACATATATATATGACCACTAATTGTACTTATAGGAATTTTTATGGCAATAATTAGAGAGGGAATAATTTTTTTAAATGTTTATTTATTTATTTTGAGAGAGGGAAAGAGTGCAAGTAGGAGAGGAGCAGAGAGAGAGGAAGAGACAGAATCCCAAGCAGGCTGGCTCTGTCCTGTTAGTACAAAACCTAACATAGGGCTCCATCCCACAAACCATGAGATCATAACCTGAGTCAAAATCAAGAGTCAGATGCTTAACCAACTGAAATACCCGGGCACCCTGGGAACAAATTTTTTTATAATCATGTTTTTCTCACTGTTTCTTATAGCTAAAAATTGAAATAAAATAAATGTCTAAAATTAAGAAAAGCATTACATAAGCTATTTTACATACATAGGATGAATAAGCGCATTTGTTTTTATATTGGATGTTGGTTAGCTAGGACATATATAACATTGTTTAGTTTTTAGGAAAAAAAGACTGAAAAGAAATATATCTAGATATTAATAGTGGTTCTTTCTGGCTAGTGGATTTTTTGTGTGGATTACTGCCTTTTGCTTATTTATACTTTTCTGCATTTTTTACAACAATATATGACCTTTTATAATCAGAAGACAAGTGCAATGAGAAAAAATTCCAAATGGGTGATGTTATGTAAACATTGGATAGGATCTTTGAAACCAGTTAGTCATAATATTGAGAATAAATAATTTTCTTAAATACATCAACTTGAATTCAGGATAACCTGTGTCTTTAGTTTGACAAGTTTGAAATATAGACTGTAAGAAGACAAATTGTGGCAAGAAGTATATGGATTTATATATTATTCAATATATTAAAGCCTATTCTGTTAGTAGGCTTAGCTTTTCTGGTGTGATTTAAAGATTGTTACAGGTCCATAAGTGTCTTAAAGTATCTCCCTCATTGGCTGCATGAGCCCTAGAAATTCCTATAAAGCAACTCCTCTTGTTTAAAGTTCTTTTGTCTTTCTTCCAATGAAACTTACCTTATTTTACCTAGCAGAGTAGCATCCATTGACATAACTATGGGTTAATTTATCAGACTCGGGACATTCTGATGAGGAATATTTTGGCAGTTTGGGGAAAAACTGACAGATACATAGCTGTCAGAGCAGGGCAATTCTAGACAGAATTCTGTAGGGGGGTGTTCTAGAAAGTTCAGTGGCAGGGTGAAGGTAGTTGGCACTTTGTAGGATTGGTAGGTGGTAGAAGGGAGAGTAAAAGAAAAAAAAAAGAGAGAGAATACCAAATAGGAATGCAAGAATCATACAGAATTTATTTGTTCAATAGGCTTGTATGCACTCAGGGGCTATTAAGTTCATATTCTCCTGTAAGTGGCACATGTCAGTGACCATTTACTCCCATGGCTCCTTGCTGCTTGCTCTTTCATTGAGATAGACATCACAGTCCTTTGTAGAATCTACAATTCTTTATCTAGGCAAAATATGTTTATTATTTTGCCCTTTGCACCTTCAAACTCCAAATTGGAGTTGCCTCAGTAGTTGAAGAAATTAATATCCAATAAAGGGACACAGCGAGTGAACCATACTCAGGGAAAATATATATACTAGTTAGTCAGGGCCTTCCAAAGATTGTACCTCTTATTGCTTTGCTGTCACACATTTTGACAACTCTTTAAGATGAAATTTAAAACTAGATGAAAGAGAAGACAGAGCTCTGCAGATGCTTTTGCTAAATGGATCTTTCAGAAGCTTATAAGGCAAGTTGCATTGGCAGCTGATGTTCAGTCTTCTTATAGGACCAGTTTAAAGAAAGGAATTCTTAAATATGCATAACACACAAAGTCAAAGATTCAGGATATGTAGAGATGTAATAAATTGAAATCTAACCTCTTCATTGTACAGATGAAAAAAAATCAAGTCTTGACATTGGATAGACATAACCGAGATTATAAATAGTTACTAGCAGAGCCAGGATTAGAACTCAGGTCTTTTAGCTGCTAATGTAATGGCTTTCCCCAATATCATGTTGCCCCAAGTCCTGGTAGTAGATACACACCTTCAAAGCCCATAAAAACACCAAGCAAAGCAAGGCAGAAAGCCAAAAGCACAATCCTACAGGTCAGACATCAAACACTGGGAGAAAGTGTGTAAACAATAAGTGAATTAGAATCTTAAGCCACGTTTCCTTTTCTAAAAAATGGATTATGTCAACTTTTTTCATCCTAAATCACTAAACAAAAAAAGGGAATATAGGTTGCTATTTAGTTGAGCCCTGAGACATTTTTTAATATCAAATATCATTTGAAATCTTGCTTCACCTGATTTGGGCAATACTTTTTTAGCCATGGACAGAGTAATAATGAGTCTGTTTTGTCAAAATGTCTGGCTGAGTGCCACAGGAGTTAGAATAAGGTCATGTTTATTCTACTGGACATTTTATTCTTTATCTAGACTCTAAGAAGGCAAAGAACATGATAATGAAGTCCATTGGTGGCCTAAATTGGAAGGCACTGTCAATGTGAATGAGGACTGAGAAATAAAATACAGTAAATACAAGTTTAGACATATGTGCCGGGGAAGATACAGCAAGACTTCACTTCAGAAGAAATTAACAGTTTGGAACAGAAATGGGTTGCAGAAATTCTAAGGATATGAAAGTCACTGAAAATGATAATGACTAAAAAAGAAAGGGGAATTATACCAGTTTACAAAATGATGTAAGAATACAATATGATGTACAGAAGAAAAATACCTCAAACAAAAAGGTGCAACTATGCACTAATATACATTTTACATTATATTACATATATCTTCCATCTTGAGGCCTATAAATAAAAAGATTTGTGTTATTATATTGTAAATATAAATATTTTTGGTGTGGAGTTGGAGATGGTACCAGAATAACCAACTAAAGGGATAATTTGCGTATAAAAGGGACTGTGGGTACAATGTGAAGGTGTTGGGAGTATCCTCAGAATTCCATTTAAAGACAAAAGAGGAAGAGTTGAAAAAGAGAGAAGGAAATTGCCATTTCTGCCTTCTGTTGTCTACTATGCTTTTCTCTCTGCTGCTTCATCTAGAAAAAACAAACAGATTTTTTTTTTTTCTTAATAAATCCTTGCTAATTTCTAAGCCTAGAAAAGAGCAGCCAGGCCACAGCTACAACCCATGGCCACGTCATCAAGGTGAGGCTCCCTTCATAAACCTATGAGCATTCTTATGTCTAAGGGACCAGAGCCAATGCTGGTCAATTTTTATCATCTTACCATATTTTTGAAATTTGTAGGGTTAGAATTCTCTCTAAGTATCTTAATCAGAGCATATAGCATTCTGTTCCATACTATATAAGTAATGACATGATGAAATTCAGCACATGCGATTGCTATGTAGTAAGATTCTTCCAGAAATCATATGCCATTGGACCAGAGATGGACTCTCCCTGTATAATTGGATAGAATAACTGAGGTCCCCTTTTCAGCAGATACTTTGACAGTGGTTCCCCCTTATGCACAGGAAATGTGTTCCGGGACCCCCAGTGGATGCCAGAAGCTGCAGATAGTACCAAACTCTATATATACTATGATTTTCCTATACATACATACCTATAATAATTTAATTTATAAATTAGGCACAGTAAGATATGAACAACAATGACTTATAATAAAATAGAACGGTTACAAAAATATACTATAATAAATGTTATGTGAATACGGCCTGTAATTAAAATATCTTATGATGTACTTATTCTTCTTCTGGTGATGATATGAGATGATAAAATGCCTACGTGATGAGATGAAGACAGGTGAATGACATAGCCATTGTGATATAACATTAGACTACTATTGACCTTCTGACATATCGATGAGGAGATGTTCAGATATGTGAGGTTCATCTGCTTTTGGACTGTGGTTAACCGCAGGTAACTGAAACCTTGGAAAGCAAAACTGCAGATAAGGGGGGAACTATCTTATCTCATGGTAGTAGGAATCCATTAAAGATTGCAAGAGTTATTTAAATTAAAGGCTGACTTACCCAGAAATGTTAAAGGACCTCAAAACATAAATTCTCTCTGAGCCATAGGTAAGTAGCATTTTAATTATTCTGCAGAAGTATAATAGAAATGATAAGCAATGTATGATAAGGGAACAGAATTATAAGGGAAAAAAGCATGGTTTTTAGTAAACATCCATCTAGCTTCCAGTTTTAAGAGGATGATACACCTTATAATGAAGTAGTAGTCATTATTAACCAGCCAGGACTCCTGGGAGCTTAAAAGCAACAACTTTAGGGGCACCTGGGTGGCTCAGGCGGTTAAATGTCCGACTTTGGCTCAGGTCATGATCTTGTGGTTGGTGAGTTTGAGCCCCACATCAGGCTCTGTGCTGACAGCCTGGAGCCTGCTTCGGATTTTGTGTCTCCCTCTCTCTCTGCCCCTCCCCTGCTTGTGTGCATTCTCTCTCTCTCTCTCTCTCTCTCTCTCTCTCTCTCTCTTTTTCTCTCTCAAAAATAAATAAACCTTAAAAAAAATTTTTTTTAAAGCAATGACTTTAAATTACCTTCCAAGGGATGATTTGCCCTTTCTGTATTGTGAAACTCTGGCTGTTTAAAAATTTCAGATGTAACATAGCCATCGAGAGTACTTTGCTCTTCTTCAACTGGCAAATACACTGTTTGTGATCATTTTCTTAGACTAGCACACTATTTTGATAGACGGCACTGTATCAGCATTAAGTTACCTCATTATATCCTTTCATGAACAAATCCAGGGAATCCTAAACCACATCTTCTTTCCTTTGCCTACTCAGTTCTGTGTAAGAAAGACTTAACTTATAAAGAAACTCAATGAAAGGCCATAACTCTTCAGATTTATAAACAACAATATTATATGTGCTGTAAGAGCAGTAAAAGGGGCATCAATGTCTGTAAAGGTATAGTGGTGATTATAAGGAATTTATTAGATGCATCAGATAAAAGCCATTATTGAAAGAATTGTTTTTATGTTCAAGGACCTTCAAATAAGTGATTTATGGTTGAGGGAAACCTGTTTCTGATTCAACTAATATTCATGGGATTTATTAATGGGTACCTGCTACATGGGCCAGGCATTATTTATTTCATTTCAGTCTTACTAAATGCTAAGAATTGTGCTTATGCCAGGGATACAAAGACAAATAAAACATAATCACCACTTTCAAGAGGCTCGCAGTCTAATAGGGGAGATTCATAAGTAGATAGTTAAATTCAGTGTAACAATGTGGTAAGTGTAATGAAAGAGGGAAGCATGGAGGACTATGGAAGCACACAGGAAGGGTTAGACAAGGTTTTCTGCAGGCAGTGACTTTTGAAACAAGTCTTAAAGAAGGGTAAAAGGAAGAAGAAACAGCTTGAGCTAGGTCCAAGGGCTTAGAAACAATGCTTCAGTAGTACCAGAGAACAGAGTAGGATGTGGGAGGTTGGGGAAAATGATGGCTGAAGAGTCAAGCAGACTCCAGATCATGCAAGGCCATGTTAAGGAGTTTTCCTAGAAGATAGTTGATGGGATATTTTGTTCCTAGTAGGAGAATTTTGTGGGGAAAAAAGTTTGGAAAACATTGGATCAAAAGGCTTCTTTAACATAGAGTCTGTGGGAAACTTAAGTGTACTAATATGCATTGTGACTCTCCAGGGACATACTATACAGTTTTCTGACTATGAAATACTTATGAAAGATCATCTTTTGGGACTAGAGTTCTGAGAAGCACACTTGGAAAGTAATGCATAAATCTTTGCATTACTAAGGTATTTAATAAAACCACTAAGGTATTTAAAGAAATCAGTGCTATGGACAGGTTTGCATTTTAGAACACACCAGTAGCATTTCAGAACTCTCCAGCAGGAGTGTAGGAGATAGTTGTGGGGGGGCAAAATTCATGGCAGAGAGGCCCGTTAGGAGACCACTTTTGCACAGAGCAAAAATGAGGACCTGCACTTAGGAGTAGAAGGAAGAAAAGAATTTAAAAAAATGTTTAAGAAATTGACAGAGTTTAATCATTGATTGAGTGCAGGGAGAGTGAGGGATAGGAAATTCAAAGTTTCTAACACGGGTGGTCAGGTGGATTGGGTACCAACAATTGAGTAAGAGGAGGCATAAGTTCAGGAAAGAGACAATGAGTTTAGTTTAGGAAATCTATGGACATTTTATGAGATAGTTGGATGCGAGTATGTGATAATTAGATATTTCTGTTAAGTACTCAGATTTGGTAGTTCACAGTATATAGGTGTAGTTAAAATGATGACAATATTAAATATCACTCAGAAAGAGCAAGTTGAATTAGAAGAAATGTGGACCAAGTACAGAAACCAGGGAAATTGCAAGAAAAGTGTCTACACACATAACAATTTCAAAACCTGAGACAGCTCAAACCGTAGACACAGGCTGCTATTTAAAAACACCAACAACACAGTATTAGATCTATTTTAGTAATCATTTTGGATCTATATTAAGTTCATGTCTTTCTTTACTCAGACTTTATATTTGTCTATGTCAAGTATTTTAATAAGCATTCTCCACTCCCAATTAAATTACCAGAATTTTTTTTTTTTTTTTAACTTTGAAGTGCTTTCTTTCTTTTGGTTGCTCTTTAAAACAGATTTGGCAGCAAATAGAGATGTGAACTGAGGCCATTGTATTTAAACCTGTGGGTTTGCAGATTGCTAGTGGTGGCTCCAAAATTTCTACATAGGAAGGGCTTGGGCTGATTGAAAGAAGGCGCTAACGTTTATGTAAGAAATGTTTTTACTAAAATTGAATGTTTCTTTGCAGAGAATGGGGCTGATGAAAAATATGCATGGGGTGGAGGGAGCTAAATTTTCTGTAGAGTCTCCACTTGGTTCCATGATGCTGTTTCATATAATTAAATATGTAGTAATTAATATTTCCAGCTGATATCGAAACTAACCCTTTAAGTCGCTAATAATATTTGTCATTCCAGCTGATAGTGAAACTAGCCCTCTAAGTAGTTAATAATATGTCAATCTGAAAAACATCTCCTGCAACTAAATTGTGCTAAGTCACATTTTCATCAGATACCCTAATATATATTGTTTACCTAACATATTACCTAATATAGATTGTTGATTAAATTACCTATTAACAGTCTATTCTTCAGTACACTGAGGTTGTTCGTTTGTTTGTTTTAAGCAATGTGGTAGAACTTTAAAATACAATCACCCATGACAAAACACAGCTTTTTTTTTTTTAAGTTAATTTATTTATTTTGAGAAAGAGAATGCGAGGCAGGGGCAGAGAGAGAGGGTGAGAGAGAATCCCAAGCAGACAGTGCAGAGCCTGATGCAGGGTCAAACTCACCAACCCATGAGGTCATGACCTGAGCTGAAACCAAAAGTCAAATACTTAACCCACTGAACCACCCAGGTGCCCCAAAACACAGCTTTTCTTAGTATCTACCACTGTTAGCTCTCAGTCTTTATATTGTACATACTAAAATTTTTACATAATCATCTATAATCCTTTGCAGAAATAGAGTATAAATAAAAATGAGTAAATAAGTATATGCAGCATTATACCTATTGTGATAAATTATATATAAGATAAATTATATATCCCATTCACTCTTATGTTGTAAATGACATACTTTGGTGTTTGTGTTGCAAATTTAATGTTATATGAATGTGAAGGAGTATTAAGGAACACAAAACAAACTTTAAAAAAAATTGTGAAATATTCTGTGTGTATATTAATTAACAGTAATTTCATGGATTGTACTTCGTTGATTTGAAGAATTAAAGCAGTTAGCTTCCCTGGCACAGAGTTTTCTTCCCAGGAGTCATTTAAGCATTACAAAATCTGTCATGTAGTTATAACATTGGAAAAAGCATAGACAATATCGCTATTATACATGCCTGGTCCAAATATAGCTTTGCAGAACGCAGTTTTGCCTGGAATCCTTGCAATGGGTTCTATTAAGTTGAAGCTTAATAAAATCAAGGTGGTTTTCAGTGCCCATTTTCATGATCAAAACAATGTTTATTGTGATGTTCTGAAAATGGTCAATGCATGGCTGCTTTTTTAGCACAAGAGATAATGTTTGGTTAAAGAATAAAACTATGGCAATGATTACTTTTTCCAAAGGCTAGTTTCATTCAAAGAATGCCAAAGAAAGGGGATTGTATAGTAATAGAGTCTCCAAATTTAGAGCAGAAATAGTAAATTTCATCTGGTGGGACCTCAAAGCTGGTGCTTAAGTTTTGTTTTATTTATGATGAAGAAAGCATATAATAAAAACAGGAAATATCAGATTGGAAGAAAAGATATTCCTTAGCTTATTCTTTGTTGTAAGAAATTGGAAGTTAGGCAGTGAAGGTGAGATTTTAATCTGGGGAAGGACACAGACATCAAAATCCAAGAAGCACAAAGAATTCCCATTAGATTCAACAAAAACCAACCATCAACAAGACATATCATAGTCAAATTCACCAAATACACAGACAAGAATTATGAAAGCAGCAAGGGGGGGGCGGGGTGGGGAAAGTCCTTAACTTATAAGGGAAGACAGATCAGATTCGCAGCAGACCTATCCACAGAATCTTGGCAGGACAGAAAGGAGTGACAGGATATATTCAACCTGCTAAATCAGAAAAATATGCAGCCAAGAATTCTTTATCCAGCAAGTCTGTCATTCAAAATAGGAGAGATAGGGGCACCTGGGTGGCTCAGTCGGTTGGGCATCTGACTTCGGCTCAGGTCATGATCTCACAGTCCGTGAGTTCGAGCCCCACATCGGGCTCTGTACTGACAGCTCAGAGCCTGGAGCCTGCTTCACATTCTGTGTCTCCCTCTCTCTCTGTCCCTTCCCTGCTCATGCTCTGTCTCTGTCTCAAAAATAAATAAACATTAAAAAAAAAATTAAAAAAAAAAAAAGGAGAGATAAAGAGTTTCCCAGACAAACAAAAACTAAAGGCGTTCATCACCACTAAACTAGTCCTGCAAGAAGAATTTTAAGGCAGACCCTTTAAGTGGAGAAAAGACAAAACAAAAAAGACCAAAAGCAACAAAGATTAGAAAGGACCAGAGAACATCACCAGAAACACCAACTCAACAGGCAACACAATGGCACTAAATTCATATCTTTCAGTACTCACTCTAAATGTCAATGGACTAAACGGTCCAATCAAAAGACATAGGGTATCAGAATGGATAAGGAAACAAAACCTATCTATATGCTACTTACAAGAGACTCACTCATTTTAGACCTAAAGGCACCTGCAGACTGAAAGTAAGGGGATGGAGAACCATCTATCATGCTGATGGTTGTCAAAAGAAAGCTGGAGTAGCCATACTTACAACAGACAAACTAGATTTTAAAATAAAGACTGTAACAAGAGATGAAGAAGGGCATTATATCGTAATTAAGGGGTCTATCCACCAAAAAGATATAACAATTGTAAATATTTATGCCCCCAACATGACAGGACCCAAATATATAAGTCAATTAATCACAAACATAAAGAAACTCATTCACATTAATAACATAATAGTAGGGGATTTCAACAAGGAAACAATGGCTTTGAATAACACACTGGACCATATGGACTTAACAAATATATTCAGAACATTTCATCCTAATACAGCAGAATACACATTCTTCTCGAGTGCACATGCAGCATTCTCTAGACTAGATCACATACTGGGTCACAAATCAGCCTTCAACAAGTACAAAAAGATTGAGATCATACCTTACATATTTTCAGATCACAACACTATGAAACTCGAAATCAACCACAAGAAAAAAATGTGGAAAGACCATGAATACTTGGAGATTAAAGAAAGTCCTACTAAAGAATAAATGGGTTAACCAAGAAATTAAAGAGGAAATTAAAAAGTACACAGAAGCCAATGAAAATGAAAACACAACAGCCCAAAATCTCTGAGATGTAGCAAAGGCAGTCATAATGGGGAACCTAACCTCATCTCAAAGATCTGGAAAAAGAACAGTAAATAAAACCCACAAACAGCAGAAATGGAAAATAATAAAGATTAGAGCAGAAATCAATGGTATTGAAATAAAAAATAACAGTGGAACAGGTCGATGAAACCAGGAGCTGGTTCTTTGAAAGAATTAACAGAATTGATAAAGCCCTAGCCAGACTGATCAAAAAGAAAAAGGAAAGGACCCAAATAAAATCGTGAGTGAAAGAGGAGAGATCACAACCACCATTGCAGAAATACAGGGGCACCTGGATGGCTTAGTCAGCTAAGTGTCCAACTTCAGCTCAGATCATGATTTCACAGTTTGTGAGTTTGAGCCCTGCATCAGGCTCTGTGCTGACAGCTTGGAACCTGAAGCCTGCTTCGGATTCTGTGTTTCCCTCTCTCTGTCTGCTTGTCCCCTGCTCATGCCCTGTCTCTCTCTGTCTCTCAAAGATAAATAAACCTTAAAAAAATTTTTTTAAAAAGAAATACAAACAATAATAAGAGAATATTATGAGCAATGATATGCCAACAAATTGGGCAATCTGGAAGGAATGGACAAATTCCCAGAAACATATAAACTACCAAAACTGAAACAGGAAGAAATAGAAAAATTGAACAAACCCATTACCAGTAAAGAAATTGAATCAGTAATCAAAAATCTCCCAACAAGCAAAAGTCCAGGGCCAGATGGCTTTCTAGGGGAATTCTACCAAACATTTAAAGAACAGTTAACACCTAGTCTTTTGAAGCTGTTCCAAAAAATAGAAATGGAAGGAAAACTTCCAAATTCACTCTACAAGTCCAGCATTACCTTGATTCCAAAACCAAAGACCCCACTAAAAAGGAGAACTATAGACCAATTTCCCTGATGAACATGGATGCAAAAATTTTCAACAAAATACTAGCAAACCAGATCCAACAATACATTGAAAGAATTATTCACCATGATCAAGTGGGATTTATTCCTGGGCTGCAGGGCTAGTTCAATATCTGCAAATCAATCAATGTGATGCATCACATTAATAAAAGAAAGGATAAGAACCACATTATCTTCTCAAATGTGAAAAAGCATTTGACAAAATACAACATCCTTTCTTGATAAAAACCCTCAAGAAGGTAGAGACAGACAGACCATACCTCAAAATCATAAAGGCCAAATATGAAAGACCCACCACTAATATCTTCCTCAATAGGGAAAAACTGAGAGATAAGGTCCGGAACACGACAAGGATGTGCACTCTCACTACTGTTATTCAACATAGTGTTGGAGGTCCTAGCCTCAGCAATCAGACAACACAAAGAAATAAAATGCATACAAATCAGCAGGAGGAAGTTAAACTTTCACTCTTTGCAGATGACATGATACTCTATGTGGAAAACATTAAAGACTCCACTAAAAAACTGCCAGAACTGATACACAAATTCAGCAAAGTTGCAGTTGCAATGTACAGAAGTCAGTTGCATTTATATATACCAATAATGAAACATCAGAAAGATAAATCAAGGAATTGATCCCATTTACAATTGCATCAAAAACCATAAAATACTTAGGAATAAACCTAACCAAAAGGTGAAAAATCTATACAGTGAAAATCATAGAAAGCTTATGAAAGAAATTGAAGAAGACACCAAAAAATGGAAAAACATTCCATGATTATGGATTGGAAGAACAAATACTGTTAAAATGTCGATACTACCCAAGGCGATCTACATATTCAATGCAATCTGTATCAAAATGACACCAGCATTCTTTACAGAGCTAGAACAAACAATCCTAAAATTTGTATGGAACCAGAAAAGACCCCAAATAGCCAAAGCAATCATGAAAGAGAAAACCAAAGCTGGAGGCCTCACAATTCCAGACTTCAAACTGTATTACAAAGCTGTAATCATCAAGACAGTGGGGTATTGGCACAAGAACAGACACTTGATCAATGGAACAGAATAGAGAACCCAGAAATGGACCCACAAACATATGTCCAACTAATCTTTGACAAAGCAAGAAAGAATATCCAATGGATTAAAGACAGTCTCTTCAGCAAGTGGTGCTGGGAAAACTGGACAGTGAAATGCAGAAGAATGAACCTGGACCATTTTCTTACACCATACACAAAAATAAACTCAAAACAGACGAAAGACCTAAACATAAGACAGGAAGCCATCAAAATCCTAGAGGAGAAAACAGGCAAAAACCTCTTTGACCTTAGCTGCAGCAACTTCTTATTTGACATGTCTCCAGAGGCAAGGGAAACAAAAACAAAAATGAACTATTGGGACCTCATCAAATAAAAAGCTTCTGCACAGCTAAGGAAACAATCAGCAAAACTAAAAGCCAACTGACAGAATGGGAGAAGACATTTGCAAATGACATATCAGATAAAGGGTTAGTTTCCAAAATCTATGAAGAACTTCCCAAACACAACACCAAAAACAAATAATCCAGTGAAGAAATGAGCAGAAGACATGAATAGACACTTTTTCAAAGAAGACATCCAGATGGCCAACAGACATGAAAAGGTGCTCAATATCGTTCAACATCAGGGAAATACAAATCAAAACCACAATGAGATATCACCTCGCACCTGCCAGAATGGCTAAAATTGACATTCACTCGGGCAACAACAAATATTCATGAGGATGTGGAGAAAGAGGAACTCTTTCACACTGCTGGTGAGAATGCAAACTGGTGCAGCCACTCTGGAAAACAGTATGGAGGTTCCTCAAAAAATTAAAAATAGAACCTACCCTACAACCCAGCAATGACATTACTAGGTATTTATCCAAAGGATACAGGAGTGCTGATTCAAAGGGGCACATGCACCCCGATGTTTATAACAGCACTGTTGGCAATAGCCTAAGTATGGAAAGAGCCCAAATATTTATTGACTGATGAACGGATAAAGAAGAAGTTGTATATATATATACAATGGAATATTACTCTGCAATCGAAAAGAATGAAATCTTGCCATTTGTAACAACGTGGATGGAACTAGAGGATATTATGCTAAGCGAAATAAGTTAGAGAAAGACAAATATCATATGGTTTCACTCACGTGTGGAATTTAAGATACAAAACAGATGAACATAAGGGATGGGAAGTAAAAATAAGATAAAAACAGAGGGAGACAAACCACAACAGACACTTAAATACAGAGAACAAACTGTGGTTGCTGGTGGGGTGTTGGGTGGGGGGAAGAACCAAAGGGGTGAGAGAAAATAAGGAAGACACTTGTTGGGATGAGCATTGGGTGTTATATGTAAGTGATGAATCACTAAATTCTATTCCTGAAATTATTCTTACAGTGTATGTTAACTAACTTGGATTTAAATTTAAAAGGGGCGCCTGGGTGGCTCAGTCGGTTGGACATCCGACTTCGGCCCAGGTCACGATCTCACGGTCCGTGAGTTCGAGCCCCGCGTCGGGCTCTGGGCTGATGGCTCAGAGCCTGGAGCCTGCTTCTGATTCTGTGTCTCCCTCTCTCTCTGCCCCTCCCCCGTTCATGCTCTGTCTCACTCTGTCTCAAAAATAAATAAACGTTAAAAAAAAAAAAATTTTAAATAAATTTAAAAAAATAAATTAATTAAAAGACTAAGGAAAATATACTTGAAAGTCAAAGAATAGCAAAATAACGTTAATAGGGAAAGGAATTTAAAAAATTCATTCAGATATATGTAATAATTTTCTTATGGGTCCTCATTCATCACAGACATAGGTTTTATTTATGTCATCTTATGAAAACCAGATCACATGAATGACCAAGAAATCCAGGCAGATGTTTGTGAAACAATTCTGTTAGATTTTCTGTCTTTAAATATGTGCTTTTACTTAATCCATTCTCTGTAGTATATGGTTAATCCACAGTAAATTATAGATTCAATGTTGGCTGATTTAAGGGTAACATTTATATACCTGTGGTATTTCTAGTCATATTTTCAATTTTAAGTAATGGCTGTTTTGGTTAATGTGGTTACGTTCCTATTTTTAAATAATTATATGTACATATACAATATGTGTTATTTATATTTTATATAAATAATGTTTATATTCATAATTATTATTTGCTCTTATTATAAAAGGGATTATATACTGTTACCTTTCAAAATGTTAGTTAGCCTGATTTTACATATAAACACAGACTACTGTGTTAATATCTGAAAGCCTAGGAATGTTCTTCCATCTCTTTCATCTTCTCCTGTTCTCTCTGTAGCCATCACTTCCAGCCACTGTTCTCAGTCCATACTATGTCTCCCTGTTCCTGCTAAATCAGGTTGAAATGGCCTTGCCTAGGGAATTGTGAATTCAAACATAGTAAATCTCGATTTGGCAACAGCTGTGAACAATATTTTCATTAAAAAAACAAACATTTTCTTAAGAATCTAATTTAGAACAACAGTCTTGAGAATGAACATTCAGCGCACAGGGCATGTACAAGATGATCCATGGGGTATATGATAAACTACTGGTGCTTCTGTTTCTATTTATGTTTCCTTATTCTCTTAAAAATTTAACCTTTTCATGCTTTACAATGTAAATAAGGTTCATAATAAGTTAATCTAGTAGAATTGAATGAATAGAATGAACCAGTGATTTTTTTTTTAACTGCTGGGGTATAAGAACAAAGAAATTTAAAAATCAGAAACATAGGGGCACCTGGGTGGCTCAGTCGGTTAAGCGGCCGACTTCGGCTCAGGTCATGATCTCGCGGTCCGTGAGTTCGAGCCCCGCATCGGGCTCTGTGCTGACAGCTCAGAGCCTGGAGCCTGTTTCAGATTCTGTGTCTCCCTCTCTCTGACCCTCCCCCATTCATGCTCTGTCTCTCTCTGCCTCAAAAATAAATATACGTTAAATAAATAAATAAATAAATATCAGAAATGTAAAGAATAAGAACATTTGCAAAAAAAAAAAAAAGAAGAAGAACATTTGCTTAGTAGTCTGATAGACTTAGATTTGATTGTTACCTCTTACATTTACTAGCTATTTGATCTTACGCAGGTTACAAAATCTCTCTATGCCTCAGTGTCCTCATCTATGGAATAGTAATAATCATATAATACTTAGCTTATAAGGTCTCTTGAAGAGTAAATTAAATGATGAATGTAAAGCACTTAGTGCATAGTATATAAGCAACAATGTTAGATGCTTACATGACTGGAAAAGGTCATAGGGAAGGTCATGTGGAAAGCTATGGAATAATAGACCTAAACTCAAGGTTTTCTTTCACTGAGACATTAATTCGAATTTTATTATGGTCTGAGAAGTTTCAGTTATCACACATTAGCATTCAGACAAATCTGTTCATATTTTATTTAAAATTTTTAAGTTTATTTATTTATTTTGAGAGAGAGAGCACAAGCAGGGAGCGGCAGAGAGAGAGAGAGAGAGAGAGAGAGAGAATCCCAAGCAGGCTCTGCACCTCCACGCTGAGCTTGATGCAGGGCTCAATCTCATGACCATGAGTGAGATCACAGCCTGAACCAAAATCAAGAGTCAGATGCTTAACCAACCGAGCCACCCAGGTACCCTAAATCTGTTCATATTTCAAAGAACATAGACTACAAAATCACTTTTCTGAAACAAGTGAACCAGCACAGGATGACCTGAGTTATACACAATGTTAATTTTAGTCCCATCAAAAATATATATTTATTCACACAATACAGATAGAAATTGAATGCCTAAAGTACATAAGTCTTGGATTCCTGAGGGCAACAGTGTTCTCTTCATATTTTTCACATACGAAGTTTGTTAATTTTCAATATTATTGCAAAACTCATCCCATTAAAGAGAAATTTTTTAAAGTAATCTCTAGGTTTGATGTGGGGTTTGAACTCAAGACCCCAAGATCAAGAGTCACATGTTTTACTGACTGAGCCAGCCAGGCACCCTGAGAGAATTTTTGTTGTTTGTAAAGAGGTAAAATAATGTAAGTGACAACCATTACCCATTCAAAAATTATTGTGCATCAAATTTGTGTGTGTGTGTGTGTGTGTGTGTGTGTGTATGTGTGTATAAAATGAGCAAAAGCTCATTAATAGTAAATATTGGAATTTTGCAAAACATCCAAAAAATCTGATCTGTTGATAACTTGCTCCAGAATTATAGAATAAACAATGAAAATTTAAAAAATCAGTGAGAAAATAAGTTTTTATTCTCAGAAGTGTAGTATTCTTACCTCATTGAGATTTGGAAGTTGTCTTCAGTCTTTTAAATGTAATTTTAAAAACAATTTTTTTAATGTTTATTTATTTTTGAGACAGAGGGAGACAGAGCATGAGTGGGGGAGGGGCAGAGAGAGAGGGAGACACAGAATCTGAAACAGGCTCCAGGCTCTGAGCTGTCAGCACAGAGCCCTATGCGGGGCTCAAACCCACGAACCGTGAGATCATAACCTGAGCCAAAGTCAGACGCTCAACCAACTGAGCCACCCAGGAGCCCCTGTCTTCAGTCTTTTATAATAGTACAGAGTCATTTCCCCCCAAAGCTTTGATGAATATTAAAACACATTTTAAAAGGTTTGTTTTGTTTTGTTTTTCATTTTAGGTTGTGTTGACCCAATCAGAGAAACCTTTGATTCAGAGACACCTCATGAACCTGAGTGACAGGATGCCTGGATAGTAGTTTTGTTCTGTGCTCATTATGGAATTCCAAGAGGAAAGGATGAAATGAAAAGGCAGAACACGGAGTCTGAATACTTATGACAATTGGCCTGACATAAGACTTTCATCTAAGTCAATATATGGCTTTAGCAGAAATTTTTCTTAAAGAAATAGATAATGAAGAAATGAGATTCAACAAAATATTCATAAAGGGCTCAACATGGTCAACAAAAGTGTTTTAAGCACCTATTATGTACAAAACTTTGCAAAATTCTGGGAGTGAGGTTGGGAGAGATGAAATATAATAAGATATGCAGATGAGTAAGACATTGTCTTTCACCCCAAGGAACTTCCACACTGGTGAAGGAGATACACTTGTACAAGGTAGGCATAGAAAATATTTTTAAAAACTGGGATAGTAGAAAGAAGACTTCTGGGGTTGGATCTTCGGCTTGGACTCAAAATAAGTTTCTCTTATTTACTGGTCTAGACTAAGTTGCCATAAGACAGAACACCACGTTACATTTGAATTTTAAGTAAACAATGAAGTTTTTAATTGTCAGTATACTGTATTACATGGGACATACACTAAAAAATTACTTTGTAAAAAAATCTGAAATTCAAATTGAATAGGGTATCCTGTATTTTTATTTGCTATATCTGGCAACCCAATCTTAAGCAATGTGCTCATTATTTATAGTTTGCCAAATCCATCCATCCTTTTCTGCTGTGTCCCTCCTGGAAGCTGACTCCTATGATCTCAATTTCCTGCGCTCCCTTACCAGTTGGCTTCCTGTTGAATTCAGTCATTGGGAGGGACTGGAAGGAGAGGAGACAGTAAGAGGAGAGAGATTAAGTTTTCTTCCTTGCCTCTTCCATACCTTAGCAAAGCATCATTGGTGGTGGCAGTAGTCTTCTATAACTACAAGTCATGCCTGACAGTTCCTCCTCCATGACGTCAGCTTTCCTGAGACTCTGGTCACATTTTCCCCTCCCATTGCTCCCTCAGTGTTAGGAATAGCAAAAACTTCCCTTTGCTGCTAACCTCTGGGTGCTTCAGCATCCCTTTTGGTTTTTCTAACTTTGCCCATTTCTTTGTAGGTAGTCTATTATTCAAAACCACTGAATTAAATTCTGTTTCCTTCCTGGACCCTGGTCGATAAAGCAAGTCTCTTTAGCTTCTTTGAGCTTTATCTTTTTAGCTTGTAAAATGAAGAAAATAATACCTCCCTCAAACATTTTTTGTACATTTTTGATTATATATATGGATATCTTGGTGGGCGCTCTAAAATTTGAGTTTGTATTTAGCACACTATATTAATAACTCTTTCCAGTTGTGGTATGGCAGAGTAGTGCCTATTGAATTAAATCTCCTGTAGATAACAACTATAAACTGATCAAATATTAACATCAGCTCTCTGAAGGAATTGGGTAATGACCCAAAGCAGGCAAGTACTGTTGCAGAGTTGAAAACTGATTGAAGAGAACAACACTGGGTGAGTTTCTCATTTTTATAGCTTTTGGACTGAGGATATAAACCAGTGTGCACCAGAAGGGAAGCTAAAATTCCAATAGTCTTACTGACTGAAGAACCATAGGACAGAGTTTAGGGCAACTATGTAGCCACTAGAAAATGAGGGGAGAAATCCAAGAAAGGAGAGTTCTAGAAAGAAGGAGTTCCAAATTATATTCATTACAAATTTCTGGCTTACCCTTGAATCATACCTATGTTGGGCAGACTCACACAGGCCAACTAAACCTAAAAGAACAGTACTGAGATTTAAGCTGCCACCTATTTCAGGAAAGTTGGCAGCTTGAGTCCCGCTATTTTAAGTGTCTATTAAAACAGTGAACACTTTTCAGAGAAATATAACAGAATCTAAAGTCTACAACACATCATTCACAATGTCTAAAATATAGCCCATAATTACTTGATGAAGAAACAGAAAACATGAACAATTTTAAAGGGAAAAGACCATTATCAGAGCTTGACCTCTAAGAAAACACAGATGTTAGAAGTATCAGACACAGATTTCAAAACCGCTATTTTAACTATGCTTAAGGATATAAAGAAAATATGCTCACAACATATGAAAAGATAAGAAATCTCAGCAAGAAAACAGAAACTATAAAAAATAAAAATTCTAGAACTGAAAAACACAATATATACTTAAAAATATCCACTGAATGGGATTAGAACAGAATGACTACGATGGAAGAAAGAATTAATGAACAAATCAATAGAAATTATAAAACTTAAAGAACAGAAAGAAAAGATTGAAAAAAAGTTAACAGTTTCAAAGGGCCTGAGGAACAATATCAAAAGGTCTAAACGAACATTGTATAACTGGAATCCCAGAAGAGAAGAGATAAAATGAATAAAACAAGATATTTGAAAAAATAATGGCTGAAATGTTCTTAATTTGATATAAGAAATTTATAGCCTCAAAAATCTCAGAAAGCCCCAAGCAAGATAAGTCCACAGAAAAGTCACACCCAGTCGTATCATAGTGAAACCCAAGATGAATAGAAAATTTTGAGAAAAATGACACATTGTGTACAGAGGAACAATTCAAATGTTCAAATGAATTCAAACAATTTAAACCTCATCAGTAATAACAAAGTTAGAAAACAGAACAATGTCTTCAAACTGCTGAAAGAAAAAACAAAATCCAGAATTCTATACTCAGCAAAATATATCTTTCAAAAATGAAGACAAAATAAGCACATTTTCGCATAAAAGAAAACCGAAAAAATTCACTGCCAACAAACCTGAACTGCAAGAAGTATAAAAGCAAGTTCTTCAGGTAGATGGAAAAGGATAACAGATGGAAATTTAGGTCTTTAGGAAAGAATGACGAGCATTTCAAGTGGTAAATATGTGGGTAAATAAGTATTTCCTAGCAATTTCCTAGCAGTGACATGAAAATAATTTTTTCTTGATATAGTGTCACTTTACAATAATGTATATAAATACACATGAAATAGTGATAGATCAGAAGTTTCATTGGAGACACCAAGACACAATAGAGGCCACCTCCAAAGAGGTATGGTAATCCAGATGCAGATTTTTCAAAGGAAATAGTCAAAAATATGTTAGATGATTCACCCATGTTAAAAGTAAAAAAAGTTTGGATTTTTGGAAGTTTGAAAAGTTTTTGAGGATGATTAACTGAGAGATAGCTATGTTGTGATGTTATTGTCAACTTTTACCATCCAAAGCGGTTGGAGTAGGGGACCTGACACTTAAGTCTAATGAAAGGGACCTCAATGGTACCAACGATTTGGTTAGCTTGATATGTCTACCCCATGATTGAAGGGCACAAGTAGGTTTATTTTATTTATTTTTTGTTTGCTAGTTCAGGTTTATTGAGATATACATAGAGTAAAATGCACCTTTTTTAGGAATACAGTCCTACGAGCTCTGACAAATGTATACAGTCATGTAAATAACACCACATCATTATCTCCAAAAGTTCTCTTTTGTAACCAAGTTCCTCATACTCTCAAGCCACTAACAAACACTGATTTGATTTTTGTCCCTTTAATATTGTCTTTTTGAGAGTGTCATATAAATACAATCATATAGTATATAGCTTTTTGTGTCTGCCTTCTTTCAATTATTATATTGCTTTTGAGATTCGTTTGTGTTGTTGCAATTATCAGTAGTTTTATGGATGAATTTATCCCAATCACCAGTTAATGATTTGGGGGTGGTTCCCCAATTTTTGGCAATTATAAATAAAGCAGTTTTAAGAATTTGCATACAGGCCTTTGTGTGAACATGTCTTCATTTCTCTTGGTCTAGGAGTGGGTTTTCTGGGGCAATATGTTAAGTATATGTTTAACTTCATTAGATTGCAAGATGGGTTAGTCAACAGCTTTAGCAGCAGAATGAAGGAGTGCTGTCTGCTCTCCCAGAGCACGCTGGGTTAAGGAATAGATAAGTGCTTACTAAAAGTCAGATAAACTTTGTGTCATTTATTACTGCCAAAACAAAACCAAATGCAAAAAACAGCCCAAAACATAGGAGCTTAGAAACAAAAAGCAGTAATTTATTTGCTTACAATTCTGCAATTTGGGCATGGCTTATGGTGGGCTTGCCTCTGTCGTGTTGGCTGGAGTATCTCTGCTCTGGTTTACTGGAGAATATGAAAATGTCTTCACTCCCATATCTGGTGCCTCCGCTGACATGACTGGATTACCTGGGGTCTGGCAGAGCCTCTCTCTCTCTCTCTCTAGCAGAGTAATTGGGCTAATTTACATGATGATTCAGACTTCAAAAGTGTAAAAATGGAAGCTGTAAGATCTCTTAAAATCTAGGCCTGGAAGTCACACAGCATCACTTTTGCCTCATTTTATTCAGACCATTCCAGTTTCAAAAGGAAGGAAAATAGACCCCATTTCTTCATGGGAGGAGTGGAAAAGCCACACTGCAAAAGGGGAATGAGAGGAGGGGTGAATGTTAAAACCAGCCTTAAGGACAATCGCCTCAGGCAACATTGCATCTGTCCTAGATTCTATTCAACAGTACTACTTGGAAGGACCATAAGGGCGTCAGAAGGGAAGTGGAGATGTGCTTTAGGATTCTAGGAGCTAAAAGAGATTAATTAACTGCCAGAATAAAATCCGTTCACACAGATCAAGGGAACTAAAGTTGACAGGACTTTCACAGGGTCAGAGATTTCCAAAAAGCCAATAAAAGTATTGCGTGAAAAAAGTCAGTTACACATCTTCCGTTCCCCAGTCCCAAAGCCACCTTACAACAGCAATCGTCATATATGACCTTTCTTATTCTTTTCATATCTTCTCCCTCCCCACCCCAACTTCAACTCTGTTGGAACCAGAAAATCAGAAAATCCGAAACCATAATACACTAGGGAAAGAGGAGCAGGGGGAAAAAGGAGGACTTCTCTCACTCTACTGCATATGTTCAAGCAACAGCACTCCCTCTTTGGGAGAGGTAGAAAGATTTTAATGTTAAAACGATTTTGGCATTTTGATTACTATCTATTATTGGTCATTTATAATAATGTGCTCAGACTGTATTTGTCACCTAACATGATTATAGGACTTTACTTAAGTGGCCAGAAAATATATATGCGGACTGCCTGAGCTTTAATCCAAGGATAGGAGAAAAACAACTCACAATAAAAGGCTTAAAAAGAGTAGTGGGAAACAAAAAAAAAAGTGTTTTAATACCAGTTATCTTGTTAGGTCTACAATAGGTGAGTTTTCATTATAGTTAAAGAATCATTTAAAGGGTGAAAAATTCAGTGTAACCAGATCTCTGGTATGCCATGGCGTATGCTGGAATATCCCATCACTAAGCCAACAGTGTGATCATAGGCACATAGGCAAGTCAATCTCTCTGTGCCTTATATTTTTCGTGTGTAAATGAGATCAATAATATCTGCCTTGTTGGGTAGATTAAGTACTTGGAATAGTGTCTGGCAAATATTAGCTGTTCAGCAAATGATAACTGTTCAGCAGTTATCATCATCATCATTATCATCATTTGCCCTAAATTGTTTTGCTGAATTAAGTTTTTTAGCAAGTCTATTTTTTATTTTCCTTTTGTTAGTAGATACTCATCTTTGTATTTTAAGAAGCAATAATATTTTTATAATGCCTTATAACGATTAACATAATGACTGGAATATAGTAACTGTTCAATAAATGGCTGTTGATATTATACTCACTTCAAAGGAAACCCTTGCACCTTTCTCTCTTCCCTTCATGTATGAGCTATATACCATGCTGGCGCTCCATTTAATCTCTCTGTATCTCAGTTTCTTCATGTGTAAAATAGGGCTTTTATTTACTTTACCTACTTCACAGGGTCATTATGAGGAATAAGATCATTTTTGTGAAAACATTTATAAAACAATATACAAATATGAATTAGCATTATTGTTTATTGTACAGGTTACTTTTTTATATTATTTATAAATCTCTTTCCAATGATTTTGAATAATACTCAAAGTTTTTCTGCAAGAAAACAGACCTGAAATCTCCATTCATATATAAACTGCTTTCCAAAAGTAGGTATGTATTTTCTAGCCCTTACGCATCAATGCTGTGATTGCAGGGCAGGTACAAGGTCCCATTAGCCCACCAGTTTTTCTTCTTGTTGGTGCTGAACTACTCTCCTGTCTCACCTGAAATTTCTCGATTAGTGTTTCTAGAAGGAGAGACAAGAAACATCTAACATCTGATAACACCTTTATATTTTACCTGGGGAGGTAAGGTTAACGTAAGGGACTATCTCCTACAATTTCTCAGAACAAATTGATTAAATAGCCCAGAGTTAGCTAAGAGCATCCATCCTACAAGCATGAGATTGTAAGATGGGCACATTTCAGTGGAGGAGCAAAACATGATCACAACCATCTAAGAATAAATAGCTCAACAAGCTTTTATTCTATTTATATCCAACAGAAGGTGGCTGCTTCCCTAAGATGCCTCCCACCAGATGGTGACTTCTCAGTTCATTTTTAACTACCTGCAAAATCATGGCACATGGCTCTGACCTCATTTCATTTTAGAATTCACCTTTTATTTCAGCACTACATTACTATAGCTTCTGACTTCTATCTGGGCAAAAAAGTTTCTCAAAAGGCAGGAGGTCAATGTCAGGCAAACATATATGCACATAAATGTACTTACTTTTATAAACAACTTACACTTCATAATCCATCTGTAATATGGGCAACTGACTTCTGGTTTCAGACTAGGTTCCCTTCTCTATATACATAGTAACAGTTATCTCTATTGACTCAAGAAATGAAAACTTATTTTAAATTATTCGAAAGAAAACCTAATTATGAAGACATTGGAAGTTCTCTCTATATAATGCATTATAAAGTCAATCCAATAAATTGGATTATCTATATCAATCCTCATTCCCTAAATTTCCCTTTGTTAGTATTCATTACTGAGAATTGACAGCACAATTCTATACTAAACCTCTAGAATAATCAGGGTAAGGAGTCACTTGGGAGTTTAGCCACCATTTTAATCAATTACTGTGTTTTGCCTGAATTTATGACGACACTTTGCTCCCTTAAAATTAGCCAGGAGCAATTAGCAGTTATCTTTTCTCTTCCTTCCTTCCTTCCTTCCTTCCTTCCTTCCTTCCTTTTCTCTCTCTCTCTCTCTCTCTCTCTCTCTCTCTCTCTCTCTCTCCCCCCTCTTTCTTTCAGGTAAACTCTACTCCCAACATCGGGTTTAAACTCATGATTCCAAGATTAAGAGTTGAGTGCTCCATGCACTAAGCCAGCCAGTCACCCCAGGAGCAGATATCTTAGAAGTAGGTGCTGCTGGTAGGAAAAGGTATACAGCCAGTAGAAGGATCAGGACTTGCTCATCACTACTATTGGGAAAATAACTCACAATAAGCCAAAGCTGGGCTATTTTGTTATTTTCATGAATCCAATTTAGCAAATGATGTTTTGGAGAAATGACAGTAATATACTGCTCTGCCATCAAATATAAATTCATCTCAAGTGTTTTCATCTTTGTTTCCCAGGATGAATTGATTATTGTACTGAGTACAATAAATAGGTAACTGGGAAAAAGTGATATGAAAAATAATATTAGTTAAAAAGAAATAATGAAAATAGTTATGATACAGTTCCATAACTAACAATAATCACCCTAAACATCATATGGAGAACTTTTTGTTGCTGTATACTTTTTAAAGTTTCAGGGGCACCTGGGTGGCTCAGTCGGTTAAGCGTCTGACTTCAGCTCAGGTCACGATCTCGAGGTCTGTGAGTTCGAGGCCCCGCATTGGGCTCTGGGCTGATGGCTCAGACCCTGGAGCCTGCTTCCGGTTCTGTGTCTCCCTCTCTCTCTGCCCCTCCCCTGTTCATGCTCTGGCTCTCTCTGTCTCAAAAATAAATAAACGTTTCAGATTTTATATCATAGGACATTACAGCTATTACTCCCAAAAATGTGAAGTTGGAAAGAGCATTTGAGAATAACTAGTCCAGCATCTTAATTTTACATACGGGAGACTAAAGCCCCTAGAGATTAGGTGACTTTCTCAAGAACACAGAGCTGATTTATGACAGCAGATTATACCAGACATAATCCCACATCTTATGACTCTTAGTTTTACATTCTTCCCTCTTCCATACTCACCATACAGATAATTGCTCTTATATTAAGAATGAATTCATGCACATAATTAAAATTAGACTAAAAAAGTAGTCATCCATCTTAGACACATATTAAAATTATTTGGAGGGCTGTTAAAACTACCAACACCGGACTGCACCCAGATCAGTTGTATCACAACCTGTGGGGATGGGATCCAGGCATCACTAGTTTTCAAGCCTCCCCAGGTGATTGCAAAGAGCAGCCAAGTTTGAGAATCATTGTACAAAAATAATTATAATAATTATAATGAAAAACAGTTGTCCTTTACCCAATTCTTTCTAATTCCTTCATCTACTTCCTATTGTAGTTCTCAAAGTTTTGGAATAGGACCAGCAGCCTTGTTAGAAGCTTGCTGGAAATGCATATTCATGGAGTCCACCCCAACCTACTGAATCAGAATCTGTGAGGATGTGACCCAGTAAACTGGTTCTTATTCATGTTAAAACTTGAGAATCTCTACCCCATAGGCTACCATTTTCAACTATTTTTAGTGATTTCCCTATTTTCCTCCATGTCTGAATATGCTTATAATCCTATTTCTTGCTTTGACAGTTTTCTACTTTATCTATTGACTTTCTGTTTTGGACAATCAGGATTTATTTAGTTCTTTGTATTTTTTGTCCTGCCCTCATCCTTCCAGTAGAGGTATATCTATTTTTTTTTTTCTAAATCAGTCTGTGTTTACACTATTAATACCATAAAAATGTTTCCTGCAAAGCCTAGATAAATCTATGCTTATATGCCTTTTCTTACATTCTTAATTGTTTTTCCTGAGATTAATAATTGCCTGGTTTGTTTATTGGTTTGTACCTATTCTTATTTTTTGTACATGCTCCACTATATCTGTTAAGCCTACTGATACAATTTTCAAAATATCCAACTATGATATATTGTGTCCATTCCATTTAGAATCCTATGCCCCTCAGCTTTCCATCACCCTGCTCTGATCTGGACTGGGTATTCTCAGAACTCTGCTTTTTAATCACACTAGATCCAGTCTGCAGGCAAATCTACTGCTTCTACCTTCAACATGTATCCAGAATCTGATCCCCTCTCTTGACCTCCCCTCTTACCATCCTGTTCCAATCACCATTATCTCTCATCTGAATGGCTGAAATTATTTCCTTAATTCTTCCATCCATCCCCCCTCCAACTTATATTCCACACTGTAACCTTTAAACACATAGTTCATGGGTACCTGGATGGCTCAGTCGGTTAAGCGACCAACTTCAGCTCGGGTCATGATCTCACAGTTCGTGGGTTTAAACCCCACATCAGGCTCTGTGCCGATAGCTCAGAGCCTGGAACCTGCTTCAGATTCTGTATCTCCCTCTCTCTCTGCCCCTCCCTGCCTCATGCTCTATGTCTCTCTCTGTCTCTCAGAGATACATGTTAAAAAAATACAAATTAAAAATAAAAACATAGTTCAGATCGTGTCTCATGTATTTATAGCTAAGTGTAAATAAAGAAAGGAGCTATGTGCTGTTTGGAAAATGTTTGTTACTTTGTATATGTGGGAGGAGAGGGAATGGGTTGGGAGTAGAGGATGGGTAGACAGATGATAGGTGTGAGGATTCCATATATCTTCTCACTGATTGCCCTATAGGAGATGGATGTTAAGGGGGGAAGAAACAAACAACCAAATGAAACATGTATACGGTGAATACTTACTATGCATTATGAAAATACAGAAATAGAACATGTGATGCTAGCCTCTGAAAATTTACAAATTTCTATGGGAGATAAACATGCACACATCTCATACTGGACAAAACAAGGTTTGATTACATGCAGAAACTAGTATTATAAGGCATCCTTAGAAATTCAGAGAGAATGCATCATTTTGGCTGACTAATCAGGAACTCTATACAAACGGCAGGATTTGTGTTGGGATTTAAAATATGGGTAATATTTTCATGTGCAAAGACTAGATGAAGAAATTTTAGACTGAGGTAACAGTGACAATAATATATGGAGCAAAGAAGTATAAAACCAATTTAAAAATAATATAGAGTAGGACAATTTGATATATTAAAACTATGCCAGGGAGTAGCTGAAAATAAAATGCAAAGGGTAGATAGGTTTTTTTTATTGATACTGAGCATTTAGTGAATTGGTTACCCTTTTTAAAATCAATTTAACTAATCCTTCACATATTGTGGGCAACAATAACAGCTCTCATCTAACCCAAGAAAGGAGACTTTATTATCTCCATTTTATAGATGAAGAAATTTGAGGCCCCAAGGGGTTAAGTAACTTGCTTAAGGTCAGAAAACTAGAATGTAGCATAGCTAGTATTTGAACCTACACAATCTCATTCCTGAGCCTGTGTTCTTAAACACTACTTGCACTGGCTTTATTTGCCTATTATATATGTTGCAAAGACTTTTTCCATTCTTCATTTACCATCTTAACTTTGTGTATGCTATTTTTCACTGTATAGACATTTAAATTTTTTTATATAGTCAAATTTTTAATTTTTTAAAAAAATTTACTGTGTTGTTTCATACTAAGAAAGGCTTTGTACAGAGAGTAATAAAAATTCTCCTACTGAGCACAATTATCGTGATGAGCACTGGGCGATGTATGGAATTGGAATTGTTGAATTGTACCCGAAGCTCATATAACACTGTTTGTTAACTACACAGCAATTAAAATTTAAAAAATAAAAAATATTCCTCTACTGTATTTTATTCTGAAGTTTTAGCTTTCATTTTTAACTTTGTGATAATTAATCTTGTATCTTTTATTGTGTGTGTCTATGGTCTGAGGTAGGGATCTAATTTTATTTTACCCCCAAATGGGTAGCCAATTATTCCAAAAATATGTCCTTTCCTTAATGAGTTGACATGCCACCTTGATATAGATGTTCAGAAATTAGCCATGCTGCTAGACAGTACCAATTAGTGTCTTATTCTAATTAAGAATTCTTTTAAAAATGCAACTATGGAACAAATACCAATTAGAAACTCTACAGTATAAATTAGTCAGATAATGTTGGGGTCTTAATACCTAGCTATGATAAAGGTATCCTACAACAGAAATTTTGGCTCTGGAGGTCAAATCTTCCTAGGGAAGATGGTGAAAGAAGAAATTTTTTAAAGCTCATTTCTTTATTTAGAGAGAGAGAGAGAGAGAGAGAGAGCAGGCACAGGGGAGGGATAGTGAGAAAGGGAGAGAAAGAATCCCAAGCAGGCTCCATGCCATCAGCCCAGAGCCTGATGAAGGGCTCCTTCCCATGAACTGTGAGATTGTGACCTGAGCCAAAACCATGAGTTGGACACTCAACTGACTGAGCCACCCAGGCACCCTGAAAAGGTTATTTTTAACTTAGGGTATGAGTGGGAGAAACTATTGCCTTCTTCACAATCCGGTCTTTTATAGGCAAAATTCTCACATTTTTGATGACAATAATTGAAGAACATCTGGGACCAACTGAAGTAATGAGGACTTATAACCTGACTGTTTAGTAAGCAAATCTTTTCAAATTTTTCTAATATGCCCCGGCTTTGGACCAATGGGAAAAGCCATCAAGTAAAACAACCATAAGGATAAATAATCCGATGAAGACAATTTCTCTGGAAATATGAACTTAAGATGGGTTCTGGGGGAAAAATGCCAAATCTTTTCATTTCCTCCAGAACAACATCATACATGTATATCAGTGGTCCTTCTGTATAGAGTATTAGGAAATCTGTATACACATATTGAGTAATTTCCCCCCATTTCACTATGCATGCTCTGAACAATTAGTGTCCTTACTTGCCTTCACAATGGTTCTGTGTGATCTAACACAGATTCAACCATCTGTCTGTGTTTTCTTCCATTTGCAACATTTGTTCTTCCTGCTGATCTGACTGCTTCTTTTCTCTGCTTTCTGATTCAGACAGAGCAAGCTTTTCCAGAAATGTGCTTGTTAGCCAAAAGTGAGTCTCTTGAACTGCAGAAATATAAAATTTGCCCCAACTAGTAACATTTAAGAAACGTGTTGTTTTGTTTTGTTTCTTATGTATATTGCCTGGAAAGCATCCCAAGTTTTTGATGACAGATGCTTTTTAACCTGTTGGCAAAATCAAATATATAGAAATCTAAAACCATACTTGGAAGAAATAAAGTTTTCCTTGGATATGGCCCTGAGGATCACTAGTGTCCTGTTTCAGCAAAGTTTCAGCCTTACTTCTTGAGAAGTGCATCTCCAAACATTCTACTGAAATCACTTACTTTCATCTTGAAGGACATTTTTTCGTTGTTCTCTCAATGTGTGTCTTTTAGAGGTAAAACCTCTCAGGATTTTTTTGTTTTTTGTTTGTTGGTGTGTTTTTGATAGTGTATTTCATTTTCATTATCAGAAGATCATTTCAATTATATATTATTTCAGTATCCTCTGGCTCCTATTGTCATTATTAAGAAATCAGCTGCCAGTTTAACTTCCTTGTGCGGAATCTATACTTTCTTTCTAGTTGTTTTTAAGATCTTCTTCCTGTCTTTGTTGTTCTGCAACTTTACAATATGTGTCTATGTGTGGGTTTCTTTTTATTTTACACTGTTTGGGATTTATGTGGCTTCCTGAAAGTGGCAACTGATATTGTTCATCAATTTTAGAAAATTCTTAGCTATTATTTTTCCTTATTTGAATTTGAATGCTTTTCCTTATTTGAATGTCCTCTTTCAGGAATTTTAATTAACCCTTCTCTATACTTCATGTGGACAAAATTCTCATTAGGGTTTTACACCTATTTGTCTCTCTGGGCTGCAATCTGAATATTTTTTTCAGTTCTATAGTCCCATTATTTATTCTAATCAGCTGTATCCAATCTGCTTTTTAATTCTTCGGTTGAGTTTTTTTTTTTTTAACTTCTACCCAAAGCCAATTCTGAGATCAATCATATATTTTACTATCAGTGGGGGTCAGGTTTTTTTTGTTTTTGTTTTTTAAATTCATTCTTGCCCTGAGATTATAAGCCTTGCAGGGTTCCATCTTTATACAGTATGATCTCTGATCTACTAAAGACTATTCCTGCATATTCTTCTGCATAGTAGTTCTAAGCTACCATGACTCATGTAGCTGGCTAAGAATTTGATGGCTTCAAAGTTCACATATCTTCCTGATCTTATGTTCCTTGCTCAATCCTGTCTTCAGTGGATTTCCATTACTTTCTTGCAGACACATTCAATAATTTAAAATGAATTTTCTTTAATTTTAGAGAACATTTTTAACTGTTCTATGTCAGGAGGGTTTTAAGATTTCTAATCTACCTTATTTCATACTATTGACATTTTTATTTCTCTTCCACTTTTGAAGAATAATTTCACTAGGTACAGAATTCTAGGTTGATTTTTTTTAAGTTTATTTATTTTTGAGAGAGAGACAGACAGACAGAGAGAACAAGTCAGGGCGGGGGGTGGATGCAGAGAGCGAGGGAGAGATAGAGAATCCCAAGAAGGCTCCACACTGTCAGTGCAGAGCCCATTGCATGACCGGAGCCAAAGTTGGATGCTTAACTGACTGAACCACTTAGGCATCCCTAGGTTGATTTTTTTTTCTTTCAATGCTTTCAATACACCACTCCACCCTCTTCTTGCTTGCATAGTTTCTAATAAAAAGCTTGCTAAAATTCCTCCATAGGTAAAGGTTTTTTTCCCCCTCTGGCTTCTTTCAAGATTTTCTCTTTGCCTTTGGTATTCTGAAATTTAATTATGAAATGCCTAGGTGTGGGGGGTTTTGATTTTATTTTTGTATCACTACTGCTTACTGTTCTCTGAGCTTACTAGATTTGTTGTTTAGTCTGTGTCATTAATTTAGGAAGATTACTGGTTATTATGGCTTTAAATATTTCTCTTGCTCTGTTTTCTCTTTCTTTTTCTGGTGTTATAATTATACATATGTTAGACCTTTTGCTATTGTCTTCAGTTCTTAGATGTTCTATTCTGTTTCTTTTATTCTTTTTACTCTTTGTGTTTCAGTTTGGAAAGTTTCTATGGCCTTTCTTCAAGTTCACTGATTATTTCCCCAGCCATCTGGAGTCCACTGAAGGCATTTTTTATTTCTATTACTGTATTTTTAAAAATTTCTTATCATTTCTTTTGATTCTTTCTGAAAGTTCCCGTTTTTCTGCTCATATTACCCATCTGTTCTTGCATGTTGTCTACTTTTTCCATTTTAGGTCCTAATATATACTTTAAATTCCCTACCTTATAATTCAAACATCTGTGACATATCTGAGTCTAGTTCTATTTTTTAAAACATGTTTTAATGTTTATTTTTGTTTTTGAGAGAGAGAGAGCATGAGCAGGTGAGGGACAGACAGGAAAGGAGACACAGAATCTAAAGCAGGCTCCAGGCTGTCCACGCAGAGCCTGAAAAAGGGGCTTGAACTCACAAACCGTGAAATAATGACCTGAGTCAAAGTTGGACACTTAACTGACTGAGCCACACAGGCACCCCATATGTGAGTCTAGTTTTTGATAGTTGCTTTATCTTTTCGGACTGCATTTTTTCTTGCCTTTTAGCATGCCTTGTAATTTTATGTTAAAAGCCAGGTATGTTGTATTGGGTAATTACAACTGAGGCAGATCTGTCTTTAGAGAGAGATTGTATTTTATTCTGGCTAGGGGATGTGCTGTTTAATGTTTGTTGTAGCTGTAGGTGCCAGAAGCTTCAAATTTCTCTAGTGCTCTTGTTTTTTGGTCTCTCCTCTGAGGAGTTATCAGTCTGTTTTGCAACCTTTCAGCTGTAATTCATTATTATTGTTATTATTATTATTTTACTAGAGCATTACTGGTATGGTGGCAGAGTGTGTGGGAGGAGGAGCATTTTATAATCATCTAAATGAGTCTTAGTCTTTTAGTGGGCCTTTGCCTTGGGGGTTGTGGCCTTCACAAGTGTTTCTATACCTTCTTCAGTTGAATAGCTTTTACTCCATATTCCCTCCTCTATGGCTACAGTGTTCTCAGTCTATTTCCTTAAAGGCTTGTCCCCTGGTTTTTGTTTGTTTTTTCCCTTGTGTAAGCCAGGAAGGCAAAAAGAGTCTGGAATAAGGAAGAATCCCCTTTCCTTTCCTGGGATAAGTTTGCAAAATTGTGCTTTAGTGACAACTTTTCCCCTAAAGAGTAGGCCATTTTTATTGAGAAGGCTCTGGATGTGGTTTGCAATTGTCACTTTCCCCATCCCCCATTCACCCCTTTCCAAAACCAAGAAGGAATTTTTGTGGCGTCCTCACCATGAGCACTTGGTGGGGTTCCCAGACAGAGAGCCCATGAAAATATGGGAGCCCCTCAAGACTGCAGTCCCTAGGGGTTTTTCACTCTCCCACTAGTCAAAATTGCCATTCAAGTGTTCATACAAGTTTATGTCTCCAGTGGTTTCTGCTCCAGGTAGGCAGATCTGGATTGCCCTTTCTCATACCTGCCTTTCTAGATTTTAGGGTTCTGATTTGCAATAAGGCACCATTTCTCAGATGGATACAAGAAAAGTCACTGATTTTTTAGTTTGTCCAGATTTTTCATGTAAAGATGACAGTCACAACTTCCAAGTTCTTTAAATATCAGAGCTGAAATTAAAAGTTTCACTATAGCCAGTGCCTGTCGGGCTCAGTGGGTAGAGTAGAGAATGGACTCATGAGCTTGGGATAGTGACTTCAAGCCCCACACTGGGTGTAGAACTCACTGAAAAAAAAAAAGTTTCACTATTGACTTTTACATTTTCATTGCAGTTTGGGTACTTTGTTTTCAAACAAAAGAAACTAACATTGGCTAACTTAAGTAAAAATGTATTTGTCTGAAGGATATTGAGAACCAAGACAACTCTGGAGTATTAATTAATAAGAACTCTAGGGAAAATTGTTATCAGGAACATTTTAGTTAAGACATCTCCACGGAGATGAATGAATTTCAACTACTTTCAGTAACTCATTTAGTATATTCAAGATTCAAATTTCAGGGAAGAAGGTGGCAGAATTTTTTCAAATCCTTACACAAAAGTAGTGCAAACAACTAGATAGCAAAACCATTTGGGGAGCATTTATAGCAGAACTAGCTGATAAGACAACCCCCAAACCTCCAAACACCAATATCTACAGGCCTGTGTGTTACCACAGCCTTAGTGGAAGAAACCTGGGGGAAGCAATAAGGCATGTGACAGAACCAAGAACAGCATAATACCCAAATAGCCAACAGGTAATCCTGGAAATTGCAGTGGATCAGTTTGAAAATAGCAGCTGCAACTGGAAAGAGTTTTGCCTAATCCAATAAATGATGGGGCATAATGTAAGGACTGCTGGAACCGTATCTCTCCAGTTCTCAAAATTGATTCATCAGAGTTTTCTTGCAAAACAGGGCCACACACTTCTGGTTTCCATAGTTTTGTTTTATTTTGTTTTGTTTTACGTATTTATTTATTTATTTATTTAATCATGAGTGTACTCTTTAACCCCCTTCACCTATTTTACCCATCCTTCACCCACCTCCCCTCTGGTAACCATCAATTTATTCTCTATAATTGAGAGTCTGTTTCTTGATTTGTCTCTCTCTCTCTTTGTTTCTCTTATTTCTTAAATTCCACATATGAGTGAAATCATATGGTATTTGTTTTTCTCTGACTGACTTACTTCACTTAGCATTATAGTCTCTAGCTCTCTATCCATGTGGTTGCAAAATAGCAAGATTTCATTCTTTTTCTACAGTTTGGCTATTGTAAATAATGCTGCAATAAACATAGGGGTGCATGTATCCCTTTGAATTAGTGTTTTTGTATTTGGGGGATAAATATCCAGTAGTGCAATTACTGGATTGTAGAGTAGTTCTATTTTTAGTGTTTGAGGAATCTCTACACTGTCTTCCACTACTATACCACTTTGCGTTCCCAACAGTGCAAGAGGGTTCCTTTTTCTCCACATCCTCAACACTTGTTTCTTGTGTTTTTGATTTTAGCAATTCTGACAGGTGTGAGGTGATATATTATTGTAGTTTTGATTTGCATTTCCCTGATGATAGTGATGTTGAATATCGTTTCATGTATCAGTGGGTCATCTGGATATCTTCTTTAGAGGAATGTCTGTTCATGTTTTCTGCCCATTATTGATTGAGTTCTTTGTGGTTTTTTGGGTGTTAAGTTGCATAAGTTCTTTTTTTTAATGTTTATTTATTTTTGAGAAAGAGAGTGAGTGCATGTGCGCATGAGTGGGGGAAGGGCAGAGAGAGAAGGAGATAGAGAATCCCAAGCAGGCTCTGTGCTAACAGTAGCGAGCTCTATGTGGGGCTGAAACCCACAAACCACAAGATCACAACCTGAACTGAAGTTGGACTGAGCCACCTAGGCAATCCATAAGTTCTTTAAGTATTTTGGATACTAACCCTTTATTGTATACGTCATTTGCAAATATCTTTTCCTATTGAGTAGGTTGTTTATTTCTCTTGCCTCAGGAGACATATCTAGAAAAATGTTGCTAATGGCCCATGTTAAAGACGTTACTGCCTATGTTCTCTTCAAGGATTTTTATGGTTTTAGGTCTCACATTTAGGTCCTTAATCCATTTTGAGTTCGTTTTTGTGTATGGTGAAAGAAAGTGGTCCAGTTTTATTCTTTTGCATGTCACTTTCCAGTATTCCCAACACCATTTGTTGAAGACACTGTCTTTTTCCTGTTGTATATGCATTCCTCTTTTGTCAAAGATTAACTGGCCACATAACTGTGGGTTTATTTCGGAGTTTTATATTCTACTATATTAATCTATGTGTGTTTTTATGCCAGTACTTTACTATTTTAATTACTACTGCTCTGCATAACTGGAAATCTAGAATTGTGATGCCTCCAGTTTTGTTTTTCTTTTTGAAGACTCCTTTGGCTATTCAAAGTCTTTTGTGGTTCTTTACAAATGTTAGGATTGTTTGTTATAGCTCTGTGAAATATGCTGTTGGTATTTTGATAGGGATTGCATTAAATCTGTAGATTGCTTTGGGTAGTATGGACATTTTAACAATATTGTTCTTCCAACTCATGAGCATGGATTGTTTTTCCATTTCTTTGCATCATCTTGAATTTCTTTCATTAATGTTTTATAGTTTGCAGAGTACAGTTCTTTAACCTCTTTGGTTAAGTTATTCCTGGATATTTTATTGTTTTTGGTATAATTGTAAATGGAATCATTTTCTTAATTTCACCTTATGCTGCTTCATTATTACTGTATAAGAATGCAACAAATTTCTGTACATTCATTTTTTTTATCCTGCCATAGTTTGTTATGAAAAATTATCTATCACTTATTTCATTTTTCTGCTATATTTTACACGTCTTTTTATTACTGGCTTCTTTAAGATTTTCTCTTTAAATCTGTTTTTCAGCAATTTGGCTATGATGTGACTAGTTGGGGTTTTCTTTGTATTTTTCTTATGATGGCATGAAGTACTTCATACTTTCTTGGGACATTTTCACCTGTTATATCTTCATTTTTTTTTTCCTCTATTTACTCTCTTCCTTCCCCTTCTATGACTCCAATTGTATGTATGTTAGATCACTTAATATTTTCTCATAGTTCTACTAAGGGTCTACTTATTTTCTTCATTTTTTTCCCCTTCTGTTATTTAGATTCGGTACTTTCTATTGAAATTTCAGTTAATTGACTCCTTCACTTTCACTTACCCTTTCCTCTTTCAGTTTTATCTGAAATTGTCTTTTTTTTTTTTTTTTCGGTCTTCATTTTTGGAAGGTACTGTAATTAGATATAGAAATAATAGTTAAAATTTTATTTCATCACTTTAAAATGTCATTTAATTATCTTATGCCATTTCCAATTTGTTGTAAATCTTAGTGAATTTTTCATCTTATCTGTATTATATTTTCTAGATCAGAAATTTCCATTTGGATCTTTTTCTAAAAATAATTTTCATCCCTCTAGTTACTCTGTCCTTTAGTTAATTCATTAAGACTAAATTTTAATAGCTGTTTCAAAATCCTTGTATACTAATTCCAACATATAGTCCAGTCAGGCTTGGTTTCTATTCATCATTTTTTTAATATGTCTATAGGCCATATTTTTCTGTTTCTCTACATGTTAATATTTTTTTTTATATACTGGACACTATAAGGGCACTTAATATTGTAGGAACACTGGATTTTGTTATCTTCCTCTGAAAAATGTTAGTGTTTTTAGCAGTAGTTAACTTGACTAGATACAAACTCAGAACTCTGTCTCCCTTAGATGGACAGTGACTGAAATATGCTAAATTCTCTTAGCCTTTCATCTGTTGTTTTCTACTGTATCCAGTAGTTTCCCATTACATGAGTCTAGTTCTGGGATCATCCAAAGAGTTGGATGGAATTTTTATGCAGATTTGCAGACTCTTTTATTCTCAGTGTTCTCCTTTCGCTTCTAGCCATTGTGTCAGCTCTACATTTGTCTTAGGATTCCCTGTACTACTAAGACTACAGCTTTCTACTTCACTTCTAGCTACCCCATGTTCCACAAATTGGGAATTTCCCTCAGGCAAAAGGCCACACAGTACATTTCCCTAATTTCAAGGGTCAACAATCCTTTAGTTCTTGTCTCCTTTTCATTGTTCCCCAGAGGCTTCTATTTTTTAAGAAAAATATTTTAAAAACACATTTTTAAAATATTTTGTCCAGATTTTAAATTTATATTCTGAAAAATGGTTAGTCTAATATATGTTACTCTGTTATTACTGGAAGCAGAACTTATTCTAGTAATCTTTTCCACTGTGTGTCTTTGAAAGCAATGAGTGCTGGTAGCAATGAGCACATCTACATTAGGTTTTGATTTTAAATACCACTCTCCACATCTATACCAGTTCTCTAGTATTTCTGTAAAAGATTTACAACCTGAATCTAATTATAAGAAAAGATCAGGGGCAGCTGGGTGGTTCAGTCAGTTAAGCGTCTGACTTCCACTCAGGTCATGATCTCATTCATGGTCCATGAGTACGAACGAGTCCTGCAGCGGGCTCTGTGCTGTCAGTCCAGAGTCTGGAGCTTGCTTCGGATTCTGTGTCTCCCTCTCTCTGCCCCTCCCCCACTCATGCTCTGTCTCTCAAAAAAATGAAAAAAACGTTAAAAAAATTTTTTTAAGGAGAGAAAAGATCAGACACACAAATTGATGATAACCCTGGAAGTGGCCTGAACTTAGGGTTGACTGGGATAGTATGTACTGGGTGAATGCTACAGATTTTTCCAGCTGGACCTTTTTACTATGCTGTAGTTCTGACTAGATTGTGATCATTAATATATAATCACAGAAAATATTATGGTTCTTTTTCTCCAAGGAGTAACTTAATTGAGGCAACTGGCTGGCTTAGTCAATAAAGCATGTGACTCTTGATCTCAGGGTTGTGAGTTTTTGAGCCCCACATTGGGTATAGAGATTACAAGGAGTAACTCAAAATAAAAACAAAACAAAACTCAAATAAAAGCAAAAAAACAAGGAAAGGACCTTTTATTTGCATAAAAGTATGCAAATATATACAGTCCTGAGGGGCCACAAGTGTAAGCCCCATCTGGCTCTCTAGTGAGAACCAGATGATCTGGAAGTCTCCTTTGGGTGGCAGTCACAAAACTCGGGGCTTCAGACGAGTATATAAACTTGTTTCTGAGAGATACTGGCAAGATAAAGGAAGGCACAGGAAAAGTGCCAAGATGGCATCCACAGCCTATGTTCCTTGAGAGCAGCTCTGTCAGCCACTAAATGTGTGCCAAACTTGAAGCCTGCTCCTCAGTCCAAAGCTTCAGGACAAGCAAAGTGGCCTCCTTCACAGAAAGACTGGGGAGTGTGCCTCAGTCTGCTATCTATGTGGTGCCCTAGGAGTGGTAGCCTGCCAAGGACTATCCTTATTTTGCTACAATCCTATGTGACCCAAGGGTGTAAAGCCCTCTGACCACCAAAGGCAGGCAATCAAAGGGGCATCTCCTGGGCATCAGTTGCAAAGTCCAGGCACCAGATGCATGTAAAGCTCCACCCAAAAGACTGGCACTCTGAATCATGACAGAGGGTAAGCATGAAAATTGTGCTTGCCCTCTGAAGTCTTTGGAAGAATTGTAGTAACTTACCCGATAAAGAATTCAAAGTAATGGTCATAAAGGTACTTATTAAACTGGGGAGAAGAATGGATGAACCTAATGAGAACTTCAGCAAAGAGATGGAAAATATAAGGTACCAAATAGAAGTCACAGAGCTGAAGACTATAATAATTGAACTAAAAAGTACACTACAAGGGTTCAATAACAGACTAGATGAAGCAGAAGAAATGATTCATCAACTTGAAGACGAGGCAGTGGAACTCACCCAATCAGAGCAGCAAAAAATAAAAAGAATGCAAAAATGAAGATAGTTTAAGGGACTTGTGGAACAACACTAAACAGACTAACAGTTGCATTATAGGACTTCCAGAAGGAGACGAGAAGGAGAGAAGGGGAAGGAGTCTCATTCAAAGACATAATGTCTGAAAATTTCCCTGACTTGGGGAAGGAAATAGATATCCAGGTCCAGGAAGCCCAGAGCGTTCTAAATAAAGGTGAACTCCAAGAGACCCACATTAAGACACATTACAGATCTTCCTCAATTTACAGTAGGGTTACATCCCATTGTAAATTGAAAATATTATAAGTCAAAAATGCATTTATACATACATTATATATACACTATACATACATAGTATGTACTATGTAGTAAATATGTAGTAAAGGTAGTGGATTATTTATAAAGCTAGTATAGATGTTATGAGACAAAAGTAATAAAAATAGCTATGATTAAAATAATTAATAAGTTAAAGGATACAGAAGATTAAAAGATGTAGAATGTGACATCAAAAACCTAAAATGTGTGTGTGGAGAGTAAGAATGTTGAGCTTTATCAACTCAAAATAGACTGTTATAAGTTGTTATATGTAACCTCATGGTAAGCACAAAGCAAAAACCTATAGTAAATACACAAAAGAGAAAGAGAAAAGAATATGAGCATACCCCTAAAGAAAACCATCAATTTACAAAGGAAGAGAGCAAGAGGAAAAAGGAACAGAGAGAAACTACAAAAACAGCGAAAAATCAACTGACAGAATAGCAACAAGCATACCTATTGGTAATAACTTAAAATGTAAATGGACTAAATTCTCCGATCAAAAGACATAGAGTGTTTGCATGTACTGAAAATATAATATGGGGTGCCTGGGTGGTTCAGTTGGAGACTCTTCTAAGTGCTGGGAATAATGTCGTGAAGACAATTTGGCAGAATAATTTTCTCCTATAGTGATTTTCACTTTACCCTTTCTGTAGATTTTTCCACTAAGAATGTACAAGAAAAGAAACTGTCAAAGAAGTAAAAGAGGAGAATGAGTTGTCACAGTTTATAAGAATTTTGAGAAGGTTAAGAATGAACAATTATCAGATTATCAGATGTTTTAGAGAGGTCAAGAAACATACCCCTTGGATTTGGCAATAAGGAGGTCTTGGTAATCTGCTAGTACAGCTTCAGTGGAATGGGAGGGTAGAGAAATTCTGTAATTGTTGCACACAGCACCGTGCCTGATACATAGTAGTTGCTAAGATAATTTGTTGGATTGAGAGTAAGTGCTGTGAGAAAATAAAGTCTGTACTCACCAGAAGTTTTCATGAGAAGGGAAAATAGATAGTGGATGGGTTTGAGGGAATAGGAGTCAAAGGACTTTGTTTTTTAGTATGAAAAAATTGATTAAAGTCTGAGAACATGTTGTTAGTAGAGAAAGGAAGTTTGTGTGTAGTAGAAAGAGAAAAGTCAGCAAGGTCTGGAATAGGAGAGTGGGCTCCTCTAAGATTAAATTAGATCTTTGTAGACACAGGTATATGTGTAGGGCTGGGAAAAAAGTTTAGGGGAATATCTGATGGCTTCAAGTTTATTAATCAGGAAGCAAAATCACCTGCAGAAAGTAAGTGTAAATAGTAGGGAACCAAGACGGGGGCTTGAAGGGAGCAGTGAAGATTTGGAAACAGCTGTAAGGAGTGGAAATATAAACTTGCCAAGAACAAGTAAAAGGATTGCCAGGGCATGGTGAAGTTTCTGATATAACTGATAAAATTATCCATTAATATGCCTAAATCCTTAGTATTTTGAAGTTTTCTTGGACATACTTTCTTTAAATATCTTCCAAGAGCTATTTAGCTTCAAGGATAAAAAGATAAAAGAAGGTGGTTAATGCTTTATTGACATTCTCTTATGTGTATGGACCTTATTATTTTTGGAACTCAATTTAAGAATAATTCAGATTATAAGCAATACTTAATATTTTTTCTTTAATGAAATTGTCAAACAAACCTTGTGTTAACCCAGATATTGTCTTTGTTCTCTAAGGCCAGCTAAGACATTGATGAGAGTGACTTTCCGCCATCATCCTGTGGATTGTAGATGTTCAAAATTTTCCTCAAGATGTATCTGTATTCCCTGAAGTCTTGTGATGTCTAATCGTTTCTGGCTTGGAGCTCTTACTCCCATTTACTTAGTCTAGTTTATAGATCATGCACCTTTCTGCTCATGTTACCTGTTTCATATCATGTTAACCCAGTTGTAGATTTTGGTCTTCATCTCAGTAGCCACTAAAAACATCCACAGAGGCATGTATATGTAGAGATGACTTTGCTGAAGGTGGTAATATGCAGAGATTCATACACCGCAGCAACAGAAAACAACTCAACTTGATGTCAGCCTCCTGTACTTTTCTTACTCTTCTTACCTTTCTGTCCTCTCCTCTGAGGAATAAAACTTCAGTTCCTTCCACTCTTTAGTGGAGAGTCATTTAGCTCTCTGTGTCTCCTACTGTCAAAGTCAGATTGAGATAAATCTTGGTCTGTGCAAAGCCAGCAAAATGCTCAACTGAACAAATGGGCCTTTTTTAGAAATCTTTTTGCATCCCTCAGATAAGTCTGTAGCCAATTTCATTTTTTTATTCTTTTTTAGAATTTATCATTAAAAATGGTGTTTTTCTTGCATAAGATATGGCCAGTAGGCAAAATAATCCTATATCTGAACTAAAAAGAGACTTAGATGCTGCCCCTCACACCTATATTATACCAAAAAGAATTCCAATGAGAGGCATGTCACATAGTCACATAGTTCCATACTCCTGAGTTTTAAAAACTCTTTTGTACAGGGCAAAGTATAGGCTAACAGCACACACACCCCCACCCCAAGGTGAAATATGTGTGATATTCCTCAGACACTCCTGGCTACCCAAGAACAAAGGAAAGGGGTTTAAGTGCTTGCCATGGAGATATGGGAAACTAAGGGAAATGAAAAATTAAATTCCCTTACTGCCCGCAGCCCATTGACAAGTCCTTGAAACTGGCAGAGTGACCTCTCTCAGGAGGTCAGCTGTCCCGAGGATGACACTTTGCTAGGGGCAAAAAAAAAAAAAAAAGTCCCAAGTTTCAGAGCAGATCTCGTTTTACATTAACGCACCAAAGTTACGTAATTTCTGCAATATTAAAAACTGTGGTATCATTGGTAGGGGTCTCTCATTGACCATTGTGGTACATCATCATTACATATACCCAAAAACCCCTACGTCAGACTTTTTATGAAGGGAAGAAAAGATAAAAATTTATTTTGTTAACAGCTAGACCTCATTTTTCTTAGTTTAGTGGAGCTTTCCTCTGAGATAGCCAACAAGGTCACATCTCTCTTCTTTAGGGTGGTTTGTTGTGACCTATGGGGAGAATCAAGAAGACTGGGTTTAAGTCATTAAACCTACCACTAGCTGTTTATGTCAGCTAAGTGCCATAACGGAACCTAACTGTTCATTAATTGCTCCTTTATAGGGATGAATAAAGAGGAAAAAGAGACTTTGAGAATAGTTGAGAAATGTAAAGAAAAATCATTATTAGACATGAAAGTAGTGAAATGGCCCAATGAATTCAAGACAATGCTTTAGGAGTTTTGAAGGGACCAATCAATGGTGAGAAAGGTGACAAGAATATAATCACATGGTATCCTCACCAGTGGAATGGTACCTAACATATCACGAAAAATAAACAGGAAGTATTTTAACACAAGGATGAGAAGGAGCCTGTGATTTGAGCAAACCAATATTCTTATTTCTAAGGAAAACACCCTCCTAGGATAAACACAGCAGGCTTTTCAGATTCAGAATGGTTCAGCTGTTACATTAATGCAAGTGTAGCTTAATGAAAAGGATTTCATGCTGTGACTACAAAATGTGACTGGAAATCATTACAATAACATTAATAACAGTAAGATAATAAAATGTCCAGGGCATGGGTAGTCTTCAAAAAGTCATTATTAATGGCAGTAATTCACTGCTGTAATATGACATTGTAAGGAATAGAGAAAGTGGAGCGATCACCTCCTTGGATGAGCAACATAAGCCTCGGTGAAGGAGCCCCTAGGTTTTGTGGAGAAGGGGGAGAGAGATGGTTAGACTAGCAGAAGATGAAGGAAACTGGAAAGACTGCTAGGCAGGCAACATCAGTGACCGTATGTAAAAGAACATCTTAGCTGATACTCTTAGTTATTCTGACTCTGTGAATGCTAGTAATGTTGTATTTCTTTTTGGACATTGTAAAATTGTAAAATCAATGATCAGACTGTTTCTAGGACTTTCTGAGGAGTTAGAGAATCATCCAGAAATAGAAGACTGGAATGGTAATTTAAAACCAAAGTACAGGAACGCCTGGGTGGCTAAACTGGTTAAGCGTCCGGCTTCAGCTCAGGTCATGATCTCACAGCTTGGGAGTTCAAGCCCTGCGCTGGGCTCTGGGTTGACAGCTCAGAGTCGGAGCTTGCTTCAGATTTTGTGTCCCCCTCCCCTTCTGCCCCTCCCCCACTCATTCTCTCTCTCTCTCTCTCTCTCTCTCTCTCTATCTCTCCCCCTCTCCCTCTCTCTCTCTCTCTCTCTCTCTCTCAAAAATAAGTAAATATTTTTTAAAAACTAAAAAAAATAAATAAAACCAAAAAATGACTAGAATATTGATTGGGCTGGAGATGTGTTCAAGCCGCTATTCACAACTGAACTGTGGATAATAATAACAGTAACTACCATTTATGAAGCATTTATTCTATACCAGGTACCGTATTATACACTTTACAAGTGGAACCTCATTTAATTAATATAATAAGCGAGGTGAGTATTTTCTCATGTTTACAAATGAAAGAAATTGAAGTTAATTAGATGCATTCCAAAGACTAGAATCTGTAACACAAATGGGAAGTCCAAGCAGGCTACTAAGTAAGGAAAAACTTAGTACAAGACAAGACCAAGGATGGTGAGATGGTATTATCTACTTTGTGCTTTATCGCAGAGGTTAAGACTTGGGCCAAACTTGGGATATAAGTGGAGAAGTCATTACCAAAATCTTCTCTTCCTCTTACTGCCTTTTCAAGCGCTCATCAGTTGCTGACATTACTATGCTAAACCAATTAAAAGAATCTCAAATCTCATGGAGCCTATATTCTTGTGGGAAACAGATCATATATAAGTAAACAAATACTAAAGTAATTTCAGTTAGTGATATTGCCTTGGAGAAGATGTGAAGGTGAAATGTGGAAGGTTAACTTTACTTAGGGTGGGTGCCTGAAGAAGCTAATTTGAGCTGATTCTCAAATAATGTGAATAGGTCAGCCATCTGAAGATCTGGCAGAAAAGCGTTTCAGATGAAGTAAATATTTGGGAAGTGATCTGATTGTTAACTATGGATGTCCTAGATTATTTAAAGATTGCCAGTATTTTGTTGACTAAAAAGAGCTTCAATTTGTCTTACTGTTTCCCCTAATGCTTTTACTATTTAGACACTCAGTGGTCCAGTCTGCTTCTAAGATCCCACTGTAAATATACTGGGCGGCCTCTTGTGTGGAAGCCTCTCATGGCCTTTTCAGCTTCTGTCCCAGCTCCTAAAGGAGAAAGGCATTTTTCTAGTTGCAGTAATTGTTTATAAAGACATCTGCAATGATTCCTCCCATCTGTATACAAGGGTTTCTTCACAGCAGTGACTTAGCTACTTCTCTCATCAAGACATAAAATCCTTTCTCCACACCCTTGAATCTGAGCTGGCCTTGTGACTTGCTTTACCCATAGAATGAAGTTGAAGTAACATGGTGGGGCTTGTAAGTGTAAGTATAGGCTTCAAGAGATTCTGCTCTTGTCCTCTTGGGATACTGCCATCTGTGTAACAAAGCCAGTCTCCGGAAGGATAAGAAACCACATGGAGACCGTGGTCCAAAGCATTACCAACCACCAGACTTTTGAGGAAGGCCAGCTTTGATCATGCATTCCTAATAGCCTCAGAATGCAATGAGTGACCATCAGCAGAATGGGTGAGATCATCAGAAGAACCACTGAACCCACCTCAAATTTCTGACCCACAGAATTATGAGCAAATAAAATGGTTGTCATTTTGAGCTATTAAGTTTGTTATACAGCAATAGATCATTAAGAAACTAGCGAGGCTCCAAAGATCTTTCTTTTGGGCTTCATGTCATCTGGCTTTTGACCTGAAGTTGCTGACTCAATGCTTCTTCCAGGGGTCTCTTGAAAGGTGCCAGAATGCATTATACTAGGCTTTCCCACATGTTTCAAATTACATCATTTTAAGTATGTATATCAGCAGAAGGATTATTTCTACTTTTTTTTTGATAGAGAAAGTATTCTTTCTTTATTATTCTGAACTAACAGACACATGACACAGCTAAGCCTGATTCAGAGTCCTTCCTCACTATTCCAAACCTTTGTTTTCTTTTAGCACATGCTCTGACTTCCCAGTTTAGGGACCTTTTATATACTATGCTAACTACCACGTATAGGTATCTAGTATCCTGAGCACTAGAATCTTGGCTACTAATTGTCTGTTGATTCCTGGCATGTCAGATGCCTACCATTACTAATCAAAGGGGCAGTTTTGATTTGGGATGTTCTAAAGATATAATTGAGAATAATGGAGCTCATACTGATGAAGGAATCACACATAGTTCTAGCATACTATGAAGTTCTGGCCTTAATTACTGCTTCCACTCCACTAAGATTTAGAAGGATATGAAGACATTGGTTATGACATGTCTTTATGGTTTTCCATTGTTATGGCTACATTTATTGCTTTTTGCTACTGAACAGGTCCAGGCTAAACAATTCTTCAATTATAGAACGATGCCTGCTGCAGCCCCTTTTAGGCACCTTCTATTTTTTTTTTTTCTATTATGGTAGTTTTATAAGGATCTATGAAGTTTGATGAGTAGTCAGTTTCTGACATGAGTGTTTACTGAAGACCATTCTTCCGTTACTCATAATTCCACCACTCTGTGGTTATGTTGTGTATCATTTAATCAATCTCCCTTTTCTACTTTCCCATCGGCATCAACTGGGTTAAAAGCTATCCATTTGCTGACCCACTGGGGTTTGTGTGTTTTAACCAAGCACATGGAGTATACTAGTGTCTCAAGTAATTGACCGTGTAATGCCTTGAGTTTCACTTTTAACTCCAGCCTTTCTGCATGGTGCCATATCCCTTTTAGACCACCCTCTTTCTGTTCCTAAGCTTGTGTTCCTTTTTAGACTAGGCACTCAACTTCCTGCTTCTTATTTGAAAAACAGTTCTCAGTTTAGAATAGAAACAAATGGTATTTCTTGAGCTCAGCCAGTTGTTGAGATTATGCTCTGGTCATTTGCTGGATTACATATCCAGCTCTTCACACTTACCCGTATTCTTTTTAGTGGTTAACCCTCAAGTGTTCTTAAAAGATAATGTTTGTAGATGTCCTCTAGTTATGGTATTATAGTACATGAGATTTTAAACATTTTAAGATAGAAGGCAAATAAATACCATTAATGCTTTATTGTGAGGGATAGCAGATTGTTTTAATTGTTTTAAATATTTATTTTTGAGAGATAGAGAGAGACAGAACATGAGTAGGGAGGGGCAGAGAGAGAGGGAGACACAGAATCCAAAGCAGGCTCCAGGCTCCGAGCTGTCAGCACAGATCCTGACATGGAGCTCTAACTCACAGACCACGAGATTATGACCTGAGCTGAAATCAGATGCTTAACCGCCTGAGCCACCCTGGTACCCCAGGCATGGCAGATTTTTAATTGGCAGATTTTTATAGACTTATAAATCTATAAAATTCCACTTCAGAAATCTTTTTCTGTGATTCTACATCATTAGGCTCTAAATGTGGAAGGTGAAGAGCCAAATGAGTTGGAAATATTTGTAGGACTCTAGTTCTAAATTTTGAGAGGTTTAGATGGGTATAAAGACATTGGTGACCATTCACAAGGTCTTCCCTTAGTAAAACAATATGTAAAACCCTAAAACAACATTCCAAATTCATAGGTGTGATTTGGCCAAGCTAATATATTTTTCTTATACTTTTTTGAATGACACAAGTCCTGCATGAATATGTTGTCACTGTGAAAAATTAACATTATATAATAGCATGTGGAATAAACACTTAGGCATCTCTTATCTTTGTTTGAGTTCCTCCAAAAGCCAACTCAGAAAATAACTTGAGTATAGGTATAATGAGAAAGCTCCTTGTTTTCCTTACTCACTGCTCACTGAATCTTTTGTACTCCAAGTGTGTGTGTGGGGGGGGGGGGGAGGGGAGTGGTTCTCATGCTAAGCAATTCTTCAATTCTGCACCAGATGGGTGTCCTATAGTTCAATTCAGTTCTGACACTACCTGGAGATAGCATCAGAGCCCACAAGTTACGGGTTCCAGCTCACAAGATTGCTGCCCCACTTCAGATGCCAATCACAAGTCTAGGTTGTCACCTGGGTTTCTTACTGGATGGATGACTGGGTATAAATCAGAGGTTCCCATAACCCCCTCATCAGGTTTGATAATCTGCTAGAACGGCTCACAGAACTCAAGAAAGCAGTATGCTTATTAGATTACCAGTTCATTACAAAGGATACAACTCAGAAGCAGGTAGATGGAAGAGACGCATAGGGCACAGTATGGGGGAAAGGGTGTGTGGCTTCCATGCCGTTTCAAGGCACACCACTCTCCTGGCATTTCCCGTTGTTTACCAACCCAGATGCTTTGTGACCCAGGTCCTTTAGGGATTTCCTGGAGGCTTCATTACATATGTGTGATTGATTAAGTCACATGCCATTGGTGATTAATTCGATTTCCAGCCCCTAGCGCCTCCCCAGAGGTTGAGAGATGAGGGTAAAATTTCCAATCCTCTGATCATATGGTTGGTTCCTCTGGCAACTAGCCCCCATCCTGTGGTCACCTAGGTACTTTCCAAAAATCACCTAATTAACATAAACTCAAGTGTGGTTAAAAAGGGCTTGTTATGAATAACGGATGATACCTTTATCTCTTTTATCACTTAGGAGAGTCCAAGGATTTAGGACTTTGTGCCAGGAATAGGAATGAATACCAAATATATAGTTCCTATCATAAATCACCATATCACAACAGGTATTTTAATAGGGAGGTAAAGGAGTGAAGAAAAATGACATGGGAAAGAGAAGAAAGCCAATAAAAATGAGTTACTACTGCAGACAATTGAGGCTTAATCCTGTTGGGGAATCTCTGAGGAACCCTGTAGAATTGTAGAAATTTGCTTCAGAATTTTCCTGCTAAACTCTTCTTTTCCTCGATCTATTTATTTAGTCTAAGACTAATCAATATCTTCCTGTTTTATTCTAGTGGTACAGTATGTTTTGAGCCACCCAGTCACCTCCTATTGCTATTAGTTTTAAAAGCTAATAATGTTGTTTGTTTGTTGCTTAAGTAAACTCTAAACCCAACATGGGGCTTGAACTCACCACCCTGAGATTAACAGTTCCATGCTCTACCAACTGAGCCAGCCAGGCATTTCAAAAGCTAATCATGTTTATAAATGTTTTCTTCTGTGTAATTTTTATGATAAGGTAATCAAGATTTTTTTTTTTTAATTCTGAGGGGATTTGGACTAGAATTGCTTTGCTTTTTTGAGTCTTCCTATTTAGAAAAATGGTATGTCTCCAATTTAGTTGGGTGTTAATATACTTGTAAAAGTTTTATTTTTTACATGGTTTTTATACATCTCTTATTGCATTTTCACCTCAATATTTTACACTTCTTGTTGCTACTATGAAGGGGATCTTTAATTTGTAATATTTTATTTATTTATTTATTTTTTAAGCAATCTCTGTGCCCAAGGTGGGACTCGAACTCACAATCCCGATATCAAGAGTACCCGGCTCTGCCAACCAAGTAAACGAGGTGCCCCTAATTTATAATAGTTAAAGAACATGTTTTTGGTAGTGTGTAAGAAAGATAGTCCATTTCTGCAGGTGCCTTTGTATGTATCTTACTAATTAGTCATTGACAGGAAGACTTTTATCCCTTCACATTCTCCTCCTTTCTGACTCTCTTATTAGCAGTAGGAGACACAATTTGGCTGCCTTTTTTTTTTTTTTTTTTTACCCGCCTCTTACTCCTGGAGATTAAAGATAAGACTTTATGTTCCTGACTATTTTAACTATATTTACTTACCTCTTGGGATCTATCTAATTTCCACTACGAATGCCACACACCAGTCCCCTGGAGTACACTTTTTTTTTTTTTCAACTTTAGGGCTAGAATAAAAAAAAAAAAAAAGAACTTGAGTAAATATGAATGACTATTAAAGGAAATACTAGAAACAACAACGACGAAAATGTAGATTATTCTAAGTGCAGAATTTCTACCATAGCACTATTTAGTTACTTTTAAAAAATGAGAAACTTAAAAAAAAATAAAGAACATTTCTTCTCAAGTGAGCAACATTTTCTTTACACTGGAACTGGGCTTGAGTTTCATCATTAATTCTATGGACATCAAAAATAAGTAGAAGAGCTGGTATAAAATCTCTTTGCTATTGAGTTGTATTAATAACCTATATACTCTATAATGTCCTATATTATGGTCTTGAAAAATCCAAATATAAATTGTTCCTAATAATGTGATTTTTGTTTATTCCTTGCCCTAGTCCAAACCAATTTCTTGTTACTCCACTCCTTTCAAATAGATCGTTACACATGACGACCAGAGTTTCTGAATTTAAGTAGTAATAGAGCATTGTCATCAAGACCTGGATTTAGGTCCTGACTCTAGCAATTATTAGATGTGTGAGTGTGTGGAAATTATTCAACCTCTTTGAGGTTTAGTTTTCTCCTTGTTAAAGTTACTAATAGTATCTACCTCATACACTTTAAGAAGCATATTGGCAATTAGTGCATACTATTATTTCTATTGCCACAGTTCTTATTTTCCTAGGTATTATTTGATATTCTACTGTTTATGCTCAATATTTTAATTTGAGTTGATCCACTAAAGTATAAAATCTTGGGAAAATAATTAACTCTGAGATTGATTCTCTAATACCATTATTTCCTTCTAATATTTGAATTAGAGTCTTAATGGTTCCAAGTTTTTTAGTAAGGCTTTTTACCCTTAACTACGGAAAAGATATGACTATTGACATCAGTTAGAGTTCACGTTAAGAAGTCAGGTTATTTTGGGGCGCCTGCGTGGCTCAGTCGGTTGAGCGTCTGACTTCAGCTCACGTCACGATCTCACAGTTTGTGAGTTCGACCCTCATGTAGGGCTCTGTGCTGATGGCTCTGAGCCTGGAGCCTGCTTCAGATTCTGTGTCTCCCTCTCTCTCTGCCCCTCCCCCGCTTGCACTCTGTCTTTCTCTGTCTCAAAAATAAAATAAACGTTAAAATAATTTTTTAAAGAAGTCAGATTATTTTATTTTTTTCAATGGTATGGATCATCAGAGAATATTCCTTTCAAAATACAGAGTTGAGGAATAAAAGATAAATAACTCAGGCTATATGAGGCATAAATTGGAAATACATTGTATTATGCCCTAAGAGGTGAATTTATACCATCAAAATAAATGACTCAGTGTGTTATTTTTTAATGTTTATTTATTTATTTTTAGAAAGAGTGAGAGCACGTGCACACGTGTGCAAAAGAGAGGTGGGGAGGGGCAGAGAGACAGGGAGAGAGAGAATCCGAGTGCAGAATCTGCACAGTGCACAGAATCTGAGAATCTGACAGCGCAGAGCCTGAGGTGGGGCTCCATCCCACAACCATGAGATCGTGACCTGAGCTGAAAGCACGAGTCAGACACTCAACTGGCTGAGCCACCCAGGTGTCCCTCAGTGTGTTATTTTGCTATAAACTTAGGCCGTACTAAATTACTTGCAGCTTCTTGGCCATACCATGTACCTTGGCATGTCCTGTTTTCTTCTTTCTGGAATTCCCTTTTCTCTACCACTTTTGTTCATCTAATGGGCTCTTCCCAGTGAGCTAATATAGTGCGTATGTGTTTTCCTCATGCAGTGTTTTGGGTCATACTGGTAAAGATCACCTTCAACAGATCCAGATCAATCACCATGCTTTTTGTAAATCCCTTTTTCTTCTAAGGACTTATTACTTACTTCTGTTCCTGTACTTATGATATTATTACTTTTAATTGTCTATCTCTGTCCTTACATTACTGTGAGCCTGACCACCCATCACATATTTGGCATCTAGAGGTGAGCTGTAAACGTGTGTTAAATTAACTGACACTTACAGTGCAGTATTCTTGGACCTTGACATACCTAACTCCTAAACTTCTGAACTATTCAACTATCCATTCATTCCTTCTGTTCATTCCATCTATCCCATCCACCCATTCCATCCATCTATCCATCAGTTTTATCTGCGTATCTACTCCATTATCCTATCCATCCATTCCATCTGTCCCATTCATCCATCCATCTATCCAGAAAATACTTAATATATGATTTTTGACACTGTGATTGACACTAGAGATTAAAAATGAGAAATATGTCATTTCTGGTTTCAAGGGATTCATAAAGGGGAAGTGGAACAAGTAAAAAAAATCACTTTTCTATTTATTGTAGTGATCGAAGTAAGAAGTTAAAGTAATGATAGCATTATTTTTAGCTAACTGTATATTTTTTTTTCTCCCACAATACAACAAATATTTGTTTACAAGTGAAATGAGATTTTACCTTTTTTCCTGGAATTGAGCAATTTTTATGGCACAAGAGATAATATTAACGTGGAAAAAATATAGATCTACTTTTTCCATTGTACAGTAGACTTTTAAGGCAATAGTAGATAATTTGGTGTCTTCTGATATAATGATTGTTATAATTTTTTGTAATTTTTTTAATGTTTATTTTTTTAAAAATTTTAAATGTTTATTTATTTTTGAGAGATAGAGGCAGAGACAGCCAGAGCATGGGTGGGGGGAGGGGGGGGCAGTACAGAGAGAAAGGGAGACACAGAATCCGAAGTAGGCTCCAGGCTCTGAGCTGACAGCACATAGCCTGACATGGGGCCCTAACTCATGAACCTCGAGATCATGACCTGAGCCAAAGTCAGATGCTTAACCAACTGAGCCACCCAGGTGCCCCATTTAATATTTATTTTTGAGAGAGAGACAGAGTGCAAGCAAGGGAGGGGCAGAGAGAGAGAGGAAGACACAGAATCTGAAGCAGGCTCCAGGGTCTGAGCTATCTGATTCAGGGCTCGAACTCACGAACCATGAGATCATGACCTGAGCCCAAGTCACACTTTTAACTGACTGAGCCAGCCAGGCACCCCTGACTTTTTAATGCTCAATTGCTACATAGAGATTTACTCTGTGTAAATGATAAAGCAAAAATATTTGAGCATATTTTAATGTTTACACCTTGTACAACGTTATTTTTTTAAGCCAAAAATAGGTCACTGCTCTATTTTAGGAAATAAAATGAAAAAATAAAATTTTAATCTTAGATTCAAGCAATATTTTAAAATGTATTGCACAACTGTAACTGAAAGAACAGACAGAAAAGGCCAGCCTCCTTCACATGTGGGTAAAAGGACCAGGCCTTGGCTTTCTTACCACACAGGCCATAATGAAACCAAGAAATGGAAGAGAGACAGGAAAACATACTGGACGTGAACACTGACCTTTCACATGGTGTCCCTACCTACTCGTAAAATTTGGCTCCCCCCGCAAAAAAATTCTGATTGATAGGGTAAAGACCTCCTCAGCCTAGGGGTCAGTGTAAGCCCAGAGGTACTCAAGTGTTTTCTCAAGACTCACAGTGCCCCCATCCCAACCTGGGGCAGAATTCTCTCTTCCCTATGCTCTGAGTTAAAAACATAGGATGAAGGCACATAATGTTCGTATTTTGCAAAATTTTATTTTATCTGTGGATAAAATTATTGCTGTGATTTAGGGGATCTGGAGGCTAAACAAAGAACGTGAAAGAGATTTTTTAAAGCTTATTACACTGTATTTTTAAGTTTAAATTGATTATATTGTTCAACTTTAAAAGTAAACACATTTGTGTTCTATTTAACCTCTGCTAGATTTAGATAATTAGATTTTCTCACTATTGAGTGTCTTTTGCTAATAAAAATTACATCTAAAAACTTCGATTAATTTGCTGTTTCCTCTAATATGATGTGCACGTACTTTAATGAAATTTCTAGAAAATTATGTGTTGTCAAGACTATAAATGGCAAATGAATTAATCATTATTGTATCATTAAATAAATCTCAATGGAGGAGAGAACAGTTTAAATCTAAACAACTATGCCTCTAGTTTTACTACCAAAAGTTATCTAAAACCAACATGCAGTATCTTATTTTAGTTTTTTAAAATTGTATTTTGAAAGACTGTATTTCCCGTTTTTGCCACCTGTTTTTATTAACTGTAATAGACTTGACAATGGCGCTAAGTTGTTTCTGCCATTTTTGTATACATAAAAATTCAAGCCTGCTGTAAATATGTATTGATTTAAAAAAAAACAACTTCAAAGGTGAAAAGATACTGTAAAATATTCTATCTGAAAGCTTATTTTGGTAAAAGAAGATAAATAAATGAGAAAATTTGCTACTACGAAAATAAACATCAAATTGTGTTTGTGATTGCTCTACTCTATATTTACTCTATAATTAAATGATTAAATTAAAGCTTATTAACAGTCCAACTATTTTTATGTTTTTAGCAAAGCAGAAAATAATGGCACACTCCTCTTTCCTTTGGCTTTCTATTACTCAATTTCATCCTGAAAGTTGCATAGCACAATATGTTAATTAATTCCCAAGGCTATATGATCTATATACTACTCTTTCGACAATAAGTCAATGTAATATTCTTTAGGAAATACCGACATTAAAGGAATTAACAAAAGATACCCATATTTCATGGTTAATACAAAAGCACATGATTTGTATCAGAGTACTTTTAAAGGTATAGAGTGCTGTGCAAATGTAAAATAATACATTTTGTTAAATTTTTAATCTTACTTTTTTGGGTGTCTTTCCTATTTAGTAATGCTTCTCAATGCCTTTCATGCGATCCCTATTCCACTTAAACTCAGCTAATCCTATCCGGCAGAGAATAAGAAAGATATAAAGAACTAACAAGCACTGTGTTAGGCACTTTAAATAATTCATTTAATCTTAGAGCATGAAAAATCTTGTTGTTACATAGGCCAGATGTCTGTGGCTCTTGTGGTCATAGATGCAATGGGTCATGGTTGTTGTTTTGTTTGTGTCTGCTTTTGTCTTGATGTTATTATTTCTATTAGCTTCTTTACTGCTACTTTAATATACTTGGTCCCTTTAAATAAAGCAATAAGCCATCATTTAATATTGGGCTGGAAGAGATCTTTAAAGATCCACGGATTCAATCTATTCTTCACTGTAGAAATAAAGAATCTAAGGGCCACTGGGAGGAGCATTACAAGGACTAAATGCCACAAGCAATAGTCATTTTTCCTGTTCATTCTTAACTACTTCTCTATTTAACATCTGATCTGTAAGTGTTAGGACAGAAGTATGCCCAAGGTGCTATGATAACATGAAAAGGGATACTTAACAGAGGTGTGTGTGTGTGTGTGTGTGTGTGTGTGTGTGAGAGAGAGAGAGAGAGAGAGAGAGAGAGACAGACAGACACACAGACAGACAGACACAGGGACACAGAGACAGATACAGAGACATAGAGAGACCTCAGCATCCCTGTGAACAACCAGGGAGGGAGATGGGTAGGGAAAGGTTTCCTGCAGTGATTGGCACCATAGGATCAATAAGGAGTAATCGAGGCAGAGTTAAAGAGAGAAGGGTATTAAACTCAGAGGAAATAGCATATAGAAAGATAAGAAAGGTCAGAGAATATATGTGTGTGAAACTGAATGAAGAATTAGACTGATAGAAATGGCCAAAGGAAGTTTTTATTCCTTCTAAATAAAATATCACCAATATTATGAAGATTCAGGAGGTAAGTTCTCAGAGTTCTGTAAGTGCTTATTTTAATGATCTTTACTTTGTTTACTTATTCACCCTTTCCCCCTATGTTTTTGTTTTTTGCCGTGGCTATCAGGAAGCTTATGTTTAATACTGTATTTAATTGTGGTACCCTCTCTGAGACTTACTTGTTTTTCTTATATAATTACATTTATCTATTTTTCTTCATTCCCTTCTTAGTTACTTGCTTTTAATTATTTTTCTCTTAAGTTGTCTCTACAAAATTGTTTGTGCTTATTTATTGGTAGCCTGGAAAAATCCCTGATACGGAAGAGAAGGGAACATCGGAACAAACTGTGCCTACTTTCCTACTCTGGCCAGAGCTGCCCCTGTATTGACCAATGGTTTCTTACATGAATGTAGAGAATCATTTTTTGGTGATAATAGACACAATTCAATGGTGTAGCTGTTGAATTAAAATGTCAAAGCTTAGATGTGAATAGCAAAAATGGAGACTGATGGCTCAAGCATAGAATAATCTTTTATGACAATCAAGGAATTTCCTTTCTTTCTTCCAATGATCCAAAGTTTAAACAGACTTTTTATATTCCACATCAAATGTATAGGGTTAAATTTTTCAGGAAGGTATTTTTTTGAATTATAATTTTTTTATTGATTCTAAAACTGGAATAATGTGCCACTCCCAAATTCCTAAACATAAATTATTTTTTTCATATCTGTTATAAATTATTATAATATATAATATGTATATATTACAAATTATTTTTGATCTGTTAAATTCAGCAGACATTTTTCCCTTTACTTTTTTTCTTTTTCCCGTTGCACTGCATCTATCACTGTAAGCCATATTTAATTATCTTCAAAAGATGGCAAAGCATAAATAAACAAAAATATTTAAAGTTTGTTTATTTATCTTGGGGCGCCTGGGTGGCTCAGTGGGTTAAGCATCTGACTTTGGCTCAGGTCATGATCTCACAGTTTGTGCGTTCAAGTCCCGAGTCGGGCTCTGTGTTGACAGCTCAGAGCCTGGAGCCTGTTTCAGATTCTGTGTCTCCCTCTTTCTCTCTGCCCCCCCACCCCGCCCCGCTCACGCCTTGTCTCTGTCTCAAAAATGAATAAACATTTTTAAAAAAGTTTATTTATTTATCTTGAGAGAGAAAGAGCGCTCGAGAGCAGGGGAGGGGTAGAGAGAGAGAGAGAAAGAGACGGAAAGGGAGAATCCCAAGCAGGCTCTGAGCTGTCAGCATAGAGCCTGACACCTGGCTCGATCTCACAAACTGTGAGATCATGACCTGAGCTGAAATTGAGTTGGACGCTTAACTGACTGAGCCACTGAGGCACCTCCAAAAAAATATTAAGTACCCATCTGGTGCCTAACATTTTACTAGGTATTCAGGTTATAAAGATAAATGTTCACAGCCATGGAAGGGAGATAAATATTTTTTATAACTGTTTTGACAGTGTTATGAACTGAATGGTTGTGTCCCACCCCCAAATCATATGCTGAAATCCTAACCCCCAATGTGATGGTGTTAGGAGATAGGCCTTTGGGATGTGATTAGATCATGAGTGAGGAGCCCTCGTGAATGTGATTAGTGTCCTTATAAAGGGACCCCAGAAAACCCTCCACCTTTTCTACCACGTGAGGACACAGAGAGAAGACTGCCATCTATGAACCCCAAAGTGGGCTCTCACCGGACACCAAATCCGTTGGTGCCTTAATCTTGGACTTAGCACCCTCCAGAACTGTGAGAAATAAATTGCGATTATTGATAAACCATCCAGCTTACGGTATTCTGTTAAAGTAGTCCAAACTAAGGCAGACGTGTGTGGTAAGTACAAAAGTAGAATTCTCCTATAAAGCTGTCATAGAAAAGGAGACATTTATGCTGGCTCTTGGTCAGCAGCAGGGAGTTTCCTAGATGAGTACCTGTGCTGAACAGTGAGGATTGTAGTGAGGAAGAAATTCCATACATAAAGATGTGGAACCTTTATAGAAGAGCAAACTGGTCAGATGGACTGGACTATTAGATATGGCAGGATCCTTTGTGATGGCAGAAACTAGAGTGAATGACTGACAGAAAGGTCTAGGGGTGGAGGTCAAGATCTCTTTAAGTCAGGATAACTACATTTTCTTTATCTTTGTATTTCCTATAGAATTTTGTATAAAGGAGGATTAATAAGACCTATAAATAACACAATCTTTTCCACAAGTAAAGAAGTCCACACACACACACACAAAAAACCTTAGCTTCCCTCAATCCATCTCTAGATGCCAGAGATATATATCACTGCAATTATTTTAATATGATGTGCAAGAGTGATGGAAAGTTAGAGAAAATTGTGATGGGCTTGAAGGAGCTGACAGCTGTAGTTCTTATTCTTTGATCTTTGCCTCTGGTCTTTGATGTTATAACAATTATCAAATAGCACTTTGATAATGGTGAATAACATAATTGGGGAACCTTGTTATTTTCCAATGGTGAACATTCAGTACAGTATTAAGGTGATTTTCAGCAATGTGCCCTGATTAGGCTATGGTATTTTTATTTAGCATTACATTATTTTCTGTTTATTATTGGATATAATAGAAACAGTGAACTTATAGAGCCTCGAATGGCACAATTGCCCATACGCTATGGCTGTGCTAGCGGGCAGACAAAAACTGAATGGCTGACGTGTTCATACTGGTTATTTTCAGGACTGATTGTAAACTATGCAGTTAGACTGACTGTGTAACCAGTCATTCCAATCTGTTGTACAATAGTTACTTTGTACATTTGGATTTAACCCCCATGGATCAAAAATACTGCCAAGGTAAAGCTCTGACTAAAAATATAATTTTCATAGGTTATCCACTGAGCTGTGACTTCTCACTTCTGTCCTTGTTACTCTATAGCCTGAACTATAAATCAAAGCGCTCGCAATTACCACTGATTCCATCCCAGATGACCCTGGCTACTATTCCATATGAGAAATAGATGTGGTTTTTAAGGGTTTCATGTAAAGATTTCAAATCCAATTTTTCCATTGTTTCCATTAACAGACAGATGTAGCCACAGAAAATATGTTAGCCCCAGGAATGACAAAATCACTCTTAAGGAAGCAGCAGAAGCTTTAAAGTAAACCATTTTAATATAATATATTATATATTATATAATATAAAATATCATTATGAATATATCCTTGAGAAAACAACTCTTCTATATTGCCATTAAATAATTCCTTTGTAGACAGAAGTTGCAAAGGCTGTCCATAAACTATAGAATAAAATCTAAATTTTTAGTGCAATATCCTTGTATTAACTTACCCACTTCCTCTGCACTATTCTCCCCCGAGAGATATCTCTGCTCAAGTCTTATGTTTTTCTTGTCATTCTCTGAAGATATCCTGTGATCGTGTTTCAAGACCTTTGCATTCAAACTCCCTTTCTTCTATGTTTAGCCAGCTTCTCTTCACTTTTTCCTCCTCTCACTACTATTTTTATTTGTATTTACTAAGTGCTTACTACACTGGACAACTTACATATATTACATTACTTAATTCTCACAAATGATCATGTATGTGCCCATGGATTTAGTCACACACGTTCATTACTTGTTTTGTTTTTCAAAGTTTATTTATTTATTTTGAGAGAGAGACACAGAGAGAGAGTGGACATGTGCAGGGGAGGGGCAGAGAGAGAGAGAGGGAGAGAAAATCCCAATCAGGCTCCCTGCTGTCAGTGCAGAGCCTGATGCAAGGGCTTGAAGTCACAAACCGTGAGATCATAACCTGAGCTGAAGTCAAAAGTCAGATGCTCAATCTAGTGAGCCACCCAGGCACCACCCCACATGTTCATTGTAACAACAACAAGAAGAAAGGAGAACTGGAAAAAAATCAGAATCTAACAATAAAATTTTGATTAAATAAATAATATGATACTTCCATATAATAGGATACAGTGCATCCATGAAAAAGATTTTATAGAATATTTAATATTGTGGGGAGATATTGACAATATACTATAATTTTTAAAAGCAGATTATAAAATAGTATATATAAATAATCCTATTTTTAAAATATATAAATGCAATGAAAAAGGAGTGAAAAAATATATATGCTTATAAAGAATATTAAACTAATTTAACGTTGTCCTTTAGATGACAGAATACCTGATAGTTTTTGTTTTTCCATAATACTATTGTTACTTTTTAAAAACTTGTTCTTTTCCTTTTTTTCTTTTAAGTATTTATTCATTTTAGAGAGAAAGAGAGCAGACGAGGGACAGAGAGATGGAGAGAGAGAATCCCAAACAGTCTCCATGCTATCAGTGCAGAGCCCTACTCAGGACTTGAACTCATGAACCGTGAGATCATGACTTGAGCTGAGATCAAGTGTCGAATGCTTAACCGACTAAGCCACCCAGGTGCCCCCATAATACTATTATTGCTTTTATAGTCAGAGAGAATTAATAATTATTTTAAAAATCATTTATCCGTTTAGATGTCTGTTTCATCTAGGTGGATTATAGGCTCCATTATATTATGGAGGTAATTGATATATTAATTTATAAGTATGTTTTATATTAACTAATATATTATATTTATCTTTGTGTATAAGGAATCTACCATAGTGGCTGGCACAGAATAACCACTTAAATATTTGGTAGATGACCAGTAGTATGGCATTTGTCACTCTCAAGTTTGTTTGTTGAAACTCTTTACATGTGTGTATAACTCCTTTTTTTTGTTTTATCAGTGAACTATACATTATTTTCCATATAAGTCAAATTCATAATTTATTATTGAAAATTGGTCTACATTAATAACTTTTAGGAACTATTGTATTCTGCTTTAGGCTTTGGTAAAACGCAGAGGTGGCTCTTACAGAGAAAGGCTAGTATTTTTGGGAATCAGCTTTTGCTCCATAGCAAACCACCCAAAATTTAGGGGCTGAAAATAACATTTACTACTTCTCATGGTTTGTGGGTTGGCTAGGATGTCTGGCCTGGGCAAACTTAGCTGATAGGTAGGGTCAGTTGGTAGTCTGATGGGGCCAAAAGGTGTAGAATGTTCTCACTATATGTCTGATGGTGGGCTAGATGTCAGCTGGGGCCACGTGTCTCTCATTATCCAGCATCAATCTTAGGTCTTTTCATGCAGTAGCTGTCACAGGGTTCCTAAGAGCGGCAAGACAGCAAGCCCTAATGCATAAGCACTTTCAAGGCCCTGCTTGCTTCTTATGTATATGTCTCATTGGCTAAAGCAGGAAGCTCAGCCAAGCCTAACTTCAGGGACTAGAGAGATATAGACTCTGCCTCTTAATGCAAGTTGCTCTAAAGTCACGTTGCAAAATAATGTATATATAAGGATGGGAAGGATTTGTTAGCAGTTTTGCAATCTACTGCAATTTATGATAGTGACATTATTGGAATGATGGAAGATATTTTAGATATATTGAAAACATATTTCAGATTTGAATAAATATTACAGCTTTTGATTTTTTTAATAAAAAATAGAATATTTACCCACAGTTTACCTTAGTTGCTCAATACATGTGGTTATTATTATGTACTGAAGGTAATTCATCCCCAGAGCATGAAATAATACTGTGAGTAGTCAGTGACTGAATTGTAAACTCCAAAGTAGGGAATGGTAAGTGATAAAGTTGAAAATAAAAACTAAAGCAAGGTGACTTTGATGACAAAGTCAAGGAGCTTGGATTTTAAGGGTGCCTGACTGGCTCAGTTGGTGGAGCATGGTCATGAGTTCAAGCCCCACATTAGGCATAGAGCTCACTTTAAAAAAAAAAAAAAAAAAAAAAGGAGCTCAGATTTTATCCTATAGACAATATAGAACCTAGGAGGCTGTTAGGCAGAGGAGTGGCAGTCAGACTGACTTTTTAAAAATCTTGATCTAAGGTGATATGAAGGGTGAATTGTAAGGGGAGTAATCAGAAGGCTGCTAGAATTTCCAGGCCAAAGAAGGAAAGAGTCTGAACTTGAGGAGGAGGAGTAGAGTTGGAGAAATTGTTAGGAAACACAAAAGTGCAAGTATTTTTTTCTTTCTTTTTTTTTATGTTGATAGGTTGTGGGGATGAAGGTGAAGGAGATGTAAAGGAAGAACTCAGATTTTTACTTGGCATTTTTGGCGATATGTAATTCCACCAATGGAAATGAACAGGGGGGTGGCAGAGGAGATGAGGTAAATTGTGGATGTATTGAGTTGTTTTTTTTTTTTTTTTTTTTAGGTTTTATTTGTTTAAGAAATCTCTATGCCCAAATTGGGGCTTGAACTCACAACCCGAGATCAAGAGTCACATGCTCTCCCAACTGAGCCAGCCAGGCGCCCCTAGTTTTAAATTTTTGTGGGGCATTCAGGAGAACTTTAGTAGGCATTGTGAGTCTACAGCTCAAGGGACTGTCTAGACTAGAATCATAGATTAAGGCAGTGATATGCTGGTTTATGTTTAACAAGCAGCTCCGGGGTGAGTGAGAGTCTTGATTTCTAGCATTTGCCAGTTTCTGTGGTGTAATACTCCCACTGTAGCCAATTACAAGCAATCAGTGGGATATTACTGAGCGTAGAGTTGGAAATTAGTGTAACCTCCTATTGTGAACTGCTGGGGGTAGGCTCTAGCCCGCCGCTGGTCATCGATATGTTTTGGGTCTAAGTACTTTATTTAAAATAAATCTAATGCTGAAAATCCCAGCAAAAAAAAAAAAAAAAAAAAAGCAGAATTATTCTTTTTTTCAGTGAATACATGGCTAGTAAATGTTAAAGCTGGATTCAAACCCAGCTCAGTCTAACTCCCAAGACCATGCTTCAGAGTCCACGCATTTTTGTTTGTAATTCAGCTAATTTTCTTTTTTTTTTAATGGTTATTTATTTATTTTGAGAGAGAGAGAGAGAGAGAGAGAGAGCGAGCATGGGTGGGGGGAGGGCAGAGAGTGAGAGAGGGAGAGAGAGATGAAGGCTTCAAGGCAAGAACTGTGAGATCATGATCTGAGCCGAAATCAGAGTCGGATGCTTAACTGACTGAACCACCCAGGTACCCCAGCAATTCAGCTAATTTTCTTAATTGTCTCTTTTTCCTACTTAAGAAGCCACACAATTCTGTAGTTACACTTTATGTTGAAAAGTTATCGTGGAGGAAGTACATAGTATATTGAAAATAAGGACAAAATTTCTGGATAGAATGTCAGTTTCTGCCTCAGACCCTGATCACTTCTATCAAACACGTATATTAGAAATATTAATGCACATTATTCTGTGTCTGCCTATATTCTTAGGTTGGTTTCTCTCATGAAGCAAAGACTGAGACTGATTCTTTTTCAAATGCTTTATTGGAAAAGGTCTTTCTAGGAGAGGAGTGACAGAAGGGTTCATATGTGGTAGTCAATGTTAGTGCTTTCTTTCTTCCAGAAACTATATGTTGAATACAGGTTTTGAAAGAGATGAAAAAGAAGTAAAGAGCCTGTTTCTAATTACTTTAGGATTATATAACAATGAAAAACTCTGAATCTGCACAATTTCTCTCCTGAACATTTGTATTGCCACAAATTTTTGGCACTGTGCAAAAATTTTGGAAAGCAAGCCTTATTCCTGGTGAATTGAAAGATATTAATCAATTTTTATTTCTCCTGTTTCAAAGAGCTATGTGAGGGAAAGGACACCATTGGTAAGGGTTTTCTTTTCTTCTGATTTTTCTATGCCCTTTTCACAGTCATAAATTGAGGTAAAACTGGCTTACCTGACTAAGGTCCCTGTAGAAAGAAACTAATCTTCAGCTGCTTAGCAAACTCTGCAAATTAGGAGTTTTAGCTAAAAGGCTGTAGAACAAAAATGCAAAGTTGTATAAGCCTTATTAGTTGGGTCAAGACTAGACAAAAATGTGAAAAAGACAGTGTTTTCCTTTGGTATTCCTGACCTCTCCTTTCACACAACCTTTCCCCATCCTCTCGAGTCCCCAAGGGTCTCAATTGCTTCTCCCTTTCTCCTTTAGGGAGGCTATGTTAAAACTGATTATAATTTATAAATGTATTACCTCCCTCAGGGATATATTCTTGTCAACAAGGGACATAGAACAAAGTCAAAGGAATATATAAATGGTCATTTTAGAAATGAATGAATCTGTAAGCAGTATAAGGAAGTTGTTTAATGGACACATGGCTTCCTCCACCCAAATGAGACAGTTGGATGTAGTAAAATGAGCAATGGCCAGTGTAGTGGGCATAGGAGGTTTTTCCATCCATTCTTTCTTTTTGAGTAATAGTATAATAGTATTCCAGTTTCTTTTCGTGGCATGACCTCTCCCCTATGAAGTGAAAACTTGATGAGACCATAAATCAAGGTAACTGCTGAGGAGTGGGCAGACAACACAAGAGTCAATCTGACTCTTTCTTCCTGGTTCTTTGACTCTTTAATGGAATAATTCAGGGATTTGGGGAAAGCAATGGTTGGCTTCTCTTATTCTATGAAGGCTCTCTGTCAAAACAATTGAACAGTTCCTATTCCTGAGACCACTTTGGCTTCCTGGTTTTTGTCCTTTCTGATCGGGGCACTTCAGGCTTTTGCTTCCCTTCTCCGAGAACATGATTGTCTTCCAACATATTCTTTCTTGCTTAAGTTAGCCAGGGAGGCTTCTGTTGCTTACAACCAAAGACGCACATCTGACTCAAGACATGATGGCTCTCTGTGAAATACTTAGCATCTCTGGTTTTACCTTTTCATGTGTGAAAAAGAAGTGGTCGGATTGCATGATTTCTAATTTCTCCTCTAATTCTAAAAAGAAATATGGTTAGTTCTCCTTAGAAGTCTTTAATAATTCTTAGGGGAGGCTGGGCGACTCAGTTGGTTAAGCGTCTGACTATTGATTTCAGCTCAGGTCATGGACTCGTAGTTTGTGAGTTCGAGCTCCACGTCAGGCTCTGCACTGACAGCATAGGACCTGCTTGGGATTCCCTCTCTTCCTCTCTTTCTCTGCCCCTCCCCCACTCATTCTCTCTCTCTCTCTCTCTCTCTCTCTCTCTCTCTCTTTCTCTCCCAAAATAAATAAATAAACTTTAAAAAAAAAAAAAAGAGGTCTTTAATAGTTCTGGACATATGCCCATTCCTAGGTGAATAGGTTGGGAGCTAATGCACTTTCCCATTAACTATGACTTCTAATTTGGTCTCTTAGCATGCCTTCAGCCTCTAGGCCCTGGAGTCCATTTAAGGTCATTTAAGTAGAGGCCACCTGTGTGGTATCTGAATTATCTGGCTAAGCATCCTGAACTCATTGGATATTGGCCAACCATATGCTAGATCAGGGTCTGTCAGAATGGCCTCATTTTGAAAGACTATTTAAATGCGAGAGAAATTATATCTGAGAGAAAGGAAAACACGGGTAAAGAGCCCAAGGAACTGACACAGCTGGGTATCATTAGCAATAATCAAACCTTATCCAATATAAAAAGCAACAGGAAGTGAGATGGGGCAGTGTGTGTGTATGTATATGTTGGCATGAGTATGTATGTATTTATGTGTATGTTTGTAGGTATGTATGTGTTTTTGTAAGAGAATAAGTGTGTAAACATTTTTTTAAAAAATTTCTTTCTCCTGCCTGCTTTCCTCTTTCAACCATAACTTGAATCTTTGTACTGTGTCCCAGTGGGAGTGCTTTATGTGTTGAAATCATCTTAGAATTTCACAGTCTTTGAGACAGTGACTTTGATGCTACAGACCCAGAGAAGGATTAAATAATTACTTTATTAAGAGGGGAAAAAATGCAAATAGTAAACAGCTGCTGGAGAACCTAAGAAGTTTGAGAAACGGATCCATGAAAGATTCATATCCTTTTTTCTCCAGTCATTGCATATTTTATAATGATAAATTTTGTTTCCAAAATAATACTTTTATTTTAGAAAACAATAACTTGAAAAATAAATGAAGTATATATAAAGGAGTAAATAAATATTAGCTATACTCTTACCACCCAGAGATATCCATTATTAATATTTTGGTATGTATCTTTTCATTTGCAGAAGAAGATGGTCTTTAATGAAAGAATCCAAATTTGGGAAATACTGAATCTAGTTCAGAAATTCTTCTAATTCTGAGCATGCATTTGGTCACCAATTTGTGACATAGAAACAGCACAAGAGTACCTTTGCAGCTCTTAATTTTGCTTTACAAATTGACTTTATAAACAACTGTCCTGGGGCACCTGAGTGGCTCAGTTGGTTAGGCATCTGACTCTTGATTTCAGCTCAGGTCATAATCTCACAGTTCGTGCGATCAAGCCCCACATCGGGTTCTGCACTGACAGCACAGGGCCTGCTTGGGATTCTGTCTCTGCCTCTTCCCTGCTCACACTCTTCCTCTCTCTGTCTCTCTCAAAATAAATAAACTTAAAAAAATTAAAATAATTATCCTGCAGATTTTCTTTTTGAAGCTTAAAATCACTTTCATTTTACTTTTGCCCCTCCTCTGCCCCACTCCCTTTAACTCACTCTACTGTACCACCCTCTGCTCACCTTCAAGTACGAGTCAAAAGCCCCCACAACCACACAGTCCATAAGACATGTCAAAGTAGGAAGATATAACCAATAATAATTAAACACACGTGGCAGGTACCACACCTAAAGCTGTCCTCTCTTTTAATCCTCATAAAGCTTTAAGAAAAAGATACTTTTAATATGCTTATTTTATTGATGAGGAAACTCAATATCAGAGAAATTAAGTGACTTCAGCTCAGGTCTACCTAATCTCAAAGCCACTATGATACTGCAGCAAACAAGGACAAAGAAAAGGCATGCCTAGATGCAATTGGGAAGACAAAAGTCTGTGTTTTTTGCTCTCAATTCTCAGCCAGTAGGAGGCCTTTTTGCAAATAGTGTTTGATGAGAAGAAAAGTATCTATCTGTTAAAGGCCTTCTTGATTAGGGTGAGTGGGATGATTTGAACATTATGATGTTCCTAGGTAATATTGACTTCTAGAACATGAAAGCTGGCCTCTAGAGCTATAGGAAGTAGAGTATGATCTAACTAATTCCTTCAATTTACAGATAAAAAACTGAGGCCTGGAGAGGTGAGGTTACAATTTCCTGACATCAAGTATGGCTAGAATCTAGGTCTCTTAATTCTCTGGACCTAGAGCTTTCTGATCACAAGACCAATGTGTTTCATAATATATTTGATTCTGATGAAACAAAATGATTTTATTTTTTTATTTATTTAAACAAAAAGTTTTAAATGTTTTATTTATTTTTGAGAGAGCACAAGCAGGGAAGGAGCAGTGAGAGGGGGAAAGAGGATCTGAAGCCATCTCTACTCTGCCCCTGATACGGGGCTTGAACTCACAAACTGTGAGATCATGACCTGAGCTGAAGTAGGATACTCAACTGACTGAGCATCCAGATGCCCAAAAACAAACTGATTTTAAATGGACTTTGGAAGGTATTGCTTTTCCACCTGCTAGATGAAATTCTCTAGGTTCAGTTTCTTTAGGCCTAGATTATACAGTGACTAATGTTTCCTTTCAAGGTTTTCTATCTTTCTGCTATTTTACCAACAGAATCACATCAGATTCAACCAATTCATATCACTGTATTTTAAAATCTCATGTGAAACTGCTTCTGCACCATCTGTCCTATGTGCCATTTTAATTTATATGGAATCATTTAAGGCAGAAGTTGTGCCTGAAATGGTTCTGTATTACAATGTGTATTCTTTTTTTTTTTTTTGTATTTGACTCTTTGTTCTAATTGCTTAAATGGAAAAATATGTTAAAAATAAACAGTAACCAAATGAAACTACAGTGTAAAACACAGTCCCTTCATGTAGTTTAATAGAATGAATAGTGTAGAAAATAAAATGATAAATCGATGGATATAGATTTATATCTGTTTGAATTCCTATGACTTGCTTTCCTGGCTTTCAAATATACTTACTTTAGAAGAGTTCATTCTAAAGTTTCCTGTCATGAATTCAGTGCTTCTCTTCAATCCAGAACTCATGGCCATTATTTAAGCCACTTTAGTTTTCAAGGTACTTTGTCTTTCCCATTGGTTTTGACCTTAAGCCTGATCTTGAGCCTGAGTTTGACTACTTAAAACAATTAAGTTGCAAAAATAACAAGAACCTTTCTCATTAGGACAGAAACGATGAGAACAGAATGTCCATTTAGTTTTATTCTGATAACGTGAGCTAGAATTCCCAGAAGACTGAATAAGAATCGATAATGAGGGCAGGTGTTATCAGATTAGTAGACTTATGAAGTGATTCTGTGGATGTCATTTAACAAAGTATGTTTTGGAAAACTAAGCTCTGTCAGCACCACACCCAGGACATTTATTATAGTATGCATTTCATATAAGCACATATGTGTTTTCTATATTGATGCTTTTTTTTTTTTTTTTGAGTTTGCTAAAGGCTTGGGGTCTGTTAAATAAAACACGGAGAAAGATATCTAAATGCTGGGTGACAAATGAGAGTGATAGATGTCTATAATTTATGCATCTGGGAATCTAATCTGTCATTACCTTGAGAAGAAAAGCATAGCATATGATTAAGGAATGAGCTACCTTTATAAATATCTTAAGTTTAAGAATGCTTGTAACTTAAATAATTTCATTTATATTTAGATACGTATGGACATTTGTAAATCTTTTAAAATTGAAATATATTTGAACATGTAAACGTAAGGGGTTCAACATGTTAATTTGATACATTAGTACATTGTAATAAGATTGCCATTGTAGCCATAATTAGCAATTCTACCATGTTACATAATTATTTCTTTTTAATGGTAATAATTAATTTTCTAAGTCTCTTAGCAAGTTGGATGATTATAATATAATAGTAGTGTCTATATTCACTTTACTGTGCATTAAATCTCTGAGGCTTTTTTATAAGTGTGTACCCTTAAACAACATGTGTCCTATCTGCCAACCTTTCCTGGTAACACCATTTTGGTCTCTGATTCTATGAGTTTGCCTTTTTATATTCCACATGTAAGTAATATCATGCAGTATTTGTCTCTTTCTGTCTGGTTTATCTCACTTAGTATAATGTCCTCAAGGTCCATCCATGTTGTTCCAAATATCAAGATGTGCTTCTTTCTCTTGGTTGGGTAATATTCTGTTATATATTATATATATTATATATGATATATGTGTATATATATATATATATATATATATATATATATATATATAAAGTGGCCATCTATGGATGAATATATATATATATGTGTGTATATACACACATACACACATACACACACACACACACACACACACACACATATATATATATATATATTCACACATATATACACACATATATATATTCATCCATAGATGGCCACTTAGGTTATTTTTATGTATTGGCCATTATGAATAATGTTGTAATAAACATGGGAGTGTATACATACCTTTGATACCCTATTTACACTTACTTTGGATATATACCCAGAAATCGAATTGCTGGATCAAAAGGTAGGTCTATTTTTAATTTTTTGAGGAAATTCCACACTGTTTACCGTAGTGGTTGAACCAATTTGTGTTCCCATCAGCAGTGTACAAATGTTCCCTTTTCACCACATCCTCACCAACACTTATTAACTCTTATCTTCCTGATGATAGCCATTTTAATAGGTATGAGATGATACCTCATTATGATTTTGATTTGCACTTCCCTGATGATTAGTGATGCTGAGCATCTTTTTATATACCTGTTGGCCATTTGGATGTCTTTGAAAAAATGTCTATTTACTTTGTCCATTTTAAAGTCAGATTGTTGTGTTTGTCTTTGTTGTTGAGTTGAATAAGTTTGTATATTTTAATATTCACTAATTATACAATATTTAGAAATATTGTATGTCCTTGTAGTTTACCTTTGGCACATGACGTAAAGAAACTTACGTATTTATGCATCCAGAAATCCTTTTCTCAATTCTCTGATAGTGGCTGAGGGGAAAAAGAGAGTTTCCACATTAAAAAAAAATATATATTTATTTATTTTGAGAGAGAGAGAGAGAGAGAGAGAGAACACAAATGGGGGTGGGGCAGAGAGAGAGAGGGAGACAGAAAGAATCCCAAGCAGGCTCCGTGCTGTCAGCACAGAGCCCAATGTGGGGCCTGAACTCATGATATGAGCTGAAATCAAGAGTCAGACCTTTAATCAACTGAGCCAGCCAGGTGCCCCAGGAGAGTTTCCACATTTTTTATGAAAAGTCCTGTTCTATGATGTTGGGTGATGAAGTCCTATGTGGGGCTCAGATCCACTGATTGCCATATGTTTAGTAAATGTCTACTATATGCCAGATACTGGGGTAGGTTCTCGATACACAATGGTGAATGAGATATATATTACCCCTGCTTGTCAGAGCTTCTATCCCCATGGACTAGATAAAAAGATAAATGACCACCAATTGTGAAAATGCTTTAAAAGAAACAGACTATGAACTCTGGTAAGGAATCTGTAGGGTAAAGGTGATAGGCAAGAAAGGCCTCTGGGAAGAGATGACATTAAATAGAATACATGATCAAGTGGGGAAGGGGTGAGGTTGTGGCTTTGGTTACTACCATTTGTTGAGCTACAGGCCTGAGCTAAATTTTTTAATATATTATTTAGCAACTCTAAAATATTATGCTCATATTACAGAGGAACAAACCAAGGCCTCAGTTACCAAGGTCACACAGCTGGTAAGAGAAGGAGGGGAAGTAGGCAGAGGGGGACAGAATCCCCAGTCTGACTCCAGAGTTCTTCACTTTTGAAGCTATAATTCCACTCCTAGGAAAACTATTATAAAGGAATAACCAGAAATTAAATTACCAATTTAAGTAAAAGGATGATTCTCTCAACAACTCTCTGTTTTTCAAGTTTCTACTAATCTTTTATTTGGGGAATGAACAATGATTTCAGATTGAGTTACAGTTGCATTTAGTAGTATTCTTTATCTTCTGTTTTTAAATGATTTACATGTAGGAGGCTAAAAATAAGTAACCATAAAAATTCTAGAAGAGTGGTCAGATTTTATCAGTTTGTACTTGGAGAAAGGCAAAGAAATAGAGTGGGAAGGGAACATATAAACTGAAAAAGCGAGAAACAACTACAGAGAAGATGGGTTTTGAGATGAGATGAGAGAGAGAATGTCTTCCAAGTTAGAGTTTAGCCTGAAAGAAACAATTTTCTCCCTGGCTACCCAAAGCCAGTGAGATCTCCAGAGCTATCGCAAATGCAATTACAGAAGGCACTCTCAGACGTTTTTCAGGACACTTTCACAAAGAATATTCACATATAATGGGCATATGTCCAACATTTCTTTAATTCCATGGATTTATGCAAACTTAAGTAGAAACAGAAATAGAAAATATATTTGATGAAATCTATGTAGCTGGGCTTGAAAGTTACACTACTTTTAATGACTGACTATTAAATAAAGCAGGCAGAGAAAATAAAAACTCTTGATTGATTAGAATGTTCATCCTGAATCTAAGTGGGTTTGGACCTACCTAGATTATGGTCCTGAAGAAGCTACCTAATGAAAGAACATGCCAGAAAAAATTATCCAAAATTTGAAAATAAGGCATGTGCATGCATGCACACATGTGCACATGCACGCGCACACACACACACACACACACACACACACACACACACACAATGAGCAGCATGTCTTTCAATATATACATGGGCAAAGGCCATTCAAGGATTGTGTAGGGAATGTACTTAGTTCATAGCAATACTTACTGTTGATTAAAGGCCCAGACTCAGTAAATTCACTCTGTTAACTTAAAAACTGCCATAATGAGATGGTGGTGCAGGCTGGTAGAACAGATAACCCCAGAGATTTATGGCCCATTGGTCATTATCAGTTTATATCTAAACCAACAATCTTATCTTAATATTTCTTTGTGAAATTTCCTATAAACACCCCAGCTTCTTAAATGCATTTTGAACTTGTCCTAACATCTCACTGGTTCTCTCATTAGTCAATGAGTTAAATAAAATCTTTTACATGTGTTAATTTTAGATTTGCTTTAGAGTCATGACTTTACTTTTTTTTGAAAATTATACTTTAACGTAGAGGATAAAGAGTCTACCCTCATTAGTAATTTTATTGTGTCTTATTGATGCCCAGTGAACTGCGATTGTTATTTGGATTTTGCTGTGAATATTTATTCCTGCGACTTAATTTGTAATTCACTGTGTACATTTATTCCTGTTAGCTAAAGCTCCGCAGAGGAAGTTTCATTCTTTTAGTGCGTTTGCAAACAAATCCTCAAAAATTTTAACTAGGTGAAATACTCAGATTTGGTGGATCCAATTAGCATTTGTAGCCAGGACCCGGATGCCCAGAGTAGACTAAGCAAAGGCCAATTTGGTGCTGCGGCTAAGTAGAGTTGACATCTGATTTCCTCCTTTGTCTCATTATCCTTCTGTTCTACTGTATACATTTTGCAGGGTATTTTGAAACAGGTTTTTTAACAGAGCAGATGAGTGGGCCACTACTTCTCATCTGTTTGCATTCCTTTGTTTTTTGCCACTCAGTAAAGTGAATGAATACCCAAATGCTTAACAGCAATCACATATGCTTAGGTTCTATGCCTACAATGTTTCACTGACTTAAAAAAATATAGATTCTAGGGGCACCGTTGTGGGTCAGTGGGTTGAGCATCTGACTCTTGATTTTGGCTCAGGTCATGATCCCAGGTTGTGGGATCCAGCCCCATGTTGGGCTCCACACTGGAGCCTGCTTAAGGTTCCTTCTCTCTCTCTCTCTCTCTCTCTCTCTCTCTCTCGCTCTCTCTTCCCCCTCGTCCCCCATGCCCCCTCCCCCACTTGCTCTCAATCTCTCTAAAATAAAAAAAAATGACAAAAATAAAAGAATATAGATTCCCATTTCACAAGTAGTACTTATTAATGGATTTCTCCATTTCTTACACTGGAAGTTAATGACAGATAGTTGAGATTGCTTTGAATTATGAGGAAACTCTGATATGAGTGAAGTGTACTGATAACCAAGCATTCACTTACTGATCACATCTCCTTTATCTACATTCCATTAATTCTGTATAAAGTCATGCTCTTTAACTGAAGGTGTTTTGTTAGCTAATGTGCTATGAAGATAACATCTCTAAAAAATTCCCAGCTCAAAGTATCCTAGTATAACAGTTGAAAGTGACAACTTGAACTTTACTTGGGACTAAATATATCAGCACCATCAGTATTTTTCACTTTTGTAAAACAACAACAATGAAGCTGTTGAAATGTAGACGTTCAAATTTTGCCTGATCCTCCCGTCAGGTGCCTTCCAATACTGATAGCTATTCTGCATGAAACCCATTTGTCATCTTTCTGCAATTGCAAAGGGGAAGATAGGAGGAGGGACCAGGGAATTGCCCTACTATTGAAAAAGAAACTAGGGGTTTCCTTTGTGTTTTACATTTACTTGCTGTAGACAAGTCAAACCCTTGTTAGGTTCCTGAATGCTAAAGTTCCAAAAAAAAGTCTCAAGACCTCTCATTGTATCCTGAAACTTTAACCTTTTCTAAAACAATTATCTTGTTTTGACACGAACTGGTGACGTGATATTTGGCAAGTCAGTTAACCTCTCCCTTCTGAGTTTCCTTATCTTGAGAAGGTAGTTCTTAAAACAGGTGATTGGGAAGATTTCTTTTAAGTAGGCATTTTTGAGTCTTTAACTTGGGCCTTTGTCTAGAGAGACCAGTTTATAAGCTCTAAATAATTTGTGAGCTTCCTCCTAAAATAATAACACTTGACATTTGTGTTTACAGTTTACAAATTGCTCCCAGCAAAAGGTTTGTCCCCTCATAACTAACAGCTTGCGCTACATAGTAAGTGCTCAGAATACATTTGTTGTCAATTAATACATTCACTATAAATGTTAAATGTTACTATTTTCCAAGTATTATAATAGTAATAGATGAGAAAAACATTTGGCCTTCACTCATTTTCTTTCTGGGCATGAGTCAATTATATCCATTATAATGGAAAGTAAATAAGTTCTTAGGTGATTTGCAAAAGGTAAAATATCAAAAGAATATTGGATTTGAAGATAGAATAACTCATTTCTAGTCTGGCTCTGCAACTCAGCTGGACAGTTCATATTCCTTACCTGCAAAGTGGGAATAGTATCTCATAGAGGATCTCATCATCTATAAAGTGCTTTACAAATGTGAGATTTTCTCATTCTTTGACTAATTTATACAACCTACATATTATATTTGGCTCTATTAATTTTTTTCCCCAGGATTAAAATGGAAAACTGGAAAGGTTGATGGACTTATGTTCACATAACCAAGCTGAAAAGCCAGGGAAGTTATGACAAGGTTGAAGTCTGTTCATCAGAAGTGAATGAAACAAAAAGGTCAAGCTTCCTAATCATTTGATCATCTGAATAATGATGACTAACCAGTTAGACTGGCCATTGACATCCATAACAGACATGATCAGCCCTACCATAGGTAATTTAATGGAAATGACAACCATTAAAACACAGGACTGGAAGTAAAGAAACCTGGCTTTAGACTCCTGCAAATGAAAGGGAATATGATCAAAAGTTAATCACTCAGCCTTTCTGAGCCTCAGTTTTGACTTTGTGAAATTATGGTTGGGAGTAAATGACTTTCATGTTTCTCATTTGGCTTTATTGCTGACACCTGTTCCAGCCACACCTTCCAATGACGGAGTTGAGGTAAGTATTTTATTTTTTGTTACATTTTTATGTATCCTCAAATTTATCTGGAACAGCATTTTCAATTGTTCTTTATTTTGTGCCTACGGATCATTGCATTTTAGGTTAGTCAAAACACCAGTCTTGGGTTTTATGATTTGATATTTGAAAGAATGTTTCCAAAGGAAATTTAAAGAGACTGATAATTAAATTGACCTGTTCACAATTCAGAGAATAAATTTGGCATGTTCTTTTTACAGCAAAAATGATTTTCTCAACATAGTCCAAATTAATAATAAACCAAAATGATTGTATTCTAAGATTATGTATATCTAAATCATAAAATGAGACTATTGATTTAATTAAATCAGATCAAATACGGTTTTTCTTCAATAGCACATCATCACTCAAGCTTAAAAATATTTTGGAGGTAAGTAAAGCTCTATTCTAAGCTCACTTTTAGAGGGAGAAATTCTACTTAGGAGAAGGAAACAAGTAAGGATGGAAAATTGTCTTCCAAGGACACTGGAGAAAGTATCTCCATGGAGACATGTGAATGTGAATCAACCTGGGGAGGCAATTCGTGAATCAACCTTAAGTAACCAAAGTGAGTCAGCATCTCCCTGTGATAGCACACACCTTGCCACCATCTATTACTCAGGGCCATAAAATTTTCTTGAGATGAGATCAAGCAGGATGGGGACCGAGCACTGGGTCTCTGCAGCTGGCAACCCCTTATAGCTATGCTAGTGTCTGTTACATTGGATACATAGGAAGAGGAAGAGGAAGAAAGTGGCTATTGGTTAAGCAACAAACATGATCTTCCACACATATTATCCAGCATACTCATAGATGATTAATTTCCTCTAAGAGAGTACCTGTTCAATCATGATTTCCAGCTCTTACACTCTTTCTTTTAAGCCACAGGGCTACTTTAGAAAAGAAAAAGAAATCTGTGCAAAATAGAAAAGAAAAAAAAAAAACCTAACTTCTTTCACCTGAGTATTATTGAGGTAATTGCCATGGAATCATAGAACTCTGAAAAAGTTTATAAAGCACCGTTCTAGTTTGTCAATTTTTCTTAGATTGTGACATCCAGAAATAAAGGCATAATTCGGGACTGGTTTGGCATGCATAAAACTGATCTACCAGCTCACTTGTTTATATCTGGTAGATGTTTTTTTTAACCCAATTTCCATTCTGGATCAACGCAAGCTGTCCATTCCCTCTATAAAACTTACCCATTGAAGCCCACGGTGCTGAAGACTCAAGACTAGGGAGGCTACTCTACTCTCTAGTGTAGTCTGAATGTCTCCTCTCTCCGTTGAGTAGTACCCTTACCAGGACTCAGTTGTGCTCTCCCCAGCTGTCCATGATAGTTACACATGTCACTGTAATCATGTATTTTGAATATCATATAACAAAATAAATGTGAATGCAGAAATAAAGTTCTTTTGTGAGAACTAAGTTGCCAGAAATTAACTTGACATGGATTGTCAACCTAAATGTAAGAGCTACACGTATAAAACTTCTAGAAGAAAATCTAGGAGATCATCTTTGAGACCTTGGGTGAAGCTCAGATTTCTTAGGACACAAGAAGCACAAACGATAAAAGAAAAAAAAAATCAGTAAATTGGACTCCATCAAAATGAAAAACTGTTCATCTCTGAAAGAAAACGAAAAGGCAAGCCATGAACTGGGAGAAACTATTTGCAACACATACACTTGATGAAACACACACATCCAAAATAATAAAGAAGTCTCACAATTCAATAATAAGATAAACAACCCAGTTGAAAATAATCAAAAGGGTTGAACAAGTAAGTAAATGGATGTTGGATGTAAGAGCCAGGTTTCTCACTGGTAGAGAGGGAAGTTATAGAACGAGCAAGAAGAGAAGGGTAAAATGAACCCGTAGTATTGGATTAGAGTTGGAGACATCTTATGTATCAGCTTAATATATACACAAATGGATACATACAGAAAAAATTATAGATCTATGTGTGTACACGATTTCATACACAAAATAACCTATTTCTGTCTGCTAAGAGGACATAAGGGACTTCAAGCACAGCTGGGCCTCATCAAAACAGGAAAGTGGTCTAGTCAATCAAGCCTCAAGGGAGCTGCTCTCTCTGCCTCTACTGCTTTCTGTGGTCACATGGTGTCTTTAATATCTCACCTAATGCTGCTACATTCTCCAATTTTTCTTGCAACTGGCTTTTCCAAAAATGGCACTTTTATTAAAAAATAACTGTATGTTTGGGTCCACTTATAATTTCTATTTTGTCATTGATTTATAGGTCTATCTTTATGCCAGATCACGTGTCTTGATTATTACAGTGTTATAAAATGGTAGTGTAAGTCCTCACTCATTGGTCTTTGTTTTCTTTTTTTTTTTTAATTTTTTTTTTAACATTTATTTATTTTTGAGACATGGAGAGACAGAGCATGAACGGGGGAGGGGCAGAGAGAGAGGGAGACACAGAATCGGAAGCAGGCTCCAGGCTCTAAGCCATCAGCCCAGAGCCCGACGCAGGGCTCAAACTCACGGACTGTGAGATCGTGACCTGAGCTGAAGTCGGACGCTTAACCAACTGAGCCACCCAGGCGCCCCTGGTCTTTGTTTTCAAAAATGTTTTGGCTCTTCCAAACTCTGCATTTCTACACACATTTAAGAACTCACATATTAACTTCTACCAAAGACCACAGATTTTGAATAAAATTGTATGGAACCTGTGTATCAATTTAGGAAGAAGTAACATCTTAATAGTATTAAGTTTCCTGTCCATTTTATCTCTCTATTTAGATTTTTCTTTAGTATCTCTCACTAGTGTTTTGTGCTTTTCAGTGTACAGGACTTATACATATTTTGTTAAATTTATTCTTAAAAATATTTCATGTTTTCATGCTATTTGAAATATTAATTTTTAATTTTATTTTTCAATTGCTTGTTGCATATATGTATGATGAGTTTTTGTATATTGACCTAGTATCCAATGACCATGCTGACTTCACATTTATTTTAATAGCTTTTTTGTAGATTTTAAAAATTTTCTACATAAACAATCATATTTATGAAGTCAAAAAGATTTTTTTAATTTCCAATCTGCAGGCTATTTATTTCTTTTTCTTACCCTATTTTGCACTGGCTATTTTGAATATAGGTGGTAAGAGTAAACATCCTCACTTCGTTCTTAGTTACAGTCTAAAAGTGTTCAGTCTTTCATTAGTAAGTATGATATTAGCTTTAAGTTTTCCATAGATATCACTAATGATTTTTTAATCACAATAGCTATTGAATTTTGTCAAATGCTTATTAAGCATCTATTATGATGATCATAAGCTTTTTCTAGTTTAATTTGGTAAATTACATGGATTGACTTTTGAATATTAAACCAACCTTGCCTTCCTAGAATGAATCCCATTGTCATGATATATTTACTTTTTTACATGTTGCTAGATTTAATTTCATATTTAATTTCAAATTTTCATACTTCTTTCTTCTTATAATGTCTTTCTGATTTTGGTATCAGGATAATGTGGCCTCATAAAAAGAGTGGTGAAGTATTCTTTTGTTATTTACTTTCTATGTTTGTGTGCAATTACCATTTTCCTCCCTTAGATGCATGATAAAATTGACCAGTGAAGTTCCTTCCTTTTGATCTCACTTTTTGCCCTATTATCACAGTTAACCTCTTTTAACTATTTCTGACTTGAATTCTTCTAGATACTACCTTTACTAAGAGGTATTTGTTGATAAATAGATACTCCTGGAGACTGATAGGTTAAAAACTAGTTATAACTTGATAATAAAAATGAGTTTACCTCATTTACATTATTCCAATTTTTTCTTCTCTTTTCCTTCATATGTTTAATAATTATATTATTTTTTGTTCTTCTTTTTACATCTTTATACCTGTCATATATATTCATAAATCTCTACTTTTTTGTTGCACTGACTTTCAACAACCTCTTTTAGCTCCCCATAATGTTAAGATGATGGTATGAACAAATCTATTTTTTTTTATTTTTCATTCTTTTTATATAACCTACACTCTGTCAATGAAACTGTGAATTCTCACTGTCAAAGTCTTTGAAATTTGCATTTTGTCTTACAAAAGAAGCCTTCAGTATTTTACCATAAGTTAACTCTAAAGGTTGAAAAGCTATACATAATCTTTATATTATTATGATAGTAAATTTTATTTAGTGCCAGGCCAATTTATTGGCCAAGATTATATTTCCTTCATTACAAATTCAAAGTGAATTTTTGAAGGACAATGTATACTGTTTGTTACACTTTTATTAACCAGTAGCTGTATTTTCATTTGTTTCATAGTTAGACCATGTCTCTCATGTGTTTTTATTTTGTTTTGTTTATCCTGGGGTTTCTTTTTCTCTTTAATTAAAAAAAATTGGCGGGGGGGATGCCTTAGTCAGTTAAGTGTCTGACTCTTTTTTTTTTTTAATTTTTATTTATTTATTTTTTTCAATATATGAAGTTTATTGTCAAATTGGTTTCCATACAACACCCAATGCTCATCCCAAAAGGTGCCCTTCTCAATACCCATCACCCACCCTCCCCTCCCTCCCACCCCCATCAACCCTCAGTTTGTTCTCAGTTTTTAAGAGTCTCTTATGCTTTGGCTCTCTCCCACTCTAACCTCTTTTTTTTTTCCTTCTCCTCCCCCATGGGTTTCTGTTAAGTTTCTCAGGATCCACATAAGAGTGAAAACATATGGTATCTGTCTTTCTCTGTATGGCTTATTTCACTTAGCATCACACTCTCCAGTTCCATCCACGTTGCTACAAAGGGCCATATTTCATTCTTTCTCATTGCCACGTAGTACTCCATTGTGTATATAAACCACAATTTCTTTATCCATTCATCAGTTGATGGACATTTAGGCTCTTTCCATAATTTGTCTATTGTTGAGAGTGCTGCTATAAACATTGGGGTACAAGTGCCCCTATGCATCAGTACTCCTGTATCCCTTGGGTAAATTCCTAGCAGTGCTATTGCTGGGTCATAAGGTAGGTCTATTTTTAATTTTTTGAGGAACCTCCACACTGTTTTCCAGAGTGGCTGCACCAATTTGCATTCCCACCAACAGTGCAAGAGGGTTCCCGTTTCTCCACATCCTCTCCAGCATCTATAGTCTCCTGATTTGTTCATTTTGGCCACTCTGACTGGCGTGAGGTGATATCTGAGTGTGGTTTTGATTTGTATTTCCCTGATGAGGAGCGACGTTGAGCATCGTTTCATGTGCCTGTTGGCCATCCGGATGTCTTCTTTAGAGAAGTGTCTATTCATGTTTTCTGCCCATTTCTTCACTGGGTTATTTGTTTCTCGGGTGTGGAGTTTGGTGAGCTCTTTATAGATTTTGGATACTAGCCCTTTGTCCGATATGTCATTTGCAAATATCTTTTCCCATTCCGTTGGTTGCCTTTTAGTTTTGTTGGTTGTTTCCTTTGCTGTGCAGAAGGTTTTTATCTTCATAAGGTCCCAGTAGTTCATTTTTGCTTTTAATTCCCTTGCCTTTGGGGATGTGTCAAGTAAGAAATTGCTACGGCTGAGGTCGGAGAGGTCTTTTCCTGCTTTCTCCTCTAGGGTTTTGAGACCACATTCAGGTCCTTTATCCATTTTGAGTTTATTTTTGTGAATGGTGTGAGAAAGTGGTCTAGTTTCAACCTTCTGCATGTTGCTGTCCAGTTCTCCCAGCACCATTTGTTAAAGAGACTGTCTTTTTTCCATTGGATGTTCTTTCCTGCTTTGTCAAAGATTAGTTGGCCATACGTTTGTGGGTCTAGTCCTGGGGTTTCTATTCTATTCCATTGGTCTATGTGTCTGTTTTTGTGCCAAGGTGTCTGACTCTTGATTTCAGCTCAGGTCATGATCTCATGGTTCATGGGATCAAGTCCTATGTCAGGCTCTGCTTGGGATTCTCCATCTCTCTCTGCCTCTCTCTCTCCCCCAAAATAAATAAATAAACCTTAAAAAAGATTTTTAAAGTTTATTTATTTATGTAATCTCTACGCCCAATGCAGAGGAGGTATAGAGTTCAAGGGGCTAGAATTCATGACCCTGAGATCAAAAGTCACATGCTCTTCCGACTGAACCAGCTAGGCGCCCTTATCCAGGGTTTCTGTTTGCCTTTCTTTTTCCATTCGCATTATTTGTCTCTGTCATGTATTAGTTTCCTATTGCTGCTTTAGCAAATTACCACAAACTTAGTTCCTTAGAATAGCACACATTTATCATCTTACATTTTAGTAGGTCAGAAGTCTAAAGTGGATTGGTGAGGCTGCATTCCTACTAGAAGCTGTAGGGGAGAACTTGTTTTCTTGCCTTTTCCAATTTCTAGAGACTATCCCCATTCCTTGGCTCACGACCCTGCATTATTCCAGCCTCTATTTCTGCTGTCACATCTCCTTCTCTTACTTGACCCTCTTATAAGGCCACTTGTGATTACATTGGTCCTAACTGTATAATCCAGGATACTATCCTCATTTCAGGATGCTTAATTTAATCACATCTGCAAAGTTGTTTTGCCATGGACAGGTTCTGGGGACTATGATGTGGACATCTTTGGGGAGCCATAATCACACATACAATATTTTCCAACTTCTCAATCATATTTTTTTTACTCCATCAAAAAAGTAAGCAAACATTAGATATTTAGGAGGGTCCTGGGATATCAGGTTTTCTCCAGAATTGTTTCCTAGTTTGTTTGTTTTTTTCTCCATGTTTTTCCTGGCACTCACATTAGTCTGGAACAGAGAATATATATTTTTCAATCTTATACTTCTGTACCTCTCCAGATTGCTAGATATCATTTGTCTTAGATGTTAGGCAGAAAAGGGTTTTGAGCAAAGATGTGTGTGCTTCTCTGTGGCTCAGCTACAAGTTAAACTAGAACCTTCTTGGAGGAGACTTACCTAAGGCCTCAAAGTAAAGTCAACACATTCTTATTCAAGTTTGTCCTTGCAAGACCCTGAATGTTGTCGCCTTGTTAAGTACAATGCCAGAATTCCAAGAATCAATGGTCAATTAACTAGCTGTGTGCCACCTCAAATCAAGGACTTGCAGTCACCTTTTTATTTGTATTTCAGTTAAAAAGCCACTCAGTGTATTCTATATACTATGTTAATTCCATAATGGATAGAGAACTGAATTGAATGGTTGCATAGTGGTTTAAGGAGATTCAATCCTGATTTTATAGGGATAGTCTATTGAAAACTAGAATTGTTTTTTTCCTTTAGGATCCTTGTGCTGATAGAGATTTAATTTAGCCATCTTGGCATCATAAAGGGAGAATTTGCCTGAGAAACAAAACCAACAAAGAGAAAAAGCAGAGCCATGATTTGGAAAGACAGATAGATGAAGAGATTAAGTCCCAATGAGAGCTTTTAAGCCCCTTGATCTGGTTATGTCTAAAACAAACTGTATATCTCAGTTACGTGAGATAATAAATTCCTTTTTTTTCTTAAGCTAGTTGGTCTTAGTTTTCTTCACAAGGAAAAAAATGCTATTAAGATAAGAAGTTCATGGGGGTAGACATATAGATCGATACTTTACCCATTTGAAAATTTCCCTGAGATAACTTAAACCTCTCATCCAAATCTCTTGTATTTTCAGTCTGTACCCTCTTTTCTCAAAAGGAACAATAGAAAACATAGGCTATTGCTCCCTAATGGTAATTTTTTTAGAAGCTTATTTATTCATATCTCAGAATGAAAGTTTATGGTGGGAATTAGGTGACCATGACTTTCTAATAGAGGAAAAGAAAATCCTTAAACTCTTTAAAATTCCCATTCATTTCACAGTACATTAATTTGTATCTTCCCTTCCCCCACCCCTCTCAAGCCCCCCCTCCCCCCCCGACCCCCCCCCCCCCCCCCGTTACAGAAGGAAACTACAATATTCTAAGGTCAAATCCATGTCCTTTTGCAAATCAATCCTCTTTCCTGCACATAATTACTTCTAAGGACAAAAAAAAAATCCTCTTTCCAAACATCTGTGTATATTCACTAAATAATCCTCCTGCTGGATTTACTTTAGATTTAGTTCTCAAAGATAGACTCTAAAGTCTTTAACTGAAGCTAAAAACAAACAAACAAACAAACAAACAAAACACACACACACACACACACACACACACACACAATTAGACTTTAAGTACCCTGGCTCTATTCCAAATTCTAAGAGATGTCTCCTCCCTATGTTTTCAATTTTAAAAAGAACCATCTCATCTTCCAATATCCACTTTAAAAAATATTTTCCATACACTTTCTGACTGTTATATGCTCACAAATGTTGGAGTTGTTTGTCTAATGTTATTTGCAAAAGAGTGACTTCTTGTGGCTGTCAGTAACTATGCTGTGTCTCCCTCCCTGAAATCCCAGGATAATCCCCTGTGAATGTCTGACAGACTTTATAGAATTATTATGACATTCAGAGTGCTCTCAGGGCTCCGAGCCACAAAAAGTATTTTTCAATATTATAATTTATCTGTGATCTTTTTACTGCCATGTCCTCTAAAATACTCAGAAAGACAAAGTCAGCATGGCTTGTTCTTGGGTACTTTTTGTTTTGTTCTGGGAAGGCAACTTTTGGATCTGAAAAGTGGCTAATACTACACTCACACTTTCCACTTGGTACCATTTATGATGAAAGACCCCAAAGAAATCGGTGGCTTTAGATATACATGGCTTGGCTGGCCCTTTGTCACTCTCCAGGGCAACATGTACCCGGTTCTCAATATTTGGGACTCTCATCCCTAGGTGTATTAGTTAGGGTAACCATCACACAAGCTTTGATAAAGCTGGTGCTTAGCTCTGAATTTGGTCCTGAATTTGCTTCATAATCCTGAGGTCTTTCGGGTCCCTGAATTGACCTTGATTACCAGGAGAGGTGGAGGGGTAGGCTGGGGACCTCCAGACAGCTATGATACAATAGCCCTCTACAGGCAGACCCATATAGGGTCGTCCCTCATCGCTAGCAATTTAGTACGGAATTGCTTTATTCCAGAGCTACCGCCCAGAGCACAGTACTGTGGAAATAGGATTTTGATGTAGGGAGGTAGGAAGATCATTTGGAGGCCCTGAGCATTGCCTGGGCAGCTATGGCACACTGTGAAGGGCATGCTTGCCTACTATGGGGTTCTGGACTATAAGGGAAGAGAAGAAAGGAGAAAGACACCAAATTCAGATCAGTTTGTCTGTCTCATAGATTTGCCAAACAGTGTCTCTGTTTCAGGGCTAAACCCCTTACTTACTAAAGGGTTTTAGTAAACTCATACACTCTGAGTTTATTCCCCTCCCCACTTTGATGCCTGTTTGGAATGTTTTTTCTTTGTTGCCACATCTGAGTTTTCTTGACTTCTACATGCACAGAAGCAGTTTCAGCTGACAGTTGTTACAAAGTAGGTCAGTGAATTAAAAATAAAGCAAAATGTTTGCATTTTAGGTCAAAATGTTTATACCTCTCTGATGAAGAAACACAGTGATTTTTTTCACTATTTAAATGGAACATGTGTCTGGGGTGCCTCTGTGGCTCAATCAGTTGAGTGACTGACTTCAGCTCGGGTCATGACCTCACAGTTCCTGAGTTCAAGCCCCACGTTGGGTTCTGTGCTGACATCTCAGAGCCTGAAGCCTGCTTTGGATTCTGTGTCTCCCTTTCTCTCTGCCTCTCCCCTGCTTGTGCTCAGTCTCTCCCTCTCTCTCTCTCTCTCTCTCTCTCTGTCTCTCAAAGATAAATAAACATTAAGAAATTTTTAAAAAATAAATGGAACATAGGTCTGCAAGACATTCCAAGGAACAGCCTTTTTTGCAGCCACAGATAAGAATTTCTTTAACTGCTAGCTCTCTACCCGACTTCTATTAGCAGAGCACAAAGTAATTATAGTTGTCTGATCGGTTGGTATTTGGAAAAAGTAATTGTCCAAAAGGAGAGAATATGCAGGCAGAATGATTTAATAATTTGTGTATCAAATTTGCCCTTTGGTTGGTTGTCATTAGCATATAAATGAACTTATAAGGCATATTTTGAACAGTGTGTAAACTCTGGAGCAATTAGATAAAATAAAACCTCTCCACTCACTAGAACTTCCCGTAATTCAGAATGGAGAAAGAATTCAAGATTCTGAAAACACACGAGACTGCCTCACTATGCCATAGAATTTTGAATCTCTTCCAGTAAAAATCTTCCTTTAATATTTGGGTAGAGATCTCTTGCCAAACAGGTCAGCAGAAGGCAGAAAATGCAAGCTTTGGAAGATCTTCCTACATGTCCAAGAGTGCCAAGTCCTGCTCGGCCATTTTATATTCATACTTTACTTGTAGCTTCAAAACCAGGGTGCAGATTCTGCAAAAATCCCACTTGAGAACAGACTTTTCAAATCTACTAGAATAAAGCCCAGGAATCATTGCAGCACTGTATACCATCTGGTCACAAATGCTTTCGAAGCCCAGAAAGTGGATCATGTCTTTAGTCCCAGAACAGGTATTTAAAGATATTACAATATTTCTAAAAATGTGTGTAAATAGCTATGCACACTAGATGGTAATTGATTCAGTAACCAATGAAGCCATCTTTGTTAATTTTTTTTTTTTTTTTTACAAAATCCTGTTTCAGATTAGTGAGATGCCTCTCTGCATTTATTTATATTGGGGGCACCCAAAACGTAGAAAATGTAATAAACATCTGTGATAAATATTCACCACCAAAATGAACAAATATCAAATTTTATTACCTTCAGTTGTTTTTTTCTTTTTTAAATAGAGCATTAAAGTCTCTACATTTTCTCTGTTAGGCCCATTATCTTCCCTTTCCAAAGATCAGCATCATCTGGTATACATATCCCATTTACATTTTCGTTTTTGTATTGTATTTTTTATGTTCTTAACAGAGTTATATAATATTCTCCATACATGTCTTGCCTAATTAGAAAAATTTTATTATATTATCTGATCTTTATTGTTAGTATACAAGCATGGTATTTTTTTTTTATTGTCTATCAATCTTAAATTTGGATGCTCTTCTGAATTCTCTTGATTTTTAGAAGTTATCTGAGGGTTCTTTTGAATTTTCTACAAAAATAATCATGTATTCTACAAGTGAAAATTTGACCTTTTTCTTTCCAACTCTCATACCTCTTTTATTTTGTATTATTCCTTTGGTTAGGAACTTCAGTGCAATGTTGAATAGTAGGCATCCTCACCTTAGTTCTTAATCTACTTGAAGTCTTCTAAAGTTTCACCATTTAGACTAATGTCTGTTATTCGCTTTTGATAGATTCACTTGATTAGGTAGAAGTTGCCTTCTATGCACACTTTTGGTTTCTTTTTCTGATTTACTGAGAGGAGTATATGGCATTTCTCTGTCAATCTCTCTCTCTTTTTAAAAATTTTTTAGAGAGAGAGCACACATAAGCAGGGGAGAGGGGCGGGGGGGGGGGAGAGAGAGAGAGAGAGAGAGAGAGAGAGAATTTCAAGCAGGTTCCATGCTCAGCATGGAGCCAACACGGGGCTTGATCCCACAACCCTGGGATCATGACCTGAGCTGAAATGAAGAGTCAGACATTGAACTGACTAAGCCATCCAAGCATCCTTTCTCTATCAATCTCAATGCAGTAAATGTGATGATTTAATTTGAAGATTTTTCCAATGTTAAATTATTCTTGCCCTCCCAGTCTTAATTTATTTGGTCATTATCTATCATCTACCTATCTATTTATTCAATTCCATGTGGCAATTTGGCGATTTTTAGTTAATTATATTATTCATTTAAATATTCATCAAGTACTTCCCATGTGCCAGGCACTTAGGTAATACAAGTACAGTAGTGAAAAAAAAGTTTTTTTAAACTCCTTGCCTTTGTAGATTGCATTTAAGAAAGCAGTCAACAAGCAAAATGGATAAGTAAAATATATAATATATTAGATAGTGATTGCTATTAAAGAAAAGAATTAAAAGAGAAAGGGGATGTGAAATCTGTGTGAAGGGTTGGACTTTAAATAGAATTTACAAGAAAGTGTTCATAAAAGCATGAATCTGAGGAAAGGCCTGTAGGAAGTGAGAGGACCTCACTATGCAGCAAAACGGGGAAAGAATACTCCAAACAGAAGAAACAGAAGTTAAACAATCCTAAAATAGGGACAGTTATGACATATTTAAAGAAGAATTTGGAAATTTTTTTCTAGAAAATTGTCTATTTTGTTGAAATTTTCAAATTCATTGGCATACAATTACTTCTACTGCCTAATTATTTTTAAAAATGATTGCATTTGCCATCCCTAATACTGCTTTTTGGTCACTTTTTGTCTTGATTAGTCTACCCAGAACTTTGTCTACTTTGTTACTATTCTCAATATTATTATTACCAAATATGCTCTGTATATTGGGGATTATCAATTTATACATTGCATATCAGATGTGCAAAACAAGTCACTTTGTGCTTCTTTATCTCGGATAACATCCTCTCTCTTAACACTCATAGAGGGCACTGTCAAACTTCTGGATATCTTCATGTCAAAGAGTTGCTAGTGAAAATTTGATAGTGCTGGCCCAATCTCTCTCTGCCTAACCACACCATGCTGCCATTTTGAGTTTACTCAGCAGCTGAGTCCTACTGGCATTAAGGCATTCTGCAAAGGTAGCCTATTTAGTGATTCCACAAAGGCACAAGCTGCCCTCTTTTGCCATTGCTCTCAAGGCCTTTGCTGGCCACCTGCATAATCTCGGGGTTGCACAGGAGGTACAGTTAAAACTGAAAGGATCATTGGTACAAAGGAGAACAGAGAGGCCTGGTCAGGGAGAAAGCTGAGTTACCCAGAAGCAGCTTCCTTGCTTGCATCAGGCCAACGCACCATGAGTTACAGACAGTTCAGGAATAGAATCAGTAAGACCAAGGACAATGTCTGAGACGAGACGGATGAGATACTTCAACTAGAGTGTATTAATAATATTTTTCTACTTTTTGTATTTTATGATGCTGTGGTATCTTGGGGCCTTAATGGGTAGAGATTGTCCCTCTCAGGGTTAGACAACTCCTAAAGATAGCAAACATTGACTTGCGAGAATAATCTTTAAATGCGAATCAACCAGTTCAGAGCCCATACCCCTGGGCTGAGCCATCATACCCCTGTCTTAATCATCCCAGGGCCAGGTATAAGATAAGTAGGGACAGTTCCAATGTTCCTGAACCCACCCAAATTATTCAAACTAGCCAACCCTAGGCCTGTATACTTTGTGTACCCTGCTTGGCCCATTCCTTCCCACAAAAAGCACAATGAAAGCTCTCAGTCATGCTTTCCCCTTTTGCTCCATCTGATTTCTGAGTGATCCTGGTGCTTCCCATTTGGCTCTGTATGGTATGCCATGCCTCTTATTTCTAGGGATCTGTGGGTATAAACTTTTTCCTTGATGACAATCATTTCTATGTTTGCATGTGTTACCGTACCTAATTAAAACAAATCCTGGCACATTTTATTTATTTATTTATCTATCTATCTATCTATCTATCTATTTATTTATTTATTTTTCAATGTGTGTTTATATTTGAGAAAGAGAGGGACAGGATGTAAGGGGGAAGGGCAGAGAGAAAGGGAGACACAGAATCCAAAACAAGCTCCAGGCTCTGGGCTGTCAGCACAGAGCCCAACGCGGGGTTTGAACTCACCAACAGAGAGATCATGACCTGAGCTGAAGTCAGATGCTCAACTGACTGAGCCACCCAGGCATCCCACAAATCCTGATACATTTTATTTTATTTTATTTTAAAATTTTTTTAACGTTTATTTATTTTTGAGACAGAGAGAGACAGAGCACGAATAGGGGAGGGTCAGAGAGAGAGGGAGACACAGAATCTGAAACAGGCTCTAGGCTCTGAGCAGTCAACACAGAGCCCGACGCGGGGCTCGAACTCATGGACCGCGAGATTGTGACCTAAGCCGAAGTCGGACACTTAACCGTCTGAGCCACCCAGGCGTTTGAATCTAGGCTCCATCACCTAGGCCATGTGACCTTGGACAAGTTATTTAACCTCTCTTCACTATAGTTTTCTCACCTATAAAATGAAAATAATTATAATAGTATCTACTTCATGGGGTCGTTGTGAGTAGTAAATGAAACAACGCATAGAAGCTATTAGTGTAATATCTGACACTTACTGAGCCCTCAGTAAATGTCAATGATGATGATAATTAGAATTATTAGTATCTTTCTGCTCAGTGATCCCTTTCTTCCTCTACTCAGCACCCCATGGTAGTATTACTATGAATAGTGGAGCTGTGCTTGAGTCCTTTGACTCTACACCCTTACCCTTATTAATCACCATCCCCCTATGACTGGAGATTTAAGAGAGGGTGAATCAAAAAAAAAGAGTTCGGAGGGGCACCTGGGTGTCTCAGTCAGTTAAGCGACCGACTTCAGCTCAGGTCATGATCTCGCGGTTTGTGAGTTCCGTTCTGTGCTGAGAGCCTGGAGCCTGCTTCGGATTCTGTGTCTCCTCCTCTCTCTGCCCCTCCCCTGCTGATGCTCTCTCTCTCCCTGTCCCTTAATAATAAATTTTAAAAAACGTTATAAAAAAAAAAAAGTTCAGGAATGCTGGCACCATTCTGCTATATCAGTTATCCAAGAGTGAAAAACAAGAAAACTTAGGATGCCTTGTGACATTTCTCATGCTGTCACCAATGTTGCTGGTATTCAGATCACTCAGTCCAAGTTGCAGTCTGCAAGACATCTACAAGTTTCCCTGAAAACACTTCAAGAATGTTGTGCTTTTTCCCTTTCCCACAAAAAAGGCAAACATTACTGAAACATTTCATTTCTGTTTGAAAAAAGATGTACTTTGGCATTGAACATCTAACATGAGGATATTTTCTGGAACATCAAACAATCATTGATAGCTAACAATGCCGGTTTTGCTTAAATGAAAGCCATTATGAAGCCACCAAATTGTCATTTAGCCCAGAACCATGAGACTCAATGTTATGGGAACATCAGTATCAAAAGGAGAGATTTTTTTCAGCTAGTACTGAACGTAAATGTTAACCTCTTTTGAAAAAAAACCAAAAAACAAAAAAAGGCAAGGTTGAAGGACAGTGAGAAAGAAAAAGAGAAAGAGAAAAAAAGTTCTGGTTGTTATTTAAAGAACACACACCAGTGAAACAAACTATTCCAAATGCTGTCACATCATCGTTTCAAATTAGAAGCAACACTGGTTATAGGTATAAAATAGTATTGGTGAAAATTTTGTAATTAAAGTTTGAATTAGGCAATTGCACTAACATAAATAGGAGTGTATAAATCCTAGTCCAGTAGGGAATGGGAAACTCCAAAGAGGGTCACCAAGCAAAGAAGAGTAAGACAAATAAAGATCTAGACAAGGGAGGGCAGGGAGTGTCCCTTTGGTCCTCCCAGCTCAAGATTCATCTATCCCTTAGCAAGGAAGGATCAGAGCAAATACCAGAAGCACCCCATGTATTATTTGTAGTGTCATGTTACGAATGATTGCTTAGATCGATAGTGGAGTAAACAATATGCAATACAGCATTTATCCTTTTATCATCAATATGAAGTCCTGAGTAAAAGACCTTCTTCAGGCATTGTTAACGGAACCAGGGAGGATTCAGCTGATAATTGCAGTATAGGCCTGTTACTTGCAAACTTTCTTTTATTTAATTATTTTTTTATTTAAGTAGTCTCTACACCCTAAGTGAGGCTCAAACCCATGACCCCATGCTCAAGAGTTGCATACCCCTCTGACTGAGCCGGCCAGGCAACCCCATCCCTTTCAACCTTTCTTAAGAGAGGGAAACACACACACACACACACACACACACACACACACACACACATACACACAGGAAAGAGGGGAGGGAAGAGAGAATGGGGAAGAGAGAGAAATAAGACCTATGTTCCAAAGCCCACCAAGTCATCATTTTGTGTAATGAATTAACTTTTCTTCTTTGCACCTACAATGTTACTATGCGTTACGTGCCATCATCCTTGGAAGAAATCAGATAGTACTCAACTCATTTTTTGGTGGAGTTTAATTTTCTTGTGGAACCTGCATTAGGAAATGCTGTTAGAAAATATCTTCAAAGGAGGCTTTGTGTCATCTGGATGAGTCACAAGTTTCACTGATAAATTGACACGTGTTAACCTATTGTTTCTTGGTACTGACACTTCACCCAATGGCATTAAAATACCCTTTAAAGTCTTGACTTTGGAGCCTAACAGGCTTGGGTTCAAGTTTTGATTCTGCCACCTCCAGGGAAAGTTATTTATCTGCAGTTATTTATATGATAGGTACATATATATGACATAATAATAAGGACTACCTTGCAGGGTTACCATGATGATTTCATGAGACAGTGCATGTAAAACAGACTTTAGCACACTACGAACATTCAACAAATGTCATTGTTAACCACTAGAGGTGACAATCCTGAGTGTCCCCAGCACAGAGCTTTTCTCTTGGGGAGACTGAGAACAACACACAGCCCTGTCTCCTGCTAAGCCATCTGGCATTGATTTTTCAGCTGCACATCACTAGTGCCATAAAATAAAGGAAGCAAGAATTCTCTGACCATCCAACTGCTAAAATAAAAAGCCCTGGAATTTTACACCCTCTAGGATAACACAGAGAGCTTTGCAATAGGTTACCCTGTTGCCGGTCTCAGGACTGTTAGCTCAGGGGGAAGGGGTGATTTGTATGCCAGAGGCTTTACGTTATCCATCAGCATTGTGGTCTCTTTTCGTTCTTGTCATAACCTGCGAGGTGTTTTATGAAAGAATTAACCCCAAGTAGCTTTTGTGGAAATAAAATAATACGCTGTGAAAGGCTTATTTTCTGCATGTTATTTTACTGCTATGTAAGACATAGAGGGAGGAAATGGGATAGAAAAAAACATGAAGAAAGGCAGAGACATGTGCAAAGAAGAGGGGAAGTATGTAGGGATCCTATTCTTCTTTGCATCAACTCAATATGTATTTTTACATTTCTGTTTCAGACTACCAAAAAAACTAGCAGGGCCGAATGTTTTGTTTGTTTGTTTGTTTTTAAATTAAAGACCCCATACTGCTTTTCTTTCTGGTTTTAAAGTAAGACATCTTTATTATAGAAAATATGAAAAGCATATTTTAGTAGGAAATAATTTAAATCCCATAATCTGCTAATAAGATGTAACTATTTGTAACATTTTGGTGTATTTTGTTCTAATGTGTTTTCTTTGTATGTGTGTGGAGTTCATTCTGAACATATAATTTTGTAATTTCCTTTTTTTCTCCACATCTTTGGTGGAGGTGTATTTCTCCACATCTTTGAAAATTATTTTTTCCCTTTCATTTTAGAGAGAGAGAGAGAGAGCGCGCGTGCTTGAGTCGGGGAGAGGGGCAGAGGGAGAGAGAAAGAGAATCTTAAGCAGGCTCCACTCTCCGAGAGATCATGACCTAAGCCAAAATCAAGAGTCAGACGCTTAACTGAGCCACCTATGTGCCCCTGGAAATTCTTTTAAAGACAAAATTCTATCAATTCATCATACTGCACACAAAATAAACTCTAAATAAATCAGAGATCTAGGTGATCTCTGATCTATACAATGCTGGAAGAAAACACTGATCTATACAGTGCTAGAAGAAAACATGGATGATTTTTTTATGCCCTCGGTGTAGGGAAAGTATCTAAGTATTACTTAGAAGTCAGATGCAATTTGAAAAATTGATATGTTTGATTAAATCAAAATTAAACCTTTTTTCATGGCAAAAAAACCAACAAAAACAAAATAAAAAACCCCACAACACCATAAGCAAAGTCAAAGAGCAAACAACAAATTGAGAGTAAATATTTGCAACATATATCACAGATAAAATAATAATTTCCCTAACAGATCCAAAACTTATAAAGATTGAACAGAAAAACACCAAAATTCCTATAGAAAAAAAATGGACATGAGATATAAACTATTTATATGTGTATGTGTGTAGGTGTATATAGCTTTTAAATATATAAAGAGATATCTAATTTTATTTATAATAAGAGAAAAACAAATTGAAAGAAAACTGAAATACTATACCCAACCATTAGATTGGCAAAAATTTAAAAGCTTCACATGGCTAAGAAGAAAAGGGCACTCTCATACAATATTGGATGCAAAATGGTACAACCTCTGTGGAGGGTCTGGTATAAAAATAAATGTATTTGATCTTTGTCCCAAATTCCTGGCACAGAGCTCCGAAAACCCTTGGACTTTCCTGAGTGGTGGGAATATCTTTTGTTATTCATAGCAAGCCCCTTTAGGTTAGACCTGATTTTATGCTAGTGAGGTGACTTAGGGCAGTGTCCCTTAAAAGCCTCAGGATGAGACCAGAGACCAGAAAGACCAATTGATTAAAGGGTTGAAACTTCAGCTTCATTCCTGACTTCAGGGCAGGGGAGGTAGACAGAGCTGGAGATTAAGCTCTATAACAACTCTTGAACAAGGAGATTTGATGAGCTTTTGAGTTGGTCAACACTTTGAGGTGCTGGGAAGGTGGTACCCTGGAGAGAGTTTGGAAGCTCCACACCCCTACCTCAAGACCTTGCCCTATGCATCTCTTTCATATGGCTGTTCCTGAATTGTATCTTTTGTAATAAACTGGTAAAGGTAAATAAAGTGTTTCCTGAGTTCATGAGCCATTCCTGTTACCTCTTTTTTGCACTGTTACATTCAAGAAATTCACTTTCTGAATGGATGTGAAAAGTTAGACACTAATTGGCAGAGGAGAATGGTGAATAATAGTCTGGACATATAGGGGTGCCCGGGTGGCTCAGTCGGTTAAGTGTCCGACTTCAGCTCAGGTCATGATCTCTCGCAGTTTGTGAGTTCGAGCCCCACGTTGGGCTCTGTGCTGACAGCTCAGAGCCGGGAACCCGCATCAGATTCTGTGTCTCCCTCTCTCTCTGCCCCTCCTCTGCTCGTGCTCTATCTTTATCTGTCTCTAAAAAATAAATAAACAAAAAATTTTTTTATAAATCTGGACATATAAAAAATCATAGCCTCTGGCTGTGCACTTTTCTTATGGGTAAAGATCCTGAATAGCATAGCCTGGAGATGGGTGTGGGGGAGAAATGAAGGGTCTTCTCACTTTGCTTCAGGCCAACAGTGTCCTCGGTGTCAGAGAGGAATACAGTAAAACCCTGGTTTAAGAGCATAATTCGTTCAGGGACCATGCTTGTAATCCAAAGCACTTGTATACTGAAGCGAGTTTCAAGAACCGTTGGCTCAGTTGCGATCATGTGACATTTGTCATCACGTGCTACTTGTATTACACGACACTGGTCATTTATCAAGTTAAATTTTTTTGGAAATGTTTGCTCGTCTTGCAGAACACTCACAGAACAAGTTACTTGCAATCCAAGGTTTTACTGTATATTTACAGACCATTGAAAATGGATTTTCAATTCAGTTCCATCCACTGGTGATTTATATGTATACTAGATTTTAGCAAAAGGTTGATTGCCAGTCTTAGATTTTTACAGGATCATTGTGATTGTCACATTTTTTCCCATATCATTTCTAATTATCTTATAAAGTTTACGTATTTATTTTGAGAGAGAAAGCACATGCATGCAAGCAGGGGAGGGGCAAAGAGAGAGGAAGAGAGAATCCCAAGCAGGCTCCATGCTCAGCAGGGAGTCTGATGCAGGGCTCGATCTCACAACCCATCATGAGATCATGACCTGAGCCGAAATCAAGAGTCAGATGCTTAACCAACTAAGTCATCCAGGCGTCCCTCTAATTATTTTAGTGGAGAATTGGTAAAAGTTGTGTCAGAAGTCATTTAAAAATGTTAACTCTTCAGTTTTTTATAGTAGTTTTCTATGAAATCCCAAGACAGGTTTATCTGTCATTCTTCACTTTTAGTAACTTCTTCTCTGAACAAACTGCCAACTTCCCTCGATTTTGGTGGAAGGATTTAATTTTTTAGATAAGTAAATGTTTAATAAGCACAACATTTAGCATCTCTGCACTGAACATTTCAGAGAAAGTTCTAGTCCACGTTGTTATTAGGTTGCTAGGGCTGCCGTAACAAAGTACGACAAACTGGGTGGCTTCAATAACAGAAATTTATTGTCTCAGTCAGTTCTTGAGGCTAAAAATCGAAAACCAAGGTGTTGTTAGGGTTAATACTTTCTGAGGGCTGTTAGAGAGAACCTGTTCTATACTGCTCACTTAGCTCCTTGTTTGCTAACAATCTTTGGCATTCCTTGGCCTATAGAAGCATTATCCCAATCTCTGTATTACTCTCCACATGGTGCTCTCCCTGTGTGCGTGTCTGTGTCCAGATTTTTCCTTTACATGAGGGCACTTATCATATTAAATTAGGATCCACCCTACTCCAGTATGAGTTCATCTTAACTAATTATATTTGCAACAATTCTATTTCCAAATAAGGTCACATTCTGGGGTACAGGACATCAATAGGTGAACTGGAAGGGAGTATAACTGGACCTATACCATTTACCATATAATAAGTAGATCTCCAAGAATTCCAATGCCCCACCCACCCACCTACCAGCCCCCATGCACTTACAGCCAACTTTCTAAAGTAAAGGCAGTGAGGAAGGGCAAATAAAAGGCAGAGGTAAGAAAGTGAAATAACTTTCACTAACCCTTGTAATGTGCTAGTTAATGTTAGGCATCTGGAGCATATTATATCATTTTATCTGATATCAATTGTATCAGGGATGTAGGCACAAATGACAAAAGCTGAAACTCAAAGTAAATAAGTCACTTTCCAAGGATCAATTAGATATTGGATTCAGGCTTGGCTATGTTTGACTGCAAAGGCTACATGCTTTCCTCTACTCCCTCCTTGCCTCTCTGCAAAGGCAAAATATTAATGTCAATGGTAATTATAAGAAGACAACAAAAATAAGTCATGGAGATGCGTCATTAAAGCAATTGTGTCTTCTACAATAGAGCAAAACAACAAACAAAGCAATCAGTGATATTTCTGACAGGGTGATTCCATTCTCCCTGAACATTCACAGCAGGATTTTTCTTCCTACAGTTGAATGGAGGTTAATTTCTAAGATATAAAAGGGAAAAAGAAAGAACAAAACCCAATTTAAATATTTATGAATGTCAAAAATTAAAAACTCATTTTTTTAGCATTTGATTTTGAAATCTTCAGCCTCATGATAAAGACAGTGCTGTCCTGAGGCTTTCCTAACAGCAGGAGCTCACAGTTACTAAAGCCTCCTATGTGCCAAGCACTGTACCAAAAGCTTGTCATATATTAACTCATTTAAACCTCACACGATTTTGTGGGTTAAGGGTGGCATTACCTCCATTTTATAGATGATGAAGCAGAGAACACAGCTCATCTTCAAAGCCTGGTTCTCAAACACTATGCCTGGTTGTTTCTTGCTGAATAGAAAAGTTAAACCACCAAATGAGAGTTGTCTGTGATCAAAATTATAGCCAAGAGTTTTGGAGCCAACTCTTTCCTTTCCTTTCCTTTCCTTTCCTTTCCTTTCCTTTCCTTCCCTTCCCTTCCCTTCCCTTCCCTTCCCTTCCCTTCCTTTCCTTTCCTTTCCTTTCCTTACCTTTCCTTTTCAGAGAGAAAGAGTGCTCAAGCTGGGGAGAGGGGCAGAGGTAGAGAGAGAGAATCTTAAGCAGGCTCCGGCCTCAGCACAGAGCAGATGTGGGGCTCAATCCCACAATTGTGAGACCATGACCTGAACTGAAATCAAGAGTTGGACACTCAGCAGTCTGAGCCACGCAGGCACTCCAACCAACAATTTTCTAATGGAGAAATTACAGTGGTTAGAACAAGGAGTTTGGAGTCAGACCTGAATTTGAGTCCAACCTTTATTAATCACGTGACCTTAGGCAAGTTGTTTATCCCCCCTGGGCCTCAATTTATCATTTTCAAAATTGGATAATACTTTTCCCACAGGGTCATTATGAAAATTAAGTGAGGTAATATACGCAAAGCATAATCACTGCTGCATAGGTAATGACTATTAAATTTATTATTTCTATATAACAGGTATATTCTCTTGAATATTATTCAGATACATTTTCATGTCTTATAAATCTTAACTGGCAACTTCTCACCCTGTAAAGAATGGGGTTCAAATGCTTCAGGAAAAAGATAGATACCTATTAGAATAAGAAGATCATTGCTTATTTATTTGTGTGAGATTGAAACAAGACTTGAGAGCCAAGTTTTGCTAAGAAAAAAATGATTTTTTAATGTCTTTAAGCTTTTTTAACATAGAGAATGGAGCCTGAATGTCTAAAATATCAATTTCTTTCTTTGGCGAAGGAAGACTCTTCTTTGAAGTCACTCTCAATTGGCTTTCTGTCTAGATGAGAATAAGGACATAGCATAGAGGAAGCAGGGATGATTAGAAAAAGCATAGCAAAAGGAGATTAAGGAAGTCAGCTAGCAGAGTCCTTGTAACAGTCCTTTCTCCTTAAGATTGGGAGCCCCAGAAAGCACCTCAAGAAAGCAGGTAGAAAGAAGCACCTTCAGAAACACCCAGAATAGTAGGAAGCCTCCAAAAACATCAAGGTTAATGGCCTGCTTCCCTGGTCTGACCATAATATGGGGAGGCTGCTGACCTCTTCGAGAAGCCCCATTTGGGGTTAATTGCTACATCCACATGGTATGGGAGCAAAGGTATGGAGGTGGTGGTAAGAAAAGACCAGGGCAATGAGCCATAGCACCAGTTTTGTTCCCTAGAACTCAGAGGTGGCAAATATATGCAAGAAAATAAGCAGAGGCACCAAAGAGGCAAGAGATCGGTAGAAGTCTAAGGTTACAGCGAAGAGCAGAGACTTCCACCCTAGAAACTGGTAATGGGACACACAGATTCCAATAGTGGATGCTGGTAGGTCTCCTCACACAAAGTTTATTTCCACGTTGTATGGGGGTGGCATGAAGGTAGTGGCAGAAACATCAAAGCTAATGGCTTGCTTCCCTGGTCTGGACATAATATGGGGAGGCTGCTATAGGTGAATAGATCAGTGTTGTAAGTTGGCTTCTCTGAGAATAGATGCTGAGACAGAATTTGGGGTGCAAGATGTTTATTATGAATTACACCTATGAAAAAGGGAGGGAGAAAGCAGGATTGGTTAGAGGGAGAAACTGGTGAGATTGTGATGAGACCCAACAAAGTCTTAGCCAACCCAAAGGAGAACTCTGGAGTGGGGAGTTGCCAGTCAGTATTGTATTGCAATCTGCTGAATGGGCCAGTCCTTTATACTCCCATGTCAGTCATAAGAAGAGGGTCACTCTGGGAAGGGCATGGCCTCAGGCAAGGTGTCTTTCTGTAGCTGTAGCAGATCCTGAAGGAGCTGTAAACCAGAGACCATCTGCTGACCACTCTCTCAGCCACCAAGGCAGCAAATCTTTCATTGAAGGAGGATCTGGGCAGAGATCCTTATGCCTACCCCTGTGAGTCTGACACAAAGTTCCTAATTCCCCTTACCCAACTCTGAAGTTCCTATTAGCCCCAAAGAGGCAGACTCTGAGTATTGAGAGGGTAGTGGATGAAGAGGCTGCTGAGTAGATTTGCAGACAAATAGGGCCAGTAGCCTGTTGGTGAATGCCATTTGAGGAAACATCCCTTCCAGCCACTGAACATGTGAGACCAGGGAGATTCTGAGACCGGCACAGATTTGAGGACCCCCACCTTGCCACCTAAACCACACCTATATTACTCTCCACATCCAGACGCCATCTTGGAGTGGAGCAAAAGGAGCACTGAAGCATTTAGCATCTACCAGAGCTAAGAGACCAGAGAGTGAAAACCCTAAAGATATCTTAAATGACTAGATCAGACTAAGATTCCATAATTTGACTAAAGCTGGGTTTTTAATTTTTCATTATCTAGCAGGCTAAGGGATCATCAGAGAGAGAACATCAGTGAAGGGGTACTCAAGGAAGCCACATCTGCTTTGCACATTTGTGTGGTGGGAGGGACATTTTGTATGTTTTGCATTACCAAAGAAAAATAAGCACCAAACCTTCACTTAGCAAGAATTCCAGACTTGGAGAACAAAAATGAGATAGGAGGAAGGGGTCATGATTATGATTTCTGAGAAGATACATTATGCAATCTCTAGCTTTGGTTGGTGGAGAGTGTAATTTTCCATTCTGGCTTACTTCTTATATGAAGTTCTGAAATATTAGGACCTTATTCACTCTTGCTGACCATAAAAATTATATGTTAAACAAAGCCCAAGATTTAGTAGCCTACAAATCACTTCTGACTTCCCGCTACTGTGAAAACCTACACCCAGAAACAAAACAAAACAAAACAAAACAAAACAGGTTTTAGTTGATCTAGCTCCCATTGAAAATTACAAACACCAAAATCTTTGGCAGCCAGAGACTAAAGAAAATTAAATCCACATAAATCTGTTCATCAGCAAGTAAAAGCCAAAAGCAATGCAACTGAAATTCTGGGATCAAAGAATGGCAAGATGTGAAAGGCAGGCCATCTACTGTCAGGAGTCCCGGGCACAGCTCAGGATGAATGGACAGAGCTTCAAATGAGAGAAGTCTGGACCATCATTTGGCTGTGCCGGCCCCTTGAGAGAGAAGCCACTGATGAAAATGTCAAATAAAACCTGGGACCACTGTGGTTCTAATTCAGTTTAAATTTACTAAGCCTTTCAAAATGCTAAATGCTCAAAATGATCATTTTCAGCAAGGCTGCAAAAGTCTAACTCTGGAAGGAGTTACAGGTCCATATCTGAATCATTTTTGGATGGTGGGGATAATGGAACGGAGAGTAGAGAATTTATTGTATAGCGTTATCACATGTGCTCACAGACGTGTGAACCTATGTTTCCAACCTCCCCAAAGTATCTGTAAGTGAACTTCCTTCCTTTTTTCCATCTCCACTAGACCTTTATCAGTTACAAATGAAACTGATTTTTATAATATTAACAACTGACAGTCATTGAACATTCATGACATGCCAAGCACTGTGTATATTGATTACAATCTTTTTTTCTTTTAATTCCTCCAACTCTGCATGAAATAAGCATTATATATTATTATCTCCATATTATCTTGAATAATATTCAGCTCAGAGAGATTAGGTAACTTGCAATGTCACACATTCAGGACTGAACTGAGTGAGTAGCCAGAAAGGATTCCTAAATGAGGAAAGCCAGCAATAATCGTGAAATTGGTATAACTTTGTCTATGAATTCCGTGGTGTTGTCTTAGTCTGGGTTACCCAGAAAGCAGAGCCTGAAGCAAGGAGCTTATGGTAAGTCTACTCCATTAGGGAATGCATTTCCAGGTGTGAGGGACAAGGCTCATGGAACAGAAAAGGAGGAGCCAATATGAGACAAGATTATCAAGTTGGCGGCTGCCAAGTGAGACTGATTGTTCAAATCCACAGGCTCATCCTCCAGGAAGGTACATAAACTGCATTTCAAAAAGTCAATCTGGAGGGAGAAAGGGATAAAAATTTATCTACTAGTCATCTTCTGTCAAATGCTTGCCTCATGGGGCATTAACTCCTTGCACTTCAGTGATTCACATGTGAGAGTCCCAAACAGACTCCTGTGGCATTCTGTGTCTAGGCGTTAACGCCTCCCTGGGGTGGGAGATGAGAGGCCAGTGGTGCAGCCTGAGTGGAGGCACTGTCAGCAAGAGCCCACGTAGAACGCTGCGACTGAAACAAGAGACAGACGTGGCTGGGGGGATCTGAGGGGTTCTCTCAGAAGTGTCTCAGACGTATGTGCCTCTTTTTTCTGCAGGATAGAAAGAGGCAACTTAGTTCTAGAATGCTACAGGTGGCTGGGATGCCTACTGATGACTAAGATGAAGAAAGCTAGCATGTAGACGCTGAAATAAATTTTCAGGCCCTAGCCCAAAAAGCAAGAGTCTTCAGGCACCTCGAACCACAGCAGTTACAAAGCACAAAAATATCTAACAGTGGAGGAGACGAATATGAAAATACTCTTCCCAGAAAATTACCAGGGAGTGTCCAATCAGTTCCTGGAGTTTCCCAAGAAGTTTACCTTCTTTTCTGGGGTGGGAAGTGCAACCAACGAGAGTGTGATTTCATCTGGGTTGGACCACCTGGGTTAAGACCACTGAACTATATAGAATGCTCCCTGATCTAGAGTCTGGTAAAATGGCTTGTTTCTGTGCAATGGCTTCAGAAAACAAAATTCCCCTTGTTTTGGACTCAGCAAAATACTACACCTGGTTTCAGTTAAAATTAGTTTTGGTTAAAATTTAAATTCAGGGCTCTTAGTGATAAAAAGCCCTTAGTGGGTAAATTTCCATAGGCTGGAACTATTCCCTATAGTCCTAAGGAAAATGGACCCTGAAAAGGAAGGTCTTCTGATTGCTAGAGCCTAAGCCACCTGACTGTGCCCTAACTGCAAGGGCAACTGGGAAAGCATCTGTCGTTTTTAACTAATATAGTTAGTTAGTTAAATGGCAATATCTTTCTTACAAATTAGAAGAATTACCCAAGCATAGGAAGAGCATTCAGTTTCTAGGTAGCCAGAAAGAATGTCGCGTCCATTTTTGCCCCGTTTCCCCTTTCCTGTTAACTGACTCTTTGCCTGGTACCATGTTCTCCTTGTAGCTACGTCCTTGATATTTACTGCTAGACGTCCTTGATAGCTAGCACGGCCAAAAGAACAGACATGGCAGAAATAACCTTGCAGGTCTACCCAACACTCCTTGTCTGGACTTCTTTGGTTTTGTTGGTCCAACGGCTGCCCAAGCTCAGCATATGGTGCTTTGCATTTCAAATCTTCAAACCAACCTGCCACATGGATTCTGAAAATTGGAACCATTAGTAGAAACAACTACATCACAGTTATTCACCTCTCCAGCAGAGTTAATGCTGATATATTAAGATATAGGAGACCGGAGTTACAGCCCTTGCTCTCACAACAACCAACTGTGTGACCTTGAGGAAATGGCTTGATTACTTTGTATTTGATTGCTTAATCTGGAAAGGGAAGAAGAGAAGGAGGGAAGGGGGTGAGGAAGGAAGGAAAGAAGGAAGGAAGGAAGGGAGGAAGGAAGGAAGGAAGGAAGGGAAGGAAGGAAGGAAAGAAGGAAAGAAAGAAGGAAGGAAGGAAAGAATGAAAGAAAGAAGGAAGGAAGGAAGGAAGGAAGGAAGGAGGGAAGGAAGGAAGGAAGGAAGGAAATGGAGGGAAGGAAGGAAGTGGAGGGAAGGGAAGGAAGAAAAAGCAGTTGGATTAAGGATAAGGGAAAGGAAACTAACACATGCGAGTACTGGTAATGTACAGGAGTTTTACTGTCAGTCTTTACAAAAAGCTGCAAGACATTTTGTTGACAAACTGAGACAGAGGGGCCGAGTCTTCCCCCAATCATACAATTAACAAATTGCTGAGCCAGGATTTGAGTCACTTTCGTCCACCCTCAAAGCCCTTGCTCTTTTTTTGTTTCTGTTTTGAAAACATTTAGAATTACAGAAATCATAAGAGCATTACTTGTAGAAAAGTTTAAATGTTTCTGAAAAGGCTCATGTCTCCTTAGACTATTATCCCTCCCCAAGCCCCACCCCACTCCAGCCTGATAGACCTTCTCATGTCACTGTATATAACCACTCTTATCATTTTAGTGTGAGCTTTTCTATGCATTTATACACTATGCATGTAACCATAGAAAGCACATAATATTGTTTATATGTGTATGTGACTGTGTGTGTATTTTTCTACAAAAAATGATGGCATCATTCTGCAAATGTCTTTTTGCAGCTTGCTTTTTCATTTAACAGTAGGTCTTGGAGCTCTAGCTAGTACATAGAGAGCTAGCTCCTTCCTTTTAGCTGCTGCACAGTATTTTGCCACACAGAGATACAAGTTTATTTAGCCCCTCCCCTACTGATGGATATTTAGTTTGTTTGCAGCTAGCCCATGTTTCTATTCCAATGTAGTTCTCTGTTCCCCATTTCCATGGGTGAGTTGTACAGCCATTTACCTCAAAACTTCTGTGGCATGAAGAAAATGAAACGAATATGAATCTGAGGACATAATAACTCACTTCCAAACAGCTCATTTATTAGGTAGTGAAATAGCACCAAATTATGAAATACATATGTTACCATTAAAATAAAAGAGCCAGAGACTAAACAAAAGTATCCAAACAAGTCCAGGCAGGACAAATGGTTCTCTGGTAACTAGAGACAACCCCAGAGTCTACCTCATGTTCCCTTAACTCCGTGACTCAAGGCTTTGCATGGTTATTCTCGATTACAGCAGTTTATTCTACAATAGTTGAGGTTTAACATGATAGCATGAAATGTGTTGGATACTATGCATATCATTTTATCATAATCAGCTCTTTAGAGCAGATATTCTTATCTCCATTCCATTGGTGAAACAAACTGAGTCTTAAAGAGGCGAAGTAAGTTTGCCCAAGGTCACAAACCAGTGACAGGAGCAAGTTTCAAATCCACTGTCTGTCATCAGCTCCTCTTAACTGGAGTTAATTCAGAAGGACCTGATCATAAAGAAGAGGTTCTCACCTGATGGGAAGCGTGTCAACACCCTGCCCTGTGCTTATCTCTTCACCTCATCTCCCTCTCCCTTCTCTCTCCTGGCCCTGGCCCTAAATTACTTACAACTCTTCCATAACACACTGCTGTGGACTTCAGCGCATACTGTTTCTCTTTTTCTAGAATATTCTTTTACTTTTTGTTGGGACAACTCCTACTCATCTTTCAGCTCAAGCATCACTTTCTCCAGGAAGCCTTTGCTGTAGCATCCCCACTTCTCACTTGCCCAAGATTGGGTTAAGGACCTTCCCCCCCCCCCCTCCCCGCAGTGTTTTGTGTTTACCTTTCTCAGAGCATTTGGCAATGAATTACAAATTGTTGTTACTTGCCTGTCTCTCTGTTCTTCACAGTGAGCTCCTTGAGCACAGGAACTTCAGTCACTATCTTTAACATAGTGTCTAATGCACAGTAGGCATTCAATATATGTTTGATGCTAAATCTTAGAGCGACAGTGAATTTGAACCAGGAAGTGGACTCCTTAGCTCCATACATGCTGCTTGCCCCAAGATGGTCACCTTAGTGCTCCTGCTCCCCTCACCAGCCTGTTGACCTTCCTAACCCCTCCTTTCTTGAGCTTGCAGGCATTTGTTTCTGCATATGATAACATGGGGAGAGTGTGGCAGATGGGGTCAGAAAGCCTGGAGTCAAGAAGCCTGGGAACCTTAGAGACAACGTCTCTGAAGATGAAACAGCCCTTCCTTATGTCGAGTCCAGATTTATTTTATCTATCAAGGATGGGACATTCCTCTACTCCACATGAAGCCCATAGAATAAAACGCTAAGAAAGAAAAGGGAGCTGAATGCTACTGAGGAAAAAATTAATTGATTGTAAAAGGAAAATAATGAAGATCTCCTAGCAGGTGTCAGGGAAAATGTATCATTCAATAGTTTTAAAGACAAAAATCAAAAGGTCCAAACCAGGAATGTGTGAAACATAAACAGGTTTTGCAGAGGATGAATTGCTCTCCTATACACATTTTTCTCTTTTCAGTTACAGATCATGTGATGGAAAGAATTTGTTTATTCCAAGTTTGCCAACATAGTTTTTGTTTTGACAGTTCAAGGGATGTATCAACTTTTCCTAATGGCCTGTGAAGACTCATGATGTAGAAATTTGGTTTTGTACGCTATGTTTAGAAAGTATTCATGGAACTGGAACACACAACTTGCATTAACTAAATATTAGGAAGGAAAAAAATGGAAAGGGGCCTCAGAAAGAAATTAACACACACTCTAGAAAAGGCTGATACTGCCATCTGATTATTGATTATTGTTAAAAATAGTAGGTAATAATAATTGTGGCTACTTTTTACCGAGTGCTGACTATATGCTAGGCATTGTGCTAGAGTTTAGCCATGCAGCAGGAAGCAAAACAGCTATGTCTTGCCCCTGGGTAGGTAGCTATTAAACAGATAATTACACAGAGAGTGTATAATTTATAAAGGTTAGTAAGAAGAGGGGATTTTTAAAAAAGAATAATAGGGGAGACCTACTCTAGACTGATAATCAGGAAAGACCTCCTTGAGAAAATGATATTTAAGCTGGACCTAAAGAATGAGCAGAGGCAGCGAGGTGAATAGTGGTGGGGAAAGAATTATAGGCAGAGGCCACAGAATATATAAATATCTTGACATTGGAAAGAGTTTGGCCTTTCTAAGGAACTGAAAGAAGGCCGCCTATTGGTTGTTTTCCTGTTGGTCCTCCCCTAATTCCTGCCCCCGCCCCTGCCCCTAGCCCTGGTATGCAGTGCAGGGCCCTGAATCCTGCAGGCTGGGTCAGGCCATCTGGTCAGGTGGCTCTATTGAATAGGACCAACAGAAAGAACTGGTAGGAGATTGGAAGGTAGGCAAAAGGGAGAAACTAAGATATTTCTACCTTTTTTTCTTTTTTCTTTTCCTGGCCCAGGAGAGTCTTTCTGGCAGTGGTGATGTCTTCTCTGCAGCTTTAGAATTTTTTTGGCTTTGGGTAAAACATCGTGATAACCCCTGTCCTTTATTTTGGAACTAAGATAATTGGCTAGAGACACACTCTTTACAGTTTAATGGCACCTCCTTGTCCACAGGGGTGTAGTTGTGGTTACAATCAACCTAGTTGCTTCCTTCTAGAAGGTCATAAGTTTATAAGAAATAGAAAGGCTAACAAATTGCAGCATTCACAGATTAAAGCCCTGTCCATTTTCCCACTAAAAAAAAAAAAACAAAACAAAAAACCCTGTGACCCATTTCTGGAACAGCTTGCAGAGTCATTACAGTTTTGGTCAGGGCAGCCAAGGTTTTTAACAGTGATTCACATGATCAGAAATCCACATGGAAGCAGCTGCCTGAATTTTTTTTTTCTTTTTGGCTAAAGAGAGTGAGTAGAGAAGTCTACCCTTAGCATAAGAAAATTGCGCATGACCTAGAGTGAGTTGCATGTATGTTACTTATATATTTATTATAATAGTTATTAATTAGGCACTAATGCTATTCTAGCATCTGTACTAGTTACTTCACAAATAATATTGAATTTTCATGATACATTACAATTACCCTCAATGTTGTAAGTATTATTTTCTCTTTTTTGTAGAAGGGAAACTAAGGCTTAGGAATATCATAAGGCTTAACTTAAGGTCGAAGTGATGGTAACTGGATACAAATCCACATCTGTTTGACTTTAAAATCCATAATACTGTGCCACACTATAGTATCTCCTTTTTGTTGGTAATCTCATAATAGCTCAGTTTCACCGTGGAATTGAGGATTATAAAACCAAGGTATGGATTCTATTCAGCTTCAAATATCATCAGTAATTTACCCAGGTCTGCTAACATGTGACTGGTGACAATGAAGTAGAAGCAAAAAAGACGTTAGATCCTATTGATTTATGCATTTATTGGAGAAGCCAGTAGATCTTCTAAAAATTTGTTTCTGTTGTTTCTTTGTAAGATTTTATTTTTAAGTAATCTCTATACCCAACATGGGGCTTGAACTTACAACCCTGAGACCAAGAGTTGCATGCTCTACTGACTGAGTGGGCCAGGTGCTCCTGTTGTTGTTTTAAATAAACATTTCAGATGTGTTGCACCGCCCCCCCCCCCCCCAGCCAGTGTTTGCTGCCCAGGATCCATGTTCTTCGAATATTATAATCAACGCATTCCTTATCACAGAAGGCATATGTGAGGATGTTTGGTGCTAACTACAACTAACCAAGTGGTTTTCTGGAGTATTGTGCAAAAATTCTTCCAGGAGTGAATCAGCGGAACAGAGTGCCTTGACATCCACCATAACTTTGGAGTATGATCGATGCGTAGGGAAATTTACACTTGCTCTCCCTGCCGGAACAACCCATGTGTGATACTGACAATGCCTTCCCGCTTTGTTTCCCTCTTCTGTTGGACTTCCCAGTCCAGCTCCTCAAACCCTCACAACACAAGTCATTACAGTGCACGGCACTGTATGTATGGTTAGGGGAAATATATATCTGTTTCTTTCTTTTTGTTTTTGAAATATAAAGCTAGGAAGAAGAAAAGAGGGGAGTTTGGTAATGGCTGCCAAGAGAGTACACACAGGCAGAATGACTCCACATCATACACCCAAGACCCAGAATAGCATTTATTCAGAGAAACTTACAGAAGCAGGAAGAGGAGGAGGTATGAGGTCCCTTCTTGGCCAACTGCTGTCTGAGACAGTGCACAGTGATCTGGCAAGACCGCCATCTAAACTGTGGGCGAATAAACTGCACGCAGGAAGGTAGGCATCAGTTCTGGTATGACGAGGGCCTGCGGTCCAAGCCTTGGACTTCTGCCGTCAGGCCTTCTCAGCATTCCTGTTTGCAGCGTGACCAGACCCTCCCTGGTGTGAACAGGAGCTCAGGTGCAAATCTTGCAGTTCCAGGTGTCTGATGCATGGAGCCTTGGCCTCCCATCATGCCCCTCCACCTCAGTACTTTCTCAGGATGCTTGCCAAGCAGCCCCACCCTGCAGGAAGCCAGCCTCACCCTGGGAGGCCTTCCAGGGGGAAGCGCCAGATAAATTAACCTTTACTCCTCAGTGCAGCATAAACCTGAAGCCCTCTGAGGACCAGCTGGAATGGAGAACATCTCGTCAGAATGTGTTTGTCTGGGTCTTCGTCCAACACATCAAGTATCTTGGCCGATACTTACACTGTCATCCTATCAATCAAAAGAAATCGATCAAATAAAAAGCCTTTATTTCGCAGCTCAGAGTCGTTCTCTCCCACACTTCTCCTGTGTAAATTCTTGGTAGTTTGATAATAAGCAGATATGTTTCTTCCAGTAGCCTGATTGCTCAATCCCTCTGAGGTTTTTTCCTCCATTGATTTTGTCCTTTACCCTACCTCAGCCAGCCATTCCCACAATCACATGGTAAATCTTATCATTACCAATAATTGCCACTTAGTTATTATCTGAATTTAACATCCCCACTTCCTGTCATTCCAGTTCACTCCCTTTAAAGTTCAACTTTAACAATTCTCTCACCTCATCAGGATTTCTTTTTTCTTTTTTCTTTTCTTTTTTTCTTTCTTTCTTTCTTTTTTTTTTTTTTTTTTTTAGATAGAGGGCACAGGTGAGCAAGGGTAGAGAGAGACACAGGGAGAGAGAGAGAGAAGCAGGACTCATCTGAAGCAGGACTCAAACCCACGAACCGTGAGATCATGATCTGAGTCAAAGTCAAAAGCTTAACTGACTGAGCCACCCAGGCGCCACCCGCCCCCCTTAGGATGTCTAACCCATTGATCCGGCACATCTTCCCTGTCCTTCACATCCATCCCTTCCTGTCTTCAAGTCTGTAACAACCACTATCCTCATTTCTGTGCACGTACCCTCAATTCCTTTGCCTCTCTCTCACATTAACTTGGAAAAACACAACTCTGATGAAATCTAACTCCCTACCTACTTACTCTTCATAGTTTGTGGTTGAAAGAAAGCACTCTGCCCTGCTATTAGCTCCATTTTAAATTCGTAATTACACACATCAAATGGCCTAATGCTGCCTGGCAGTCTCACTGTATTTCTCTGCTCCATCCACCATCCAGCTTTCCTACACCACTCTTTTCCACTTTCTCCTCTCTCTTCAAATCCCTAACAAACCTCCTTCTCCATCCCCGCCCTCTGATGATCCCCTTCCTTCTTACTTCCTTAAGAACATTGAAGTACTCACACGCGAATTTCTTCCAACCCCTGCTACACATTTACCCTGTGGCAGGATCTGTACACATATATGTTGCCTTTGTGCCTCTTCCTCGGATGCGCTATCCACGCATCTATCTAAGGCCAGTGCCTCCAGTCCCTTTCACGCATAGGCAAAGGCATCACTCTGGGAAATTTCTTTTCCTCCTCTGAAATTCAAATTTCACTGGGCATTCTGTTTTTATTTGCTAAATCTGGCAGCTGTACCCAGAAAAGGTGCTCAAGCAGAAAGTCAGGACAGTTGTTGGGCCCACTTCATCTGTTTGCTTCCCCCAGGGAATATAGTTCTGGGCTGCCTATAGTCCAGAGTCTGAAGACACTTGTTTATTTGGGAAGTGATAGTTCGGTACCACTTACTCCATCACAGACAGAAACAGAAGTTCATCCTTTGTCTTGTGAATTTTCTGATGGCATTTTTCTTTTTTTTTTTTGCCACCTAGAAGCTTAAGAATGTTATAAGAAGTCAAATTTAGTGGGGCGCCTGGGTGGCTCCGTCGGTTAAGTGTTTGACTTCAGCTCAGGTCATGACCTCACAGTTTGTGAGTTCAAGCCCCGTGTCTGGCTCTTTGCTGACAGCCTGGAGCCTGCTTTGGATTCTGTGTCTCTTTCTCTCTCTGCCCCTCCCCAACTTGTGTTCTGTCTCAACAAATAAATAAGTGTAAAAAAAAATTTTTTTACACTTGATCTTAGCCAAAAGGCCGAGAAGAGATTAAAAAAATTTTTTTAAAGGAGTTAAATTTAGCAAACTTTTTGGATTCCTTTAACACTATGGATTGCTATTACAATTACAATAAATTAATATTACAATTTCATCCATTTTCTTTTAGTGATTGCTTCATTCATTTCCATTTAAATCTTTGGTTTCTCTGTATTTATTTTGATGTGAGGAGGGAGGTTGGTCTATAGCTTTGTGGTTTTGGTTTTGGTTTTCGCTAGCTAGTGTGGAAGATTAAAGACATCCACAAATTTGTGAGTCCAGTGAGACGTGGACTTTATTTCCCCTCCTCTTGAATTTGATCTGGCTTCGTGATTGCCTTGGCCAGTTGAGTACAGCAGAAATGATGCTTGTCAGTTCTAGACTTAGGATTTGATGGCAGTGTTAATTTCTATGTTGGTTTCTCGAAGCCCTAGGTTGTCATGGGCTTGATAAAGAAGTTGTATGGAGAGGTCCTGAGGTTACTTGAGAAAGAGCAGCCAAGAGGAGCCCAGTCTTGTAGTTTTCTCTGCTGAAGTGTCAGACGTGTGAGTGAAGCTCTCTTGGACACGCAAGACTGGCTCAGCTGCTGGCTGAATACCACTAAGTGACATAGTCATTGCCACGTGCAGCAAAATAATCACCCAGCCAAATCCTACTCAAATTCCTGACCCCCAAGGTCACAAGATAAAATAAAATGGTGATGGTTATCCATTTGTGTTAGGGTAGTTTGTTATGTATCCGTACATGACTGTAACAGTTACCCAGTTACCCACAAGATTTTTGATTAATCCATCTTTTTTTGTACTCATTTGAATTGTTACCTTTATCAAACATTCAATTTTCTTTTGTAAGCCTATTTCTTAATTTTCTATTATGTTTTAATAATCTATTATTCACTTACCAGTTCCAAAGTGGTTTGTTACAGTAGTTTTATGAAATATTTACTACCTAGTAAAGGTAATACTATCGTGTCTCTCATTTTTCAGAATGCCTCTGTCATTGTGTACATTTTCACATGAGGTTTTATATAATTTTGACATGTAACAAAAAGTTTACTGTTAGTATTTTGTAAATTTTTTTTTTAATGTTTATTTATTTCTTGAGAGAGAGAGACACACACACAGGCAGGGGAGAGGGACTGAGAGAGAGGGAGACACAGAATCTGGAGCAGGCTCCAGGCCCTGAGCTGTCAGCATAGCCCGATGCGGGGCTCGAACTCACAAACCGCGAGATCATGACCTGAGCCAAAGTCCGACGCTTAACCGACTGAGCCACCCAGGCACCCCAAAAAGTTTACTATTAGTATTTTCATTGGGACTAAATTACATTTCAATCCAAAGTTCGAAAAAATTAACAGAAAGTTTAGAGGGAAATATTCGTTTACTTATCTTCTTTGATGAAACTCATTCCTTTAAGATTTTCTTCATATAAGTCCTTGGAAAATTCTACATGAGTAAGTTACATGAATATTTTCTCCTTTTTCTGCTGTTAATAAATAGAAATTAGTATTCTATTTTCCCAGTGTATTGTTGCTTGAATACAGGAAATAAATTGGCTTGTAAATTTCCTTGAAACTATTCAGTGACTGAAAGTTCTTACTTCTTATAATTATGCATTTGAAATGTATAGGTCTTCTTTATATCGTGAACTGATAATAATTTTGCCTTTCTTTCCAAAATCAGAGTTTAAAATTTTTATTTCTATATTGTAAGCTCCACAAGAGCAGGGAATTTTATCTCTTTTATATACTACTGTATCCCTAGTACCCATAGGCCAGACCTGTGGTAAATACTCAGTATACATTTGTTGATTAAATTAGTAGTGCAATAATTAAGAACCAGGCTTTGGAGTCAGACTAGCTGGTGTTGAATTCTGACTACCACTTGTTGGATATGTTACCACAACTCTGAGTTAAATTTTCTTATTCTCAGTTTCCTTTTTCATCAATGACTTGGTGTTTATCTCATAAAAATGCGAAGATTCAATGAGATGAGTAATCCAGAAAAAGATCTTTTTTTTTAATTTTTTTTTTTAATGTTTATTCATTTTTGAGACAGAGACAGAGCATGAATGGGGGAGGGGCAGAGAGAGAGGGAGATACAGAATCGGAAGCAGGCTCCAGGCTCCGAGCCATCAGCCCAGAGCCTGACGCGGGGCTCGGACTCACGGGACCGAGAGATCGTGACCTGAGCCGAAGTCGGATGCCCAACCGACTGAGCCACCCAGGCGCCCCAGAAAAAGATCTTAATGGAGAACTTGAGATATAGTAGGTTCTAGGTGTATTTTTATCTTTCCTATTATTTCTCTTGGTTATAGACTATAACAAAATAATAGTAAATTGTCCCTGCACATAACAGGAATGCTTATAGGTTCACCAGGAAGCATAATAGCTGTTGATTTGAGATAGAGCTTTTTTAAATATATCAAGAACAATTATATATACAGAATTCTATTATTAAGGTTTTAATAGAATATACATAAGATTTGGTCAATTTATTTAACTAGATAGTCATGTTATTTCTCCTTTAACCATTTAATAAATTATATCAGTATAGTTTTTAATATTGAAAAATTATGTTCCTTACGCATTAGGAGTCCAAGTGGCATTTTCAGGATTAAGGTTTTAAAAAATATCACAGTAGCACAATTTCTATATACTCTCTTTAAAAAAATCAGTAAGTTCTCACAACACACAATCTGAATTGACCTAATTTGTGATGTATCTGGGAGGTTTCAGAGTTCTGGAGTGGATTCACAGTTCATGTGAAGAATATGAAATTATCACAAAATTTATCTGAAAGGGGAGCTTTTTATTTTTTATTTAAAAAAATGTTTATATATATATTTTGAGAGGGGGGAGAGGCAGAAAGAGAGGGAGAGAGAGAATCCAAAGCAGGCTCCACGCTCCGCATGGAGTCCGTCGTGGGGCTCAGTCTCAGGAACCGTGCGATCATGACCTGAGCTGAAATCAAGAATCAGATGCTTAACCAGTTGAGCCACTCAGGCGCCCCAGGAAAGGGGAACTTTTTAGAAGCAGGACTTTGAACTTTCTGCATTTCCACAACCACAGAACCAGCTATAGAGTTTATTCTTTGTCACATGAATTTTATGAATCCTCTTTTTTGTTGTTCCCACAAGAACAAACTGAATGTTTTATTCTGAGCAAAATTTAAAATTATAACTATTTTGAAAATCTTTTCAAAAAGTGTATAGTAACAACATATATTGAGTGCATGATGACTGTCCCTTTTAGTTTTAATTTTTCCAGTTTTATTGAGATACAATTGGCATAGAACATCGTATAAGTTTTAGTTGTATATACATACATTTGTTGTATGTATATATTGCAAAATGATTACCACAATAAATTTGGTTAACATCCATAACCTCACACAGTTGTAATCTTTTTCTTATGACAAGAACTTTTAAGATGTACTCTCTTAACAGCTTTCAAATATACAATACAGTATTGTTAACTATAATCAGCATGCTGGGCATTACATCCCCAGAACTGTTTTTTTTTTTAATGTTTCTTTATTTTTGAGAGAGAGAGAGAGTGCGCATGTGCACGCAAGTAGGGGAGGGACAGAGGATCTGAAAAAAACTGTGGTGACAGCAGAGAGCCGGATGCGGGGCTCGAACTCACTAACCGTGAGATCACGACCTGAGTCGAAGTTGGACGCTCAACTGACTGAGCCACCCAGAAGGCCCTCCCCAGAACTTATTTATATATAATTGGAAGTTGTATTTTGACCACCTTCACATAAATCCTTCTCTTGCAAACGCCTTCCCTCCTTGGCAGTTTCACTTGCTGTTTGTTTTTGCTCTCCAACTCAAATAGCCAGCGCCAGCCTCCCCACTCATGGAAGCATTAATGCTAAAAGAATTAGCTTTATTGTGTATAGAGGGTATTAAGTTTTCTTCCTGTTTATTTGGGTTCTAGCTGCTATGGCCCCTAAAGGAAATGAGTGTCGGGGGACTTCCAACTCTTAGTCTGATAAAAGGATTTTTCCCCCAAATTTGTGAATTTACTTATATAAAAATCCTATGAAAGCATAAAAATTAAGTCACGTTATTGTACTTTTATTTTTTTTTTAATTTTTTTTTTTAACGTTTATTTATTTTTGAGACAGAGAGACACAGCATGAACGGGGGAGGGGCAGAGAGAGAGGGAGACACCGAATGGGAAGCAGGCTCCAGGCTCCGAGCCATCAGCCCAGAGCCCGACGCAGGTCTCGAACTCATGGGCCACGAAATCATGACCTGAGCCGAAGTCGGACGCTTAACTGACTGAGCCACCCAGGCGCCCCAACGTTATTGTACTTTTAATAAACCACCTTTGCTAAAAAGAGTAAATTACATGAAATTGGGACTATCTCAGGAAATTTCCAAATTCCTAACTTAAATTTGAAATATGCTCTTTTAACTCAGTCCTGGTTTAACCTCCATCGTATACATTGGCCTTTTGTACTTTTGACTACATTAAAAACGTTTATTTATGCCAAGAATATAAATATTTCCCAGTGCCCTTGGATTTAGGATTTCAAAGATCGTTCTTTCTTCCCATAGCTTCCCTTATATTTATGAGTTTTTGACCTCTATATAGTGTGGATGCTGATTCTCTTTTCGTGTGTAGTTTTGGCATGTTTTGAATGTGCATTCCAGGACCTAAGGCTATTGCTCCTCCCACGTTGCTGAAGCCAGACTTCCCAAACCTGGTGGATGATAACTCCGAGGGCCGGTATATTATTTCACCGGAGCGTCACATCCTGTGACTATTATTGCCTCTATCTGCCAGGGGCATTGTCCGAAGCTGACGGTATTTTCTCCTCACTAGTATCCCCAGCCGATCTAAGCCTCCACTCCAGAAAGCAGCAATAAAAGCTGGGGTGGTTTATTGGTTTGTATATTTGCTTCGGAAGTGTTCTCCAGTGCCACGTTTCTGAACCAATAATTTTCAAACACTGATATGTTAAGGTAGTGTAAGACTCTCTTCAAATATAATCTTACATGGTCGCCTACAAGGTAAACTAGATAAAAAGGTTATTGCTCTGGTTGATGTAGGTGCAGGGTCTGGAACCCTGTCTGCTCAGTGTTCCTCAACCCCTGCTCCCCCACCTGGAACAGCACCTGAAAGTCTCAAGAGGGTGGAGTCTCACATGGTAGACCTCAGGTTAAATGATTCTGTTAAGTATTTTGTTTGGTCCGTACAGTGCTTTCACTCTAATTTTTTTCCAGCTGTTTTCTTTTCTTTTCTTTTCTTTTTTTTTTAATGTTTCTTTATTTTTCAGGGACAGTGAGCAGGGGAGGGGCAGACACAGGGAGACACAGACTCTGAAGCAGGTTCCACACTCTGGGCTGTCAGCACACAGCCCGATGCGGGACTCAAACTCACGGATTGTGCGAGATCATGACCTGAGCCGAAGTCGGCCACTTAACTGACTGAGCCACCCAGGTGCCCCCAGTTGTTTTATTTTCAAAGTAATCACAATGAACTCTTCCAGCTGCTTAACTTGATATTTACCTTGATATTTCTAAATAGTATGAATTTATTGTCATTTTGGATTTGTTGGTATTAGACATTATCTACTAACATCCTACCATGGGAGATGAAGACTAAACTCTCTTCCTTTTTCTCCCCAGAATCTCCTCCTCCTATATTCACAGTGTAATTTTTTCTTAATTTTTAAAATGTTTTTATTATTATTATTATTTTATTTGAGAGAGAGAGAGAAAGAGAGAGCGTGAGCAGGGGAGGGGCAGAGAGATGAAGACAGAATCCGAAGCAGGCTCCAGGCTCTGAGGTGTCAGCACAGAGCCCGACAGGGGGCTTGAACTCACGAACAGTGAGATCATGACCTGAGCCAAAGTCAGACGCTTAACCGTCTAAGCCACCCAGGCACCCCACAGTATATATATTTTTTTCATTTTTTAAAATGTTTATTTATTTTTGAGAGAGAGAGGGAGAAAGACTGGGTGTGTGTGGGCAGGGGAGGGGCAGAGAGAGAGGGAGACACACGGAATCTGAAGCAGGCTGCAGGCTCTGAGCTGTCAACACAGAGCCTGAGGCAGGGCTTAAACTCATGAACCGAGAGATCATGACCTGAGCTCAAGTCGGACACTTAACCGATTGAGCCATCCAGGCACCCCACACCGCATAATTTTAATTAATTGAATCAATAGTTAGTGTTTTCTTATTATGACAGTGTAAATATTATTTGCTTTGGAGTCAAGCAATATGTTAGTTTGGGTACAACTTTTAGTTTTTCTGAAAGTTAATAAACATTTTATAAATTCTTTTGTTTACTTTGTTTGGTCCGTGATTACATACTTGAATACATAATTTTTAAAATGTTCAAACATGCCAGAAAATATCTATTCCATTCCCCTCTCACCCCCACATTCCTCCTTCTGCTTCAGTCCAGACTACCTCCTCTCCAGGCCTGCCACACAGCTAATGTCATGGGCCCTTTATTCTTCCATTTGGGATTGCTGTGTCCAGGATGCCATGTTTTCTAACTTTTTAGTTTATATCCTCTTTTTTCGAGCACATGCTCTGACCAGCCTCTTGAAAAATGATGCATGGAAGATACATACTGAATCTTTTGCTGTCTGCAAACGTCTTATTGTAACCTCGTACCACATTACAAATAGAATTCTAGCTTAGAAATAATTTTCAGGGGCACATGGGTGGCTCAGTTGGTTAAGCATCTGACTGTTGGTTTTGGCTCAGGTCATGATCTCACTGTTCGTGAGTTTGAACCCCACGTCGGGCTCTGTGCCGCCAGCATGGAGCCTGCTTGGGATCCTCTCTCCCCCTCTCTCTCTGCCCCTCCCCTGCTCACTCGCCCTCTCAAAATAAATAAATAAACTTAAAAAAAGAAAGAAAGAATTTTCAATCAGAAAATTTAAGCCATCCCTGTGCTGTCTTCTTTCTCTCTTCATAAGGATGCTTATCGCATTGTGGCTTTTATCATTCCTTGCACTGTGCGTTCAGTTGGCCATTTTTATTTAATTAATTAATTACTTAAATCCAAGTTAGTTAACATATAATATAGTAATGGTTTCAGGAGTAGAATTTAGTGATTCATCACTTACATATAACACCCAATGCTCGTCACAACAGACACCTTCCTTAATGCCCATCACCCAGTTAGCCCATCTCCTGCCACCTCCCCTCCAGCAACCCTCAATTTGTTCTCTGTATTTATGAGTCTCTTTATGGTTTGCCTCACTCCCTCTTTTTATTTTATTTTTCCTTCCCTTCCTCTATGTTCATCTGTCATGTTTTTTAAATTCCACTTATGAGTGAAATCACCTTTCTCTGACTGACTTATTTTACTTAGCATAATATGAAAGGGCGGGCCTATGCCAGCCGACTGCATCTTACTCCATCTTGTTCTGTGTCCTTCACCTTGACCACACCTCCTCCCCTTGAGTAACCACCCCCCCAACCTGCCTAACAGGACTCGGACCCTTCCCCAGCCAATCGGCTGAGGCCACAACCATTACCTCACCAACTGCCCCTAGGCCCCAATAAAACCTTTGTCCTTTTGAAACTCACTCTCTCTCCCTGGTATCTCACCGCTGCATTGGTGCAGGTAGGGGATTGAGCTCGAGCTAGCTCTAATAAAGGCTCTTTTGCTTTTGCAGCGGACTCGGCTCCCTGGTGGTCTTTGGGGATCACGAATTCTGGGCATCCACTCTAGTTCTATCCACTCAGTTGGCCCTTTCAATCTGGAAACTCCAGTTCCGTTAGTCCTGTGTTGTATGTCTAAGACGTTTTTAAAGTATTAATTGAATGCCAGAGGATAGCGTTCACTAAGGATGAGTTAGAGAACTGATTAAATTGTTGGCAGGTAACAATGATGACTGTGAATGAGTACAATCAGCAAGTTAAGATATTAATAAATTTCCTGAAGTGGTCTAAACATCAAATGCTTTGGTTGTTTAATATTTAAAAAAAGGACCCATCTGTGCAGTTATATACTGTGCTATTAAAGAGTTAACCAACTCTCTCCTGGCCTAATTTTCCCATGTGGAGAATATCAGCTAGAGATATATTCTTGGCCTCTCTTCTCTGTGTTTACTTATCCCTTCCCTTAGGAGGAAGATTATGTGACTGGTGAATTTTATGAGTAGGATCTGAGCATGCTCAGCTCCTCACATTCTAGCATCTCTTCATTTGCACCCAGCCTGGCCACAAGAAGCATGCTGCATTAATCCTTTCTCTGCCTCATATTTACGAGTTCATCTCCATGGCGGATAACTTGTCCATCCTATTTGTGATTGGGTGTGTATATCGTCCAATTAAGGAGAATGTATTAGGAAGTCCATTGTAACCATACACTTGGGTTTTCAAATACCGGTTCAATAGTAAGGTAATGTTTGATCATCGTCTTAAGTTTGTATCTTAATTGGCTCTGAAGTCAGTAAAAGAAAAGAAATGTTATTATTTCCTAAAATCCCAGCATGTATGTTAGTATGCATAGTATATATACACACACACATATACATATATACATATATATAATGATAGACGATTATCTACCCCAAATCATGGATGGTTTAAGGGATTCAAGAACAATTTCTACATGGCTTGGTTTTCCCTTTTTCACTGTATTTGAAACCCAGCACCCACATCATTTGTAAAACCACCATACATTCATTGTTCCCAGCAACAGCTGAGGATAGAGAACTTCATATTCGCCAGTATGTTCTCATAGCCTTATTGAGGTGGGTCCTGTGAAGGCTAACAGTGACCTTTTTCATTAATAACATAGGGAACATCTGAAGCTGTTTTCACTATGATGAATTCCCATAGGGTTCTGTTTAATGAAGACATTCACCTCAACGCACTTGTGTGGCAGTAACATATTTCCAAAATAATAACTCAGTTGCTGTTAATCCAAACAGGACTCAGATCTACCAGCCTTTTTAAGTCTCATGTTTGTTAACAGCGTTTATGACTCCATCACCTTTTCGGTTTGACAAACTTTCTTTTATAAAAAATATTTAGATAATCTCTGCCCTTGCAGATATGCTACATAACCAAATCAGAAAATGGAAAAAAACGCTGTCGCTTTTTTCCCTTGTGTCCAAAAGATTTTTTTCATTCATCCATTTAGTTCCTTAATTCATTCATTGAACAAATATTGTATGTTTATTAGGCATCAAGCACTATGCTAGATACTAGAAGATAAGAAAGGTCATTGTGGAGAAGGCTGATATAGGAAATAATTATAGCAGTATAATATAATATAAATTGTGTAAAGATATGTGCAAATTACTTCAGGAACTCAGCAGAGGGGGTGATTTTCTTTGGCCAGAAGAGCTTGGAAAGTTTCCAAAAAAGACAAATTGCTATATCCTCTTGAGTTTAGCAATCTTACAATTGATTTTTTATATCAATTGGATTTTGACCAAAGGTCAATTATATAAACAGATACATATGCTAGTGACTGTTTGTATGAGACTTCAATCATGGTGAAGTTATTTATATAAGTAACATGATAAATGTAATTTTAAAAAAAGAGTTACTAAAACCCAGAAGGAATAGGAGTAAGACTGTGTGGCATAGTCCATTTGTTTTGGTGTTTGGTCCCCACAAATGTAACTTGGAAAAGACCACATAAAAAACAAAAATTACTTGGGGTGCCTGGGTGACTCAGGTGGTTAAGCGACTTGACTTTAGCTCAGGTCATGATCTCAGTTTGTGGGTTTGAGCCCCCTGTCAGGCTCTGTGCTGACAGCTCAGAGCCTGAAGCCTGATTCAGATTCTGTGTCTCCCTCTCTCTCTCTGCCCCTCCCCTGCTTATGCTCTGTCTCTCAGAAATAAATAAACATTAAAAAAATTTTTTTATTAAAAAAGTTACATAATTTTGGTAATGCAAAAAAAAATCTGATTTGGAAATAATTTCTTCCAGAACTCCAAGTCTAATTTACCTACTTGAATAGCAAAATTAGTCTGTGAGCCATTCCATTTGAAAACAGTGATTAATTAATTAATACATACAAAAATTTATTGAACGTATATACAGTATATGAAAGAATGTACCAGATTCATGCAGTGGTAGAGAAATAAAATTCCTATAGAGATAAGGCTGATAATATAAAAGACTGAATCAGGCTGTAATAGAGAGTGGTCAACCTCATGGCGAAATGCAGAATGCATACTTTATCCAAAGAAATTAAAATTAAAAAAAAAAAAGCGGGCAGGTCTTTAACACATTTGTTAAGCAAATCTGGCCCTTCAATTAGTTTGAAACTCCTGGATTCAGGCAATTGAAATACTAGTATGACTCTATCCATCCATATCCGTGGAGTTCTCAGACCATTGGAGGAGACAGACCTGTAAACAACTTTGGTGCCATAGGCTTTGCACTGGAAGCTAAGCAGTGCTGTGGAACCATAATTCACCACCTGGTCAAGTCGGGCAGAAGTCCTGAAATGGGTGTTATACAATCACTCAGTCAAGAATTCTACCTGTTATCATGTAAATCATCCCCGCCTTAAACACACTTCAAGTTTTCCCCCCAGTACCATCCACAGCCTACTTTTCTTCATTATATATTCTATTATCATTCACATACTGAAAATCTACTTTCTTTTCTGTAATAATTTCAACTGGATAAAGCTAAGGTTTTTCAGTTATACAAATAAACACCACATACGGACAATATTGCCAACTTCCTTCTCTTCTTTTTCAATATTTACACTTCTTTTCTTTTTTGGTCCACATGCATTGTCTGGGACTTCCAGAACAATCATGATGTATACGTTTAACTGTGGCCACCTGTGTTGTTCCAGCTTCAATAGGAATTCTACAGATGTTTTCCATGAAGGTGGGTTTAAAATATATTGAAAACTAATTTGGAGGGTGTATACTCAAAAGAATTGAAAGCAGGGACTCAAAGGCATATTTGCACATCAGTGTTCATAACAACATTATTCACAATAGTCAAAAGGTGGAGTCAACCCAAATGTCCATTGATGGATGAATGGATAAACGCCATGTGGTAGTACTATACAGTGGAATATTATCCAGCCTTAAGAAGGAATGAAGTTCTGGCATATGCTAGAGTGAGGATGAACCTCAGGGACATTATGCTAAGTGAGTGAGCCAGACATACAAAGACAAATATTGTGTGACTCCACTTATATGAAGTACCCAGAGTGGTCAAATTCACTGAGACGGAAAGTAGAATGGTGATGATCAGGGGCAAGGAGTACGTGTGTGCGTGTGTGGGGAGGGTAATAAGAAGTTACTGGTTAATGGGTACAGCTTCAGTTTGGGAAGATGAACAAGTTTTGGAGATAGATGGTGGTGATGATTCCACAACAATATGTGTGCACTTAATGCTATTAAATTATACACGTAAAAATGGTAAATTGTGTTATGTATTTTTTATCACAGTAAAAAATTTGGAAGTATTTTTTTTAAGTAAACTTTACTCCAAATGTGGGGCTTGAACTCCAAGATCAGGAGTCGTGTGCTCTACCGACTGAGCCATCCAGGTGCCCCAAGAGTCTGGAAAAGTATTTATAGCATTCCTTATATTCTTGCATAGTGAAAATGATGTAGAGATTAAAGTGGCATCTGTTCCTTGAAGATTAAAAACAATTCACCTGGAAAACATTCTGAAGCTAATTGTCCATTTTTTCTTGACATCTGAAACTTTTCCTTGGATCTGAAACAATTGCCATTTTTTCCTGAGGTTATTGGTCTAGTTCTATCTCCCTTTAAGAGAAAATTTTGGTAACTTGTATTTTCCTAGGAACTAATTTATTTTATCCAAGCTTTGTATTAGCCGAAGCATTTCCTTGTAGTTCTTTAAATTGTCTTGGTACATCCTGCTATTTCCCCATTATCTCTTAGTATTTTGTATATTCATGAATTCTCCACATCCCCAATAAAGGAAATAGGCTTGCTATATTGGGTTTTATTTACACACACACACACACATACACCCCAGCTACTGTGGTTTTTAGCTCTAATGTTTCCATTTTATTCTTTGTTATATTATATTTCTTTTCTGAGATTTTGTATTTTTTATTTGTTTCAGGTATGTTCACGATTGCTTGTTAAAATATTTTTATGATGGCTGTTTTAAAATCCTGTCTGATAACTCTGAGGTCTGGGTCATCTCCTTTTTGATGCTTGTTGATTTGTCTTTTCTAATTCAAGTTGAGATTTTCCTGGTTCTTTGTATGATGAGTGATTTCACTTATATCCTGGACATTTTGGGTACTACATTGCAAGATTCCATTTCCTCTTTAATCTTTTGTGTAGGTAGCCTTGCATTTGTTAAATGTTGACAATTACAATAGACTACATCCTTAGAAATCCTGTTTTGGCATTTTTTCACTTTTTCATACAAAGAGCTTCTTTGAGAAGCCCCTCACGCTTTGGCTAACTTCATTGTCCACTTGATAATTAGGATAGCAAGGAGAACTACCTTTTATTTCTTTACTGTTCTTATTGAACTTGTAATATCTCCTTCTTTTAAGACCTTCAAATATTATTTTCTTACCTTCTCCCACCAAGGCTGCCCCAGTCCATTTTCAACCAACCCACCTAGTCTAGCTATGTCCTCAGCAGCTAATTAGACAAATAGGTATTTAGCTTTATAATACTCCCGCAAATCTTTCTGAGATAAGAAACCCGTCCTCACCCTCTCTCACCCTCCGTCCTCACTCTATAGGCATCCGGGGTCCCAACTCCCTCTCCCAGTCCTCCCTGGGTGCCCTGAACTGCCTTCCAGAGAGGATGTTTGTACTCATACTCGGTTCAGCAACAGCCGTTGTTAATTAACTTATTCAGCTTGCTTCTCCTACAAGAGTGATGTAATGGCTTCAAAATACGAGACGGAACTTCTGTTTTTGAGCATTGTGAAATTATTCAACTGGCACAGCAAACACTAAAATCACAGCTCAGTAATGTTCTCATCAACCCTTTGGCTCCAGGCTCTAGAGGAGGAGGCCAGCAGGGCTGCAAGAAGGAAGGAGGGGACAGAGAATGGGAACTCTAGACTGTGAATGGAGCAAATGCACAAGGACCCCGGAATCTCTCCAAAAAGATTGGAAGAAGTATTAAAGAGTCAGTTAGGGGGCATCTGGGTGGGTCAGTTGAGCTTCTGACTCTTGATTTAGGCTCAGGTCACGATCTCACCGTTCATGAGTTCAAGTCCTGCACTGGGCTTACGCGGACGGTGCAGAGCCTGCTTGGGATTCTCTCTCGTGCTCTCTCTGCCCTTCCCCTGCTCATGCTCTTTCTCTCTCTCTCTCTCTCTCTCTCTCAAAATAAATAAATAAACTTTAAAAAAAAAGCTAGTTAAATACATATATTCTAGTTAACAACCAAGAACACACCTGGACTAGGTAGGATGTGAAAATGGCCTAGGACAGCTGTAGGTGGAAAAAGAAAAATAATAAAATAATTGTAGAACTAGAAAAAAGAAGAAATGTTAAAAACACTGTGATAACAATAGTAAACAAACAAATGGACAATCTCTCCACTTTCCTAATTTTAAAGTGGACAGTGAAGCCAGCCAAAGTATTGTGCTGGCTTCTTGGAGAGGCTCTCTGGATAAGAAAAAATGAAAAATGCCCAAATGAGATTTTTAACAGTATGGCATATTGTAATTCTTTTACCAAACTCATTTTAATATTTGTTAAATAACAATTTATAATATAATTGTAATAATATAATATATAATATAATAAAAATATAATAATAACAACTTAATTTGTTAAATTAATGCTTTTTACTATCATAAAAAGGAACAGTGAGATCGTGTGCTTCATGAGAAAGTTCTAGATTTTATTTTATTTTTTTAAATTAATGCCCATGATCTAGTCATCTCAGTTTGAAGTGTATGATGAGCATTGCCTTGTTTCAGATATGACAGAGGCACCTTCAGATCAAATGTGTAAGCTTAACAGGAAAAGGAGGCTTTTCACTTGGGAAGCTTGGGTCAAAGACGAACTCCTCCCATGCAACCGGCCTCTTGAGTAATGGGTTGAGCAAGGCAAGCCTGTGTGTCTCTTACTCATGTGGGAACTTGTTTTAACTGTGCTTCCCTCATTAGGCAGATCAGTGGCCTACGGGTGGCCTAGTGCATGTGTAAATACGACTCCTACATAAGACTTGACTTACCACCTCCAACCTGTTTTCCGGCTGGCTAAGGGACAGATGACGGAAAGGTAGTACAAAGGGGAGGAGAGGAAAATATTTTTCTGTGAGCAGGAAATGAAGGCCTAAGTCCTTACCAAGTTGAGGGAATGAGGCCTCTGAGCTATAGATGGATGGGTTGCTCTGCTGGGCCCGTGTCTCAGAGACACATGTGCAGTTGTATGCATACAGTGTGTTTATAGGCTTGCACTGTTAGCTCTCCGTGTGCCTCTGTCCTTGTGTCTTTGGTTCTTGTCTCTATTCCACAGGGCATCTCAACATCTGGCCTCTGCCCAGCCCACCCTGTTTTCCAGGCCCCCTTCCCACTCTCCCGTTTTGTTTCTGCCAGTGGGCTTGGTTATTTGACTGATGAGCTCTGAGAAAATTCTGTTTCTTTCTCCATCAATCCCCCCAAATTCCTCAGAGGCAATCTCTCTTCCCCACTGTGAGAGGCTCTTTAGTCTTTCACTGTCTCTGTCCTTACCAAGCCTGGCTCCCAGAAGATCTGACAAGCCAGCTGGCCCTGAAGAGGCACAGTCTATCCCTCTCCCAAAGTGTTTGCATTTTAAGAGGCAACAAAGCTTCACGTCAACCAAAGCAATCTCTAATTGTGTAATTTCAGGTATCAGTGGAAAGAGACTCTCTTTGCAGGAGTTCGTAGGGAGAGGTTCCCTGTGTGTTTAGAATTTTAATTTAATAGGGGTGCCTGGGTGGCTCAGTCCATTAAGCATGTGACTCTTGGTTTTTGCTCAGGTCATGATCTCATGGTTTCATGGGTTCAAGCCCCACATCGGGCTTCAAGTTAACTGTGCAGAGTCTGCTTGGGATCTCTCTCTCTCTCTCTCTCTCTCTGCCCCTCCCCCACTCACACTGTCTCTGTCTCTCTCAAAACAAATAAATAAACTTAAAAAAAGAATTTTAATGTAATAAATAAATCATTTAAAATCCATAAAGTGCGGGTTATAATATCTACACTAAAGAATTTTTGAGGCTTAAAGTGAGATAGCGCATACGCCTAGCCCAGCGTCACAAACGTCTGTCACTGCCACTGTGGGTGCTGTTATTCAGCTTTGCTTCTGCACCAGGCTCTGGGCTCATCAGCGGGAGAGACCACCAGATACAATAACAACAAAACTGTTCTCCAGACCTCCAGGAGTGCAGCCCAAAGAGAAATTTTGCACGCAGACAGCTTAGTTCACTGTTCCCCCAAACATGTTCTTCTATATTACCTCACTCAACTCTCCTTTTTGCTTGGTATGTATACTTTTTTTAATCTCCAAGAGAGTGAGAGATTCCAAAGGAGTTGTCCTAGGTCTACATCTAACTTGGAACATATGTTATTCAAGTGAACATAACTCAAAGGTTATGTATATCACAGCAAAATACTCTCAATACAGATAATTGTTACCAAATTACTGAACTCGGGGCTTTGGGGGAGGAAGACCAAGAGAAAAATCCTCAAAATTTTTTTTCTGAAAGCATGCATTTGAGTTAGGGTTCAGAAAATATGATCACTGTAGGGGCGCCTGGGTGGCTCAGTTGGTTAAGTGTCCGACTTCAGCTCAGATCATGGTCTCACGGTTTGTGAGTTTGAGCCCTGCAGTGGGCTCTGTGCTGACAGCTCGGAGCCTGGAGCCTGCTTCCAATTCTGTGTCTCCCTCTTTCTGCCCCTCCCCCGCTCATATTCTCTCTCTCTCTCTCTCTCTCTCTCTCTCTCTCTCTCTCTCTCAAAAATAAATAAAACATTTAAAAAAGAAAGAAAAGAAAACCAAAATAAATATATATTAACACTTGTCCTTTAAATGTTGGTTTTAAGGGGCACCTGGGTGGCTTAGTCGGTTAAGCATCCGACTTCGGCTCAGGTCATGATCTCGCAGTTAGTGAGTTGGAGCCCAGCATCGGGCTCTGTGCCGACAGCTCAGAGCCTGGAGCCTGCTTCAGATTCTGTGTCCCCCTCTTTTTCTGCCCCCCCCCACTCATGCGCTCATTCTCTCTCTCTCTCTCTCTCTAAAATAAATAAAACATTTTTAAAAATTTAAAAATACATGATCTCTATAGATATAATATGATAATAGGAAATTATTTAAATGCTTCTTAAAATTGAGCTTTTATTCATGCTGTCATACTGAAAGAGCCATATGCCAGTCTCTCTCTGCCTGTGTGTGTGTGTGTGTGTGTGTGCACGTGTGTGTGTGTTTAAATGGGGTGGAGGTGGGGCGCCTGGGTGGCTCCGTTGGTTGAGCACCCAACTCTTGATTTCGGCTCATGCTTGATCTCACAGTTGTGGGATTGACTCCCTCCTCAGGCTCTAAGCTGGGCATGGACCTACTTGGGATTCTTTGTCTCCCTCTGACCCTCCCCTGCTCACGTGTGTACATGCACATGCACACCCGCTCTCTCTCTCTCAAAAAAAAAGTCTAAAAAAAATTAAATGGGGTAGAGGTTAGTAGAGGGATACTCAACGTGAGTAGTTAGACAGTGAAATAGGCTCTATGTCATAGTATATCCTCCATAAAAGTGAGCATTTAATTAATTCCAGAGAACACCTGTCATTTTAATTATGATTCTGTCAACAAGTTTTAGTACCTATGAGAGGTGCTAAAGTGGAATTATGTCGCCTTCCCTGGCATGATAACAAAGGAGGATGAACTGAATGGTTATTGGCTAACCCACTCTGCTTCCATATGGGACCTGGACACCAGAAGCCAGGATCCTAATTAAATTACATAGTTTGTTCCTACATATTTGATGGGTTTTATTGCTATTGTGCATGAGATCTAATTTTTCCATTTAGTGGTTAATTCTTTACTGCTAACACAAACCACTATAGTTTCTTGACTCGTTTTGGCGAGCCAAGATGTGATCTTCTCTTAAATATCACTCTAGGGGCGCCTGGGTGGCTCAGTCGGTTGAGCGGCCGACTTCGGCTCAGGTCATGATCTCGTGGTCCGTGAGTTCGAGCCCCGTGTCGGGCTCTGTGCTGACAGCTCAGAGCCTGGAGCCTGTTTCAGATTCTGTGTCTCCCTCTCTCTGACCCTCCCCCGTTCATGCTTTGTCTCTCTCTGTCTCAAAAATAAACGTTAAAAAAAAAATTAAAAAAAAATATCACTCTATTCCTCAGTCTCCTTAAGGATAGAAATGTGACCATGAAGGGGTGCCTCGGTGGCTCAGTCAGTTAAGCAACCAACTCTTGTCTTCAGGTCAGGTCATGATCTCACAGTGCTGAGATTGAGCCCCGTGGCGGTCTCTGCACTGAGTGTGGAGCCTGCTTGGGATTCTCTCCTTCTCTCTGCCCTTCTTCCCCACTCACTCTCTCTCTCTCTCAAAATAAATATACATTTTTAAAAATGTGACCGTTATGGTGGCAGAGGAGGAGGTTCCTTGGGGGTTGGGGGAGCAATTTTCTAGCAAATATGGGGTAGAGGCATCTGGATCTTTCAGTGTGGCATTGGAGGAGCTCTGGAAGTCTGGCCCTGAGTTACCACGGTGACTGAAAAGTGGTGGCAATAGAATCTTCTCTACAGAAGTCCTCCCCACCCTGAAAACACTCACACACGTGTGTGGTTGGGCATTCCTGGATGCATGGCTTCAGGCCCTCTTTCTCCCGCCCTCCCACAAATTCTGTGAATGGCTGATATCTTTTGATATGTTCCTTCTTATTTAAACCAATCCTAGCCCCTTACCTAATCTCTTTGGATTGCTCTGTAGCAGTTAAAAAAGGATTCAGTGGGTTATACACACGGACCTGGACCGCCTACATCATCATTATGCAATAAAAGCAAACACGCAGCCTCACAAATAAAATGTCATATTTCTTCATGCGTGTATACATTTGTAATGCATAGAAAACTCCGCAGGGACCACAAACCCAGATGATAACAGTGGCAGCCTTTGGGGAGGAGAATGGGGGTAGGGAATGGAGTAGAGCAAATGCATGTAGACTTGTGCCTTTTACTCTATGTACTTTTTCTTGGATTTCTACAAGAACATTTACAAGTATTGCTTATGTAGCTAACACAACAAAATGAAACAAAGAGAGAAAGGAAAATCAGTGGGCAGATTGTAGCAATTAGAGGGCAGGAGTCTCCAGCTTATTATCAGCTTGATTCCACTGAACTAATATTAGAAGCATTGTACCATGTACCACATGCCGCATGGATGAAACTTGACTAAGGGAGGGTCCTCCTGCTCTCAGGGGACTGGACAAGCAGACACACAAACAGATAAATACTATACAGCATTGTAAGTGGAAGGATAGCAATACCAAAGGTGTCGTGGGAGCCTCTGCTGGGTTCCTCCTACCCGACTCCAGGAAGAATGAAGGGAACACGGCAAAGACTTCCTTGAGAAGGTGACACGACTCTCCAAGAAGAAGTTAAAAGAGGGGAAGGAAGGACTCAAAGTGTGTGTGAGGTGTTCTACAAAGGGTGAGCGGGACGATGAGTTCCCTCCAGCTCGTACTCGGCGAAGCTGTTTTTACCCACCACGTGGACAAGACAGCTGTAAAGCAAGGCATGTCAGAGAGAACTGTGAACTGGAGGCATGTTTAGATTGTAAATTCTGAGCCCAAATAATCACTGGACAGCACAGAGAGTTCCCAAGGCCAACTGGGGGACAGCTGTCTCCATCACCGGGAGTAATGCAGAAACCAAGAAGCTTCCTGGGGCGGCACTGTCACTGCTACCACCGGCGTCTTTTCCAAGCAGGGTGTGGGCACTTCCTAAGAGTTTACCCTCTACACTGTCGAGGCCTTTGTGCAGGATCACGTCATGTAGGCTCTGATGGGCAAACCAGCCAATGCTTTTCTGCCCCACACCTGGGGCTTTGTCCCACCTTCCTGCTCTCGTCTACCTTATTCCTCCCTCTCATGGTTCCTACTTGGTGGCCTCAAACTGCCTTTCAGTGGTCAGGACCTCCCCAAACCTGCTTAACCATTCTTCCCAGCTTCCGTTCAAATATCCAGACTTTACCCGTGCCTCAGAAGCCAGTCTTTGGCACTACTGGTCTGAATTTTCTTGGTCTACCTAAGAATTGGAGCCAGTCTGATAAAGTCAACCTGCCGATGGGAGGATGATGGCTTGATGTGTTTGTTATTCTCTCCAGGTGAGAGATTCATATTTTAACCAAGTCTCCAGGGCAAGTAATCTCTCACCGCAAAGAGGGACACGGACATGTGGGAAATTCAATCACCGTATCCCCTTCTCCTGCCATCCTGGTCAAAATTAACAACCTGGGCCCTGCACTGGCTGTTCTAGGTCATTCTTTTGTCCAGTCCACTGAGGTCCCTGTGTCTATTTCTGTACCAGTTTGTAAACTCCATGAGGGCAGCGCTCCGCATGAGCCTGCAGTAGCCGAGCTCAGGGAAAGTTGGCTCGAACTCATTCATCCAACACATCTTCATGGAACTCCGACTGCGAGCAAGATACCGCTAGTTCTGGAAACAAAAAGGGGACCTGCTCTGAAGGAGCCAGTCCACTGTGTGCAAAATAATTCTGCTTCCTGATTTTGAAGGGTTACATCCAATGAGTGAGAAGAGATGATCCAGGCATAAATAAACCCACCCCAAAAGCCAGACGCATATAAATAGCAGTGCTTCCCACATTGCACTAACAGCTCAGCTGAGTGAACTATATGGCCACGTTCCAAGACCCTGATATTGGGAGGAGAACAGTCTTATATTTGAATACAAAGGGTTCCCCCCCCTTCAAGTTTTCTATTTTATTATGAACGTTTTGACCAGTAAAGAGCCAAAATAGAAAATATATTCAGACCACCTGGATTCAGCGATTGTTAAGCACGCTGGCCTCTTTACTTCATTTCTTTTTTATTTTTTTAAATAGGGAAATAAAGACTGCATATCGAGTCATAAGTCCTTTAAACTTCTTCCTAATTCGGTTCTCCTGACTTTTTTCCAAAGGTCACTATTCTTCTCAAGTTACTGTGTCTCCCTCTGTTTATATTTTTAATTCTCTCGCTCCATTTAGGTGGCCCAATAAACATGTATGGACTTGGTTATGTTAAAGTTCACATGAGTGCATTCATACTGTTGATATTTTTTTGCAAAAAGCTTTTCTAGTAAACACTTTAATGACGTTATGATATTTATTTGTTGGATAAATTTCATTTTACTTGCCCATTCATACACTGATAAACATCTGGCTTAATTCTGATTTCTTGTATCTCTTAGAAGTGGAATTTCTGGCACAGAGGGCATAAGCATGTTTAGTTAAAATGGGTGGTGAATGATGTATTTTTTTTTGAAAATAGTTTTTCTGTTTTTTATAACTACTTATATACCTTTTCTCATTATGTCTATTTTTATTCTTCTTATTTCAGAAAATTCCATCAAGGCCTCATGCATTATCAATTAAAAGCAAAGTTGCACACATTCAAGTACTGTGTCAGAATATTCCCAATTACCTCCATTCCTTTTGAATAACAAGGTCACCTCATTCAGCCACTCTCTGCCTATCTGGAATCTGTCAACATCTTCACTAGGACCCTGTGCGTATCAGCTTGAAATTGTGTACTGGGAAGAGTGCCAGGGATCTGAATAGTGAGATATACAGGAGGATCTCAGGAAAGGATTAGCTCGTGGTATCATGACTCGCTCCCATATTAGGTGACTTCGTTACCTCCAAACGTTACCATTGCCAAAAAAATTCTTTCAAAACTGCTCAATTTTTGCAATATTAGTCTACTGCATGGTCATTTGATATTTAAAATAAAAATTATTAAACATTTTCTAGGGATTAAACAATGTTTCAGGTTCTTTAAATTCATTAAATCTCTCTTTTTTTTTTAATTTTTTTTTCAACGTTTTTTATTTATTTTTGGCACAGAGAGAGACAGAGCATGAACGGGGGAGGGGCAGAGAGAGAGGGAGACACAGAATCGGAAACAGGCTCCAGGCTCCGAGCCATCAGCCCAGAGCCTGACGCGGGGCTCGAACTCACGGACCGCGAGATCGTGACCTGGCTGAAGTCGGACGCTTAACCGACTGCGCCACCCAGGCGCCCCTAAATTCATTAAATCTCTTAATCTTTACCATAACCTTTAGACATAGGTATCCTTTATATCCTTTTCACCAGGGGAATATGGATGTTGGGCTGAGGTAAGTAACCTTCCCAGGATGACACAGGCAAGAAATGGCCGAGGCAGGATTTCAAACCAAGTCTGGTGGGGCTCCAGAACCCACAGTGTTGGACAAAGAGAAATGACACAGATTTTCATCTTCAGAAAAATACATAAAACTCTTTCCTGCCAAAAGTAAGAACTTGAATCTGATCAAAAGAAAACAAACCAAATTGAGAGACATCCTTCAAAACAATTGAAATATACTCTTCAAAAATATCAGTGTCATGAAAGACAAAAACTGAGGAGGTATTCCAAATAAAGGGAGGCTGAAGACACATGACAACTAAATGTAATGCATTATCCTGGGTTAGAAGGGAAAAGATGCTCTAAAAGTGTTACGGGGATAACTGGCAAAAGTAAACACAGGGGGCACCTGGGTGGCTCAGTCGGGTAAGCATCTGATTCTTGTTTTCTGCTCAGGTTATGATCTCATGGTTCATGGGTTTGAGCCCTACATTGGGCTCTGTGCTGACAGTGCAGGGCCTGCTTGGGATTCACTCTCTCCCTCACTCTCTGCCTCACCCCCCCTGCTCATGATCTCTGTCTCAAAATAAAAAAATAAACTTAAAAAAAATTAAACACAGCATGTGTTTTAGATAATAGTATTAAATCAACATTGAACTTCCCAAATTTATCATAGCCTTTATGATTGCTAAAGAAAATACCCTTGTTCTTAGGAGAAACATCTTTTTCATTATTAATAGTACTGATTACTTCTAATATACCCACAGATGACTTGTAATTCTTCTTCTATGAATATGCCATTGTTATCTTTTGGCAATTTAAGAATGAGAGCATGGTATGACTACATTGATTTCAATTTATTTTGTTTTGTTTTTAACTGAACATAATTGCATGCATATTGAGTGGATCACTGAATCAGGGAAAGAATTGGAACAACCAGCCTGGAGGAAGAAGGAATTGACATTTGACAATGTCATTTTTAAGGATTTGGTGGGTTTCTTCAGTATGATCACCCTGCCCCTTAATCATTAACCATTCTCTATAAGGGCCATGAGTTCATTCTGCCTCATTAAATGCCAATTATACTCTTAGTTTTTAAATGTGGCATTTGTGTCTAAACTCAACTGCCAAGTTATATTAAAAATGCATTAGCTTGCTTTTAATTTAAGACCTACAGCCTTCAGCTAATTTAGGGGCAAAAGGGAGAAAACCCCATTATAAATTTTTAAATTAAATTGCTGCAGTAGGGGAGGGAAAATAGGGAAGGCCTTTAGGCCCTATAATCTTTTGAGACTCAATCTGAGGAGGAGTCCTACGTGAGGCCCTCCCCAGATGCTCAGATCTGGCTGTCAAGGCCCCTCCTTGATAGTCAAGTAGTTTGGCACTTGCTTATGACATCTGATTATTTTGTCAGGGGCAGTCACTAGTCTCTGTCTCCCCCGTGAACTATATGGATCTCAAGGAAAGATCCTGGGTCAAAGATATTTCCTTTGACCTCTAGTGTCCAACCTAGTTTTTGGCACACAGAAAGAGGTCCATAAACATGTAATGAGTGAATCTAAATTGCATTTTTTCAAAAGAGCATATCCAGGGACACCTGGGTGGCTCAGTCAGTTAAGCGTCTAAACTCTTGGTTTCAGCTCAGGTCACGATCTCACAGTTCACAGCTTCGAGTCCCGTGTCAAGCTCTCCTCTGGCAGCACGGAGCCTGCTTGGGATTCTCTCCCTCTGCCCTCTCCCCACTTGTGTGCGTGCTCTCTCTCTTTCAAAATAAATACATAAGCTTAAAAAAAAAAAAAAAACAAACATATCCATGTGTGTTTATAGGCATCTCTGTCGTATCTAAAAGTCAGGGTCTGGGGCGCCTGGGTGGCTCAGTCGGTTAAGCATCCGACTTCAGCTCAGGTCACGATCTCGCGGTCTGTGAGTTCGCGTCGGGGTATGGGCTGACGGCTCAGCGCCTGGAGCCTGCTTCCGATTCTGTGTCTCCCTCTCTCTCTGCCCCTCCCCCGTTCATGCTCTGTCTCTCTCTGTCCCCAAAATAAATAAACGTTAAAAAAAAAAAAAAAAAAGTCAGGGTCTGAGCAATCCATCCTGCTTAACCCTTAATTTTAGATAGAATTCTAATAAGCTCATCTAGTTTCCTACCTACAGTAGGGAAAAAAAAAAACTGAAAGAAACAAAAACAAAAGAGGGAATGTAGTCTGCTTCTAGAAGAGAGAACATTCATGGCAGCAATAAGTGAAAGACCAACAGAGATGAGGGAAAGAAAATTAGGAAAAGTGTGAGTCTGGAGATATTTCCTGTAACTGATATCGAAAAGGACAATGTCGATTCACCAAAAGATGATTCAAGTACTCCGGGGTACTCCCCATGCTCAGATTCAGCAGGCAGAGAAAAATCTGTGTGTGAAAGTTAAAAGAACTTTTAATTGGTTTTAAAAGAACATTTAACATTCGTTTATGTTAACAAACATAGAACATTTAAATTGAACCAACATAGAACATTTAAATCAAACATTTAATTGAACAATTAAACATTGACATTTAAATAGAACATTTAAATTTTTTTTTTTGACATATCATCCCTGTCCAAAGTTTAATAGATGGGGAACTGCTATATGTGTTTTTTATTAATCGTTGTTTTTCCTGGACGCTCGTGTGGTCCCTGCTTTTAATTTTAAAGAAGATAAATGAGAACATTCTGTATTTCTCCTTTCCAAAATGATCCCCAAAATGAATTACTTTCGTGGCCCTAGACCAAGTTTGGTCAGAAAGGAAACACGACTTTCCTCAGGCACCTTTGCCACCTCCTGAGAGGGGACAAGACAGGCAGGCGTTCTCCTTCCCCTCCCCCAACACACACCCGCTGCGTAAACACTGCACCAGCCTGCGTGGCAGAGTTAGGTCAGAAAACAGGGCCTTCTACCCCTCCATCCTCCTACGCCACTAGCTCCCAGCCTCCCGGACTTCCTGAAGGGGTAACATCCTGGGGACAAGCAGCCTTTGTCAGTCTCCGCCTTGACAGGAAAAAAAAAAAAAAAAAACCCTCCAGGGCGTCACTGGAGTAATGGACACAGAAGCATCAACACATGGCGGCAGAGCAGTTCATCCAAACAGCTTCCCAGAGGGCCTCATGGGAGCCTCCGCCCGCATTTCCAGTGCAGCACAGCATGATCCTTGGCCAGGCGTAACTTTTCAGAGCTCAGAAGCAGCTGTCCCGGCCACCCAGTTCCCATTCCTTCAGCCAGAGGCCTTTGCAGGACTCCCTGCCTCTGGTGTCCAAGGCTTGCAGCCTTCCAGAGATGCCCCCAACCCAGCACTCCTGCTGGCTAGTTCACACCAGGCCCCCACTGCTCTCAGAGCCCCAGGAATTGGGGGCGGGGGGGGGGGGGTGCTTGACAAGCTCCTTGAGTTCCGCCCAGGTTCTCAGGGCTGGGCCCCACTCTGAGGAATCCAGCCTCTCTCCTTTGCCAGAGCTCTGTGCACTGTGGTGAGGGAACCGCTGGGCCGTAGCTCAGGCCTTGGGATCAGACTGTGTCAGCGAAGACGTGAGGATAGAGAACGGGAGATCGTCACATGCCCCCCACGTCCAAGCAGTACTTAGGATTAGAAGCACCGTGGTGGCCTGTTCTTCGGGTACTTTTGAAAACTAAGAGCTGTGTGACTAGATACTTATATAGTCTAACGCTTGCCCTTTAATAACTACTTTTCAAAATAAACAATGGAAACCGTGTAAGCACGTTGCAAGTCTCCATACGATTTTAGAAAATTGGGGCATTTCATGTAACTTTGTAAATGTATTGCTTCGGTAAGCTTTCATTTATTTTGAGAGGGAGAGAGAGTGCGAGAGCAAGCAGGGGAGGGGCAGAGTAATCCCAAGCAGGCTCTGCACTGCCGGCACAGAGCCCGACCCTGGGCTCGATCTCACAAACCGTGAACCCATGACCTGAGCTGAAATCAAGAGTCGGACGCTTCATCTACTGAGGTGCCCCAATACAACTTTTTATATTGCTTAACTCAGTGAGTAAAGAGGTTCAGAGATTAGAATACATCTTTGGAAAATATGTTCACCAGAAATCCAGCATCTGCTTTACTAGAAGAAAGAATTTCTGAAAACGGACAAAATGGTAGATATGAAGAGAGGGAAGACATGGGCAGGAATGGGATATGATGTTTGCTACACTAAAATCCCATTGGCAAAAAATGCCCCAGGGCCTACAAATCGGTCACTTTGTTCCTGTCCAGTGCTGCCACACAGGGCCATCTGCAAAGTGCAAGCCGTCCTTAGGCAGGCTCAGTATCTGTGCTGTGTGGTCAGGTCATGGCGAGGGTCTAATACACTGGCCAGTCTTGGGAATACTGAGCCACCAAGAGTCCTATATATATGATGATACCCAGGCCCACCTGACAAAAATGGTGATGGGGACATTTGTTATCTGGGCCAGGACACTGGGATTAGTATTCCAGATACACAGAAAAGAACAAGGCTGCCCCGATCCCCAGGGGTAGAGAGTTATCCAGGGCAGCAGGGATTTACCGGGAGAGGCCTAAGCCTGAGAGACTCATAGAATGTCATGGGGGGAGTGCTTTTGAGTGTGACATCACAGGGCAACCGGGAAGATGAAAAGCATAGGCTGCGGGAGGACGTCAGTGCCCCACTGGCAAAAGCTTGACTGCAGTAGGAGGGGATGAAGCCAATAGAAACCACAACGAGAGACTAACACGGGGCAAGCCTCCCGATGATCTTACTGGAAGGCCTGAAACTGCTCATGGCTGCCAGTTCCACTCCCGGTTATGTAACCCTCTGTGGTTAAGCTGAGTTGAGTTGGTTTTCTGTCACGTACAACCAGAATGAACTGACAGACTTGGTAGTTTTTTGATATCATGTATTTCCTCATACTTATGTGAGAAGAACCACAGAAAGGAGAGCTTATAACTCAAAAACTGCTGGAGAACAGTACTCTAGAATATTGAGAAACAGCATAAGAGGACTGTGGGAGTAAGGGCCATTATTTCCATGATATAATTTGTGTTGTAAATAATAATGACAGCTAATTACGTCTATTACAAAAAGGATACTCTTCTGACTGCCTTTATGTATGATTTCATTTCACTCTCCCCAAAACCCACTGAGGTAGGTGCTAATATCATTGCCCCCATTTTTCAGATGAGGAAAACCAAGGAATAGAAAGATGAGTAACTTGCCTGATGCTACCCAGCTAAGAAATGGAAGACCTACGGTCCAGACTCCAGGCAGTCTGGTTCCCCACCCTTAACCACTACACACATGGTCACTCTTTAAACATAAAGGAATTTGCTAGCATGACTGGTGGCTTGGAAGTCCTGCTTGTAAAAAGTATTATAAATGTTGTGCTTCCTTTGATCTATTGCATTATTCTCTTAATGACTGATTCCCTTGGATAGCTAGCCACATATGAAAATGAAAGTCAAAAAAGCAAAAGCCTCTGAATTACATTTGTTTGCGTTGTAAGATAAAGAACTGTACACTATTTCATTCATTCACGTAAAAAAATCTTTAAATGTTTTCAAAAAGTTTATGAGAGAGAGAAAGACAAAGCAGGATAGGGACAGAGAGAGACAGGAAGAGAGAGAGCGTCCCAGGCACGTTCTGCACCAGCTGAACCTGAGCCCGACGTGGGGCTCACCCACAAACCGTGAGATCGTGAGCTGGGCCAAAACCAAGAGCTGGATGCTTAACCGACTGAGCCATTCAGGCGCCCCAGCTTAAAAATTTTTTATAACAAAGCCCGTGAAAATTGTCAAAAGAGAAAACACAAACAGAATTTACACTTGGGTCTACATCTTGGCCACTAATAGGAAGAGAAATATGAGGAAGGAAAAAGCAGGTAATATTAGTTGAAAAAGGGACCAGGACAAACTAAAAAAATATAGAAAGAGATCGAGACAGCAAGGCAGAGAAAAGCAGATATTAAATTATGGGAAAAAAAGGAATATACCCTTGCAGACTAGAGGCACTGGCAAAAAGGCAAAGTCAGAGAGAGAGGGAGAGAGCAAGCCACAGGAAGACAAAATACTACCCACCGAAATAGAGCTAGATTGTCAGTTCCCTGAGGACAAGTGTGTCTGTTTCGTTTGCTGCTAGTTTCCCTGGAGCCAAGCACAGTGCCTGACAGAGAGTAGACACTCAAGAAATAACCGTTGTCTGAATACATGAAAAAGTGAGACAAAGAAACACACAGAAGACAACAGATAGGAAAGAAGTCTGGGTAGTCATTAAGTGTATAGAGTATGGAGTCGGGTGGATCTGGTTTCAGATCCTGGCTTCGTATCTTCAGATTTGCATGATTTGGAGTAATATGCCCGCTACTTTTAATATTCCTGCGTTTCAGTTTCTTCCTATGTAAAAGTAAGGCCAGGTTCCAGATACTTAGCTCTTTTTCCTCTTCAAACCAGCCCTCTGTACTCTGCTCTGCAATGCTGGGGCTACGACTACATTTCGGCTCTGCCAGCTGGCTGAGAAGGAGGAAAGGGCTTGTTCCTGCTTCCTGTTCCTGAGAGCTTCATTTTCCCCCAGGCTTCTTCACCACAGCCACAGCAATTCTTTTATACAGTTTGCAGTTCTCCCAGCTTCCCTGGGCCCCCCTCAGGTACCCCCGTGCCAGCACAGGCCTAAGGTTTGGGTCTGAGTTCGCCTCCTCCACATTCCTAAGTTTGAATGATTCCAGCCTCTTCTCTTTGCTCCCCTAGCAAGGGTGGTACCTGCTTCCTACAGATACTGCCTCCTGGATACCTTAGAGTTCTCTCCTTACTCTTTTAGTTACTAGTTACCAGCTTTATACCTGGTTAACAAGTCTTTCTGTTCCATTTTCTATGTTTATTTTTTTATTTTTTTTAATGTTTATTTATTTTTGAGAGACACAGAGACAGAGTGCCAGCAGGGGAGGGGCAGAGAGAGAGAGGGAGACACAGAATCTGAAGCAGGCTCCAGGCTCCGAACTGTCAGCACAGAGCCCGATGCAGGGCTCGAACTCATGAGTGGTGAGACCATGACCTGAGCTGAAGTCGGATGCCTAACTGACTGAGCCGCCCAGGCACCCCCCCGCCGCCCCCCTCGCTTTTCTATGTTTAAATAACTAGCATGGTTTCTCTCTCCTGCCTGGATAGTAACACCTACTTCACGCAAGTGTCAGACTAGATCCCTAATGTGCTTAGAATATTGCCTGACTGCAGTTAAGAACTCAGTGAACTATATAATATAGAGAGACACAGCAGAACATTAAGCCATTAATACTGGAGATGGCAGAAATGGGCTTTCATGGCGCAATACCTTGATTTTATGACCTTTGAGGACTTTGACAGGTGAGCTCTGCCTTTACAGCTACAGGTACAGATAAAGTATCCAAGTCAGATCCCATATGTCATTGAATCTAAGATACCATTGACTGTCACACACATCATTAATTCTGTGCATGACTAAGAGAATTACTAACTACCCAATTAAACTATGGTATATTATAGATCATGGGGCTTATTTTGATATTAGAAATACTAAAATGTGAAAAAATGTATACCTTTGAACTGATGAAATATAGTATTTACATTGAACCGTGGTGAATTTTAGGTAACACTTGGATGAATCTATAGTCATTCTTTATCCCTTCCTCTCTAGTAGCAACACTAAACACACACACACACACACACACACACACACACACAAACAGGAAAAGTGAGGAAGAAGAAAACCATTTCCTGGTCCTGTGTGGATCCTTATTCAAGGGTCCCTGAGGAAGCCAAGAGTTGGAAACTGGCTCCCACGAATAAATCTTTGATTTGGTTTAGTCTGCCTGTTTTGACCAAGAGCTAACCTCCCTCACCCAGCAAAGCCTTCCAGAGTATTCTGAGCAAAGTAAGCTAGCGCACAAACCACAGGCAAATCTGAAGTTTGCTTTCTGTTCAAACGGAGCAGGAATGAGAGCCTAAAGTGGAAAGTGCCCTCACTTATTAGCATGACCGGTGGTCTGAACTAAAATTATCCTGTGCTCAGAACACCCTGCGGGCTTTTATGCATCAATCTTTTTAAAGCTTCAATCCAAATATGTTTTGGAGTATAGTTATAATCAGAAAAACAAGTAATGCAAAAATAACTCTTTATGAGTTCATGTATTTCCTGCCCCAAATAAGTTCTCACTGTAGCTGGCCCTGCACAGCCCCGATCACGTGGTGAACAGCCTGGGACTGACTCCACATCACGCGGGTTCAACACTGCCTGTCTCTGTATCAAATCAGTGACCAAAGAAAGCGATGAGTGGCTGGGCAGAGGGCAGAGAGAAAGATAGGTGAGAGACATATTGGCAGTTGAAAGAGAATGAGGGCTAGGTGAAAACTCTCCAGACAGCTTTCATTGGCCACGGTTGCTATTCTTTAGTTTCACCCACTGGTCAAATGGTGGGGGCAGGGCGGGGGGAGCTGCTGTCTGTCTCTTTCCACCCTCCATCCTCTGACTTGGTCTGAAGGTGGAAAATTGCCACAGGGCCTCAAGCCTCTTCTAAAGCTCTGTGCACTCTGTTGGCAAATGCTTGTTTAATAACCCTTGCTATGCTTCTCTGTCTTAACTTCCAAATCTGTGCCTGGGATGTGTGAAGAGGAAAATTCAGTCCTGACACATAAGAATATCAGAAAGGGGAAGGTATGGGCTGCCCAAAGAGGAGGAAAGGGATTCCGTGGGACTGCGGAAGTGCTTGCTTCATGGAGGTAAGATTCTCTCTCAGAACCCCTAAACAAATTGCTGGAAAGAATATAGAGAGGAGGTGTAGAGAGGGAATTAGATTAATCAGGTGCTGCATCATGTGCCCTGTTTATTGCACACTCACTGTATAACTAGCATTGTGCTAGACACTAGGGATACAAAGACAAGTAAGAGAGTTCTAGCCTCTAGGAGCTCCCAGTCTAGTCAATGTGTAAACAACCCAATACTTCCCCAAAGTAAAAACCAAGTTGAAGAGTCAGGGCCCGCAGAAATAGCAAAGGAGGAAGTGAATTAAGAGGCAATGACCCCAGGACCTTTGCACCTGTTCTTCTCCCTCAGCTGGAAGCTGTCTCTGGAGATATCCTTGTGGCTCACTCCCTCAGTCATGCTCAGAAAAAAAGCCAGCATCAGGGAGGAAAGAAAGTTAGATGAATCTGTAGGGTTTGTAGCATCCCTGGGACCTTCTGATCCAACCAAATGTACCAAATCTCTTACTGTATTACTCACCAACTTTGCTCACAGTACTTTCCTCATATGTGGGTCAGCTTTCCTCCGTACCAAATCTCTCATAGATGGTCAGTATTTTTAAATAACATGTGTTCTGCGATAAGCCCCTCACAGAAACCTAAGTCAAGCCCTCTCCTTGTTACTCAGTCACCAATCAGGGTCCCCCTGTGCAGTAAAGACATGGCCCCCTGGAGCTCCAGGCTGCAGCGTAGTAGTGGAGGTCAAGGGCAAGGCTGTGCTATTGCTGGCTGGCATGGCTCATGAGAACGGGTGATTAAAGTCTTAAGAATTTTACAAGCCAGCTGATGACATGTTGGTGGCTTGAAGTCAACCGTGGTGTGATTATTCAAACCATCCAAACCAGCCAATGGTACATATCACGGCTCCTTTTTCTCCTGTAAAGCCAGTTTTGAACATTTACTAGCACACCATTGCCAAGGACGATCCTTCTGGGTTTTGCAGGGAACAGCTCTGAGCAAATGGTTCCATTAGCGAGAATGAGACAACACGTGTGGAAAGGGACGGAGAACAGCACCCTCCTTGACCCTAAGCAAGGACCAAAGTCCTCACAGGCTCCATGCTCACCAACTCCCCAAGGGAGGGGCTGGCAAACTTTCGGTAAAGGGCCAGAGTCAGTATTTTCAGCTTTACTGGCCATCTGGTCACTATTGCTACTGTGCAAGTCTGCCTTTGTAGCACAAAAATAACCGTAGATAATATGTAAACATTTGCTGTGGCTGTATTCTGACAGAATTTTATTTATGGACACTGACATTTGAATTTCATATCATTTTCACATGTCACAAAATATCATTCTTCTTTTGATCTTTGTTCGGCCATTTCTAAATGTAAAAACCACCCCAAGCTCGCAGGCTGTACAAAATCAGACAGCGGGCAGGATTTGGCCTGTGGGCTTGTAGTTTGCCTAACACTGTCTTGGGAGAGAGGTGACCCCCATGTCTCAAAGAATAGTGGTGACAATTCTCATTATTGACAAGTTTTTGCACCGAGTGCCAGCCTAAGAGCTTTATATGCATTTGCTCACTTAATCCTTAAAGCAGTCCAAAAATAAATAACATTATTAAGGCTGAGAGAAGAAAAATAGCATGGTCAAGGTCACACAGTGGGAACATGGCAGAGCCGGCTAAGGATTTGGACTCATTTTTGCCTCATTTAAAGTCTGTGCTCTCAGCCTCTGCTGCCCCAATTTGAAATCCTGGGTCTTGTGTGCAGGAAATAACCCTGATCGCCCCCAGCTCATACATTTATCCTCCTTCAGCCATCGCTTGCAGCCAGCCCATCTTTCTGGAACCACCCTTCTCCGCATTCACGGGTCCTAGAAGTCATCCGGTCAACTTGCCTTAGGACGGGCCAAGGCACATTTATAACTTTATCTTTTATAAAGAACTCCATAAAATGTGCACATAGGTTGAGTAACACTTGTAACTTCTTTCCAAAAATCAGCCTAAAAAGAGGCACCTGGGTCACATGAGGATCCACGTGGAGCCCTGGGCTGGACTTCACCCTCGACTGACACAAGAGCAAGTGCAAGCTGACAAATGTCTTCTCCAACTCAGGAGCTGGCAGGACAAAGCCAGGAGCTCTGTTTTGACCATTTTTTAAATAAGGCACAGAAAATTAACTCTTGAGAGGACAGTGAGTCCTGGAGGGAAAAAAATTATTTAGTGTGTGGTGTGGTGTGTGTGTGTGTGTGTGTGTGTGTATTTATGGAAGTATCCTGAAATGAAAAAAACACACAAATTATAAGGTTAAATTATTTCTGGGAAATTAAATGTCATAATTTCTGTAATTATCTGACTACTTCAGTAAAAAAATCTGATGAAGCGTGTTAATATTGTTAGCTCTAAGTGAGACGTTTCATTGTTCACCAAAAAAATTTAAACCCCTTAAAACAAATAGCATGATTGAACAAGAGACAGATTTTTCAAGAACAGAAATACGTTGTTTACCTCAAGTTCTAAGATAAATCAGAGGGATGGTGACCTAGGTGCAGTTGAGCGGTGTCCTGACAATGATTTTCCAGTTTAGGTCAGCCCTGGCCACAGACGATCCTTCACTTGGCCATTAATTTTACTCAGCTTTGAAACAGGCCCAATCTATCCTTGCCAGTAAAACTCAGAAATCCAGGCACACGTTTAAAGGGAAATTTAGTTCAACCTTGAAAACGAGGATGAACAGATACTGGCTTATGAAGAAAGTTGATGTGTCCCCTTGGGAAGCTAGCTCTTTAAATAATAAAGTGCCCTCCATGCCTGCTTAACCTTGAAAAAGGTCAAGCTACTGGTGATGGAGCCCAGGCTTCAAAAGAAGAACCAGATGTTAGAATGGGAATGATCAAGAAGACTGATACTGATGATGCCAAGTGCTGGTGAGGCTTTGGGGAGGGAGGCACATGCATGCACTTTGGATGGGAGTGTACATTGATGGAACCTTCCTGGAGAAAAAATTGGCAACATGTAGAAAAGCCTGTTTAAAAGTCTCTACCTTTGGGGCCTCTGGGTGGCTCAGTCAGTTAAGCCTTTGACTTGGGCTCAGGTCATGATCTTGTGGTTCACAAGTTCAAGCCCCATGTCAGGCTTGGGCTGACAGCTCAGAGCCTGGAGCCTGCTTCAGATTCTGTGTCTCCCCCTCTCTGCCCCTCCCCCGCTCACGCTCTGTCTCTCTGTCTCTCCCTCAAAAATCAATGAACATCAAAAAAAAATTTTTTTTTAAGTCTCTGACTTAGAAGTCCCACCCCTAGAAATTAGCCCTAAGGAAATAACTGGATAAATGTGTTAAAATAAACAAACGGGGCACCTGGGTGGCTCAGTTGGTTGAGCGTTTGACTTCGGCTCAGGTCATGATCTTGCAGTTTGTAAGTTCAAGGTCCACAACCCGCTAGCTGCTGTCAGTGCAGAGCCGGCTTTGGATCCTCTGTCCACCTCTCTCTCTGCCCCTCCCCCACTTACATGCTGTCTCTCAAAAATAAATAAACCTTTAAAAAATTAATTAAATAAACAACAGGATGTTAATTACCAGAGAGTTTATAGTACTGATAAATTGGAAATGACCTGAACATTTATCAGTAGGAATTTGGTTACATAATTATGACATCAATACAATGAAAAGTATGAAGCCATGCACTAGAATGATATGGCTCTATGTTTGTAAACGTGGAAAAAGAGATGTTCATATACTAGTAAGTGCAGGAAAACTGGGTCCTCAGATTCTACTAGGGAGAGGCGCACGTATGTAACTAGAGAGGGTTCTGGAAATAGTGATTCGGGAGCTGTGGCAAGACAACAATGTCAATTTCAATATCAACCGCAGTGCTAGGAGTGGACAAAGGAACATTAGACACCTGTCTTTGTTGAGGAAACTCCAGATACATCCCAAGAACCAGAGCCGCACCGATGTGACATCAAGATCCAGACTAAAAGCAGGAGTCACGTCAACATTTCTACATGACAAAGAGACCGGGCCCTGCCAGGATGCCACATTTGAATGACTGAGCAGGCTAGACCTCAGCATCTGCAGCAAGAGAGAGAGATCATTCACAGCGACCTCCTGGAGCTGAACCAGATGAGCCGGCTGCAGTGATGGCTTGTTTTGCCAAATTCCTCTGAGAGCTGGACAGAAGCATCCGCTGGGAACTCAGAGTCGTCAAGCAGCCGCCATAGCAAAGACTGAGCAAGGGTGACCATCAATGAAGAAGAAACAAATCTAAAACACTTCAAAGTATCTCTGCAAGCCATATGATTACAGGTGACATCAGGAATGGACACAACAGACAGACAAGCCCGGCAAGCGGTGCCCCAGACAGGACAGAGAGGCTGACAAGCATTTTTTGTTTGCTTGCTTTCGAATCTTCTATTCAGTGACATCAATAGTCTCTGAAAGCCCTCTCCCTTATTTTACTTACAAATTAATTTATGTAGGGGCGCCTGGGTGGCTCATTCGGTTGAGTGACCGATTTCGACTCAGGTCATGATCTCACGGTTTGTGAGTTCGAGCCCCACGTTGGGCTCTGTGCTGACAGCTCAGAGCCTGGAGCCTGCTTCAGATTCTGTGTCTCCCTCTCTCTCTGCCCCTCCCCCACTCATTCTCTCTCTCTCTCTCTCTCTCTCTCTCTCTCTGTCTCAGAAATAAACATTAAGCAAATTTAAAATAAAAAAATTAATTTATGTAATAAGCTACATTATTACATAAATTAATTTCCATTTACCCCTCCACCCCCACCCCCATGCTCCTTTCACCACAGGCAATCATTTTAATGTGTTTAGTGTGGATATTTTAATTGCAAGTGTTTTGCAAAACATGTAACGTTTTGTGTTCATGGATTTTCAACTTACATCAATGGTTATGTTGAGCATCGCATTCTGTTTTCTGCCTTTTCCACTCAACATCAGTGTGGCTATATGTTGCCAGATTCCATATTGCTGTCTGTATATGGGATTCATTGTTCCTGGCTGCTGCATGATGGGCCAATTGTGCATCTCCACAACACCTTACCCATTTGCACTCCAGTGATGGGCAGGTGCCCACAAATAATATTGCAGTTAATGTTAATGCATATGTCTTCTCAGACCTGCGGGAGAACATCTCTGGGATATACACCCAGGAACTGTACTGTTGGAACACTGGATGTGTGTGTGCTTAATTTGACTAAATTCTGCAAGATGGCTTACCAGAATGGCTGTACCAATCTATACTGGCATTAGCACAGTGTGACGATTCCTTTGTCTCCACATCCCCAGGGGAGGGATCACCAACAAGAAATGGGTCACAATAGGGAGCTCTCTTTGAGACTATGGGCTTTTTGTGTCTCACTCCCAGGCTGGATGTCTGAGCTCAGAGCACCTGAGAAGCTCCTGGGAGTTGGTACTGAGAACGCCCATTGCTAGGGTTTCCTGGAAAAAAAAGATGAATTAATGTGTCCACTGTGAGTCAGTCATTCAGCAAATATTTCTTGAGTGCCTACTGTGTGCAAAGTTCCATTCTAATGGAGAAAATCTCATGTGGTCTGTGCCTTTTTTGTATGTAGAAATTAATGGGTAGGGGCACCTGGGTGGCTCAGTCAGTTAAGCACCCAACTCTTGATATGGGCTCAGGTCTTGAACTCACAATCACCGGATCAAGCCCAGTGTGAGGTTCCACGCTCAGCATGGAGCCTGCTTGGGATTCTCTCTCTCCCTCTCTCTCTGCTTCTCCCCCGCTCACATTCTCTCTCTCTCTCTCTCTCAAAATAAATAAGTAAATATTTTAAAAAGTTTTTTTTAAAAAAAGAAGAAATTAATGGGGAAGAATAGCTTTGATTTAAATTCTTCCAAGTATATCACCACAAGCACGCGAGGTTATGAACGAGAATTTCAGGATGCTGCGGGGAAACTAACCTAAACAAGAATGAAAGCCTCCCAAGGGCAGGGAGTTTCAATATTGTACTCCAGCTTCTAGAAGAATGCCTGCCATACAGCTGGCCCTCTCAAATATTTGCTGAATAAGTGACTAGACAAAAAGAGGGTCCGCGGGTAGGGCAGGCCTCCTTAAGGACATGACGCCCAAACCAAGCCTCGGAAGCTGAGCGAGGGTGAGCTAGGGCAACGTGATGGTGGTGGTGATGCTGATGGAGGTTCCAGGAGCTCTCCCAGGTAAGGCGTCAGGGATGGGGGCATAATGTCAGCAACACCTAAACACATCTGTGCAAATACTCTCACATGCCACCTCAGGCACAGGTGCCCTGGAAAGCTGAGCCCTCTTCTCAATGAAGCTGTTGGAACCAAGTCCAGACCTGTGAGGCAGGGGCACAGATGAGAGGAAATCCTGCAGCCACAGAGCAGAAGACAATGTTTCTATAGCACAGATTGGAAAAAAAAAAAAAATTGGTAATATATTAAAAAGAGAACATGTTTAAAACCACAGAGACCCGAATTTGAATCTCCTGCTCTATCTCTTGGCAGCTAAGTAAACGTTACAAATTCCCTGACTTCCTTTGGCTTCCTCATGAATAAAAAAAATGGATGATATCAACTTTATAGGGGTTTTGAGAAGCTCAGTTGGTTAAGCATCTGACTTTGGCTCAGGTCATGAGATCGAGCCCCATGTCGGGCTCTGTGCTGACAGCTCAGAGCCCAGAGCCTGCTTCAGATTCTGTGTCACCCTCTCTCTCTGCCCTTCCCCTGCTCATGCTCTGACTCTCTCTAACAAACATTAAAAAAAATGTATAGGGGTTTTGAGAAAATTAACTGAGCTCTGTTATATCTATAAGACACTAGATAATAATAAAATATATTATTATTATAATAATAGTAGCCATTGCTAAACATTTGCCAAGCACTTTCCTTAAATTTATTCTTCTATCCCTAGTACCTACTTTGTAGGGTTCTGTGTGCACATGAGCACTTAGAGTAGCACCTGGTACAAAAAAAACACACTCAAAAAATATTAGGGGCACCTGGGTGGCTCAGTCGGTTAAGCGTCCTACTCTTGATTTTGGCTCAGGGCATGATCTCACAGTTTGTGAATTTGAGCCCTGCATCAGGCTCTATGACGACAGTTTGGAGCCTGCTTAGGATTCTTTCTCTCCTTCTCTCTCTCCCCAGATAAATAAAAAAAAAACGTTTTAAATGTTAGATATCATCGCATAAATATTCTTATTTTACAGATGAAGAAACTGGGGCTCAGAGAGTTAAATAACTTACCCAAATTCAATTATCCAATAAAGGGCAGAAGCAGGATCAGACAAGCACAGGATCAGCCTCTGCGCTTTATGCCAAGGGCAGTGTCCCACACACAACAGGCCTCCAAAGACATGTTAGCCTCTCTTCCCACCCATCTCCCTGCCTCCCGTTTTCCTCTCTTGAGGAGTACTTAGCAATGAGAAACTTCATAAAGGCCTTCAAGTATGGACAGAACTATTAGTGACAGTAGGGGCATCTAAGTGCTCCTCTGTATACATGCACACACATACACAGAAACTTACAGTTATTTCTGTCACATGTGGAAGGCAGGCCATAAATATTGTAACTGGTCCTAAACAGACACAACGAAATGTGCCAGCTTACTTCTGGGCGCTCCGGACCTTTATGACAAATATTAAGGGATTTTAAACAAAGCTTTGTTTAAAACTGGAGGTAATTTAAATGAGGAGATACTGAGTCACTTCTTCATCTTCCCTTGAAGAAGTAGGAAAATTCCATTATGGTGCCTGATAATTACTACCTATTTAATTTCTAAAGGAATACAAAATTGGGCAGAATCTAGGTCACTGAATTCCATATAGTCACTTGGATTTTATTTTAAACAAAATAAACCCAAGGCATAAAGAGGCTCAAGTATTCCAGAGAGAGGATAAATCATTTGAAATAGACATATGGGAGCCTGAAGCATTCTTTTTCCTTCTCTCTCTCTCTTTCTCCCTCTCTCTGTAATTTATTTTCCAAGGGATATTTCACTCAGATGGAGTAATCTGTTTCCTGAGAGACTCCAGGAATTCTCTTGGGATGTCTTGAGGCTCTGGTTGAAGGTACAGTGATTAAGTAACTCAGTCCAGATGAAGAACCAAATGTTTTCTATCCACTCTTCCCAGGCTCCCTTCTCTTTTTCTCCCCCTCCCCCAGCTCTTTGAGTTTTTAACCCTGTGATCTCTTCCTTGCACGTGGATTTTCAGAGAGTGCACTAACCAGAGATAGAAAAGATTTATTTTATAAGATGGTCTAGATATCTTGGGCTTTCAGCCAGGCATAGAAAGGGCTTCTGACTGTGGAAATGTTAAAGGAAGATTGCTGAAATCACACACACACACACACACACACACACACACACGGAGTAGGAGAAAGGAAGATGGAGAGAAAAAATGGAGATGAGTTAGATCGGGTGCAGTTCATATTAATGGTGTACTAGGCGGGGCTTGAGGGAATTGCATGATGAGTAATGAAAATAAATCTAAGATAAAAATTTTTAAAGCTGAAAAAAATACAGGATCTGTTTTTCAGGATGAGTATAAAAACTATAGAAATTTTGTTTTATCATGAATAAATGTATGTTTCCAACTAGGGATGATTATATAGAACAACTTGTGAAATGAATCCTTTCCATCTCTGGTTAGGATACACCCTTTTCTCCTGAATTGGAGCAGTACAATGGGGGGGGGGGGGGGGGGCGGGTGTATTGAATTACTATCTACATAAATGGATACTATGTGTCATATCGATTTTCTGGTAATTTAACACTAATTCCAGGCAAAGAATCCTGGGAAATTCCAGACTTATGAATGTTTTTCTGGAAGGTCACAATCAAGATGTGTAGAAATCCAACTGTATTTCGGACAATTCCTGGATTCTTTTTAAAATTAGGAAACAGAGTGTCTGCATTGATTTGCCTCCTCTTTAAGCAAATACCTTTCATTAAATTGCTAGTATTTTAAGAATTTGACCTGATCCTCAAAATACTTCAGAAGGAAATGTGACAAGTGGTACCACTACGATTCTCCAGAGATTGAAGAGAATGCACTTAACAGGTCAGTGGTGGAAATAACCATAAATGCCAAATTTCATGACTCATGGTATAGTGAGAGGCCCATTACACACGATCATCTCCTTGCCTCTAGAAATCAGAAACTGCTTCACTTCACTTAGAAACCCAAGTTTCCTTTAACAAAAAATAAAAGGAAGCTGTACCGTTACATTTTTTTCACACAGTGCCAAATCATTCAGTCGATCCTGTGAAGAAAAAAAGAAGACAATTTAATTCAGCTAGCTTTAAATAAGGAAAAATAACCCAACATTGGGTCAGTTAGCTGCAATGAGATAAACGCCTCCTCCATCTGACTACTCTCCTTTTTCCTGCTGTCTCCAATTTCATGTGCTTTATTTCTGCTCCCTTAACCTAAAGCTACCATCAACACCACTACTACAAAACAGTAAGAATGAACATGAGCATGTGCCCCTCTAGGCTCTCTGCCTATAGAAATAGGTATTATTATCATTCCCATTTTACAGATGAGGAAATAGCTTTAGCGAATGTTGAGTAAATGGCCCACCGTCACACACTAGGAAGAGTGGAAGAGCAGGGTCCAAACCCAGGGCCGTGCAAAGTTCACATCTTTGAGGAAGTCTCAAATGTTGACCATTTGCTGACCTTCCCTGTAATTAAACTGTTCATTGAAGCGTGACTCCTCCCATGCTCATCTGCATTTCCATAAGGACTTGATTAGAATGTAAACTCCATCAGGGTAGAAATTTGCTCTCTTTTGGTGATAGCTGCATCCCTGTGCTCAGCAGGCGGTAGACGGTCCATGATCAAAGTTGGTTTTATGGGTCTTCCAGCAGGGCAGTGGCACAGGGCCCCCACTCAGAAGGGCTCCACACTTGCTTGGTGTTACTGTTCTGTAGTCAGTAGTGGCTGTATCTTTGAATCTGTGTTTTGTGGATGAAGTCTGATGGAACAGTGGAGCATGGGCGGGGCACTTGGAGGCTCGGCTCAAAAGTGGTCCCTCTTCCCACCACCTCCACACCGGCCGCCTCTCTGGGTTCTTGGCTGCACACTCCCCACCTGTAGTGCTCTGGGTGACAAGTAAGGTAGGTGGTTGGGGTAGGCAGACGGTGACTCTGGCCGAGGCATGGATGCCAAAAGGCTGCCGCTGGGTGCCTGTGCCCTGCAGCATCTACTGGATGGGCAAGGCAGCAGCCACCCCGCCCTGGACGGGCAGCTCCACAGATGCATTCAGTGGGTGACTCCACCATGGCAAGCCTCTCACCACACCTGATCCAGGAACCAAGTGCATCCTGGTGTGGAGGCTGCAGTGCCTTTGGAGGACCTGCCTGTCCCCAGCCAGGGCCCAGCACATCAGACGCAGCGCTACATAGTGAGTCATGGAATGGGGCCCCAGGTTCCCGCAGAGATCAGCATTTCCCCAGGCGCATCCAGTACCCAAGGGAGCACGCCATTAAATGACAAAATTAAATCAGATTAGTTTAAATTAAATTAACAACATTAAATATACACTGTGAGAAATAAGCCCACTGACCCAATCGAAGAAGGGTCATAGACTCTCCATAGACTCTCGGAGCACAGTGAAGCCGAGGCTTTCATCAACGACCTTGCAAGAACGGGTGTCTGATGGACAGGCACACTCAGGGCAGTTACAGCAGGCAATTTATCTCTTAGCGTGCAAGCCCCTCCCGTGGTTCCTCATTGGCTGAGTACGACAGAGGTTACAGCCTTACCCGGAAGTCGCCTATGCCTACGTGAGGCACAAAGTAGTCTGATTGGAACAAAGGTACATTACTTGAGGTGACACAGAGACTCCAGTTCTTTGGTGCATGCTCGTTTGCAAAGCCCGCAAAAAATAAGCCCATGAAATGGAGAAGGGGGAAAAAGAACGAGGAAGTGAAGTGTCTAAGTGTTTGGGACTCCACTGTTGGGGGCTGGGGTGTTCGTACGTATTTCCAACAGGTTGTAAACCTATTGTTAACTAGACAGCACAGGTTTTATTTGGTATTTCTGAAAATGAGTCATCTCACTGACTTCTCACACACATTAAATAAAACACCATGACATTTCAAGAGAGAAACCACAAAAGAAAAGGTTTAATATTTTAGTGTTTTTTAATCGCATTTTTTTCCTGCGTTTTGGATGGGGGGCCACACATTTTCATTTTGCAAAGGGCCTCACAAATTATGTAGCTGATCTTGTCAAGAGTTATGTATTATATATTAATAATTTGGACTCTCGGAAATCAGAACTTTTAGGTCTCAAAGGAATAAAGCATGAAGATCAAGAAACCGTGGCATCTTGGACTGGAAGTTTTTCTTTCAGATGATATTCCTAATATCATGGATGTTGGGGACAACGGATAAGACAATATGGATATTGGGGACAATGGATAAGAAAATAGTATATACCCAAGAACTTCTTGGCAATCAGAGCTAGCATAGGCCATCTACAGACACCTAAGTGAAATCTCCCACATGATAACTGTGGCTTCCATAGGCAAATTAACCAGTAGACATTTATTATTTAGCCAGTAAGGTCTTTGGGAGTCAATATGATTGCTTTTTGGTATGGTCGTGCCATTTTCTAGTTGAGACCCATTTCCCGTGACGCCCTATTGTCTCACATTTGACTGCTTTTCAAATATTCTCACGCTTGCACGTGTGAAGCCTGGCCCCTGGAACATTTGTGTGTTTTACTCCTTTTTCCAGTATCACATGTGGGAAGATCTGTCACACTTCCTTTTAGGGCTCCAATTCTATGAATCTGTTACCAAAGAGAGTTCGCAAACACCATTATATATCTGAGGGATGTAATTATTTATTGTGGGGTGTGATATTTTTATATTTCCCTCTTCGCTACTGGACTATGCACTTTATGTAAGGACGCATGCATTATTCATGGTAGTCTAACTCCTGAAACAAGCCTCAACTCTCACAGTGGCTTAAAATAATAAGGGTAGGTTTTTTCGCACTCATGTCTGGTCCAGTGGGAGTTAGTCAGGGCTGATATACTCCCCACAGTCATTTAAGGTCTCAGGTTCTTCCATCCTGTGATCTCCTCATCCCCTCGGTCCTCCAAATCTTCTACTAGTTTATTAGCATTTGGCTGACAGACAAGGAAAAATAGAGCCTGTTGGGGGATTGTGAGAGAGGTTTTTAGGGGTCAGGCCCGGAAGTGACGTACATCACTTCCACCCACATTCTACTGGCTTACACCATCACCTGACTCTACTTAACTGCAGGGAAGGTTGCCAGGCCTTTTCCTGGTAGTGAAGTCCTTTCTGAAATTCAGATAGGCATGGGATTTAAATATTTAAATACAGGGAATGGTCAGCGAATGGTCTGTTTTTGAGCCTGTCATCTACATTTGAATTTAGCCTACCCTAAAGTTAAATCCCACCCTGCAACTTTACTAGCTGTATAATCAAGGCAACTTACTTATTTAATCTTCTCTTAGCCTGTTTGCATCTAGCTTTGTGCCTAGAAGAGAAAGAAATAAACTTTACTGGGATTGTTTTTTGTGGTTATGGTGAAGACTGTGGTATTTTCTTTATGTGTGTGATGACTGGCACCTCTGGAAGTATTCAAAACATATTTTCCAAATATAGAAATAAATGAAGTGGGTTCGCTAGGATGGGGTGGGCTCTGGGAGCAAAAGGAAAATTCTGATCTGGGTGGATTTAAAATGAGAGGAGGAGTGTTATTTAGAAAAAAAAAAAGAATTATTCCAGGAGATGACTGGAATTATTGATTTGTGTTTGTCCTCTGATCCAGTGACTAAGTGGGTAATGTCGTATTCACACTCAACTTTCTCTACCCCCATTTATTTTTCTTCTTTTAGTGAATTGCTTCTTCCCTTATTAGACTCCTTTCTTCTTATATTTGTCCATTCTCCAAAGAATGTGCCAAAGGTTTTCCAAATTCTGATCCTGCTCTTTCCGGGGTGTCATCAGTTGCCTTAAAAACACTCTGCAAGACATTAGTGTCTCAGCAGAGCATAATAAACTTCAGCTTGGCTTTAGGACAAAAGCAGTGCCACACAATGACGCATCTTCCATAAAATAAGCTGTCCCCTAAACAGGGAGAATATAAATACAGCACACATTATCGTAGTAGCAGATATTCATCTCCACCCACAAACTCAAATGTGCCAGAATTATACCATTGGCATTTTCTCATTTCCTTTAAATCAACTTCATTTTTTTTTTTTCTCTAAGCTCCCATCCCACCTGTCTGGGGCAGAATTTCATTTTAGACATTAATAGAGCCTGAATCTGTCCAGAATCTGGGTTGGAGCCCAGAACCAGGAGAAGGTCCTCTAATGTCTCGTTTGTCCCGGTTCATCCTGAGTTCCTGTGTTGCCCAAACCAAAGTCCAGATGTTCTTGACTTCCCTGACATGTATGCGCTCAGTGCCTCAGTGGTCCAGCATCCCAGACACTATGTGGCCATCCTGTGTGAGGCTTTTCCTACGTGGAGGTATTCAGGAAGTCGAGATTAGAAGTTAATGGTGGATAAGAATACAATCAATGATTATTAGTAAAGTTTGGTGTCACTCTCTTGATTACTGCTAAGGAACTGTCAGTTTTACACAGATTGCTTTGGCAACATCAGTGCAAATGTCAACATAGTGACAATCTAGGGGCAGACCTCAGTGATATTAATCTTGCTAAGGGATACTTCTAAGGAAACAAATTCCATGACACCTAAGAATCTAAGTTCACACCAATGATGAGGAGTCTGAAAATAAGCTATATGATGTTAAAGCAGAGAAACCCAAAGTTGATTAGGACGGGGTAAACTCAAGCCCAACAAACAACAACAAACCTTAAGAACTTTTAACCCAACATCTAAACCTGGATTCAATTCTCCCACTTGCTTTTCTGCTCTATTTTTTATCCATCTGTCGTAAGAACTATAATTACGTAATTATATCATATTATTGTCACCTAATCTAATTAGAGTGGTCAATCTAAACACGGAAGTAGCAGGAATAGACTTCTTAAGTTAAGACATGACTTTCTTTGTGCACAAAACAAATATGGCCATTCCACAAAGAATTAAGCTTGAATTTCTTGAGGATGTTGTACTTTAATAGTTACCAAATATTGTGTAACAGTCCCACTAAGAAATTAGATTTTACACCCTGGGTCACTGGGAAATAGGAATAATAACAACAATACTTTATGTGTGTAGCAAAGCAACTATATGTCAGCCAGTTAGATTATCATCCCAGCCCAGAATAATAGGGATAGAATAGCTTATTATTAATCCCATTATGCAGAAAGGAACACTGAGAAATTATGTGATTTGCCCATGGTCATATATTATTAAGTGGAAGAAATGGGACCATAACTCAGGCTATTGTCTAAAAAGCCTTTAATCCTTTCTGTTCTCTGTTTACGTGCATTTTGATTCTGTTAAATTATATTGTTTTTATTTTCCCATTAGCTCAAGGACAACATCTTAGTAGAACATCTGGATTTAATATTCTTTCCACAAACTCTTCAGAGTATATTCATTTGAATGAAGGGCTTTTGTCAACAGTTAACCCTTCAGACAAAAAAGCAAAGACCGACTGTACAGATTTAAAATACATTTTATAGTAGTCAGGGAATTGAATTTACTTTCTAATTCTGTGGAATGAATTATTTATAGTCAAGATAGACTGCTAGATCAACCTTTATCTGTCTTTAAGCACCAGACATTTCCAGAATCCAGAAGAAGGGGTCAGTCACTGAGATGGTTGGTTTATGTCGTAATCCTGACCAGGCATCATTAGAATGGAGAAGATTTAGGAAGTCTGGGATTCCAACATATTTGCAGGACCAGGCAAAGACCTGGAGTCTGAGCATAGTAAGTAGGCCAAGGGAATATCATTCTTCTGATGAGAGGGAGGGCAGAGGGGCAACACAGGAATTCTAAGATAGGTCTACAATACGGGCCCATCACAGGGGATGGGACAGCAAGATGTGTGGCACAATAGGAAAAGGGCTCAAGACAGAGATCTTGGCTTGAAGTTACATTCTATTATACAACATAGCCAGTAGGTGTTTGAACCAAAATTACAACGTAGGCAATCCAGCTCCAGAGTCCTGAGGCACTTAAGGTGTCCTTGGTAAGGACATTTAGAGAAGCACCGATTGAGTCCTACAGGGGAACAGAAGGAGGGAGAGAGGCAGACAGATACCACTCTGACCAAAGGGAATAAGGAAAGCTTCAGAGAATAAGGAAGGCTTCACAGAGAGGTGCATTTGAATAGGCTTCGATATTGGGGAAAATTCTGATAGCCAGAGAATAGAATGTGAGTGATGGAAAAACCCACCTAAGATGGTTTAGGCAGAACAAAAGTGTTCTGACGTACATGTCTGAAAAATCTAGTCATAGTTCTGGCTTTCAGCTCAGCTCGATCAGGGCTCCTGTTGGCATTGTAGGGGAGGAAAAGAAAATTTTTCTGTTACTTTCCTACTTCCTATGTTCTCTGGCTGGAGCCCTACAAATTAGACTGACAAAAAGCAGATTAACAAGAAAAAAAAAAAACCAATTAATATGTGCAGCATGCATGTACATAGAAGAAACTCCGTGACAAGTAACTCAAAGTGGTGGTTAGAACTTGGGGCTTATATAGCATCTTAACAAAGAAGAATAAATTTGTACAGAAGTGATAAGAGAAAGGAAAGGGTTTTAGGCTTCGAGGGCAGCCAACGGTGGGAAGGTAAATCTATGGGGAAAATTAACAGAGGAAGATTTGTTCGTGCTGGTTCATCTTGGTGCCAACTTCCCATCTACCTCATTGCCATAAAACTTCCCCAGGAGAGGACAGTCCTCATTTCTCAGAAGTGTCTGCTTTTAGTCAGATGATGGGCGTTCCAAGAACGCTTCTTTCTGCATCTGTTGATTCTCATTTTCCTCCAACTCAAAATGATCCCTTTACCAAAGTGACATATTTCGGGATGGAGTGTTTGGATTTCCTGCAGCACCTTCAGGACCTGGTTTCTCTAAGCTCTGTCTCCGGGACTGTATTTGTAACTACTGGCCCGGACTTTCTTCTGTGTGAAGGAGCTTACGTTTGATCCTGAGGAGAGACGTTTTTGTGTGGAGATAATGCATCAGTTGCCTGTATGTTGGCATGTCTGTATTTAGGCGTCCGAATTTCCCCTCATACTTGCTTTAGCATCATGCTACTTTAGCCTATATGACTGTGTGGGTACATGGGGACTGAATCTGTATGACCAGGAATCAGTCTACAAATGGCTCACCAATGGAGAATGACTTCAGAATTCCTATCCCCCAAGAGGAAGCATATTTACAGCCATCCAGTGGGAAACCAAAGGACATGTCTCCGAATTCTGGAGGTCTTCGAGTAGGAAGGCAGACCAAGTAATCAACACTTGGGATAAATTTGCAGTTAAAGCAAAAGAGCCACTTGTTTGAGATTTGAGTTTCAGGGGTTGAAGTTAGGCTTTGTGAATTTAGATTTGTTGAGTTAAAACCAAACAAAATAAAACAAAACAACCTGTTTTGTATGGCCAGATTCTACAACTAGTTTCTCTGTGCTCATTTTGCACACAATGATTACCTAATAAAAGCCGATTAGTCCACCCTAAAGAGCCTTGATGGCCCTAATTGTTTTTTCTCCAGCAGCAGAGCAGTTTCTGTCTCATTTACAGAGAGGAGCACCAATCTACCAAAATGTTCTCATTCCACAAAAAAGGAGCCGCTTAAATGCCCAAGGACTCTACCAAGTGCCAATGCAAACCAAGGAGGAAGAAATGACTGGTCACTATGGAACCACAGTGACGAGTGACTTGGAGGCTTCCTTCAGAATTTCAGCACTTGCTTCCCTTCTTCCTATAATAGAAGTCTGTCATCTGACACTATGATGAATTCCTTTTAACAATAACCAGAGCCCAGTGCCCAGCTCCTGAACAGTTTTCTCCCTCATCTAATGGTTAGAATTGCAATTTATTTGTCATCCTGACTGTTTCAGGATCTCTGCCACTGCTGTGTCCGCAGAGTTCCAGGGAGGTTGATGGCTGAGGGGGCTGATTCGAGACTCATGAAACCTGGATTTCCAGAACTGATTCCCAGTTCGACCACTTACCGTCTCTGTAAACGTGGCAAGTGCTGTACTTCTCCAAGCCTCAGTTTACCCAAATATAAAATGGACATCACAAGAGTACCCAATTTATAGAGTATCGTGTGAGAGTTATTAAATAATACGATGTGGATAATAATATGCCACCCAAAAATACAGTATTTTGGCAGAAGGGTTATTTTGAACTAAAGGAATTGAGAAACCATAGACGCAGAACACAGCTTTCTACCTTCGCCCTGCCTTGCCTCAAAGCACAGCGTGAATTTCCCTTTGCCCTGGCCTCCCCCCTGCTCCTCGCTCTAATACCAGGAAGGGCAGAATGACAATCATCGGAGACAACTCAAGACTCTTATCAGCCTAGAGATGGCACTGAGAGGAATCTGCATTTTAAACCTGCCTCAAATGAACAACCCTTATCTTCCCTTAGTTTCCCACATATATTTAACTCCCCACAAGCTCAGAAGCTCAGATTCTTTTTCTTTTGTCGCATCCCGTCTCCGCATTTATCACTCTTCGTTAAAATAGTACGTAAGCCTTCCGGCCTCTTTGGACTTTTCACTTCATTCCTGTCAGACTTGCCATAGTCATATGAAATAAACCTTGTTCTCCTGCCAATCTGCCTCTTATCGCTCTATTTTTCAGGGCCTCTGCCCCTCAACTTAAGAGGGTAAATGAAAAACTGTTTTATTTTCTGGCCCCAACAAATATCACAGATTCAAAAGCCTTGCTTATATCCTAGCACACCACATGCCCAACTAATGCTGGTGGTTTCTTCAGGCTCAAGAAATGCAAAACATTGGATGTTACAAACATTACTCTCGATTCATTTCTGGCAAACACCACTTCTTCCTAAAGGTGGTTCCCAGTGAGCCTCAACAGCCTCTGAAGCCACTTATTATTATCCTTTTCACAACGTTATTCGTATTTAACACTTACTGGGAGCTCAGTGTGTGCCAAGCCACCAATGCGAGCTAAGCACTATTACTATCCCTGTTTTCCAGATGCGGAATCCAGGGCTCCAGGATGCAAAATAATGGTTACGTGGCCTGAGTGGCTGATTATTGTGTGACGCTACCTCCCTCAGGATGAGGTTGAGGATGGAGAGTAGAAGAAAGGAGGTGCAAGATAAGGATCCTTAGAAATGATCTCTTGCTAAACAGTGCCTTGCATGTGGCCGCTACTTAGATACTTGCTGAATGAATGGATGATTGACCAAATATAAAATTGAGTGAGCAGCCAAACAGGCCAGTCCTCCTGACCACAGCTCTTCAGCCATTTCGATATTAGCAGAAAGGGCCAACCCCCCACCCCCCCGAACTTTATAAATATTGATTTCCCATCCATTTACCTTTAAGGCATCTTCTCTCGGGTAATCACATCACATTGCTCTGTGTGTCACATTGTGTTTTACATTTTTCTCTTCTCTTCCTCCTCCCCCTGTATAATCTAGAGGACAGACCAGCTGGCTACGTAGATTAAAATCCTTTTCTGCCCCTCTCTTAGCGCAGCTCTGTGGCTTGGTTTTATTAGCAAGACCGAATGGAGTGTTTTTGAAACAGCAGTGAAATCTCTTGGAACAAAATGAGATCGCTCCTGCAACCATTCTGCCCCAAAGCATATTTATAAGCAAGTAAGTTCCATGTTGTTCCTTTCACCTTCTCTTTCCCATCAGCCAGGCACTGAGCTCTGGAAGATTAGATTATTTTAAAACTATTTGAATAACATTAGCTATCACTGTGTGCTAATTTCTCTGGGCCAAACGGTTCAGGTTCAGTCAGATTAAGGGCTTCCATTAGCAGTTAAGTCTTCTCTGTCCTTGACCCTGTAATTAAGACAGATGAGACTGTGACCCCTGACTGCATTTCTACATAGTTCAGAATTCAGTCCAATTGCCTGAGGAACCTCTATAAATATTCATAGAAAACCCCAAAGTTTCTTCCAGGTCTTTAGAGAGCAATTTCAAACAAGATATGGCTTTGCTTATGGTCCACAGGCCTGAGTCAGATTCCCCTTCGGCCATAACTTGGCAAATTACATTCTAGTAGGAAGTATTGCAGGTTCAGTGAGCTGAGATAGATCATCCAACACGGTAATACATTCACTCCTGAATGTCCTCAGAGTGGGGAAAGGATGGCCACGTAGGCAGTATCATCCTTAGAACTGGGCAACTAGGTTCCCCCCTCCCCCCGCGCCCTAGGTCCTTCCTTTTGCAAAACCCTTCCCACATAGTGAGGAGACCCTAAAGTCAAGGAGACAGGTCCTCTCTGAAGTCAACCTCCCACACGTAGACCATCCTCATCAAATGGCCTGTAGCAAGCAGCAGATCTTGCTTGGGCTTCTGTCTTGGGTCTGTCCTCCCAAAGGTAGCCATTACTCTACGCACACCCCTGGGCCCTTGAGATGACCAAAGAGTGGCGATTGGGCAGGCAGGGACTGGGGCAGACCTTGGACTTGGTGACTGGGGTGTCCTCATGGATGCTCACATGGCCCCTAATGTGAACAATAAAGCCATCGATGGGAAGAAAAGGGGAATAAGACATAAGCTTGAGTCCTCCATTTATACTTCTGTCCTGGGCTCTGCAAATGGCAGGAGTAGGCCTGTAGGCAGAAAGGGAGTGAATGAATCCCCTCAAATGTATGTGCGGGTTAATTAATTTGATTTTGTTAGAGCACCATAACGTAGCAGCTCTTTGGTTGTCAGCCTCATGTAAACCCACCTCTCAAGCAAGTGGCATATAAACCAAAGGCCAGGGACGCTTGGGTGGCTCACTTGGTTAAATGTCTGACTTCGGCTCAGGTTTGTGAGTTTGAGCCCCACATTGGGCTCTGTGTTGACAGCTCAGAGCCTGGAGCCAGCTTTGGATTCTGTGTGTCCCTCTCTCTGTTACTCCCCTACGCGTGTGTGTGTGCTCTCTCTCAAAAATAAATAAACGTTAAAAAACAAAACAAAAAAACCCAAAGGCCAGTTCATTCACAATGAGAACCAAAGCGTCCAGGCAGACTGGGATGTTTATGTCAGTTGATCAAATATTTGCTCCCTATAGGAAACTCTATATGGAAAACCAGATTATAGTCAGCCATGTTCTTGGCAAATGTGGAGTCAGAGGAAGGGGAGTTAAGAGCAAGGCCTGTGCTTCAGATTGAAGCTTTGCTTTCCCTGCTTGGAATTCATGGCTTTTAAAATGAAAGTTTCAGAGGATCCTGGGTGGCTCAGTGGGTTAAGTGTCGACTCTTGATTTTAGCTCAGGTCATGATCTTACAGTTCATGGGATCAGCCCTGCATCTAAGCCCTTCTGTACGGACAGTGAAGAGCCTGCATGGGATTCTCTCTCCCTCTCTCCCTCTGCCCTTCCTCCTCCTCTTCCTCTTCCTCCTCCTCCTCCTCTCTTTCTCTCTCTCTCTCTTCTCCCTCTCTCAAAAATAAATAAATAAATGAAAAAAATAAAATAAAATGAAAGTTTCAGAAAGAAAGTCTCAATTCATGTTGTATTGGACTAAATACCAGTGACAAGCCTGGAAGAAAGTTTAGGAGTCTCCACTGGTCATGAGAAGACTGACCACTTTATAAATCTTTTCAGTTAGTCCCATCCCTAGCAGGGACATTAACAGGGAAACTGAAACAGAGAAATTCTCAGTTTTTATTAAAATTACTAACCAGCATTTCGCTTTCATGCCCTTGGCTTACCATCTGCAGTAACTTGCACTGGTTATTATAAATATGTTTTTCTATATCTTGGGTTTCAAAGCGAGAGTGCAACAGGAATGCTTTTCGAGCTTTCCATCATCCCTTCCCTGCCAGTTCGTCCATTCATTATTACCTCTCCTATTTTTTTCCATCATGAATACACTTTAATCCCCATCACCCGTTTCATCCATCTCCCCACCCACCTCTCCTCTGATAACCATCAGTTTGTTCTCTATAATTCAGAGTCTGTTTCTTAGTCTCTTTCTCTTTTCCTGGGGAAAATAGGCTTTAAAAGAATCAGGGAGGATTAAATGGAAATCCAGTGAAGATCAGTGTGTGTGTGTGTGTGTGTGTGTGAGTCTGTGCGTGCTTGTTACTCCTGGGGATGTGTGTAATTGCGTGCATGCCTGTGTGTGGTTGCACAGGCTTCGATCCCTTTATGCTTGGTACTCCGGGGGATCTGTTCAGAGGCTGGAATGCAACCGCAGGCAGATGCTTGTCTTTTCTCAACAGTGGCAAGGAAAGGAGAAGGAGGAAGACACAGCCATAAGGGCCTTGCTGGCAAAACACGGGGTGAGTGATTTCCAGGTTTCATGAGCCAATTAATACATTTCTGAATGAAATAGACTTTTAGGCTGTCCAGATGTACATGTCATCTTTATGAAGAGAATGGAAAACCCTCCCAGTGATTCTAAAGCTATCTATCCCCTGACTTGGTATCGACATCCATGTTGTAGTAAGATTTTATAGCAGGCAGCATCTAAAGATCTCAGAAAATCCTTTCTAGATGATGCCATCCTCATGGTTGCCTCTCGCCTTTACTTATGCTGTTCTCTCTCCTTGCCATCTCTAAGTCTGACTTACGAAGCTTAGGTCATGGTGATGTCTCGTGTTCTGCTGTGCAACGAGGTTAGGCAGGAGCCGGAGGGAATCAATCCGGATAAATACGCTGCCTGAAGATGTGCTGTTAGTGGAGACATCTGTCGACCACAAGTCTGGCAAATTCTGGTCACTGGCCTGATGAAGTAAGGGAAATGTGTACCTGGGGGAAAATGTCCCCACTGCCGTAGGAAACAACAACAATAAAACTTAGAGAAAGTGCAATCGTTCTTCTAAGCTCGGCAATGATGACGTTGCATTCAGAATAATGAAAACAGAACATAAACTTACAGAATTTTGGTATGAACATATTGCAGGATGAAATGGAAGGCAGTTGAGCTAAATCTTCATCTACTGTAATGTCTAAAATTGATGGACAACAGCAGCATAAGCATATTCTTTAGAAGCATGGGCCTCGTTCAAGAACAAAGAGCTTAAAAGAGCAGAAAATAGTTGCCACTGGACAGTGAAATGGGTGCGTAGGAGAGAACCATGGCCTCAGCGATGAGCTTACTGGTCCCATTCAACTTCTGAAGTCACTTGCACATGTTGCTCTGAGAAAACCACATTTAGAAACATTGAGTTTTGAGGGTGCCTAGGTGGCTCAGTCACTTAAGCATCTGACTTCGGCTCAGGTCATGGTCTCATGGTTCGTGAGTTCGAGCCCTGCATTGGGCCCTGTGTTATCAGCCTAGGATTCCCTCTCTCCTTCCCTCTCTCTCTCTGCCCTTCTCCCACTGGCTCACACACTCTCCTCTCTCTCAAATATAAACTTAAAAAAATTTGAATTTTGTCCAATTCCATAACTCAGTGCATTGGGAGGTCAGTATCACTAATTCCTCCTTCCCTGTATAAAGAAAAAAGATCACAGTTTTTCCCATCTTGCACATTCCTCAATTTGGAGCCCTTTATCCTGTGCAATCCAAAAACACTGTAACTGGGGCAGTGAACTCCCCTGGGCTAGATTGTCTATGAAGGTCTATTTTCAACATGTCTGGGTTTTCTGCATGCACAGGCTTCACATACAGGAGCTATTGTTGAAGGAAGAATTATTTGATAACATTGAAATAATTTGCAGTGAGACAAATATTTGAAATAAGAGGCTTAATTTTTAAGGGAATGTGCCCCCTAGATTGCTGCCAACGAGCATAAATTTGCATTCGGCACGAAGAGGAAAACAAAGTAGTGAAATGTTAAGCAACCCTTGGTTTGTAAATTTGGGGACTAGTCCCTTGGGAGTTTATACAATTCCTCTTTTGAGGTCATTTGCACTTCTTCATTGTTTATTTGCACATACCTGGCTTCACTCAAGTAATAAAAGATTTTTATTTCTTCTGCTTATCCCTTAGTTATATGCCAGGTGCCTTGCCTGAAACTTGAAGACTGGGGCGAGATTGCTCCAAACAAAAGTAGTGAAGTTCAGAGCCAGAGAATTCTCTGGACACAAAGGCTTTGCAATAGAGAACTGTACAATGCGGCCGGCGGGTCAGCTGCAAACCGATGCCCCTGCCCCGCAGCCCAGGGTAACTAGATTCCTTACCGTCCTTGGGGACAGAGATGCCCACAGCACTAACTTCAGCCAGGTAAGCGATGCTGATTCTAAACCCAACGGTCTCTGGGTGGGGTTGGAAACGTGTGCGTGAGAAGAGCAACCCCACGCACGAGGCTGTGCGAGCACTCTTGACCTACACGCCAGGTACCCCGTCAGCCGGTTCTGCGGCCCCCGCAGCTCAGCTCCGGGCTTCATGCCTTTCTGTCCACACTGCAGGGCCCTCCATGCCAAGAAGACAAATGGAGGAAGAAACTGACCCCAAGTTACTCATTTGGTGATGCTTGCCACCCAAGGAACCGTGTGGAATATCAAAACCCCGTTAAAAAGCCAGAGTGGCAGTGAGTGTGGTGATCATTTGCTCACACTCTCCAAAATAGAACAGAAATCGGCGGGTCTGTGTTTGGTTAGCAGCTCTCCGACTTCCCATTTTATAACAGAAGTCTAGCCATCAACCAGTAAATGTCTGCTGCATAGCAAGAGCCTCATGATTGTTTCCTAATGAATGTTGAAATAGCTTGAGCTTTTCAGGCCTCTGTGGCTCTACCTTAAAATTCAGGAGGTTGGTATGACTGGTAATTATGATGCTCATTAATATTTATTGAGCACTTACTATGTGCTGGGCATAGTTGTGAATTAAATATTTTAATTGTCACAAAAACCATATTATCTTCTTTTAAGCTACAAGGAAATCAAAGCACAGAAAAGTTAAATGACTGAGCCAAAGTTACTCATTTGGTAAGAGGCAGAACCAGGATTCAAAACTCCCAGGACACCTGAGTGGTCCAGTCAGTTACGTGTCTGACTCTTGATTTCAGCTCAGGCCATGATGTCACACTTCATGAGTTTGAGCTCCGCATCGGGCTCTGAGCTGACAGTGAGGAGCCTGCTTTGGAATCTCTCTCTCCCCCTCTCTCTCTCTGGCCCTCCCCTACTTGCTCTCACTCTCTCTCTCTCTCCCCCAAAATAAATAAATAAACTTTTAAACCAACTCCCAAGCCCCTCTGTTTACCCATTATGCTTTTGTCAACTTCTAGCATATACTATTATTCTTATTCTGTTGTTATTATCAATAGGAAGATGTCTAATCTCTCATTGCAATTCTCCATATACTGCCTGTTTTACTTACCATAGATCAGCCCTCTATGTATCCATCGATACTTGAGCCTCCAAACATCACTGAAAAGCCTATATTTATGATTCAGATATGAGAAACCAGGAATTTTAGACCTACCCGTGGATAAAGTAGGAAGTAGGAAGGGATAGCATGCAGGATGACAGAGTCACCAACCAAAACATGCTAACAAGCAAAGAGCAGCTTTTTTTTTTTCAGTTTCTTTAGAGAGAGAGAGAGAGGGAGAAAGCATGAGTCAGGGAGGGGCAGAGAGAGAGAGAGAGAGAGAAAGAGAGAGAGAGACTCCCAAGCAGGCTCCGCACTGTGGGGGCAGAGCCCCTCAAACCCACAAACGGTGAGATCGTGACCTGAACCGAAGTCAGACACGTAACTGACTGAACCACCCAGGCGCCCCAGGATCAGATTTAACAATTCAAGGACTAGGAACACACGGCGGTGTGCTGCAGAACCAGCTCTCTGAAATCAAAAGCCTTGATGCATAGTGACCCGGGTGACGTCATGGGTGGAGGGTCACAGTCACGTGAGAGGAAGCAGTGGACTTTTGGATTTAGATGACTGTATATAGGTCCTACTGATTGCATACCCTAAGCAATCCTGTTTTCCTCACTGAAGCTGCTTCCACTTCTGTAAAATGGGGATGTGTCCAATACCTTACAGGCCTGTCCTAAGGATTGAATGGGATGACATAGGAGAACCCTTGGCAAATTAAAGATTTGCCACTCAGAGTGGGTCCCCAGACCAGCAGCATCAACATCGTGCAGGACTTAATAGACAGGCAAGTTCTCAGGCCCCACCCCAGATCTACTGAATCAGAACAAGAATTTCAAGAGGATCCCTTCATCATATGCACATTAAAGTTTGAGAAGTCCTGCTCTGGGGCACTAAACGCAGCCAGTTATTCGAGCTCTGTTTTCCTTTCATATACTGCCAGTGAAATACAACATGGCCAACTTTAAAGGACGGGGCCTTCTTAAAGGTTCCCATATGCTCTTCCCGGATCCCACTGAATTCAGCAGGTATGACCGAGCAGGTTACTCCTGGCGAGCATTTCCCTTTGCTCAGGATAGGCCCACTTGAGAGAGAGAGAGACACTGCCTTATATAATCCTGGGCGATTTTTGAGGTGAGGGAGCCAATAAAATGCAAATGCACGTATACAAAATCGTCTCGGCCCTGGGAAAGTTGGTTAAATACGAGACTGAATGTAAGTTGCAGCCGAAGTGGAGTTGAAGTGGGTTTTAATCTTTCCCGTTCAGGTTCCTTGGGAGCAACAGCTAAGGGAAGCAACTCAGAGTGGGAGGGTGCTTTTGAAAACATTTGCGTTTTGTTAGACCCCTGTTGTGTATGAGAGACACATAAAAGATGCTTCATCAACACCTGGTAGACTGGGTTGAATACTCTTATCAGCTTCCTGTGAAAAGATCCTAAATACAATTGTGAGCCTGTGCCGACATGGGGGTGTTAGACAGATAGAATATAAGGACCCCTTGATGTTTGGCCAGTAATGGGGTTTAGGATACACTACCCTCAAATATGGCATCTTGAATATTTTTTTTCCTTTTTTTTTACTGAGGTATAGTTAACATATGACAGTATATTAGTATCAGGCACACAACATAACGACCCAATATTTGTATATATTGAGATATGATCCCCACAATAAACCTAGTTAACATCTGTCACCACATACAGTTACAGGATTTTTTTTCTTGTGATGAGAACTTTTAAGATCTACTCTCTTAACAACTTCCAAATATACAACACAGTATTATTGACTACAGTCACCGTGCATCCCCGTGACTTACTTATTTCATAACTGGAAGTTTGTGCCTTTTGACTCCCTTCACCCATTTTGCCCACCCTCAACCCCCAGCCTCTGGCAACCACTATTTCTATGCAGTAGAGGAAACAGCCACCTCTCATGTTCTTGAAAGAGTGGCCTCGAGTAGGAGATAAGCCTTGTCGTTTGACCCTGACCTATCTTCCTAGCTATTAGCTGTCTCTCAAACTTCTGTGATTGTCCAAGCAGCCTATTTTATTTTTAATAGCTCCCAGTAGTTGAGGATGTGCCAGGACCCATCAGTGTCCCAAGGGGAGAATCTCAATCAGCACCTAGATTCAGGCTGATTGGAAGTTGGACCCCCAGGCTTCTGAAGAAGGCAAATATATACATTCCACAAACATAAGCCTAGCTGGCCCCCAGAGCCAGGTGATCTGGTGGTGTCCAGTGTCCCCTTGCCAGCAGTCACAAAAACCGAGACTCCAGACAAGCATACAAGCTCATTTCTGAGCTATCAGTGGGCTGTAGAGGGAGAGTGCAAAAATGGCGCCCCTTTGGCTACACTCCCTGAGAGCACTTCTGTAGTCTCTAAATGTGTGCCAAACCTGAAGCCTCCCCCTAAAACTGAAGCTCCAGGACTAGCAAGTAGGTCTCTTTCACAGAAAGGCTGGGGTTGTGTTTCAATCTGCTGTCTGGATAGTGCCCTGGGGGTGGTGGCCTGCCAAGAACGGTCTCTCCCATTGTTACAGGCTTGTCGGACCCAGGAACACATCCCCCTTGGCCACCAGAGCCAGGCCATCAAGGGGCATCTCTTAGGCAGCAGCCACAAAAACCAGGGCACCAGGGAAGGGTATAAACTCTTTTCTGTAAGATAGAGGGGAGTCAGGGCAAGACAGAGGGAGAATGCAAAGATTCTGTTCACCAAGAGCCCCTCTGAGACCTTTCCGTGTGCCAAACCAGAAGCCTGCCCCTCAGTCCAAAGTTCCTGGAAAAGCAAATATGCCTCATTCTCAGAAAGACTGGGGTGTGTTTCAGTCTGCTGTCTGCGGAGTGCCCTAGGAGTAGTGGCCTGCCAAGAACTGTCTCCCCCATTGTTACATCTTATGGGACCCAGGATCACACACCCCCCCAACCCCTGCACGGCTTCCAGATTTAGGCAGTCACGGGACATCTCCTAGGTGGCAGCGACGAAACCCAGGTCACCAGATGTAAAAACCAAGGCACCAGACGCTCCCCTTTTTCCCTCTGTGAGATACTGGCCCTTGAGAGTGACAGGCAGAGAGCATAAAGATGGCAACTACTGGCTGGAGTGAGACAGAGAGGAAGTTCAAAGATAGGACTCATGGAAAATAAGTTTGAAAAAAGAAAAAGAAAAAAAGAGGAGGAGGAAGGAGGGAAGTTTAAGAGAGAGATAGTGATTGCCAGCTTCAGCAAGGAAGAGGGAGCGCATGGAAGATGGCCCCTGCCAGCTGGAGTATAGAGCCCACACCCAAGGGAAAGGAAAAAAAAAAAAAAAAAAAAGATGGTGCCTGTTGGCTTTAGCAAGGCCGAGGGAAAACACCAAAATGGCATCCAACAACTTCTTTCCCTGGAGGGTATTCTTGCAGGCTCCTACCACCTTAGACCAACACTTTAAAATTAAGAAATGAGTTTCGCATAATGTTTGGGCACTTTTCAGAGGGCTGCTTCTGCACTGGCCCAGGATCGGGTGAGTCAACACACGATCCCTTTAAGAGACTCGGTTTGCCATAGCCCTGCAGGTCTGGTGGATAGGCACCCTGTCGGTCTTCAATGCCAGATATTTTGGGGGCTTGTCTCTCAGATGCTGATTTTAAAAGTTGGGGTGCCAAATGTAGGGTATGAACCCTTTGATCCTTAGGGAGAAGCCCCAGGTTTTGAGTTCCCAACCAATTGGGGGTTGCCATCTTGAACCGAAACCCCCTATTGAATACTTTAAGCTGAAGGAGTTGGAGAAACAGCAAAATGGGCCCCTTCCTATAGTTCTTCTCTTCAGAAACAGATTATAAAATCCCCAATTGAGGGGTGCCTGGGTGGCGCAGTCGGTTAAGCGTCCGACTTCAGCCAGGTCACGATCTCGCGGTCCGTGAGTTCGAGCCCCGCGTCAGGCTCTGGGCTGATGGCTCGGAGCCTGGAGCCTGTTTCCGATTCTGTGTCTCCCTCTCTCTCTGCCCCTCCCCCATTCATGCTCTGTCTCTCTCTGTCTCAAAAATAAATAAAAAACGTTGAAAAAAAAATTTAAAAAAATAAAATAAAATAAAATCCCCAATTGAGAGATCTTCTCCCTGTATCCGGAGGAAAGGAGTGTTCTTATCTCTGAAGACAAAGCGACACCACCAACAAAAATCCGAACGGGCCTCACTAAATTTCCCCCAGTTTACTACACTTACCTCATACTTTTTGGCCTATCATGTTTCTACACGACTGTCCACTTTTCAGCAAATATAGCATAAAAATACTCAGGCTTATCTGTTTCTTTAGGTCTTTATTTCCTTACGAAGGCTCCTGTGTCATGTAAAATTTGCACTAAACAAATTTGCGTGCTTCTCCCCTGATAATCTGTCTTTGTCAGTTTAATTTTGAGACCCAGCCAGGAATCTTAAGTGGGTTCAGGAAAACATTTCACTACCTTATTCTGGCATAGACACACACACACACACACATATTATTCCTTCTTTTCACCACTGTTATCATCTTCTCCATCTTCCAGTCCCCTGGTCAAAAACTAACCATGTGAACACATAATTTTAATAACCTGTCAAAGTGTCATAATGGAAATGGAATGGTGCCATTTGTAAATCACTATTTACCAAAAAAAAAAAAAAAAAAAAAAAAAAAAAATTCTTTGCATTTCAAAAGAGATTTAAATAGATGTCCTAAATTTGGTTTGTTTAAAAAAACAGTCTGTTCCAGAAAGTCTCTAAGACTTGAATAAAAAAATTAAAACACATTAAAGAAGTATTAGTGCGCAGACTTCAATAATTGTGCATTTTTCTAACACTTCAAAGGTCAGAGAACTTTGGGTCAGGGGAGAGAAAATGTCTCACCCGGAGAACATTCCAGTTGGGTTTGTGTGCTTCTCAGGAGCAGTGCTATTCTCCATGTTTTGTTAGTTTGGTTTTGCTCTTGCCACAAAGGAAACAGAAACCAGCAAGCTGCAAGGGTCGGGAGCACGGTCTCCTTGAGACATTAGCCAAGCACCAGTTGGTTTGCATAAGGCATGGAGAGTTGCCTGGGAGGACTTTGTCCTCAAGATCCTTCTGCATCCAAGAGCACAGGAGCTAAGGTAAAGCGGTGTTTGATACATTTGCATTTCTAAAATGTTTGATATGAGTTGCTTTCACTCTGCCTCAGGGGTAAAATTATATAAAGCACTATTTGATAACAGTGGAAAGTCTGTCAGAAGATGTCCCTACATTTGCATGTATTTGTTTACATTTTGGTCTAAAATCTATATTCACTTAGGTTTCAAGCATTTCTGGCTATGGGGTGAGTCCCCAGGGTCTTTTAAATGACAGACCAAAGGTCATGATCTCACAGGGTTTGTGAGTTCAAGCCCTGGGTAGGGCTCTGTGCTGGCAGCATGAAGCCTGGTTGGGATTCTGTCTCCTTCTCTAGCTGCCCCTCTCCCCTTGCTCTCTGTATCTTTGTCAAAATAAATAAAAAATAAACTTAAAAAAAAATGACAGACCAAGGGAAGCAAGGATAGAGGTCCACAAGTTTTAGGTTCTAGGACAAAATGCAGCCTCCTGGGAGGTGTTTCTAATATAATAAAGTCCTTAGGGCACCTGGGTGGCTCAGTCGGTTGAGCGTTTGACTTCGGCTCAAGTCATGATCTCATGGCTTGTGAGTTCGAGCCCCACATCGGGCTCTGGGCTGACAGCCCAGAGCCTGGAGCCTGCTTCAGATTCTGTGTCTCCCTCTCTCTCTGCCCCTCCCCTGTTCTCACTCTGTCTCTCTCTGTCTCTCTCTGCCCCTCCCACACTCATGCGCGTGCTCTCTCTCTCTCTCAGAAGTAAATAAACATTAAAAACATTAGAGGGGCGCCTGGGTGGCTCAGTCGGTTAAGCGGCCGACTTCGGCTCAGGTCATGATCTTACGGTCCGTGAGTTCGAGCCCCACGTCGGGCTCTGTGCTGACAGCTCAGAGCCTGGAGCCTACTTCGGATTCTGTGTCTCCCTCTCTCTGACCCTCCCCCATTCATGCTTTGTCTCTCTCTGTCTCAAAAATAAATAAACATTAAAAAAAATTTTTTTAAAAACATTAGAAATAAAAATAAATAAATAAACACTTAATGTAATAAAATCCAACTTTCAGATCATCCCCTGATCCAACTGGCATGAGTTCAATCAAGGCTGACTCGTCGGAAGAGGAGGCTGCCAAAACAGAGCTGCCTTAGCCCAGGGTCCACGGAGGACAAGCACTGGCATCAGCAGACCCAGCACCTCTGGTGGCCGTGTTGGCAGACAAAGCCCTCAACCCCTCTGCCAAGGCACCGACACTGATGGACAGTAACAGCAGTACCTTCAGCAGCTCCTTGTGGCATCTTTGGTCAGTATCAGTGGGTGAGTCGCTAAATCGGGCAGTGGCAGTGACCAGAGATAACGCCTCAAAGAGCCACAAAAGAGAAAAGGAGAATGGTAACTCACATCACAACTAAGGACCACTGCTGTATATGAATGACATACGCTCACGGACACTGAGAACTGGAGAAGGGGGGTGGTGGGGTGGGAGGGGGGAAGTCCTGCACAACAGGTCACAGCAGGGACAAAGAAACACAATTTTGTGATTGTATTAGTGAACGCTTCCTTCCCTCCTCCTCCCCCACCGCCTGCCCCAAGACTGGTGGGATATAGAAAACAAAGGATAGAACAGAAAAGTCTAAGTTTGTGGAAGCATAAGCTATAAATCTGAGATTCAGCCACCCGTGCTTACAGAAGGCCCAGTGGGCCACTTTATTTTTTAAGTGTATTCATTTTTTGAGAGAGAGAGCATGCACAGGGGAGGGACAGAGAGAGAGGGAGAGAGAGAATCTCAAGCAGGCTCCAAGCTCAGTGCAGAGTCCCACACAGGGCTCGATCCCACAAACTGTAAGATCATGACCTGAGTCAAAATCAAGAGTCAGATGCTTAACTGACTGAGCCACCCAGGGGCCCCCCAGATGGGGCACTTTATAACAAGATACCACTATTGGGTTAGCAGCATTTGCTACTCAAACTTATAAATTAAGAATCAAATTCACAGCCACCTCAGCTGCTGCCAAAACCCCTGCAGCTGCCGCTGACCCCACAGGTGTCCCAGGCACAGGGACCACCTTTACCCAACTGCCGTTCCATGAACATTTGCTAACAGAATCCTCACCCTCGCTCGCTGCTTCGTTAATGGACAGCAGAGTATCGCTCAAGACCCACGGTTCAGATTTTCTTCCTTGATCTTCTCTTTCTGGATCACCACCAACTGTTTCTTTAAAACATTGAGTTAGTACTATTAAATCCTTGAACATGAAAACTAGATGCAATTGTGAGGCTCGAGAAAGGGAGACTAGGTAATTCCACAGTAGACAGAACTGCGCTGAGGAAACAATTTGGATCATAAATGAAAAGTTCTTGCGTTGAAGATTCCACATCTGTCACCTACCAGTTGCATGGTCTCTGACTTACCCTAAGTCTCATGTGAAATGGAAATAGTAATCATTTCTGTGTCTCAGAAATATAGGGACCATAGGGGACAAAGGGGCTATACCCACGATGCTTATGATTCCCTTCCCTTCCACATTCCGTACGTGTGGAATCTATCCACCACCACACCCCGCCTGAGAGGCAGTGCTGCTAACTGCATGACCCTGTCACCTGGCCACAGCTCACTAAAGCCCAGGGGGACAGCTGAGCCAGGCTCGGCCAGTCAGAAATGTGCCTTCCTCATACCTCAGCTCCACTTCCCTTTGGGTGAGCTTCGTACTCAGGCAGGCAGTCCGCCATGACGGTAAGATGGCCCCCAGCAGCTCCAGGCTTACTCCTACCTGCTTAATAAGTCCCACAGAAAACTCCCTCTTTGCTTACAGTTCCGGTCAAACTCCCAGGGATGGTTCTGATCAGCCTGAACTGGATCATGCAGTCACCCCTAAACCAACCACTGTTGCCAAGGAAATGCCATCTTTTCTTCACTCAGGCCTGGGTCACACGTTTTTCCCTGGAGTGAGGGAGTGGTATCGGCCTCACCTGATTCACAGAGATGGAGACCTGGGGGAACAGAGTTGGCCAAAAGAAAATCGGGGCGGGGGTGAGGGGGGGTAGTGTTGCCAAAAGAAGGGGAAAGTCATACCTGGAGAACTTTTAAGAGATAGTCCATGAACACCTGAGGTGGAAAAATGAGAAGTAAACTTTCTTTAGGAAGGAAAACCTCTTTCCTTTAACATGGGCAGAGTGACCAAAAGACTGGGAGGCAGATGGCCCCTAGGGAGCCAGCCCTTGCCCACTGCACTTATCACGCCCCTACCACAGAGAGCTGGGTACCTGTGGATGAGTCAGTCACTGTCCTGAGGCTCAGCCTCCCCACCCACAGTCTCATTGCCAGTTCCCTGAGTCATCCCATGCCCCACCCAGCGTGTTTTGCTTTTCCCACGGTTCCCTCGAATCTCCTGGGACAGATGGCTGGCTGCCGGAGCCGAAGGAAAGAACGGGTGTCTTTTAGAAACAGGAGTGCCTCTCCTGTGAGCAAAGCTCGCAGAAGGGCTGGCTCAGGTGGGTGGGGGTGGTAATTATTCTCTTCGCAGTTCCCGGCGCACTTAAAAATCAGCTTCTTTCTTATAAAGAATTGATTCATAGGCAACCTCTACCTTCTTTTAATTTCTCCGTTTAAAAAAGAAACCAGACACAAAACCAAAAACCATTTGTCATTCTTTCGGAACCAGAACAGCTCAGACTTCTCTTCCTGCTTGAAGCCTTCCACCTTCCTTCCCTTCCATCCTCTTTCTCATTTACCTGAGAGCCAGCCTTATCAGCCCATCCCTGTCTGCTCACAGCACAACATCAATGCCACAGCCACAGGGCTTTTCGTGTGGTGTGATGGCCGTGTGGCTGTCTGGCTCCTCCACTGGGGGGGGGGATGCCTCAGAGAGGTCACCAGTGATGCGCTGCTCCTTTCGTTCCCTAGAGTCTGGCTCATGGAAAGTCCTCCCCACAGGTTTCAGCAAAAGAGTGAAAATGAGCAAGCTGTTAACTGCACTGGGGGCTGAATGTGGGAAAGATCATCTATCGTGGAGTGCCTTCTCAGAGGCAAAGGCGCCCTTCGTGACGTCATGAAGACTTTTGCTTCTTAGCATAATTTTGAGTAGCTTCTCTCTACAGATAATTCCAGAGACTGCTCTTGAGAGCCAAGAATATCCACACTAAAAGGAAATGTTTTTTGGGGACTTGTACAGGATGACAGGCCCGAGGTCTTACAACTCACTTCAGGGGAAAACTGCAGCAGCCTAATTACTGTCATGCTCCATGTTTGGATATAATATGAAACATTCACTGAGTGCTTTATAATTAATCTGCAATTAATTTAGATTTTCATGCAGTTGTGCTGTATGGAAAAAAAATCAGCAGTATAAATACAAACGATGAATAATAGGCTGTAGCTGACTGTCAGGGTTTGAAACCCTCTAAAAGACAACAGGCCATGGATTTGCTTGTTTCTATCAGAAGCCATGTAGAGACATTTTAAATGTGTTTGGAGAAGAGGGTAATAACATCCTATTACTCCAAATGATACCAATTTAAAAAAATCACAGTGGAAGAGAGAGAACAGTTCAAATCTGGTTTACGGTTGCCATCTTGCCATACGCCTGGCAAATGCAAGGAAATTTTTTATTTACCCACCTTTCACTTAATACATGTTAACTGAGCATCTATTGAGTGCTAGGCGACATGTTTTCCACGTGAAGAAGATGGTGAATGGACAGGTAAGTCACTTGCCCTAAGTGTCATGAACTGAAACTCATTACAAGAAGCGAGAATTTCCGACTTCTTATTTATTTGTTCAAAATAATGTCTTCCCAAGGACCGTTCTTAACTGTATTCCCACAGCGTTCACCCAGCACCTTCCACTTTACAAGAGGCCTCATGTATATATCGCTTTCAGTGTTCACAGTAACTGTCATGCAGACAGGATGATCATGGGTCCGAGTTTGCAACCCAGAAAGTAAAGTACCCAAGATGACACCAAAGGCCAACAGTTGAGCCGGGACCAAAACCAAGCTTCCCAGCTCTGACTCTAGTCCTTTTTCCAGTTACTCCGCATTTAAGCAAGGAGGTCTGGCTGGTGCAGCCAACAATGGCTTGAGGACCCAACTTTGGCAAAGACGTGTTGTCAAGAGTCTTTCTAAAATGTGATCTCACACGTGTTTGTGTGGAGCCATAAGAAATTGAAGGATTGAGACTGTGATTTTCGGCACCCATCCTTTCCACCAATTATGTGGCAGAGACTTTCCCATTTACAGAATCCAGCCAAGGGAAGATGGAGTCTACGCAGAACACTGTTGGTAAATGGGAGGTCTCTGCGGCTGCGCTGCCACAAGCTTTGAACAAACACACGTGAAAAATGTACTAGATTCTAAATCCTTGGATGCTTAAGAGCTCATCTGGCTCTTTAGAATCAGACACAAAAATCAATGACACATGTCTTTGAAGAAATGAAAGCCAAAAAAAAAAACACTTTTAGCTTTGCCAAGTGAAGATTTTCCTGAAGCGTTCCCCGGAATGAGGTTGGTGTGGAGCATTCTTAAGTGAGCTGTTAAGCCCTGGTGCAATAGAAATAGTTGTGACTTCGTGGCTGGTGACGGGGATTCCACTCATTTCTGTCCCTCTGCCCTCCCTCCATTCTGTGTGATGACTAAATGGCCTCTAATAAATCCTATCGGTTTACGAGACCTGGTCAGTGTAAACATCACTTACCAGCGCCATTAACACGTTAATGCCTTTTGGGTGGGTTGTGAAGAAAAAGGAATAAAATTCCTAAGGGTAAGGGATGTACTTCCAAGGACTGAATTGTCTCCCTTTGGAATGCATATGTTGAAACCCTGGACTCCAGGTATTTGGAGATGGGACCTTTGGGAGGTAATTAGGTTTAGATGAGGTCATGAGGAGACAGTTTTCATGATGGGATTAGTGCCCTTATGGAAAGAGACGGGGGCGCCTGGGTGGCTCAGTCCGTTAAGTGACTGACTTCGGCTCAGGTCATGATCTCACGGTCCGTTAGTTGGAGCCCCTGCGTCTGTGCCCACAGCTGAGAGCCTGGAGCCTGCTTCAGATTCTGGGTCTCCCTCTCTTCCTGACCCTCCCCACTCTCACTCTGTCACCCTCTCTCTCAAAAATTAAAAAAAAAAAAAAAAAAACATTAAAAAAAGAGAGAGAGAGAGAGACACCAAAGAGCTTGATTCTTCCCTCTTTCTCTCCACCTGCCTGCACAGAGCAAAGACCATATGAGGACACAGCAAGGAGACAATTTTCTGCACCTCCAAGACAGAAGCCCCAGCAGACACTGAGCCTGCGGGACTTCCAGACCCCAGCACTGTGAGAAATAAGCCACCCAGTCTTAAGTTCTGGAAAGCAGCCACCTTGAATAAGACATGTCATATAGTGGAAAGGGATAAAATTTAGCACCAGAAAACCTGTGTCAACTCTTGTCCTTGCTTACCCTCTTTGTGTCTCAGTTTCCTTATCTATAGAATGGGGAACTAGAAGTCCCTTCACTCCCCATATCACAAGGTCATGGTGAGAATCCAGCGAGACGAGGTTTGTAAACTGCCAACAGAATTGCTCTTCTGTTGGAGGTCTTTAATGATGTTTTGCTGGGAATCTGCCACTAAAATTGAAATCCAAAAATTGCTTAGGCAAAAGAAGTAAAAATATGGGAAATGGGAAAAGAGGTAGGTTAAGAGCTCTACTTTTTTTTTTTTTTTTTTTTAAGTGCTGGAGGGTTGAACTCATGCAAGCAAATTGTTTTAAGTGAATTTTTATGGCTTGGTTGTCTAAAAACAATCTGACATAGCTTTCAAACTCTTGTTTATTAGAACTCAAAATTCTTGTAATTCTACTTGTTTATGTTACGTGATTATTTTATATTTTATAGTGTTTATAGCTTATATTATATGGCATTTTCTATGACACTGATATACAGAATCTGACAAATTGGCAAATAATTAGTTATATGAAAATATATACTGGATATGAAATACAGTAACTAAGATATAAATGACCTGAGGTTAAAAATGGTACCTGTTTTTCAGGATTGAACTTATCCTATGTTAGCACAAATGGCACCTGGTGGCAGTAGGTGATACTTAAGCCCAGCTCTTATGGACTTATTTTCTGGCTTTTTAGAAATATATATATTTTTTATTTTAGAGCAGATTTAGATTTATAGAAAAATAGTGAAGCTAGGACACAGAGTTCCTATAAACTCCATACCTAGTTCCCTCTATTGTTAATGTCTGTCACAACAAATGAACCAACATGGATACATTATTATTAACTAGAGTCCATACTTTATTCAAAAGTCCTTAGTTTTCATCTGTTGCTCCTTTTTGGTTCCAGGGTCCCATCCAGGACTCCACGGTGCATTCAGCTGTCATGTTTCTTTTAAGCCCCTCTTGGCTTCGATGGTTTCCCAGACTTTCCTTGTTTTTGATAACCTTGATGATTTTAAGGAGTATTGGTCAGGTATTTTGTAGAATAGCACTCTGTTTGGTTTGTCTGATGTTTTGCTCATGGTTGGACTGAGGTTATGAGCTTTGGGGAGGAAGATTTATAGACACTACTTAAATTTGGGGATATTCCAGTAGAGTCAGACAGTTCTCTGGCACAAGGAAAAATCTTTTTGGCCTGAAGCAGCATGGTCCACGGTGGATATCTCACAACTGGGAAAGTGCTGAAAATACAAAGAGAATTTTCCAGCAAAGTTTAGTAGGCTTAACTAATCCTAGGATGCCACAGATTGCCACAGGTCTCTTCATTATGTTAAATCCTTTCTTTCTGAAGATTTTCAACACAGTCTCCTGTAGTATGCTTTTTCTGTTTTGTTTTGTTTTGTTGGGGGGAAAGACTTTCAGTTTTGTAATAGAATTTAACTTGAAAACAGTGTTTATTTGAGAGAAATCCTCTTATAGGCAATGTCAGTGAACTACCTTAGATATCTGAAACTCCATGTTATCCCAAACATAAATGCATGAATGAGAACATGGGGTCTATGTGCTGGAAAGAACCCTGTAACCCTGCTTCTCACAAACATTCCTTCCAGTGGAAGGGTCAAATTAATGAAGTCTCCCACACCACGAACCTGGGACATGATTTAAAAATGGAATGGAAAATACAGTCTCTAGACGCAGGTCATACCGGGACAGGCTGATAGTATACAACCCAGGACAACCAAGTCTGAATTTGAATCCAAGAAATTGCAGGGATCCTGAAATACTCCTCCCAAGAATTAACTACTCTATTTAATTTTCTACAAGGGCTATGCTGTTAGTAAAAGGTAAAACAATTTTCCGAATATAGAAAAAAACATAAACATTATGTAACACACATGCATATGTTCTGTCTGTAGTTTGGTTTTTATAGTTGACAAACACACCTTGATGTATGTGTGAGTGTTTTGTGACTCAATCTCCTTATAACCCCAGTGTAATCATTGTAATGATTCTGTTCTGTGCAGTTGAAACAATAATAGCTTATATTTATTCACAGCCTATCTGTGCTTTACATATTTTATCTCATTTAATCTTATCTAGATACTCATTGTCCTCTTCTATAAAGAAGGAAATCAAGGGCGCCTGGGTGGCTCAGTCGGTTAAGCGTCCGACTTCAGCTCAGGTCACGATCTCACGGTCCGTGAGTTCGAGCCCCGCGTCGGGCTCTGGGCTGATGGCTCAGAGCCTGGAGCCTGCTTCCGATTCTGTGTCTCCCTCTCTCTCTGCCCCTCCCCTGTTCATGCTCTGTCTCTCTCTGTCTCAAAAATAAACGTTAAAAAAAAAAAATTTAAGAAGGAAATCAAGACTTAGAGACGTTAAGTATCCTGTCTAAAGGTACACAGAGAAAAGTCAGGATTTGAATTCAAGGCAAGGATTGTTTGGATCTGAAGTCTCAGGTCCTACTGGGCTAAACTACCTCTGGGTCACTGAGTTTATTTCAAAATGCCTTCTGTGAGAGCAAGGACCGTATCTCTTCTTAATAGATGGGGTCTCACAATTCCATTCATATGGCACAGGTGTAGTAGTATTTGCAAACAAGGAAGAGGAGGATGTATTATTACTACTGATTGTCACTGTCAAGGTAAAAAAAAAAAAAAAAAAAACAACAACTCTCATCTCCTAATTGACTCCCAGGCCAATAGTAAGATAAGAGAAGTCCAGCCACTCAGCAGCCTTGTCACCCGGAACTAGAGCTACAGTGGCTCAAATATCCATGTCCTAAAATACAGAAAATTCGAGGTACAGGAAGGCCAACAGATCAGGAGATGATTGCCATTGAGAAGATAGGTTGTGATAGTTTCCAAGAGAAGGGGACATGCCACATGTTGGGGGCCACACTGGGAAGCACCAGGGTCAGTCAGGAGGCAGAGGAAGTGGGGGCGAACTGTGGGCAAGAGCCTTTGTTTTGGTTTCTGTGGGAAGGAAGAAGCAAGGCAGGGTGGACACTCTGGGGACTGGCTCATGTGAATAACTTCAGCAGGCTCTGGGGCTGTGCCTAGCTGTCTGGTACCTAGCCCTGGCGTGGTTAGGGCAGGTGGAGTGTGAGAGCCCAATAAAGGAGGTGGGTTGCAGTGTGGACTCTGGACTGTTTGGCTTGTATTTGAAAAGCACTCACGGACAAGTTGTTTACTATTTCTAGGAATTGGCTAACCTTAGGAGGTAGAGTCCCCTTAAGGTCAGTAAGACCCCCAAATGTCAAAATGTTTGAATACAGAAAATAAAAACATTGTTGATAGACTCCAGCTACGAGGCTTTCTGGCCATTCTAAATTGGGAAAGGCATATGAATGTACCCATAAGCCAGGCAGAAGTATCCAAGAGCTAATTTAGCTGAAAACAATAGAGATGGGTCGTAATGCCGTCATATGTAGAGGGAGAAGAAAACAAAACCAATGAAAGCTGGAAAATAACCTGGGCCTAGATTATCTGGGCTACCTTAAAAAACTTGTCACAAGTTAGTGCTTCATAAGAGAGCACACAAAACTTAGTGTCCATCAGGCATTAGGCATTAGAGGGTAGAATTGCAACTACTTCTCTTATCCAAATCATTAACAAGCAACATTCTGCACTCTAGTATATGTCGTTTTTCTCTCTCTCTCCCTCCCTCCCTTCCACCTTCCTCTCCCTCTCTTCCATAAACACATAGCAATAGTTTGCCTAAATGTGAGCTCATCTGTGAGACACTACCCATCCGTCCCCCTAACACACACCATATCACACACTGTTAAGAGTCTGTGTTTAGTGGGCCCACGTTGGCAGAAATGGGCCTTTTTGTTTTTCTCGAAAGCTACAGTAAGAAATACATAACACAAAGTAGACTCTGACCTGCGTCTTTGGCCTCACAGATTCCTTAATACCAGAAGCAGTATTTTCAAGCCCAACAGTGCTGTTTACTCCAGGAAGAGTTTTCTTCATAATCACGGGAAAATCAAAAACCACACTATCTCAAGTTGCGGCAAACACTTTATTCTCCTCATTAACGTCTCAAAACTGTCAGAAGCCAAAGCTTGAAAAAGCCCTACGGCAATAAATGTGAATGTTTTACAAAGAGAAGAATGAGATTGCAAGAGGTTATGTTTCTGTTCGCCGTATTTTTGAGTATTTTTCCTTGGCGAAGTCCTCAACCAAATTCGAATACATCAGACACAGTGCCGATAGAAGTAAAAGAAGTAATCTGTAAAGAATATCCCAGCAAAATAAGGATCCGTTGAACAGTCAGCTAAATCCTGTCAGAACAGAAGAAAAAAGGAGAATGACTAATGTAAGAATCAGTTAAAGTAATTGACTGACTGAATTGAATTGATCAATGGATTGATTTAATGGTCTGTTTCTTTCTCACCGGAAAAGAAAAAGGAAAAGGGGGGAAAAAAAGAAAGAAAGCTTACCGGTGCAGCTACACGGAAGTGGTATGTGCTGTCAAAGAATGGGGCTACAGGGAGGCTCCAAATGTGCTGATAGCCCTAAATAATGAATGAAAGAGAGATCCATTTCATAACCACATTTTACACTCAGTTGGAAAGACTATAGTCTGAGAAAGCATTTCCTTGACTACTCTAGGAAAGGTATCCGTGACAACAGCTTTTGATAGGAGTCGCTAAAACAGTCTGCAGTTTCTGAAGGACACATGGAGGATGCTGAGCAAAGCCCTGTGACCAGGGTCAGCCAGCAAGGAGAAACAGCGGCATTTGGCTCGCGGCATCCCTCTCCTGGTGGGGAACAGAGGCTGTGCCGCAATTCTAGACACACTTCTGGAACAGGGACGGAATGCCCAGGGGCTGGAAAACATTACCTGTGTCATCTCCTGGGAGACCTCTTGGTGGCTTTGTATCCCTTTGGCTTCCCTTTTACTATGGAAACATATATTTCCAAGGGTGAAATTGCATTGGAAGACTATCAATGGTTCTGTTGTGCTTCAAGAGACAAAGGAGAGAAAGGGCAAATGGAAAGCAGTTACCAGCTCCACTAGGCGATACCTTGATAAAAAGAGGTGCGAATGGGAACGTAACTTGGAAATCCATTCAAAGTTTCCTGCAGGCATTTTATTACACAAAGCTCATCAATGCCAATATGCCCATTCCCATCTCATTATTACAGAAAGAAACTCAGTCTCAGATGATTACTGTCATGGACTTAATGTTTGTGTTCCCCTCCCCCAAATCCATATGCTGAAATCCCAACTTCCAAAGTGATGTGTTAGGCAGTAGAGTCTATGGGAAGTGATTAGGTCTTGAGCATGGAGCCTTCATGGGTGGGATTACTGATCTTATCGAAAGGACCTCAGAGAGCTCTCTTGTTCCTTTGCTATATGGACACAGTGAGAAGATGGCCTTCTATGAAACAGGAAGCAGACCCTCACCAGAGGCCAAATCTGCCAGTGCCTTGATATGGGACTCCCCAACCTCCAGAAGGGTGGAAAATAAGTGTTTGTTAAGGCACTCAGTCTATGGTATTTCTGTTATAGCAGCCTGAATTGACCAAAACAACTACTGGGGTAGCATATGATATTCCCTAAGATCTAATCTCATGACTTAAATCACCCTAGCATCAGAAGTTCTTATCCCCACAGATTAGAAAATACTTTTTGAAGATATCCATTCTCTTTTCTCTGGCAACTGAATGTGCATCTACCTGAAGTTTCCAGGATTTCAGATTCTACACACCCCTGATCTGAGGAGATAGTGTTTGAAGCAGCAAGGTGCACAAACACAGGAAGGGATGTGGGGGTGAGCCCCATTAGAATTTACCTCCCTTAAAAGCTATCAGAGTAGAAGTCCTGCCAGAAAGAATGACTCTTCTCTGGAGGTTAGCCCATTAATTATCATCAAGAGGCTGAGATCCATCTGTCCTTGGAAATGATCTTATTGCACAAGTGGGACAACCTACGATCTCAGTTGAGTATGTGTGTTATTTTTAAATCACACATATTGGACAAATGGCTCTTCACCTAAAAAGCCTGATTTAGTGGCTCAAGATGGTTTTCTGCCACTTCAGGGGACATACCGTGTCAGCTTACTTCCTGCCATTGAAGCTAGGAATGAAGGAGGAAATGCTATTCCAGGCTACTCAGGGGGTGCTAGAAAACAGTACATTTAGCTCTTGCTCTGCATGAAATGTGATGGGCTCTGAGTCACGAAACACTTGCTGCTTGAAACAAACCTTTCCAAGGCAAGCCGTTGGGTTGAGTGTCATGAACTCAGTGTAGGAGCAAAGTTGAGGAGGGAAGAGGTATGAAGCCCAAGTGAAACAGAAGAAGGGACAGATGGAGGAGGAGTAACAGAGCTGGGAAAGCAGAGAGGGAGCGTGGAGGACAGAGAAAAGGAAAAGAGAGGCAGAAAACAAAGGGGAGAAGAGAGGAAATGTGGAGAGGGGGGAGAAAAGGAGAGACTATAATCAAGAGACGCAAAATAAAAACCATCTATCTTCCTGATGAGCAGCTCATTGCATAATTTGAATGAAGTGGGTCGAAAGTCTTAGAAGTACCATAGTTATTTTAAATATTTGGTACGAATAGATTAAATTAGAGCTTTGTGATTTTGAAGGAAAGGTACTGATAATAAAAGCTACAATTGAGGCGCCTGGGTGGCTCAAGTTGGTTAAGCGTCCGACTCTCGCATTTGGCAGAGGTCATGATCTCACGCTTTTGTGAGTCTGAGCCCCACATCTGTGATGCCACCACAGAGCCTGCCTGGGATTCTCTCTCTCTCCCTCCCTCTCTGCCCCTCCTCCACTCACACTGTCTCTCTCTCAAACAAAATAAAATAACTTACAATTTTTATATAAAAAAAAGAGCTATCATTTATTAAGTGTCTCATATGTGCCAGGAAAGGGCAACGTTTTTACATCTCTCATCTCACTGGGAAGGCAGGAAAGTGATGGTTTAAAGGATGGGCTGAGTTTGAAACCCAACTCTACCATTTACTGTCTGCGAGTTTCAGGACAAGTGTGTTTGACCTCCCTAGACCTAAGTGTTCCCATCTGAAAAATATAAACTAGAAGAGAAATACCTAACTCAGAGGGTTATTGTGAGGATTATATGACCCACTATTAAAGTGTAGAGTGTGTGGCATAGGCTCTGTGCTCAGCAAATGGTAGTTCTTAATTTCACTGTTCTTAACAGCGGTTCCCACAGCAGCTCTACTTGTTCCGGTCTTATTTCAAACTTGTTTTACAGACAAAAACAACTCAGAGAGGATAAGTAGTTTCTCCAAGGTTACAGAATTAGTAAGTGGCAGAGACAAAATCTGAACCCTGGTCTGCCCAACTCCAAACTCTGACTCCTTGAACTCCCCTGGGGAGAGGGGGTGGTGTCGGCCTCAGCATTGCTACCAGCGACTCTCCCAACTGCCCAGCCCCCCAACCCGGGGACTGTGCTATTACTCTTGCTCCTACCCTAATTCAAAGGGACACAGTGGGGGGGGGGGGGGGGGCGGGGGGGGGGAGTCTGCAACTTGAGAGCATCAAACCCAAAACTGCTCCCATTTTACAGGTGCTGAGTGTGAATCCTTAGGGTCTTTCCATTCACTGGAGGAGCCTGGAAGATCCCAGCCTTCATTTTGAAAACTCCCTAGAGCTGGCCCACCTCTCAAGCCAACTACCATCCGCCGGCATGGACTGATAACTTCCCACCTTCTAACTTACTGATCAACTGTGAAGTAAGTTCAGACTTCCTGTTCAGATAATGATAGAAGCGGAACTGTTTTCTACAGTTATGCACTTACTTGATTTCCAGAGAGAATTTGACATTGGCAGGTGTGTGCTTATTAACAGGAATATTGTAATTGTAGTTTCCAGAGCTAATTATGGAAAAAAATAAAACCACAAATCAAAATACACAGGAAAGGCTTCAAAAGGCTTTTGTTACTCATTAAATACTATGTGAACTGTGAAATGCTCTATAACAAACACAGAAAATCAAATTTAGCACAGGAGAGTTCTACGTTTTCCAGAGATGTACCTGTCAAATTTCAAAGTGATCTCTTTTAGGTCTTAATATATAAAATATACCACAGAGATTTACGGTTTGTTAGAACACACAGACAAAATGACGGGAAGCCAAATCCCAGGCCAAATGCATAAAACTGAGCACACCGGAAATGACTCCAGTCCCTGTTAAGGAGACACAGATTTCGGAAGACAAATGAGGCAAAGGCAAACTAACAATCCCTCTGGAAAGGAGGACTGGAAATAATGAATACCAGCTTTTCTATCCTGAATCGCTCCCTTTTCGGCAACATTAGCAGGAAATACCATGCACGTTCAGAACTTGAATCAACTAGTGTTATTATAGTCTGAATCACCATTTCATAAGGGAGAAAACTGCACCACAGAAGGACTTATACAGAGACACGCCCCCAACCCCCCGACCCCCACCCCCCCATACACACATCCCCTTTAAGAGAGATACTTGGGAGAAAGCGGGACTTCCTGGGACTCATACTGGAATGAAAACCCCAGCAGAAAAGCATATTATATCTAACACAAATTCTTATGTCCGGGCCATACCTTGAATTATATGGAGAAACAAAACCAGGTAAGTTGGAAAAAGAGCCAGGGTCATTTTAGATTCTCTTTAATAACACTAAAGTAGGTTGTTAAAAATGAGGAAGCAGTTGTTAAAACTGATCTGAATTGAGATCAGGAGAGCCTTGTTCTACCAGAGGAAGCTTAGATAAATGGAATTTACTTCCTACCACATGCCCCCCAGCATCTGCATGCAGTAGTATCTCACAGATGAGAAATGGACACTCAGGGGGAATGAACTTACCTTGTCAAAGTTCTGGTATTTGAACCCGAATCACCCTACTCTTCTTCATTATGTCACCCTAACATAGTAATTAATGTCTGTCTCTGAATTGTTTAAGCTCACTGAAGCTCAGGTTCCTTAATGGCAGAATGGGGATCAACTAGACCAACCTCATAGGGACTTTGTGAGAATTCGATGACATAACGAATGTCAAAGCCATAAACAAATCATAATGCACCAGACAACTTATTTTTAAAGCTCAGTATAATCAAGCCTGAAGCCTGAAGCCTACATTACATTAGGTTGAAAAAAGCAATAAGGCTGAGAATGCAAAGGATTTGTGACACCAGTTCCAAATACAGGGCCTTGCCTTTAACCTAGCAGTTACCCAGTAGATATTTATCAAAGAAAGAAAATTACCTGCCCACTCTTAATGCCTTCAACTTGCATATTGTGCTTTCTGAAGCTACTTGTACTCTATGCTCCTAAATGCGTCATTACCTTACGGCACACGACAGACATGGATGTTGCTGATAACTTTTTCAGTATCTGGATTTTTTTCCTCCTAACTGAAAAAGCTAAAATAAGCTATATTATTTAGCAATTAAAACAATGGTACTCCTTGTTATTAAAATGTGTAAATGTCAGCTCACTCATTACTTGGAGCCATCAGTAACAATGTCTTTCTTGTCTATAAAATTAACCAGCAGCTCTGGGCCTATGGTATGTGTCCTCAGAGAGTCAGCCACAGACCTGCCCTCTAAGCTTTTTGCCTTGGCTTTACCCATTAAAGTGGGAGACTGGAATCGTGGGAGCCTTGGTTTATTGATATTTGCTAATACCAACCATTTTATGATTCCCTCGTCCACCGTGTAACAAATGTGTTTTCACTTAAGGAGCAATGTAAGCACACATCGATTTTACCATGTAGTTCTAGCTTTCATTCCAGTCTCAGAAACCCAGAGCCCTGAGTAAATTCCAGAAACAATCGAGGTATAATGGGGAGGCTTACCCACCCGCACTGGTGGTCTCCATTGCAATACCGATGATCTATTACTTGCTGGATTTCCATAATCTGAATAGAACTAATGGTTGTGTCAATCCCTGAATTGAGAAGAAATAGAGAAAAGAAAGTAAACTCTTCTGCAGAGGACAGGAGTATTGTGCTCCAGCAAAGTCTCCAAATTACTGAATGTGAAATAAGAGTTTCCTAGATAAATGGGTTCCATTTGCATTCAAATGGAAAAAGAAGTAGAAGGGCAGGGAGAAGGCTTCTGTTGTTGTTGTTGTTATAGTAAATTTTAAGAAAACTAATAAAAATCCAGGTTCCAATAGGCAGCCTCATCACATCCAAAAGAATTTCTGGACCCTGGAAGTCCTACTAAATTGACATTTATTGAAAATGGAGAGTACAATATGAAATGCCATCTGGCCAATAAAGATGGCTTTTAAAAACTCAGAAAACAGAAAACAAGCTAAAAATACAGTTAGAATAGAAAAAAAAAGGCAGAGAGTTCAAATAAATTATTCAAATCCATGGAGATAAACCTCAACAGGTCCAGTAGTGAGAGACCAACTCTAATGTCTCCTTAATGGTTAGGTGGGCGTTGATTCTAAAAACATGATCCCTATGAGTGTTCTGGCAGGGTGCAGCCTTCATCCCTGTTCCTCACTCCAGTGATGCTTTTACAGCTTGTTGTTACTCTACCTGGCTCCACAAAGTCAAAGAATAGTCATGTAAATGTAAACTCACAGTCAGTCCCCCAGTCAGGGCTGGTTAGCGCATCTCTTGCCAGGAATGACATGCTTCTGTCTTCTGAAGAAGAAAATACTCTGTCAATCTTTAATGCTTGGTCAGGATGAGAAGAAACCTAGTAGGAGCCCCTCTTTGTCTCTGTCAGTTGAATGTTTCCCCTCACTTTCTCTCTCCCACCTTTCAACCCATCCAATCCCTACCCCATTTCTTACAGATCTAGCATATTCTCACCTTCTTCCAAGAAGCCATCTGTTTTGGGTTGATGTGTGTTCCCCAAATTCTTACGGTGAAGCCCTCACCCCTGAGAATATGACTGTATTTGGAAATAGGGCCTTTAAAGAGGCCGTGAAGTTAAAACGAAGCTGCTATGCTGGCCCTACTCTAATCTGACTGGTATCCCTCCCCATAGGAAGAGACACGCAGAGACACTAGGGGTGTGCAGAGACAAAAGACCTTGCAAGGACACAGCACAAAGGTGGTCATCTGTGAGTCTAGGACGGAGGCTTCAGAAGAAACTAGACCTCCTAACACCCTGATTTTGCACTTCTGGCCTCCAGAATTGTGAGCAAATAAATTTTGTGGTTTAAGTTGTCCAGTCTGTGGTTTTTTGTTATGGCGGCCCTAGCAGATCAGATCACTGCGGCCCACAGTCCCCTCCTTTCCAGTGTCATAGCATTACTACTGAACCATCTATATGGTGATTAATTAGTGATAGATCTGTCTCCACATCCAAAGCCTGTCATCTCTGTTTTATCATTTAACTCGTCTGTATTTTTGCCCTTTCTTGACAACTCCAGAATAGGGAACCTCTATTAAAATTCTTTGATTCCTCTGTAAGTCCTACCATAATATGATCCACACAGGAATAAAAGAACACTTAAAACTCAAGGTCAGGACTGTGCTGCAGCTGAAGAGAAGAGTCAGATCACTGGTGCAGGGCCAGAGCTCGCTTGTGAGGAAGGAAGTGGGGGAGTGGTTTTGACCCTGTCATAGCCAAAAAGTCATTTTAAAAGCAATTTTGGAAAGGTAACTACTGAGATGATTGTTGTTAAGGCTTTGGGGGAAAAAAACCCCAGATATCCTTAAAGTGAATAGTGAAAGCAATTATTTAGTGGGTTGCTAAACAAGCTTTTAAAAAGAATTTTAAAGTTTTTGCATTTTTTAATTTTGCTGATTTTTCTCAAGTATGTGTACTCTTTATTGTATTCCTTCATTTGCATTAAATAATATGTTTATATCTCTCTACACAGTTTTGGGGAAAACACAGACAGTAACCTCAATTAGGAAGAGACATAAGTTAATACAATGTGTGCTACTCTCAGGAAGAAAAGAGAGACAAGATCTATTCAACTTTCTGCATGGAATTTCAGGATAGAAAGCAAACGCAAGAGTGCACGTTACTTGGGGGCCATCACTCCTAAGTAAATCTGCCCTGGTTAGTACTTCTTACACTAGGCACACAGGCTTGTTTGCCTGTCAGCAAAACCAACCGTGAGCTTCTGGAACATCACACACATCCTGTGCACTGCCATAGCCCCAGGCAAGGCAATGCTGGGCTCTCCGCAGATGCTCAACAAATATTTGTGGGAGGATGGAAGGAAGAGAGGCAGGGAAAGAAGAAGAGCCAATCATATACCCTGTAGAAAAATGTTTCCTCTTACACACTCAAAGGGGAAATTGCCAGCGGATGGGTACAGACGATGCTGGGAATGGATATGGGAACCTGGGCTCCTTTGCCCCATTGGCAAACGGGAGTGAGATAGAACTTGAAGGAGAGGCAGATTTCCTCAGGATCTTGCCTAACATGATCCTTTTCATTAAGAAGAAATGGATCATGATACATGAGGATTTCCTAGAAAATTGAATATATATTTCCCTTTAGATATAAATATATGTGCTGCCTAAAAGGCCTCTAGATTTCTTGGATTCCAGCTATTTCAATAATAATTGTCAGTACATATCCCCTGCTATGAGTTTTGCTTATGACTGCTTCCACAGAAGGCTGTGAATTTATAAAGCAAATGAGGCATGAAAAGAAGGGGAAACCAGGGGTGCCTGGGTGGCTCAGTCGGTTAAGTGTCCGACTTCGGCTCAGGTCATGATCTCATGGTTCGTGAGTTCAAGCCTCACATTGGGCGCTGTGCTGACAGCTCAGATCCTGGAGCCTGTTTCAGATTCTGTGTCTCCCTTTCTCTCTCTGCCCCTCCCCTGCTCCTGCTCTGTCTTTCTCTGTCTCTCAAAAAATAAATAAATGTTAAAAAAATTTTTTTTTAAAAAGAAGAGGAAACCAGAACTTCTCCATCCTGTATGCTTTTATTCTTTACCTTTTTTTTTTTTTTTTTTTTTTACTTTCCCGCTGAATTTGCAGAAAAGGGCTCATTATAAATTTTGACAACAGAACTACTTCCACAGAAGCATGTTTTCAGGTTCCTGGACATAGAATCCTAAGATAGGATGTAGTATCTTATGGGATAACTGTATTTATTAAAACAGTAATTAAAAGGTAAGGTTGAGGAGAGATAATCTTGCAGATTAGAATTATGAAAATGGCAGGATTGGAAATAAATTTTAAATCTCCTATAAAACACCTCTAATTTCTCACCTCTCTGAGGCAAGACTATTGAATTCTGAAAGGCTGGTTATTGGAAAACCATAAATTCTCCTGTAGTCATATAGGGGTGACTCTCATTTTACAAATGCCTTCCAGTAATATTCACTATAAACTTAATATACACTCCTAGTGGTTTTCCCTGTAAAGTTGGAGATATATTTCACAATCGGTGGAAAAGATCTCCCAATAAACTAAATTAGAAACTTGTGGAGAGGAGAGATTTAAGGTGGTGTCCAACCAAAGCATATCCTCTTGTAGAATGTGTATATAGCATTACTTACAAAATTGTGCTCTATGGCTAAGTTCCAAAGCAGCATACCTTTTTCTTTCCTGATTGAACCAGACTCATGCCAAGAAAAAGTCAATGAGCCCAACCAATTGATGACTGAGTCCTTTAACACAGGGAACCATTTTATTGCAACCATTTGCTTTTCTCAGAGTACTGAACTCCAAAACAAAATAAGCAGGAATTCCCATGCCTTTTAGCTTCATGAGATTTTTTAAATCTTCACCAAAACTCTGTGGAATCCACAGATTTTTTTTCCTCACAAGCTCATTACTTTTTAATATCTAACTCTATTTAAATCTTTATCGGTTCCATAGATTAAAATCTAATCCCTCACACTCAGTTGGTGCCTCAGATTAGAAGCTCAATGTTCCAAAATACCCACTCTCCACATCCTGATTAGTCTTCCCCAAACCTTTCATAGTAAGTGGGAAGAGGAGATAAACTTTCTGACGACATTTTACACAATCAATTTAGGCCCAAAAGAAGAACAATAGCTTGTGCTCAGCATATCATAAAAATGTGATGGTAAACTGCTAGATATTACAATTCATCTTACAGAGTTATTCCAAATTGTTGTTTTTTTGGTTTTCCCTGAACCCTTGAATTTCTTTATTATTTTTATTCCTTAATTTTTATTATTTTTTATTACTTAAAAAATTTTTTTAATCTTTATTTATTTTTGAGAGACAGAGCACAAGTAGGGGAGGGGCAGAGAGAGAGAGGGAGACACAGAATCTGAAGCAGGCTCCAGGCTCTGAGCTGTCAGCACAGAGCCCAATGTGGGGCTCGAACCCACAAACCGTGAGATCATGACCTGAGCTGAAGTTAGATGCTTAATCAACTGAGCCACCCAGGTGCCCCGATTCCTTAATTTTTAATTAGTCTTCAATGCCTCAGAAACATCTGGTTGAAAGAATTTGCCTGGCTTTCTCCACTTTCAGATTTAGGAACCCCGGTGTTATACAGTGGTCAGGACAAAGGGGAAGGATGGACCAGCAGCAGAAGAGAAGAGGCTTTCTTTACACCCCCAGAAATACCCCACAACAGGGACATCTCAATGGCTATAGGCTAACCTGCGGGAGGCAGATGCCGAAGGGGCTTTCCAGAACCATAGAATGAATACTTTCTGATTCCTCTAAAGCTGATCCCGAGTACATGTACACACTGTGCCCAAATAAATGGACGCACAATGGTAGATGGGAAGGAACCCAGGACAAGGAGACAGAGGACTCAAATTCCAATTCCAACTTTGCCAGTAGCTTACTGCAGAACCTTAAGCAAGGTCCTGGGCCTCCATTTCATCAGCTGTAAAATGGGTAAGCTGGTATAAATCAGAGGTTTTCCTGACCTGGGGACTCTGGAACCCCAGGTGATGGCATAAAGTGGTCAGTGGGGTCTGTGGACTTGAAAAATAACAACTCTCCCACAGACGTGTACTATTTTTCAAGTATTCCTGTTGGACTAACAAAAATAATTTTTCTTTAATTTTATTTATTTATTTGTTTGTTTGTTTGTTTTTTCAATATATGAAATTTATTGTCAAATTGGTTTCCATACAACACCCAGTGCTCATCCCAAAAGGTGCCCTCCTCAATACCCATCACCCACCCTCCCCTCCCTCCCACCCCCCCATCAACCCTCAGTTTGTTCTCAGTCTTTAAGAGTCTCTTATGCTTTGGACTAACAAAAATCATTTGATTACAAGCTTAACTGAGTTTACAGTAACATTCTCCCTCTAGGTGTTTTCTCAGTCAAATGATCCTAAAAGAATAATGAATTAATAGTGGATTCTATGGGTCAAAAAGTTAGGGTGCCACTGGTGTACTGCCCTCTGACATTCTACGACTCGAAATCCCCCAAAGTGTGCGGCTTTCCTCAACAGGATAGTGAAGAGAACTGTGAAGTGAAGCGAAGAAAATCCTTTCCATCTTTCTCCAGCCGAAAGAGAGAAGAGGGAACAACTTTCCCAGTATATCAGGGAGCCTGGTAAGGCAGGACTTAAATTTCATTTTTATTTATTTATTTGAAAGACGCATCTCTTTTTTTAATGCCTATTTATTTTTGAGAGAGAGAGAGAGAGAGCACATGCAAGTGGGGGAGGGGCAGAGACAGGGGACGGACAGTAGTGAGCGTGATGTGGGGCTCGAGCCTACAAACCACGAGATCATGACCTGAGCCGAAGTCGGACACTCAACTGACTGAGCCACCCAGGTGCCCCTCAATTTTACTTTTAGCCAGACAACGCTGATAATTGTGTCTAGTAGAACACAGCCAGAGATTGTGGGGCAGACCTTCTTTTTTTAGGAGTCTCTTCAGTGTCTCCCACACTCATGAAATATAAGACCTGCAGATACCCCTGTTCCAGAGAAGAGAGCAATAAACCTTCATCTGGTTTGATAAGGCTTCTCTTCCCTCCATGTGAAGAGCTGGTTCCCACAGGAATGAGTTTGCTTAAGGGTCAAGAACCTTTTTGCAAATGAAGATTGGATCTGTCCATGACCTCTTCCTGTACAGGATCCGTTGTTACACGTCTCTCGTGGGTGAGGTAGTCTCTTCTGAGGACTGCTCTCAGAAAAGGACACCAGGTATATCCAAGGTGGACCCCGAGGTAAGAAAAGAGTTTACCGGCCACAAGTTTCCATGTGCTTTCACAAGAGATGAAGGCTTTGGGGGATTTTTGTAACCATACTGGATTTTTCCATGTTTGAAACTATGGAGAATAAGCTGACTCAAACGAATTCCTTTCACATCTTTGTGAAAGTAGTGATGCATCTTTGCCCTGTAGTGTTGCATCTCTTGCCAAGTTCAATCAAAAGTTGCTTTCATGGGAAAAATAGTGCAAGCATTGCCTTCTATGGGTGCAGGGAAAAACTCTCTATGTCTCACCTTCTTGTTGGAAAGAATGGGGATAATAACAGTGCCTGTCTTTTAGGTTGGTGAGGACTTGAATGGTTTACTCATGTAGATTACTTATGGCAGTGCTTTTGTATACATTACTACCTCATTACATGATAATGATAATGGCGGTGGTGACGGTGACAATGATTTGTACAAGTTATTTATTCAACTCTACGATATAAAATAATGTCAAAAGGAAAAAGAAATTACATTGCTGCCCCAAAACCTCAACCAGTGACCATATTTTACATGTCAGTCATTTGGACTGCTCAAAAATATTCTGGTTCATCTTCTAAGCGTATGTTAGGTCTGCACTTTATCAATTGTTTTTAAATTAGATATGACCTACGTCACTTGGTTTGGCCAATAAAGCGTAAGCAGAAGTGACATGTGTTATACCTAAGTTGGAAATTTAAGAGCCAGTGCACAATTTGCCTTTTCTCTTACCTACTGTTACAGAGGTGGTAGAAATATGTATTGAGATGGAGTCTCCATTAGTTGAGTTCCAAATGACATGATGAGCAAGAACCCTCTTTTGACCCATATTTGACATAGAAAGAGAATCAGCAATACATTTTTGCCACATTAAGTCACTGTAATGTGGAAGTTGTTGCTACAACATCCTGATATATAATCCCTACTAATATGTACGTATTGCTATTATCAGCATTATCATCATTATTATTTTATATACTTGTTGTGTGTATGCAGAAGATTTCCAAAATAATAATGAATTAGTATACATTTGGATGTACTACATTTGGTTTTATAGAGATAATTACACTTTTAGCCCTTACTCAAGTTTCCATAATGTTTTCAACATGAAAATTCTGTTACTCAAAAACATTCTGTGTGTGTGTGTGTGTGTGTGTGTGTGTGTGTGTCCCTAGAAGGTAGAAGATATTCTGAAAGTGGTTGTGATTTTCACTGACTGGCAGCTTACCCTGAACTCACTAGATTTCCAAAGCCCTTTACATTTTTCCCTACTTGGTTTGGGCAGAAAGCCCAGCTATGACATCATTTTATAAGTTCTAAGTGAGCCAGAAAATCTACCCAATCCACACATGATTACTTTACATGTTCTACTACTACTGTCTTTGCTAGCAATGGACAGATGAGACTTTTTCACTTGAATCAACCAAAATTTCATCCCTGGGTGGGGGACTTAATATTACAGATGACTGCAAGTTTGTGTATTTGTGTTTTTAAAGATCTTGCCACCTCAATAGGAAACGATTGTCTGGAACCATTAACAGATCATGCAAGTAAATATTTGCAAAGAAGAAAAAAAAAACAAAACACCTCAGGTTCAGAGCCCTGGCTGCTTCTCTTTGAACATCCTTTACCTGCCCACGGCCTCTGATGGAATTCCTCCTTGGAACGCCTTTGCACAAGACTTGAGAGGACTCTTCTCTTTCCCCAGATGGGGCAGCAGTAAGTCTCCTGACAAGGCAGAATCTCACAGAAAGTGATTTCTGGTACTCGGAAGGAGGACTGTGTGGTTGCCAGAGATGTATTAGGTGCTGCTGCAAAGTGTTGGGCAGAGCCGAGGGAAGCAACAAGGTTAACCTGAAAGGCTGGTTCTTTTGTTGACAATTCACATGAAACACGGGCTGGGTTTGAGAGCGAGGAATGTGAAAATCTTACCTGAGGGGGAGGCTGTGGGTGGCAGGGCTGGCTCCTGAGAGCTTGTGATGTTGCTGGAGGAAGAAAACAAAATGATTAATGAAGGAGGCCTTCAAGACTACTTCTCCCCAAAGGAAAGCAAGACCAGAACTCTCACCTCAGAGAGAGATTTGGGGCATGTCGGTCTTGATCTTTTAAGCTAAGGATGTAAAGGGAGACTATCGTCAAGGCACTGTTAAAAAAAAACAAAAGAAGAAGAAAGCATTATGTGACAGATTTGAGTTCATATATATCTCACACAACCAGCTGGCCAACGTTCTCACAGGCCACACAGATGGGGGGGGGGGGGGGGGGGAGGGGCAGCCATGGCTGACAGAAGCACCATGGAAACAGCACAGTTATGCTTCTCTGCCCTGGTGAGAGAAAACCCTCGTCTTCCTAGAGCAAAGAGGCTCCTGGGGTACTCTGCACCGATGGATTTTTCCAGCGAGCGGCCCCTTGGCCCTGGCAAGCTGCCTTAGCAGCGTCTGTCACCAGTGGAAGATTATAAGAGGAAGCTGTAAATCACTAGAGGCAGCCCTCTGCTCCTTGCAGGAAAAAGGCAGAGCAGAGTCCGCATCCCACTGGTGGAGGGCGTCCACACTGTGGCACTGGAAGATGAGAGGAGGCACAGATTTAATCAGCTGTAGATGCCAAACCCTTTGGCTGCGGCTCTGACATCTTCCGGCTGCCTGTCTTTTCAGAGCACAATACACCAAATTGGGGAGAGGAAGGAAAATAAATGCAATACAACCTTCATTTCCACACTGTGTGACTTCAAAATAATGACTATGTCCTTTTCCTCCAATGATCAGAACTTATATATTCAAATAGAAGCTTTTCTTAAAGGTTCTGAGCTTTGGGAAGCTATTCTTAACCATGCTCATGCATCCAAGCTCACTTAGCATTGTCTTCTTTGGGGGGTTCTGTAGCCCTCTCGCATGAGCCGCACCAGAAAGTCTGCCATGACATTACAATTCCACTGTGTGTGGGGTCTAACACAGGGTGCCCTCACTTGACATCCTGCCAGCTTGACTTCACACCTGGTTCCCTACATTGGCTCCTTGTTATATTTTCCCCCATCAAAGGTGGTGGTTTACCATTATTAAATAACACGCGAAGAAATGTGCCACACGTTGGGATTCTACTCATAAAGAAAACATTTCCAGAGTGTTCTTAGCAGTGGCTGGCACAACTGCCCAGCAGGCACAACCCTGACTGGGAAAAGTGGTGCTGAGTCCCAAAGATGCCATCAGACAGAAGCTGTTGTATCACCCTGGCAACTGCTTGCTGTGGTCCAGTCTGCCTTATTTGCTCTCCCGTATCCCCCACTCTCTATCTCCCTAGGACTAATCCTTAAATACTCTTTCTAATTTGTTTCTGGCATCTACTTCAATGCATGGCCCAGAGAACTTCTAGGATCAAAGGATGAAATGGACATATCTGCTCCTTTCTTTGGGGGCAAATTCTGGTTTTGACCCTTCTTGCCACCACGGGCCAGAAACAAGATAAAAGCCTAATAACCTCCCGATTTTGATCTTAGCAGTCAACAGTATTGGAATTCATAAGATAATTCTGATAAGCACATTTGAAAAGCAGTCTCTTTACATACTTCCTACAACCCTCCCATTGGGTTTTCATGGGAATCTGTATCTCTAGAGAATGCTAAATATGTCTGCTAAAGTAGACTCTCACACTCTCCTGCGTTGGGAATCCCAGCAGAAGAAGGCTCACTTAGGACCGTGAGAAAAGGACAACGGCTTCGAATGGGAATTCTGTCTCCTGGTGTCAAACACTTGGGGATGCTTCGTGCAGTGGGCTGTAGCAAGCGACAAGACGCTGAGGGGAGAGAAGGATACAGAGAGATTCACATCACCTTCTATAGCTAGGAAGCTATAGATCAAGGAACTAGATATACCTTGGCACCTTCCCTCACTTTGCTTCTGAAAACGACTGTCTCCCTTGAGACAAGACCCAAAGAGAGTCCTTTCCCACACTCACCAAGCATTTTTTGAGAGATAGATAAATACCCCTTTGGCCATGCAAATAGCCTAAGAACAAGAAGGCCCAGAGGACACAGGCAAGGTGACCAAGGCCCAAAGGCTGAGGGGCCATCACTGCATCAGCAGAGCCTACAGACCAGGGCCCTGAGGAAGACGCCCTGAATGCCACTGAGGGATGCCCCCGACTTCCTTGCACAGAGAGGATGGATTGCAGTCAAATCACCCACTGCTTGCACAGCAAATGCTTTTCCTTACTGTGTCTGCCTGCTTTAACTGCCTAGTAAATTTGGCTGCAATTTCAAAATATTGTACCTCTCGGGGTTATCTCATAGTCCCTTTGGTGTGAAGTCTTCACTGAAGAATCTAGAAGAACCCTAATAAATATGAGTGTCTGGGAAGAATACATTGTACCTGATTGCCCTCTCACAACATTACCCCAAGTAGACAGGAAAGAGAACGAAGAATTTGAGAGTTATTTGCGAGACTGAAAAAGACACACACACACACACACACAGGAAAGGCACAGTGAGTTGCTAAAAAGTATCAGTTAATTGCAAAAAAAAAAAATCCTTCCTCTCACATTTAAGTACAGAAAGCCTATGCTTTTTTCTAAAGAATATGAGTTTAAGAAGGGCATCCCTTGTTGGGATGAGCACTGGGTGTTGTATGGAAACCAATTTGGACAATAAATTTCATATTTAAAAAATTTTTTTAAATAAAAATAAAAAGGGCTCCCTTATCTCTAAGTTAAATCAAAGGTCAATGTTCAGTTAAAGAGCTCCTTGTCTTCAAAGTAAATAGGTCAGTCCCCAGTTCATATATGAGAAAAGGAAGATGGGAAGGATAAAAGAGCTTGACACAGCATAACACTGACGTTTTTCTTACCAAAAGGCCATCACAGCAATGAGAGTTATAACCAAGGTCTGGAAAATCCAGTTAGGACACAATTGTTTTTTTCCTGAAAAATAAACCTGTAAAAGAAGATTCAGTAAGGAGCAGTGATAAACCATCAATGCTAACTGGGAGAAGGACCCCTGAAGACTCGCTCCCAGCAGGGATCTTTGCTGCTTCCATGGGCTGGCCAGCTCTCTTCAACCTATATTTCCCTCCTCTCTGCCTCCTGAAAATGAAGTTCTTTCTAAGCCTGCCTCAGGCCTCTCCCTTTCCTTGACCCTCCAGGCTACAGTAAGCTCTCTTTTCCCTAGCACCCTGAATCCAGGACAAGTGTCTGTGCCGTTCATTTAGTGCTTATTCTTCAAGTTTTATGAGAGAAGAGGACCTATCAGACAAGATAGTGTCAGAACCCAGATGTTCATCTCTTTCACTAGAACACTTTTGAAAATAAAGTCTTCAAGAGACGATGGAATCAATTCCAATGGAAGAAGTTCAGGCACCATGACAAACCATGGAAAAGACTTGTATGGTGAGAGCTAGTGAGTACTCTTTAAATCGTACACGTCAATATTCAATTCTGCTACCTATTTCTTTTTCTTTTTTCTTCTTTTGTGCATGTGCACAAGTGGAGGAGGAGCAGATAGAGAGAGAGAGAGAAATTCTTAAGCAGACTCTATGACTAGGGTGGAGCCCAACACAGGTGGTGAGATCATGACCTGAGCTGAAATCAAGACTTGGATGCTTAACTGACTGAGCCACTGAGGCACCCCTTTGCTACCTATTTTTAAGGGCAGTTCTGGGCCTGTGTCTTATTTATTCTTATAAATTCATATTCATATTCATCATATATATTCATTAAGCACTATTGTGTATCGCATTATGGGGGGTCTAAAAATAAGTAAGTTATAGTTTCTAGGAAGTAAAGGAGACAAACCTCTAAGACTGATGCATTTTGGCATAAAACCTTGCATATAAGGAATGGGCCAAGAACTACAGAATAGAGAGCTCTGTAATTGCTGTTGAATCTGGCTGAAAAGATAGCAGAGGTTTTCTGCCCATTTTAATACAGTGCTCCTTAAATAGGAGCTTTTCTATGAATGCAGTAGAGAATATTAAGTTTGCTTCCTTCTGGAGGGTAGAGGGTAGAATCATACTTTTGGTTGGAAAAGAATTGAAGGATGGTGGTACTTAAATAGTTTGAAACTTGTCTGTATTTAAATTTCTTGGGTTGGTTATCTGAATCAATAAAATGTTCTTCAATGTTATATTAGGGTTGGGGGTGGGATTAATTATACAAGTTTTTAACAAATATACAAACTCTTAGGACTCTCGTAACTGAGTCACCCGTAAGGGCAGCTGGAAGCCACTCTGAATACTAAGAAGTGAATAGTTTCTACCATTCCTACATCTCACTGAAACTGTTCAGAGGATGTCCTAAAAATGTGCTGTACAGAGAAGGAACTCAATGAAATTTGTTGAATTGATTGTAATTAAACAGCATTAGGCTCAGGATAAGAGTTTCCCCTCCAACCTACTCCCCATGGCTGCTTAATTATTTTAAATCTCCATGCTTTTGCTCCAAATCCTTTGACCTAGTATAGGGAAATGACCTAAGACATGGAGTCGGGCTTGGAGTTGGGTCCTGAACAAGTCCTCTAAATGTCATTGATTCTCATTTCCTTCATCAATAAAATAGGAATGATAAAATAATACCTGCCAGCATTTCAGAGTTATTGGGTGGGTCCAACTAACAGTGCAATGGTTCTCAAATTTAGGTCTGCATGAGAATTATTACAGAATTTATTAAAAACCTAAAGGTCCTGGAAAAATCTGCTCAAAGGACTGAAGACCTTCCCATCTCACCACAACCATCAATACACAGCAGGGGTCACCCATCTACCTCTTGGAGGTAGAGAAAGAGAAGGAAGGAAGAGGAACACTAGATTGGAGGAGAGCTACTCAGGAGACCTCAATCTTCCTCCAGAACAAGTGCCACCATCGGCAGCTATGTGGAAGGCAAGGCAAGGCCCAGCCAGGCCTCTTACCATCTGCTAAGGTCCACCAACTGCTCACAACCAGCACTTTGCTCATTAACACAGCCACCCGTCCTAAGAGTAGCACATTCCACCCACACGCATGTGTTTCAGTGACCCAAGGATCATGGGGGCTCCAGGGAACAGAGGATATCTAGGCGTTGATGTCATGGAAGGGAAAGTCAACCTCAGAGAAATAGCCAAGACCTCATGCAAAGACAACACAAGGGAAGGAAAACATCCCCATTATTTGTACTTTATCAAGCTCCCTGGAAGACTCATAATATGCCGAAGTATGAGAACACTCAAGTTCTAATAAGAGTGAACACTTGCATAGTACTTATTATGTGCCATGTTGTCTTGTGAGTGCTTTATATATACTAATTTATTTACTGCTCAGATAATCCTCAACAACCCTCAGAGCAGGTACTGTTATCATCCCCATCTTACAGAGAAGGGAAAAAACGAAGCATAGGAAGGCTAAGTTCCTTACCCAAGATCACACAGTTAGTAAGTCATACAGCCAGGATTTAAACCAAAAAATATTTGGCTCCAGAATCTGTGCTCCTAACCACAATGCTATGTTGCCTCCCTTCTCCTGTCTGTAAAACAAAAGCACACTATACAACTTAGATGTTATTGTTATTATTCAAAAGGTTTTCATGGCCTACCAAGGGAATTCCATAACAGGTGGTCCAGGAAATTTGAACCTTACCTATATTTTCAGCCTTACCTCCTACTCTCCCCCCAGCCGACTCTCACCTAATCCTTCAATGAAGCCAGTGCTGGCCCCCAGATTTTACTTCTGCCAGCCTCTCTGGAACCTCTCCTATATCTAGCCAGAGCTTACTCCTCCTAGAAGGGCTGGCCCCATAATGCTCTGCAGCACTCGGAGCCTTTACAATATTTACCACATCCAGATACAACTGTTCTTGTATTGTTCTCCAATATTCCCTGGCCACCTAGAAATTCCTTCGGAGAAGAGGCTATATCTTACTCACTTTTTTCTGCCTCCCACTTACAACAGTGACTGCAAGAGGTCTCTGAGTTCAATGGGTGCTCTTCAATACCCACATAAATCCTCTACTCTGTGTCCACAAGCCAATCCCCTTCCCCACCCACATACCCAAGAGACCAAACTACTTAATGTGTTTAATTTAACAAAAAATGTTTTTAAGTTTTTTATTTAAGTAATCTCTACACCCAATGTGGGACTGGAACTCATGACTCTGAGATCAAGAGTCGCATGCTCTTCTGACTGAGCCAGCCAGGTGCCCCAATGTTTTTAATTTAGATTGTGAGCCTTCAGGGAAGATGATCAGACCTAGTTTTCCATTCATGTATTCATTTAACAAATACTGCTTGAGTACCTACTATGTGCCAGTCCCTGGGGAAGGCAGACATGGGGCCTGTTCTCATGAATCACACATTCTAGTTATTATTCTGACATAGCTGCAAAATAAAAGAAATTCCCCAAGTGCAGAGTGAGAGCTACAGAGGTTGCACATAACCGAATTGCACCAATCAGTGCCGCCATGGATGTAGGTACCATTTCCTCCATCCCATTGCAAACCGGTCAGTACAAACAGTACCCTTCCTACACAACATGTTTAATTGTTTGTGTTTATTGAGCAAACTGCTATGTGTTGGTCACTGTGGCTAAGGGCTTCACCTTCTTTAATCCTATCAACAATCTTTGCAAGATAGAGCCTATTATTATATTTATTTCTCAGTGCAATTCAGTAACTTGCCCAAGGACACTTCTACATATATATTTACCCATGTGTTTATGTTTATTTGTACACCAAGTAGCTTGTCAGCAACATAACATTTTTAGCAGTTTTTAGTAGAATATTAAACTCTTTCTGAATTCTTTTAAAAAAGGTCAATGCAGGGGCACCTGGGTGGCTCAGTCAGTTAAGCATCCAACTCTTGGTTTCAGCTCAGGTCATGATCTCACAGTTTGTGAGTTCAAGCCCCCTGTCTGGCTCTGTTCTGACGGTGAAGAGCCTGCTTAGGATTCTCTCCCTCTCTTTCTCTCTCTGCCCCTCCCCTACTCTCTCTCTCTTAAAATAAGTAAATAAACTTAAAAAAAAATAGGTCAATGCAGTAGAACATGAAGAATAGAGAGTAAATGGGGGCAATGGCCCAAACACCAGATCAGTCCTTAATAAGATATAGATTAAGGTCATGAATATCTTCCCAGGGAAGGGCCACCTGGGGAACACTGGTGGGTCAGAGGGAACAAGCTGGGTTTCATGGCATTTATGAATTGTACTAGGAAGGGAATAGTGCAGCTTCTCCCTTACTGACACTCCTCTTCATTGAAGAGGGTGTACTTTAAATCAATAAATGATTAGTCTTCACTTTTTAAGGTAAATGTTACCCTATTTGATGAAAGTTCTCTTTATTCATTAATAAAACCATCCCACTTTAACCTTTGCAAGAAAGTGAATACCTATTTCCCCATTTGCACATAGAGTACTAACTATCAAAAGGGAAAAGAGGGATTTAGGGGATTAATGGAAGTCCCCTTGGGATCTTCTGAAGCCATAGATAAGGAATGAGGTTGAGTTAAGGCATCCACACAGATCTTGCAGCCTAAGGCCATATGCATGTGGAAGCTGATGAATTTCACTTGATAGAGGCAATATATTAAAAAAAACAAACAAACAGCAGAATAGTATTTCTGAAATGAACATGTTCTGTACTTATTTCTCTAAACATCTTTTTGAAAAAACTATTAAAGGGGTAGTAATTACATACCTAAAGTGCATGAAGATGCAAACAAGGGAGTTTATCAACAGATAAATGAAGGCAAGCATTTTTGATCAATTTCTCTAAACACTCTTTTTTATATATATATAAAACATTATCACTGTGCATTACAAATAAGTCTATTTACCTTGTTGGTTTTTTTGGGAATGGCCTTTCTTGGAGAAGATGCACTAACAGCTCTGCTAAATTTGCTTTAAAAAGAGAGAGAGAATGTTAATTACCATTCAAATGCCTCTCCAGGAGTTACACGACAAAAGCCCAGGCTGCCACTAACACAGCAGTATGATTTTTTCTGTAATACAGTGGTAATTTTACAAAGGAAAAGTCAAGGCAATTGAGAGTTCCTTTTGAGAAAAAGAACCTTAGTAAGCGTAAATGAATGCGTTAAATGTTGTATTTCTCTTTTTCTCATAATTAGACCCCAGGAAATGTGCATTTACCTCCTTAAATGAAAAAAAAAAAATTAGAAGTTTTTCCCCTGAGAACCAAAGACGATCTTCGAAATTTAGAAATGGCCACTTCTACTCCTTAAAGGAGAAGTCATCCTTTGGTAAAATGCAACATTTCCTAAAACACCTTGCTCTTAAACAGATACTTCACGGTTTGTTTCATTTTCAAAGCAGCAACAGAAAAAATAAGAACATTATCACATAAGGCAATTGTGTCCCAAAACATTCTAAAAACAGAATAGGGACTTCATTAGCAGAAAGTAGTGGTTGCTGCTTGATCAGAAAGACCATCTAGTTTGATCTGGTTATGGAAAGGCCCTATTGTCTCCTTTCTCCTGTGGTGCCCCTGGATATACCTGATGGAGCTTGCTTCACTGGCTGAAGACTTCAAACTACTGAGCCGCTTTAGCCTGGCCAGCTTTCTGTTCCATATTTCTAACTCTTCTATTCTTTCTTCAAGGTTGTTTGTTAGTTTGCAGAGCTGCTTCACTGCGCCCACATTTTCCATAAAGATCTGGTCCTGGAAAGGAAGACAGTACAGAGGGCATAAATTTGCAGTTTGAGACCACCAGGGAACTGTCTGAGCCCATTCGAAGACAGTTAAAGTATACCACTGAAAATACTTATATACACACCCAACCTCAAGTTCATTCAAGACAAAACTGGAGAGGTTTGCAACTTGAAATGATCTCGCTAAACTGCTGGCTGTGTAGTCAAACTGCTTGTGTTCAATTTGCAATAAAATGGAAATATGTCCTTGTAATCCAAGAGAGAAAATGGAGCGGAAGGACATTGTCAAGTTTGGAATCTGAAGATTTATTTTGTATGGCCATTATACTATATTTAAAACTCATAAAAAGAAAGTCAGAACAGGCTTCTGAATGTTGATTTGTGTGTACATCACTAAATCCTCATAAGAAATGATTCTTGTTCTTCCTGGTAAAATGCATCAAATTACTTAGGTGAAGGAGAAAGGAATGAAGACCTGGGCTTTTCTCTGAGTTCTGCCACTTACTAGATGTGAGACCCCATATAAAACAAAACAACTTCTCTGAGCTTCAGTTTCTTCATACTGAGAAGATAATTCTTGAAGTGTTAATTTCTGCTTTAACATCTCATGATCTACCATGTACAATTTAAATTTAGCCTAACTCCCAAACAAAATTTAAAACAATAACGTTTAATTCTATCTGTTCAGGGAAGGTCACTGACACATCAGAAAGAGCAAGAAAGGGAAACCAACCAAAGCCAGAGTGTGCAAACCATCTCTTCTCCAACCCACATACTTCAGTTGTCATAGAAACATGTGTGTCTGTCTCTCAGCCATAACAAAAACACTGGAAAGCTCTCATCAACCCATATCCTGATCCTGTGACCTCCCCTCCTTTCCCCCTCTCTGTTTACAAGTTCAGAATGCCAAAGAATTCTTTGGGGCTCATAGAATCTGATCCACTATGGTAAAATGATGAGGTCAAAGCCAAAAGAGAAAGATTGTTTTGTAGTTGGGGGATCAAACTCAGGGCTATGTGTCTTTGAGATTCTCATGATGCAAAATGAAGCTTTAAAGGTTTCAAACCCTGTAAAGCAACCACTCAGAAAGGACTCAAAAGCTCAACATTACAAACTCAAAGCTTAGTTCATGAAGTTTAAAGGTATGCACACTGGTATAAAACACGACAGTAAAGGTAAATATATAGTCAATTTCAAAATACTCCAATACTGTATTATGAGATGTGTAACTCACTTAACTCTAGTATAAAAGTTAAGGACAAAAGTACTAAAAGTAACTACAGCTACAATAATTGGTTAATGGTGCCTACATAAAAAGAGGTACATTATGACATCAAAAACATAAAATATGGAGATGTGAGTAAAAGGGTAGAGTTTTTGTATGTGATCAAAATTCAGTTGTTATCAGCCTAAAATAAGCTGCTGTATCTATAACATGTTATATAAATAAGCCTCATGTAACTATAAAGCTAAAACCTACAAAAGATAAAAAGAAGAGAGTCAAAGCATACCACCACAGAAAATCAGTTCACAGAGGAACACAGTGAAAGAGGAAGAAAGGAACAAGGGAACAGCCAAAAAACAATGATTAAGATGGCATTAATAAGTCCTTCCCTATCAAAAATTACTTTAAAAATAAATGGATTAAATTCTCCAGTCAAAAGGCATAGAGAGAGCAAATGAATTTTAAAAAGACCCAACTATATGCTGCTCCCTACAAGAGAGATTCACACCAGCTTTAAGGACATATGTAGCCTTAAGGAATGGAAGAAAGATACTCCATGCAAATGGAAACCAAAAGAGAGCAGGGGTAGCTATAGTTACATCAGATAAAATAGAATTTATGTCAAAAATTGTAACAAGAGACAAAGAAGGTCATATAATGCTAAAGGGGCCAATTCATCAAGAGAATATGTATCTATATATGTCTATATTCTATGTGTGTGTGTATATATATACACACACACACACACACATATATATATATATACACACACACACATATATATATATATACACACACACATATATATATACACACACACATATATATATATTTCATCAAGAGAATATGTATCTATATATGTCTATATTCTATGTGTGTGTATATATATATATATATATACACACACACATATATATATATATATATTTCTCTATCTCTCTCTCTATATATAGATTAGATATTGGTATATCTATATCCAGAAAGAGAGAGAGAGAGAGAGAGATCCAACATCAGAGCACCTAATATTAAGCAAATACTAACAGACCTGAAGGAAGAAATAGAAGCAATACAATAATAGTAGGGGACTTCAGTGTTCTACTTTCAACAATGGATAGCTCATCCAGACAGGAAATCAAAAAAGAAACACTGGGCTTGAACTATACTGTAGACCAAATGGACCTAACCGACATATACAGAAATTCCACCCAACAAAGCAGAATACAGTCTTCTCAAATGCATTCAGAATATTCTCAAATCTAGATTATATTTTAGGTCACAAAACTGTGTTACAAATTTTAGAAGATTAAAATTGTACCAAGTATCTTTTCTGACCACAATGGCATGAAACTAGACATTCATAACAGGAGGAAAACTTGAAAATCCACAAGTATGTGAAAATTAAACAATACATACTTGGAAAACTAATGAGTTAATGAGGAAATCAAAAGGGAAATAAAAAATATCTTGAAGCAAATAAAAATGGAAATGCAGCATAATAAAACTTATGGGATATAGCAAAATAGTCCTAAGAGGGAAGTCTATAGCAATAAACACCTACATTAAGAAGAAAAAAGAAAGATTTCAAATAAACAACCTAATTTTATACCTCAAGGAACTATATAAAGAACAAACTCAGATGAAAGGTAGTAAAAAGAAAGAAATAACAAAGATCAGAGCAAAAATAAATGAAAAAGAGACCAGAAACACTACAGAAAAGATAAACAAAATTGAGTTAATTTTTTGAAAAGATAAACAAAATTGACAAACCTTTACCTAGATTAAGAAAAAAAAAGAATGAGAGAGAAGACTCAAATAAATAAAATTAGAAAGGAGAGGTGACAGTGCAACTGATACCCCAAAAACAGTAAGGATCATAAGAAACTACTATGAACAATTGTACTCCAACAAATTGGGTAAGTGGATGTTCCTAGAAACATACAACCTACCAAGACTGAATCATGAAGAAATAGAAAATCTGACAGGCCAATTAAGAGAAAGGAGATTGAATCGATAATCAAAAATATATCAGGGTGCCTGAATGGCTCAGTTGGTTAAGTGTCTGACTTCAGCTCAGGTGATGATCTCATGGTTCATGAGTTCAAGCCCCACATTGGGCTCAGCACTGGCAGTGCAGAGCCTGCTTCGGATCCTCTCTCTCTCTACCCCTTCAACTTGCTCTGTCTCTCATTCTCTCTCTCTCTCTCTCTCTCTCTCTCTCTCTCAGATAAATAAGTAAACTTCAAAACAAACAAACAAACAAACAAACATCCCAACTAACTAAAGTCCAGGACCAGACGGCTTCACTGGTGAATTCTACCAAACACTTGAAGAAGAATCAATAGAAATCTTTCTCACCCTTTCCCAAAAAACTGAAGAGGAGAGAACACTTTCAAATTCATTTTAAAAGGTTAGAATTAACCTGATACCAAAGTGAGATAAAGACATTACAAAAAAAAGTCAATTATAAGCAATTATCCCTGATAAACATGTATAAAAAATTCTCAATGAAGTATCAGCAAATCAAATTCAATAATCATTAAAAAGATCACATATCATGACCAAGTGAGATTTATTCCTGGGATACAAAAGTGGTTCAACATATGCAAATCAATCAATGTGATACACCACATTAATAAAATCATATCATCTCAATAGATGTAGAAAGTGCATTTGACAAAATTCAGCATCTTTTTTTTTTAATGTTTATTTATTTTTGAGAGAGAGATGAGAGAGAGAGAGAGCAGAGGAGGGGCAGAGACAGAGAGGGAGACAGAAGATCCAAAGTGGGCTCTGCACTTAGAGCAGAGAGCCCAATGTGTGGCTTGAATTCACGAACCATGAGATCGTGACCTGAGACAAAGGTCTCAGGACTAAGCCACCCAGGGACCCCTCAGCATCTTTTTGAAAAAAACTCTAGGGGCGCCTGGGTGGCGCAGTCGGTTAAGCGTCCGACTTCAGCCAGGTCACGATCTCACGGTCTGTGAGTTCGAGCCCCGCGTCAGGCTCTGGGCTGATGGCTCGGAGCCTGGAGCCTGTTTCCGATTCTGTGTCTCCCTCTCTCTCTGCCCCTCCCCCGTTCATGCTCTGTCTCTCTCTGTCCCAAAAATAAATAAAAAACGTTGAAAAAAAAAAAATTAAAAAAAAAAAAGAAAAAAACTCTAGACAAAGTATAGATGGGCTATACCTCAACATAATAAAAGCCCTATATGATAAGTCTATATCTAATATTACACTCAATGAAAAGCTGATAGCTTTTCCTCTAAGATCAAGAACAAATCAAGGAAGTTCACTCTCCCCATTTTTACACAACATAATACCGGAAGTCCTACACATAGTAATTAGACAACAAAAAGAAATAAAAGTTATCCAAATTGGAAATAAGTAAACTGTATCTGTTGCAGATGATATAATCTTATATACAGAAAGTCCTAAATATTCATCAAAAAACTATTAGAATTAATAAATTTAGTAGAGTTGCAGGATACAAAATCAACATACACAAATTAGTTGCATTTCTATACATTAACAATGAACTATTTGAAAAAGAAATAAAGAACCCCATTTACGAGGGCATTAAAAACAATAAAATACTTAGGAATAAATTTAACCAGGAGGTGAAAGACCTGTACATTGAAAATTATACAACGTTGTTGAAAGAAATGGAAGACATGAAAAAAATGGAAAGATATCCTATGTTCTTGGATCAGCAGAATTAATACTGTTAAAATGTGCATACTACTCAAAGCCATCTACAGATCCAGCGCAATCCCTATCAAAATTCCAATGGCATCCTTCATAGAAACAGGAAAAAAAGTCCTAAAATTTATATGGACCACAAAAGATCCCTAATATCCAAAACAACACTGAGAAAGAACAAATCACACTTTCTGATTTCAAATTATATTATAAAGCTACAGTAATGAAAATAGTACTAGCATAAGAATAGACATACAGACCAATGGAATAGAATCGAGAATCCAGAAATAAACCTACACCTATATGGCCAACTAAAATTTGACATGGGAGCCAAGAGGACTCAGTGAGGAAAGGATAGTTTCTTCAACAGTGTGGGGAAAATTGGATATTCACAAGAAAAGTATGAAATTGAACCCCTATTCTACAAAAGTAACTCTAAATAAATTAAAGACTTAAATGTAGACTCAAGACCATAAAAATCCTAGAAGAAAACATAGGGAAAAAGTTTCTGGACATTGGTCTTGGGAACCATGTTTTGGATGACACCAAAAGCACAAGCAACAAAAGCAAAATAAACAAGTGGGGCTAAATCAAATGAAAGAGCTTCTGTACAGCAAAAGAAACAATCAACAAAATTTAAAGGCAATCTACAGAATGGAAGAAAATATTCGCAAATCATATATTTGATAAAGGGTTAATACTCAAAGTACATAAGGAACTCACACAAATCAACAGCAAAAATAAAAAACTAAAAACAAAAAAAATAATCTGATTAAAAATGGGAAAAAGACATGAATAAACATTTTTCCAAAGAAGACACACAAATGACTAAAAGGTACATGAAAGGATGTTGAATATCACTAATTATCAGGGAAATGCATATAAAAGCTACAGTGAAATATCACCACATACCTGTGAAGATGACTATTTTGAAAAAGGCAAGAGATAACAAGTGTTAGTGAGGGTGTGGGGAAAAGGGAACCATTGTGCATTTTTGTTAGAAAGGTCAGTTGGTACAGGCAGTATGGAACTCGGTATGAAGGTACCTCAAAAAATTTCTGGGTATATGTCTGAAGGATATGAAATCACTGTCTCTAAGAGATATATGTACCCTATGCTCATTGCAGCACTATTCACAATAGCTAAGATACAGAAACAATCTAAGTGTCCATTGACTGATAAATGAATAAAGAAAATGTGATACACACACACACACAAATGGAATATTATTTAGCTATAACAAAGAAGGAAATCCTGCCATTGTGACAACACGGATGGACCTTGAGGGCATTATACTAAGTGAAATAAGTGAGACATAGAAAGACAAATACTGTATGATATCACTTATGTGTGGAAGCTAAAAAAAGTCAAACTCAGAGAAACAGAGAGTAGAAATGGTAATTGCCAGAGGCTGAGAGATGGGGGAAATGAGGAGATATTTGTCAAAAGGTACAAACTCAGTTTAAAATGAATAAGTTCTGGGGATCTAATGTACATCATGATGACTATAGTTAACAATCTTGTATTATATACTTGAAAGCTGCTAAGAGAGTGGATCTTAAATGTTCTCACCACATGCACACAAAAGATGATTGTGTGGGTGATGAATGTGTTAACTAACCTTATTGTAGAATCACTCTTCAATAAGTATGTGTATCAAATCATTATGTTGTATGCCTTAAACTTGTATTATACCTCAACAAAGCCAAAAAAATTCAGTTGGTAAGGGAGGATAGTTGGTGGGGGGTTTAAATAAAATGAGATCGGACACAAATTGAAAACTGTCGAATTTGCTAAGTATATACGTGGGTTTCACTATTAATCTCAGTTTGTGTATGTTTGAAGTTTTTCATTAAAAATGTTAACAAATAAATCGGAAAGCAAAAACAAAAACAAAAAATCTCCCGACAAAAGCTCTTTAAAATTTTCTAATTCTGTTACAAATTTTTGCTTACTTCTAAATTTATTTTAATAAAAATAAGGCAGCAATCACGAAGACAAGAATATTGTTCTATGGTTCTAAATCACAGTAAATGTCATATGACCATTCACTATGTTTACATTGTAGAAAGCTTTATACTATAATTATAACTGGTCACTATGTCCAAGCAGTGGTCCCAGACCACTGGGAATCCAGACAGATTCCCAGCCATCATCTCTGACTCCTCCTCCGTCTGCTTACCCACAGGCGATCCCACCATGCAGTGCTGTCAGTTCAATGTCCCAAATCTCCTGAATCCACCCACTTTTATCCATCTTCAATGGCACTACTATACCTAATATTCTTTTCTATTTTTCTCAGCAACCGGCTTCCTCTTCTTTTTTAATCCTTGCTTGATCCATGAATTTGATTCCAACTGAGAGCAGGCCATGGAGAATGATACTAACGTCTCCTCTAAACACAGTAAATTTCATTCTGCAATATCTACCCAATGGGACTTTTCATGCTGCCTCACGAGATATGAACGATTGGCTGCAATTGTCCAGTTACTTGTAAATAATGATAAAAAGCCAGCTTTGATCTCCCCAACTCAAGTTTACTAGCACCATACATCTTCTAAGTAGATCCAATAGGCAAGAAGATAATTCATGTGTTTTCCTACTTAAGAGGAAATAAAGATGGAGAGGGAATTTACTACTACCTTTCTGGTTGTAATTATGGCCCTGACTTTATGGATCCAATAGAAAATTACCAAAAAATAAATTTCTAGGACATGTTCTAGGGACTGACTCTGACTAAAATACTTCTGACTTCTATCCTCTATCACCATATTGAAGCCAGTATAAATATGTTCAAAAACATAATCCAGAATTTTCTGAAAATATTCTTTTCTATGCAAGTGATAAGGTCTCTGTGAGTTCACTTTAACCATGAACATGCACCTAGATCCCTGAAGAACTTTATCTAAATAGACACATCCAGGTCCTATGTAAAGGTTTATATTCATTAGGGCTCGGATGGGCATAAGTCTGGGGCATTTTGAAAAGCTTCCCCATCTAATACCCAGTGTTGGTTCATAACTGTTTTATCATTGAACCTAATTTAATTATTCAACTCTGTCCAGTTATTATTAACCATATTAATGGACCCACTATTTCAGCTGAAATGTAGCTTTACAACTGTGATGCAAAAGTCATGAAGCCAGCTTGTCACCAATAATTGCTCGGGAGACTCTGGGGGAAAACAGAAACTGCTTCAAATCACACAAGAATCTTGTGCCCGTGTAAGACTCGCTTTGGGGTGAAGGTACAAATGGACAGCATGACATATTTTCTGAAAAGACACGTGGGGCAGTTTGGCAAGTATATGTGCACATGGAAACAACAAGGAGCAATATGAAATCAGAGCAATGCTGAGCTTAGAGGAGGTCACTTACTTAAGCCCTATCCTTTCCTATAGCCCCCTTCACTCTCTGTGCTCTAATCACATTGAACCATTTGCCCTTTGCTGAACATATCAAGCTTTCTCTAGTGTCTGGGGCTAGCACAGCACAGGCTGCTCCCTCTACCTGAACCACCTGTCCTCCCCCACCTCCCACTCTCCTTCCACTTACTGTCATATTTACCTATATTGTAAACACCTAGAGATAGGGCCGCATCTTGTCCATAGTCGATGTTCCAATACAGGCAGAAACTCAGTATGGATTTGATGATTAAATGAACGAATATTCTTACCAGGACTGTTCGTGTCATGTGGCATTGAGAGGTCATAGCACCATTCTCTAGTGAAATAAAGAGTGGCCAAACTTCAAGTTTATTCTTTTGTCTGAGGTTGCTCTCAGAAAAGGAAAAAGATTGAGGTCCAAATTCCATTTCCATGTTAGGAAATGTCCATGGAAATGTGGGTGAATTAAACAAAGAGATACTAGTGTGTAACACCCTCAGCGCAATGGGCGACTGGTTGGACGGTACCCGGCAAACTGGTTTCCACTCGGGTTAGGTCCTTTCCTCTTTGGGAGGGTTTGGCTCAGGAAATGGATAAAAGCCCTTCAGTGCCTCCTCACTCCCCAGGTAACCCTTGCAGAACACAGGTTGCAGGCTCCCGGGTCCCTGGCATCTCTGATGACAAAGGAGCCTACAACAGGAGCAGCCAGGCAGCAGAGCTCATTCCTTTTCTCTCTGAGGGGCTGCAACTTGTCCTCTATTGAACACTAAATAAGGGGAATGAAGTCTGATCACAAAGCAAGCTTTGAGAAGTTGAAACAGGCTCTTCTTATTTCTTTCCCAGAGACAGTCACAGACTTGAAAATTTCTCCTGGTGGCATCTGATGTTGCATGAACTAATGTTTAATAATAAAATGATGGGAATAAAATAGCCTGTAATTGAGCATCATGAAAATGACTACCCATGGGAGAAAAACCTTTAGCCAATGGATGTGCCAGGCAATTATTTGGCCTTTGAATAAACTCAGCTTTACATCTCTGTCCAAGAGTTTATTTTGTAGATAGCTCACCAGGCCTTGATACGGATTTAAAAAATAGAATCCCAGGGCACCTGGGTGCCTCAGTCAGTTAAGTGTGCGACTTTGGCTCAGGTCATGATCTCACGGTTCGTGGGTTCGAGCCCCGCATCGGGCTCTGTGCTGACAGCTCAGAGCCTGGAGCTTGCTTCGGAATCTGTGTCTCCCTTTCTCACTCTGCCCTTTCCCCAGCTCGCGCTCCATCTCTCTCTTTCTCCAAAAATAAGCACTAAAAAAAAAAAAAAAAAAAAAAAAGAATCCCTAAGCCAGAAAAGCAGGCTGCTGAGTTATACTTTAGTAAAGCATAAAATTCCAGGTATTAAATCAGTGGCTTGACTAAACAGGCCTATCTGATTTTCAAAGTATTGCCACCACCTGCTGCCACAATATTTAAATTGCAGTCTTAGGTGTCTGGAATAACATCTTCGTTTCCTAACATTTCATTACAAAAATTTTCAAGCACACAGAAGTTTTCAAAAGTGTTTGGTAAATGCCCATATATCCTACCACTTAAATTCCACAATTAGCATACTTTCTCACATATCTCCATCCATCCAACCATCTTGTTTAAATACATTTTAAAATAAAAAACACTCCTGTATCCCTCGGGTAAATTCCTAGCAGTGTTATTGCTGGGTCATAGGGGAGATCTATTTTTAAATTTTTGAGGAACCTCCACACTGTTTTCCAGAGCGGCTGCACCAGTTTGCATTCCCACCAATAGTGCAAGAGGGTTCCCGTTTCTCCACATCCTCGCCAGCATCTATAGTCTCCTGATTTGGGTGATGGGTATTGAGGAGGGCACCTGTTGGGATGAGCACTGGGTGTTGTATGGAAACCAATTTGACAATAAATTTCATATTTAAAAAAAAAGATAATTATTAGCAAATTTAAAAAAATAAATAAATAAAATAAGATAAAAAACAAACGGAGACTAGACTTGAAAATTCCCTGAGCAGACAAAATTAGTTTACTCATTTAACAAAGCTTAATTTAACTTATTTTGCACAACCAACTTGACATAGGTCATCTCTTGCTTGTGCCTCTGGAAATCAGCAGCAAAACATGAACTGTTTCCCAAGGTTGACCAATTTCCTATGATTTAAGAAAATTCTAATATTATAACCAATCAGAGTGAAAAATAAACAGTCACTGCCTTCTCTCTATATAAGCTGTTTCATAATAATACACCCTGGATCCTTATTCCATGTTTTGGTTTCAGTGCTCCCAGTTTGCAAACCATCTTTTTTGTGTGTGCATAATAAACTTTTCCTAATCACTATTTTGGTGATCCATTGGTTTTACTTCTGTTACTTCTGAACTTTTGACACATGAAAAAAATGAGCAGTAACTTTTTAAAAGAAGACATAACTACAAAAAGAAATTTTCCTACAAAACCAAATTTCCCAAGAAAACAATAAATGTCATGTTTCTCTTTAAACTGTTACTACCAGAGGGGAGCCTGGGTGGCTCAGTCAGTTAAGCGTCAAACTTTGGCCCAGGTCATGATTTCCCTGTTCATGAGTTCGAGCCCCACATGGGGCTCTGTGCTGACAGCTCAGAGCCTGGAGCCTGCTTCAAGATTCTGTGCCTCCCTCTCTCTCTGCTCTATCCCCGCTTGCGCTCTGTTTCTTTCTGTGTCTCAAATATGAGTCAACATTTAAAAAAAATTTTTTTTTGAATGTTTACTACCAGAAACAAGAGGATTTTTCTCCCTGCTTCCAGTGTGAGGAGCTCTTAGGAAACAAGATGGCCTACAAACAGATGATCAGTTGTTAAAATATCCAGGGTTGCTTTTAATAACATACTAGCTGTAAGGCAATCATCAGGCTTGGAGTCAAATCGATCATGTGAGTGCAACAGAGAACGTTTACCTCCGACAGGAAACTTATCGCCACTGCCAGTAAATGAGTTCTGCTACCTCCCTTGATGAGAAAAGATTAGATTTTTAAACCAGCTGCTGACTAGGACATTTAAAAGCCCCCATTTTGGGGGAAGGGGAGCAGGAGATACAGGCTTCCAGTTACGAAATGAAGAAGTCAGGGGAATAGAAGGCACAGAACAGGGAATACAGTCAGTACACAGTGGGAGGGTAATAGTTTGTGTGATGACAGACGGCAGCTGCACTTGTGGTGAGCGTAGCATGATGTACGTAAACTTGTTGAATCCCTGTGTTGCACACCTAAAACTAGTGTGACGTTGCGCGTCAACTCTCCTCAAACGTTAATGATTTAAAAATAAATAAATAAATAAATAAATGCCTACGTTTGGATTCTGGGCCAGCCATATGAACTCAAACTAATATGAATTTTTTTACAACTCAGTTATTCTGGATAAAAACATAGCATGTGTCATTCTGTCAAAAAAAACATCAATCATTTCAAAGACAGCTGAGGTGGTAGCCATCTCTGAGTGGCATCTGGAAAAAAACTATTAACAATTAACCATTTATTAGGTTAATCCTACATTACAGACCTAAAAGTTGTGGTCTTTTTTTTTTTTTTTTTTAAGTTTCTTTCTTTATTTTGAGAGACAGTGTGAGCTTGAGCTAGGGAGGGGTAGAGAGAGAAGGAGAGAGAGAAAAAGTCCCAAGCAAGCTCCCCCTTGTTAGAGCAGAGCCTGATGCAGGGTTTGAACTCCCAAACTGTGAAATCATGATCTGAGCCAAAATCAAGAGTTGGCTGCTTGACAGACTGAGCCGCACAGGCACCCCAAAAGTTGTGGTCTTAAGAAAACTTATATTTAAAAAAATCGTTTAAAAAAAAAAGCAATTGCTTCCATGGGGGAAAAAGTGATTAAGGTAGAATTTTAAGTTGCCATACTAAAGTTGTATTTACTGAGAACTATAAAGAATAAAGTAATTTGGTCTGTATAGTAATGAAAGTGACTTTATAATCCCCCAAACTTGCTGAGCCAGGTTTTGGACAAAGTCTTACCTGATGCTGAAATCCATGCTCTTAACCACCTTGCCGTATACGATCGGTGACTTTTCAGTCATCAAAATCAACAATATTTTGTTAACGTTCATTTTCTTCCCATCCCGTCTCTTTCCTCCCTATGTCCTCATCCATCCTCTCTGCTCACTTGGCTTTCTGACACTGTGCTTGCCCCTTAGTCTCCTGCATTAGCCCAACCCTCTCAGCCTTCCCAGGTCTTTTCCTTCCTCTCTGGGCCTCAACTAGAAGAAATCTGCTGCTTTTAGTCTACTTTCTTCTTATTCCGTAAGAACTGAAAGCCTATAGACCAGGCAAGTAGCATGGAAGTAGGGGTGGGATGGCCCAGGAAGCCCTTGTAGGGAAGCTTCTCCTAAGCATCATGTCACCAGATCTGGTATTTCAAGGGAGCCAGAAATCCAAAATTTGCGTGAAGTTCTCCTAATTTTTAAAAGAAAGTTATTTATTTATTTATTTATTTATTTATTTATTTATTTATTTATTTATTTAGAGAGCGAGCAGGGGAGGGGCAGAAGGAGAGAGAGAGGATCCTAAGCAGGACACGGGACTCACAAACTGTGAGATCACGACCTGAGCCAAAGTCAAGAGTCAGACGCTTAACTGCCTGAGCCAGTCAGGTGCCCCTAAGATCTCCTAATTTTTACAGATATGCAATAAATTTGAAAAATTTTAAAATACCATGAGGAAAAGAAGAGTGTAAGCCAGACTTGGCCACAGGCTTCTGATCTGTGACCAGCATCCATAACCTTTCCCTTATTAACATCTTCACCCATGTCTGCAGCTTCTCCTCAAGCCCTACTGTGCTCTCAGTCTCCACACTCCTACTCGCCACTGGGCATTTTCATCCAAATGTTCGGATGACATCTCAAACTCAAAACTGAACTAATTTTTTCCACTAGAAAACCACTTCTCCCATCAGATTTCCTTATATTAATAGAACTACTTCTCTTCTTTATTTGAGATTCAGAAACTCAGCCATTAACATAAACAAATTCTTACGAGAACCCACAATATACCAAATACGTACTAAACAGCACAAGATTGACAAGGCACATTCTCTGACCCCGAGAAGCTCACAGTCTAGTGGAAGAGATATGGAATAGAAACAGAATGACAACACAATATGATAAATACTCTAGAAGATGTTACATTCAGAAGCCTAAGCCAATGTAGAGACAGGATCAATCAAGGCATCACAGAATTCATTAGGTCATTCAACCAGTATTTGTTGAATTCTTACAGTACTCTAAGCCCTGGGCTTGAATCCACAAATAAAGTATAGGAGATATAGCTTTGAAAAATATAGAAGATGTTTGGAGTCACACAATTAACCAGGGAGACTGGCAAAGAATAAATAGGCAAATAAGATAATTCCAGCTAGGGGCAGAAGTCTCCAGGCTGTCATGAAGAAGTTTGCAATGTGCCCCCTTCACAGAAGCCCAGCTGAGGGGCTGGATGGGGTCTGCACTGGCCCAGAGGAGGCACCTTTTTCTAATTACAGCAAAGGTACTACGTATCCTCTCAGTGGTCCTGAATCTTACAAAACAGTGAAACCAAGTGATGTGGAGACTATTTTAGATGAGGTGGTCAGGGAAGGTCTTGGCAGTGAGATCTAAATGATGAGATCATCTAAAGGAAGAGTCTTAAGGGCAGAGAACACTCAACAGAACAGCTCTGAGGCAGCAACAAACTTTGGTGAGCATGAGAACAGAAAATGAAGGTTGTAGGGGAGCGGATAGGCAAACCAGATGTGCCCATGTGTGCAGAGACATGGTATTATGAAGGTGTTTTGGGGTTGGGGGGAGTGGGTGTGAGTGTTAGGAAATGAGTTAGAAACAGAAGATTCCATCCAGATTGTGGAGGGTTAGCAATAAACCAGTGAAGAGCCAAAGTGGGAAAGGAAGACCGTATGATTAGAGGTGTTTAGTTTTGTTTTTGTTTTAGGGAGAAAAGTGAGAAACATAAAGAGAATAAAGAGGGATGATAATAGACAAGAGATGTCACCAAAGTTAGAACAGCAGCACTTGGTGTCTAATCAAATACTGTGCATGAGAAAAAGGAAACTTTGAAAGGCCATCTGTGATGCTCCACCCTCAGTCACACCTTTGGACCCCAAGGTCCACCACTGTCTTCTGTCACTTGCCTCTCAGTCCCCCGCTTCCTTCTCATCTGTGAACCCCTGCCTAGTGTCCACAGACAGGAGCACTGCGCATCCCACAGTACTTGTCACACTGTGATTCAGAGTTCTATTCTTACGTCCTATCTCATCACCCCGCTTAGACACCCTGCTTAGCTGCTTGAAGATAGGAACCCTGTCTTACTGAGCTTTGCAAGACTCAAACAGACAGTTCCTGCCACATTACAGTTGAAGGAAAAGAGAACCAATGAAAAGTAACTACATATTAAGGCATAGTAGGGTGGCTTATATCATGCTATTGTAACATACACACACACACACACACGCACACACACACACACACATTACTCAAGGCCTAGTTATTCGCAGAGTGAACCTCATCTTTATAGAAGCTTAGTTGTAAATTCACTTCAGGCCACTCTTACATTTATTGAGCACATTTTTCTTACACCAAACACACCTAATAATACTGTTCAAGAAATGTAGCCATCTGGTCCTAAATAATCACAGAAATCAATAAAGTTGCCAAGCGAAGAGACAGATGAGTAAGCCAAACAGCGAAGCCCTCATGGTCTAATGCAGGGTTAGACTGCGGTGGTCACCTGCCATGGCTCCTGGCTCTCAGGACCAGCCCCCTCCCATCACTGAGCTTTCACTGGGGTACACGAACCATGAGGATTTTGTAAGAAGAAGCAAATTATCCCAGGTAAGAGAAGTTCATCGTGCACAGTCATCTGTGCTGAGACTTATACCAACTTTGACCGACAGCACTAATCTCCAGCTCTGGTTGGTTACATGGGCAGTCTGTAAAGATCCAGCCGTTTCTGTTTCTTACTTGGGCATAACGTTGCAAAATGTGCATATGGAAAATATAGCGCAGTCACGGAGAGCAACATTTCAACATTTTCATGTGCACTTCTAGTTTGCACTTCAGCTTCAACAAAAATTTCTTTATTAAAAAGGGACATTCAGGGGCGCCTAAGTGGACCTGTCGATTAAGCGTTCAACTCTTGATTTTGGCTCAGGTCATGATCTCATGGTTTGTGGGATTGAGACCCATGTCAGGCTCTGCACTGTCAGCCCAGAGCCTGCTTGGGATTTTCTCTCTCCCTCTGCCTCTGGCCTTCCCCCACTCATGCTTGTTCTCAAAACAAACATTTAAGAATAAATAAATTAAAATAAAAAAATAAAAATGGGACATTCAGTGGAAGAGAAGTAGAGTGTAGAGGGAGAAACTGTAACTGAACCTGACCTATTACTATGGTACACGAAGCCCAGGAAGTCCTAAAGAAGTTCCTTAAAACAAGCAGTCCTGGATATGGCAACCAAGGCCAACATGGCACCCACACAAATGGGTAGGAGGCCAGGAAACCAAGAGGCTCCCTGTATATCTTGTCTATTGTACAATTAACAAACAGCATGGGGCAGTAGGAGTCACATTACCCATGTTCTTAATAAGAAAGAATAAAGGAGATATTCTGTGAAGTATTTATAATGTAGTGGAGGGATATTTCACAGTGTTGAGGATTAAACCAGCAATTGAAATCTATCCTCAGAAGTGAACCAAGGTGGAAGACCAGGCTTCAGAGCATGGAGGTGTTCACCTGCTCTTAGTGTTACAGATTCTGTAAACGAGGGCGGTCTTGGTGATGTCCTCATAGATTGAATCACTACAAGATCCTATTACTCAGAGAATCACAACCTGTCCATTCTGGACTCCTGTCAGTTTGATTTACTTATAAACTGAATGCTGCCTTGGCATGGATTGCTTCTCAAATGACAAATGAGCCTGGCTGCCTGCAATAGGAATACCAACGCTTACTTTCTCAGGGCTCTAGGCTTGCCTTCTTAGGAATGAATTTGGGTTGTAGCCTCTCTGGGGGACTGAGGGAGTGGGTAGCCCTCGGAACTGCTGTTGCTAATAATCCTGACTATCCTCATTCAACTCAACTGGGAATGGGAAGACACGGGGCCAGGGGAGAACTAATGATTTTCCTGAAGAGTGACAATCATAAGGTCCTGGACGGATGTTACCTACACAGAAAACACAGAAATCTCTTCCCTGGGTATTCCAGCAAAGGACCACAGCCAAAAGAGATATGGCTGCTACCAAATGAGTAACCCCAAGAGCCCTACCTTGGTAGCCTAATGACACATTCCCAAGGCTGCACCCTGAGCTTGATGGCTGTGCCTACATACTTTTCTCTCACCCAGGAAGCTTCTGGAAATGCAAGACAGTGAGGATGACCTTATTACATGAATACCTCAGAACATCCCTTATCATATAGGTATGATATATGATATATGATATGTGTGTGTGTATATATATATACATATATATATATACATATATACATATATATATTACTATTTATTTTTGAGAGATAAAGAGACAGAGTGCAAGCAGGGGAGGGACAAAGAAAGAGAGAGAGAGACAGAATGCGAAGCAGGCTCCAGGCTTCAAGCTGTCAGCACAGAGCTCAACGCAGAGCCATGAACCGCGAGATCATGACCTGAGCCAAAGTTGAACGCTTAACCAACTGAGCCACCCAGGTACCCCACCCTTATCTTATATTTTAAGTAAATAATTGGGAAACTTCAGTACTTTATTATTAAAAATAGATTTCTCATGATAAACCTCTCAAGGGTAGCCCAGGTCTGAGGGCATGACCAAGAGCTGCTTCTATTCGAGATGGGTCTGGGAAGCAGGAGTAAGTAACTTGACCTCTGCCCCTCTGTCCTTGCAGTCTTGGGGCAGAGCAGGCCATCCAAGCCCATTATCTAAGTATTTGTTGTCCAAGCACTTGTAGGGAGAAGACCGAGGAAGGACCCAGCATGGAAAGGCACCTATCCACCTTGCTACTCCAAGTGTGGCTTGCTGACCAGAGAGGGTGGAAAAATTGGCATCACCTAGAGGCTGGTTAGAGAGGTAGGATCTTGGGTCTCACCCCATTATTGCTGAATCAGAGTCCGTATTTTTGTAAGTTCCTTCACTGATTCACGTACACTTTGAAGTTTGAGAAGCACTGCCCCCGTGAACTGACAGATTACAAATTAGTCTCAACTCAGACATCTCTCCCTACAACTATAACATCCCCATGTCAATCAGTTTTCCCTCCAGCATCAAATATAACAGTGCAATGTACAGCATGTCAGCAGCAGGGTGAATTTGCCAACCTTGCAAAAAATGCAGGATTTCACAGAATTCATAAACCTGAGTTTGGAGAACCACTCAAGTCACACACACACACACACACACACACACACACACACACACACAGAGAAATGGCAAGCAAGGGAATGACAGCCTTAGACCCCTTACCAAGAGAAGGGGAGCTCATCTACAAGATGGGGACATTCCTTCAAAAGAGAATCATTTGAATATCAAAGAATTCAGATGGGCCCTTGGGAAAAAACGATGAGGCTCATGAATATCTTTTTAAGACTGACCCACTTTATGTGTTATGAAAATGGAACACACAACTTTGTTGAAAAACTATGCTTGAAAAGAAAAATCAACACTCCATTCAGCCTTTAATCAGGCTAAGAATTTAATTATTTGATCCTAATGATAACCTAAAGTATATTAGATGAGATAAATTACACTTCCTCAAGTTTGAGTTCCATTTTCTAAGACAAGGCTGATTAAATCTTGCTGTCACTATTTCACATGACATTGGGTCACATTTTAGTTGTGCTCCTGTTAAGTGGACTTTCCCCAGGCCAGTTTTTCTCCGACAGTTAAGACCTGCTCCACTCTACTGTCACTGTTACATATTCCTTTTTCTTTTTTGCCTTACGGGGCTTCTTTTTGGTACCTCTGAACAGCTTAGCATAACTGATACCAATTACTCCATAGCTGAGTGAAGCTTTCTTTTTACTGTCTTGTTTCCTGGTTGGAAGTTTCAGTGCATGTGGTACCACAGAAAGGGGTTCACCATGGGGTCATAGCTCCAATGGCAGATCTACTCAGTGGTTACCTTATCGACCATGAGGAAGTTCTCCAGTGTCTCCCCATTTTCACAGGTGACATTACCGACCTCTTTTACAGCTCTGGGCAGGATCTCTCGTACCTCCTGGGCGATCATTCCTAGACACAAACACTCCCAACAGGTTTAGTCAGGAAAAGACCTTTCTGGAGAACATCCTCCCTAGCCTACATCAAAATGGAAGGCTGACAGCCCCCGCCAGGACATCTTTGCAAATACATGCTTATCCCCTCACAGCTTTCGCTTTGATCTATGATACATTTGAAGCAAAGAAGGAATTTTGAGCCCATAACCACCATAGGATTAAAAGCAGGGGTGTCATTTTCTTGACTTTTCCTTGAGACTCTGGGCCGGATTTTGGAAGGAGGGAGTAAATACCTTCAAATCCCTGTATATAGAAGTAAGGGTGGGGCGTTAGCTTGATTTCCTTTCTTTTCTTGCAGGAGGATTTGCCACCTAAATGGTCCCTCTTTCTCTAGGATTCCTGGATAGGAGTACAAACACCACTCTGCCCCTTCTCTGACCTAGACTGACCTATTCCACACCTCTCCCTCTCCCGGGTCTGCCTTTTACAGCTGGAGCTGTGATCTGCGCCCCCAAGCTCTGAGCAAGATGATTCCAGTGAAAAGAAACAATGTATTCAAAATATTCTGCCAGTACCTTGGAGTGTAGGAGTAAGGATGGGGGTGTTGAGTCAAGATGACACAGAAATTTCTCTCACCTTTCCTGTTCTAGTGATTATGGATTTCACAGAGGAAATCAATGCCATAGCACACAATCTCCACATAAAGAGGGAATTGAACTTTTAAGAGTTGACAACACAAAATTAAAAAGGGAATTTGTGTGCATACCTGTTTGATGGGCAGTGTTTATTCCCATTGAAGATGCGAACTCTGGTTTGTAGTCGTATTCAACAATCCTCATTTGGGCTATTCGTCTCAGCTGCTCATTTGTGTCAACCTGATTTAATTAAAGAAGAGCGGATTTCACCCATTTAGATATTTCCCATTCAAATCAATGCCCAAAGAGACCCAGAGAAATTAGGAATGTTGACAGCAGGGTTCTTTCCTCTTGTCCGAACTATTTTAAGGAAAGTTTATGTTTTTCTCCTCAGAGAAACCAAAGCTTCAAGGTCCATATCAATGACTTCCATCCACTGACAAACTGAGACAGAGTTTTTATGTCTAAATTACAGGGTGAAAGCTCCCCCATTCACTACTCTTGCCTTTTTTCTCTCCTTTGAGGGGTGAACTCTCCTTCTGAGAATGGAGACTGATCACGTTAGAGAGAAAAAATCTCCACTCAAGATTGCAAGGGATCATTTCCAAATGGACATACAGTATAAACACCAAATAAATATAGGCCAACCTTGTATTTACAAACTGAAAATGCTTAGTTCAAGTAACAACCTTTGAGGAATGGATATAACTACTATACCATTGATTTGCTTTTGGACATTTCACTGGAGAAAATTTCCTCAAGTGGCAGGTTGCAAGGCTGTATTGTTCACCTGCTGGACCTTCCAAGATCCAGACTTTCCTCTCCTACAGACGGCTTCTCCCCCAAACCACTCTGGTCAGTGATGGTGTGCTTCTCTGAGCTCACTTCTTTTACAGGTTATTGAAGGTATTCCCAACTTCCACTGCCAATTCCTCAAAATAATGTCACTGGGTCCCAGCAAAATGATAGTAATACACAATAGAGTGAATTTTTCCTAAAGCTAAATATGTTTCATTCAAAGGATTTCCTTTTGAGTTTTTTTTTAATGTATTCATGGTAATAGCAGAATCAATTTTTATAATGACCTTATTCTATAAGTAAAATGCTGGTAGCTCTTTTTCTTTTCTTTTTTTTAAATTTTTTTAAATCTTCATTTATTTTTGAGAGAGAGACGGAGTGCGAGTGGGGGAGGAACAGAGAGAGGGAGACACAGAATCTGAAGCAGGTTCCAGTCTCCAAGCTATCAGTACGGAGCCTGACCCAGGGCTCAAACTCACAAAGAGTGAGATCATGACATGAGCCGAAGTCAGAGGCTTAACCGACTGAGCCACCTAGGCACCCCACCCTTTTTCTTTTAGGATTTTCTCTTAGGCTATAATTTTCTTTTAGGATATAATGATTACAAAACCAGTGGTCTCTTGGCAATTAAAATTATACTGCCTTGACATTCATCCATGTATTAGAGTAACCAAAATTGCTTTGTTGTTCTTGTTTTATGAAAACCCTGAAATGGCCTTCAACTCCTCCCTTGACCCACTCTGTTGGGTGAGTTGGAAAGCTCCTCCGATATCATTAAAAGTTCCCTGTCCTTCACTAGTTCGGCTGATTGTGAAAAATTGTGGCTTGACACTTACCTGGTTAACTGTGCAAACTCTATTTCAGGTACTTCTTGGGAAGTATAATTTTGAGCTCACTGTTATTTTGATACTTGCTGTCATCAAAAGCCTGGTTCAATTCATTTATTCACTGTATTATTCAACTAACATTTAACAGTCACCTTCAACTTACCACACACTACACTAAGTGCTGGGACTTTAAAAAGTGATTGCTTTTAACAGTTTGTGGTCAACTAATTGTGCAACCTGAAACCATAAAACTCGTAGAAGAGAACACAGGTAATTTCCCTGACATCAGCCACAGCAACATTTTATGTCTCCTAAGGCAAGGGAAACAAAAGCAAAAATAAACTATTGGGATTACATCAAAATAAAAAGCGTTTGCACAGTGAAGGAAACCATCAACAAAACAAAAAGGCAACCTACTAAATGGAAGAAGATATTTGCAAATGATATATTTGATAAGGGATTAATATCCAAAATATATAAAGAAGTTATACAAAAAGCAAATAATCTGATTAAAAATGGGCAGTCAACCTGAATACACATTTTTCCAAAGAAGACATCCAGAGAGGCAACAGACACAGGAAAAGATGCTCAGTGCCACTAATCATCATGGAAATGCAAAGCAAAACCACAGTAAGATATCACCTTATACCTGCCAGAATGGCTAGAATCAAAAAGACAAGAAATAGCAAGTGTTGGCCAAAATGTGGAGAAAAATGTACTATTGGTGGGAATGTAAATTGGTACAGTGTTGTTGGGAATGTAAATTGGTACAGCCATTGTGCACTGTTGGTAGGAATTAAAATGGTACCGCCATTGTGGAAAACAGTATGGAAGTTCCTCAAAAAGTTAACAGTAGAAATACCATATGATCCAGTAATTCCACTGAGGAGTACCCAAAGAAAGTGAAAACATTCATTCAAAAAGATATATGCACCCTGTGTTTGCTGTAGCATTATTCACAATAGCCAAGATATGGAAGCAACCCAACTGTCCAATCTTAGATGAATGGGTAAAGAAGATGTAGTATATTCATACAATGGACTATTACTCAGCCATTAAAACATTGTGAGGTCTTCCTATTTGAGACAACATGGATGGACTTCAAGGGTATTATACTAAGTGAAATAAGTCAGACAAAGACAAATACCATATGGTTTTACTTACATGTGGAATTAAACACAAACACAATTAAAAACAAAACAAATGAATAAACAAGCAAAAAGCAGGTATAGAGAACAAACTGATGGTTGCCAGAGGGACGGTGGGGATAGGCAAAATGGGTGAAGGAAAGTGGAAGATACAGGCTTCCAGGGGCGCCTGGGTGGCTCAGTGGGCTAAGCATCTGACTTTGGCTCAGGTCATGATCTCACGGTCTGTGAGTTCGAGCCCCGGGTCAGGCTCTGTGCTGACAGCTCAGAGCCTGGAGACTGCTTTGGATTCTGTGGCTCATTCTGTCTCTCTGACCCTCCCCCCCACTCAAACTCTATCTCTCAAAAATGAATAAATGCTAAAAAAAGTTTTTTAAAAAAGATACAGGCTTCCAGTTATGGAATGGAAAAGTCATGGGAATAAAAGGTACAGCACAGGGAATATAGTCACTGGGGTTGTAATAGCCATTTATGGCAACTATACTTGTGATGATAATAGCATAACACACAGAATTGTTGAATCACTGTGCTGTACACTTGAAACTAATGTAACATTGTGTGTTAATTATATTCAAATAAAATATAAATAAGCAAAATAAAAATTAAGAAAAACTTTAAAACAAAATGAAAACGAATAAATAAGTTTTCTAATTGTCTTGACTTTGTAGCATACTGTTTCTCTGGGATTACACATTCCAAGTTTCCTAAAATTTAGAACTATTAAATGAAATTTTTAAAAAAATGTTTGTGGGGCACCTGGGTGGCTCAGTCGGTTAAGCCGCTGAGTTCAGCTCAGGTCATGATCTCACGGTTTGTAGGTTTGAGCCTCGTATCAGGCTCTGTGCTGACAGCTCAGAGCCTGGAGCCTGCTTTGGATTCTGTGTCTCCTCCTCTCTCTGCACTGCCCCCCCCCCACACCCCACTCACACCACTCTGCCTCTCTCTCTCTTGAAAATAAACATTAAAAAATTTTTTTCTAAATGTCTGTGGACTAGACAGACAGACCCATCATAAATGAAAATGTGAGAAATGCAGGATGAAAATGGAATTATGGATCGAGAATTTGGCAGCTCCAAGGAGGACCCCAAAATATTCCTAGGGGAGCATAAAGAAAGACTTCCTAGAGATGGCAAAACCCCACTGAGATCTTGGCTTATTTTGATCTTCAAATAAGTTCTGCTCCTTTCACTTCAGGCCTTTGGCTCAGGGCATTTCCCAGCCTCGAAAGCTCTTCCTTCCCACTCCTACCTTCTCCCCCAACTTAAACATCCCTTCACCAGGGAAGCATTTCTTGATTTCCAACACCAGGAAGGGTCCCTTTGCCTTGTGTGCCAATGGGAGCTGTTGTTTTTCTTCATAGTGCTTATCACGGTTATCACCAGACAAAGTTGTGTCACCTTCATTATCTGTCTTCCCTATAGGATATATACCCCCTGAGGATGAGGACAAATCTATGGCCATGGTTTTCTGCTCACCACCAAATCACCAGTTTCTAGTACAATTCCTTGCATGTAGTTGACACTCAACTAACATTTCTTAAATAAATTAATAACTTAATAAATAAACCTCATACGAATAAATTTAAGAAAGGAGTTAGTCAGGGAAAGATGCAGGGTAGAAAGAAGGGACAGAAAGGGTGAGGACAAGACCCGATGCTAGACTGAAAGAACACCATGAGTAAAGTGCCAAGGGAGTAAGTTCCCTGAATGATGTCTGCCCAACCAGGGTGGAGTTTGGCATTACTAGACTGTAAAGATTAAGGCCAGAGCAGGGAGGGCCTTGCAGGCCATGCTAGGGAGGGGCAGTCACAATCTCACATTGCCCTGTGCACACAGCTATCACGGTGAGCTCCTATATTCAGCAAATATTTAATGAACAGCTACTGTGTGCCAGGTGCTATCCTAGGCATTGGAGATGCAATGAATATTTCTTACTTGGAGTTCAGATTTTTTTTTTAAAGTTCTATTTTTGAGGGCAAGGCTCACATCTAGTTCATCTCAGGACCTCTGGAGTGCCCAGCAGAGTGGCTCACATGTTATAGACACCCCGAAACTTCAATGAAAGAAAAAGCCATGAAAGAATGAAGGTAGTGAAACAGCAGAACAATCCCTGTCAATCAGGAGCCAGCGTGGCATGGCCTTGCACTAGCCAGGCCCCACCCAGTTCCCCATTCCCTGCACCCTTGGGAATCCTGTGGCTGCTTTGCCTACTTTTCATTATCCCCGTGGTTCCTGCACGAGCCCTCATGGGTGACCTTTGCTGCCAACAGGAAGCAGAGGAGGCTGTGTCCTCACTGAGGCTGTCCAGGCTACCCAGAGGGAACATGACCCCTGGTGACTAAGCTGGATCCTTTAATGCATTTTCCCCCGAAGGCATATTGCTGGACGAAGCATATTGTGGGTTTGATGGTATTATTACCATTGTGCTTCAGAGAGACTTTTGGCTGAAGAAAATTTTCAGGGTTGGTTTGGGGATCTAAACCCCTTCTGCAACAACGTTTCTATAAGACAATGCTCTTCTGGTTTCTAATGTGGGGCTGTACTTTCCAAAGTTAAATATAAACTGCCCATGCTGCACACTCCCTCTGTGTACACTTGACCTAGGGAAAGCCCTCGAGGCAAGGGCTGTGCCTTCTCAGAATCCTCCTCCAGGAGCCAAACACTGGCCAACACTTAACACCACACCTTGCTCATCCACGTGGGTTGAGTAAGAAGCTAGAAGCTGAATTCAGGTGTCTGAGGTGACCTTGCCCACAGCAGTTTCGGAAAGTTTTGACCCTGAATGTATATGGCCATCGTGGTCATGCTGCCTCACGCCCAAAGCTTCTCTATCATTTCTTTTTCTTTCTTTCTTTCTTTCTTTCTTTCTTTCTTTCTTTCTTTCTTTCTTTTTACAATCTGAGAAGCATTTATTCTTGAAAAACTGCTGAACTTTGGGTAAGAACAGTAGGAGTCCATGGCATTCTTGCCTAGGGCTGTGCCCATCTCGTCACCACTCCCAGCTCGGTGGGCTCAGAGGTGCACTCCTCAGCAAGGGAGACGATGCAGACCAGCCCCTGTGCTGCCCAGATCAAAGGGACTCACTCAGTTTGCAGCGGCGGGTGACGTCTGTAAGGCTTCTCTATCATTAACCCCAGAATTGCACCACAGAAAAGTCATTCTTGTCTGTGGGACTCCACAGTTTGTCCAGGGAGGGAGATCCTGTTATCCACCATCTGGCCACAGCCTAGACTATTAGTCTCGCATCAGGAGCAGCTTGAGTAACACTGGCTCACCCCAAGTTGAGGAACTTCTGCATCTGGCTCCTGGCCCTTGGAGCCTTTCATCTTAACTGATTTCGTTCCTGGTTTTTATTTTGGAATCTCTTGTAACCTTGTTTTCAGCCTTCATCATAAAATTGCATTGATGCGTTCAACTTTCAGCTTCCTCACTTTTTTTGCATTGGCCTTGGTGATCTTCACGCTCTTCTGTTTTCCAGCATATCATCTCCACCCTAATTTTGCTGTTTCCATTGAAAGAGCTGCATTTCCTTCTGCAGTCTGTAGTCACATCAGTAAACACAATGTTGGGATATGTTAGGCTGCTCCTCATTAAGGCCGACCTCATTTTCCCAGTGGGTCCAGGGCACGGGCTTCAGTCACATCTGCTTTATCTTCTCCATGTCTTGTAGACGTGTCCAGATGAGCACAGGGATCTCCACCAGGACTCTCTATGCAGAGTGCTCATGTGCTTAACACCTACAAAACAACCTCCATTGCCCTGAGTGAGGATGCACAGAGCCGGGGCAAGGAAGCAACTTATATTTATTTCCCCCTCCCCCAATCATCACAGTACTGGGCAATGTGTTTGGCCACTATGTTTTGCAACAGCTCATCTGGAAGCCAGCTCTGGTTATCATGCATCCTTTACCAATGAGAAATTGCCTCGAGTCCTATGCTTGTAATCAGATCAACAAAGGGCCCACTTCCCAGAGCATTTGGAGGAATGGCTATTCTTAAAAGTTGGGCAAACTGAGTCAGGAGGAGGTGAAGACAAAGTTCACACATCTGTCAGCCCCATCATCAGCATTATCGTTGCCTCTTTTGTCTGTAATGGTGAACAGGACTGGTAAGTGCGTCTCTCCCCATTGGATGGGGGCCCCCAAATGTGGGGCCACTCGATTGGGTGGACGCTGGCAGCACGGGCTATGAAAAAATTCACCCAACGCAGAACAAAGGAGATAGAAGTTTAGTGAATGTACCACAGGAGGAGGGGCAGGCAGTGAGGGAGAGGCTGTCTGCAGTGAGATAGGTGGATGGGGGTTGTAGTTGGATGGGGAAGGCAAGGAGGCATGGGGACATATGGAATTTTCCCTTTCCTGGTAACCGTGCCTGGTTGTAAGTAGCCCATTGGTTACTTAAGGCCTATGGATATTTTGAGGTGGGTCACCTGATGGGTCGGTCTGTCTGTGTTCAGCATCGTGGTCTCTGTGAGCCCTTTCTACATTCCATTGCTCAAGTCTGTTGCCTAAAAGCAGCCTCTACGATAAGATTTCTAGAGATCTATATTTCATACATGTGGATAGACCTATTAAAAACAAATATATTAATATGAAATAAGTTAATAAATGAATTACATGTAATTTGCATTTTATACAAGTAAATAATGATAATATCTATTTGTCCCGCTAAAGAATGCTTCACGTATATGAGCTTAGAAGAAGCCCTTAACACAAGTGAATTGAACATGAGCCTTCCCTGCTCACAGGAGAATAAACAGAAGCACAGGACATCTCTGGGCGAAGGTTCCTGGGCCAGCGCTTGCCCGAATCAGGATTAAACCTCCTTCCACCATCACGCTGCCGTGAGCAGGCAGGGGAGACAGAAATTCCACATTTGGAGCCTGGATTGGGGTGACATTTTATTTACACAAGAAGGTGTCATGGAAGGGATTTGAGAAGTTCTAGGGAAGCTTGTTATTTTAAGACAATATGTTTTCTTCGGACAAGGGGCAGCGCCCGAAGACATCTGGTAAGTGAACTGTGGGGAAAGCCTAATAGTGGCGAGAGGAGCTGTGGAGGACTTTCCCAGCTTGTTATCTTCCATTTGCATTTAGATAAGACCTGTAGGGAATTGTATAGCCAATTGCAAAAATAAGTTTCAGTTGGTGTGATCTGAAACGCAGACAGTTTATCTCTCTCTAGAAGTCAAAAAAGCACAGTATCTAGGACTGGAATCGGGAAATATACGTGAGAACTTTCTAGCCCTAAGAGTTCCCATCCGGCTAGCAGGTCACAGCTCTTCGAACATGAACCACAGCTTTGCAATCAGTATAAAAGTCTACAATTACAACCATTCTTTGGAATGCACTCAGCAAAGGAGGACATTCCTTGGCCGGTTTGGAAACACCAGTGCAGATTTGCACTGGGAAAGGAATGCGGTCTGGAAGAATGGCCAATGATTTACAGATTGTGTCTCCTATTCACGAAAAAAGAATAAGGGAAGGAGGTTAAAAACACAATTCCGCCACAGCCTCAAAAACGCTTACAGGAGCAGCAGTGTGAGTGCAAAGGTGGAGAAGTGATAGAAGCAGCGAATGGGAAACAGAATTAAAGGATGGAAGAGCTAGAACCTGGAGTGGCCTGGCTAAGGGATTAGCATCTTAATCCTAATCTCTTAGGTCTTCATAGCAGCTGTGACTTGCCATGGTGATTCACTTCTTCTTATCTCAATGTGTAAAAACAAATAAAGGACTTGGCGGGGTCAAGCAGAGAGGCACCGTTTCCATCTTACAGATAAAGGCACTGGGTTGGGGCGGGGTTGTTCCGCCCAGGGCGAGCCTAAAGTGGAGAAGCACCACCTGATTCATGAGCCTGATTTCTGCCTTCCACTGGGTAACTGTCTTTCCACAGAGGGAGGAGGTCTTGGTCTGGAGCCTCAGGCGACGGGATTGACCTTGGTGGAGGCTAGGGGTGGGAAGAGGAGCTTCTCCAACTGCTCCTCGGAGAAGGACAATGAATGGGGAAGACAATGGCTGGCAGGGCTGGTCCCAGGGACTCTGGGAGGAAGAGGCTGGGGGTCTAGTAGAAATACAGGCAGGGACTGGACTGAGACAGTGCTCAGATGAACAGGGAGATGGACATTTGGAGACAGAAAGGAAAAGGCAAGCTTCAACGGCTGACAATGTGTGGAAGGAAGGGCAATGGCCCATGGAAAATAGCTCAGAGACTTCTGCTTGGGAAGCCACTGCTATGCTGTCACTGCCCACTGCTCCTGGCAGGTGAATCCATTCTCCTGGGTAGGAGCTACATTACCCTTTCAGCAGAGATGCCTGTCGGCTCCAACATTCATAACCGTTACGCATTGTGTTCATCCCCTATAAACAGGTGACATATAGAGACGCTCTGTGCGAGGTGTGTCAGAGTCCAGGAGTGCCCAGCACACCTGACTCAGGTGTCAGCGGAGGCGCCCAAGGCCTGCCCTGTGCTCACCTCCTGGATATTGTGCTTTGCCCTGCTGTCAGAGGGATGCATAATTGTCCCCATCACTTTCATGTTGCCACAGACGACCAGGGCCTCATCCGGCGCATCTGTATTGATTCCCACTCGACCATGACAAACAACAGATTCTGGAACTTGTCCTCGCTGCCATAATGCATCACTGTCATTTTCAAACTGCCCAGGGTTAGAGGCCTGGAAAAAAATACAGAACTATGTTACCATTGAAGTTACAGTAGCAAATAGATGATTGCTTGATTCCTCAGAGCAGGGGAAAACAGAATGTTGTGTAAGTCTTTCACCTGCGAATCATATATCGGATGGGACATTCTGACATATCCAAATAACTGTGGCACCAGGAGAGCCCCTAACTGCTCTGCTGCCCATGAGCAGGAGCTCAGCATGCCATGGTTTGGGACGTCCAGTCTCTATTGCAACTACGTGGAGTTGAGAACGTGTAAGTTATACTGGGTGGACGATAAGGAAGAAGAAAACTCAAAACGACCTTCTTTTCAGGGATGATAATATTAATAAGGATTTAAAACCAGAACCTTACATCAGAAGATACTATGAGTTTATTAAAGCCCAGATAAATAAAAATACTTTGCATTTAGCTAGCCCTTTTATAGTTTCAAAACACTTTATGATTTCATACACAATTGACAAGCAAATGACAGGACAAATATACTTATACACCTCAATGATTCCCCAAACACAGATGACATTGAAAAAGGATAACAACAGCTACGTTTGTTGTGTCTAGTGCACATCCCCATTCTAGGAGATGTGTACCATTCACCTCATTTTACAGATAATCGAAAAGACTCTGTGCCCAAGGCCACAAAGCTAGTAAATTCTGGAGCTGGACCTATACTTCTTTTAATTATTAATGATTCTGACTTCTCCTATCAGAAGTAGCCCTGGCCAAATGCAGTCTTCAACGAGAATCCAAGTGAAACTATTGAGATTAGACAAAGTTCTGGAGATTCTGCTCTTAAATGAAATCCTTTGCTGAGGGATTCTTCACTCTACTGCCTTCCCTCTTCCCCGCCTCCTGGGGCTGCTGAATGTATTGCCAAATATCTTTAAGTAGGGATCTCTGAATCCCTCCAAATCCTCACAACAGAATTAATGTTTTTAACATGATGGCCTATTCTTCTAAATGTGAAACTTTTGTGTGCTTGAGGCAGGCTGTCACAAATTCAGACAAGCACTATAGACCCTGATCATCTAAGAAGTCAACGCTAACACCAAAGTCTTGACTTTCAGCCTTTCTGGGCAGCCCAGGGGACATTGCAAACTCAGGACCTGAATATGCACAGATCATCTCCCGAGAATACTTGAGGCACCAGTAACAGTGGTTTCTTCAAGGCCAGGAACTGGGAGATGGGAAACTGATCTGGGAAGGAGATTCACTGTTCAACTTATACTCTCTTGGTATTGTTTCAATGTTTTTGCCACAAGCATGTGCTACTGATTTTAAAATAATAATTTTTTAAAAACCCATAAAGTTTAGTTCTTAGTTTGGGTTCAGGTGAAGCACATGTAGGAGTCTTCAAGGTTTTCATTCTCACCTGTCTGAACCCCAAGCTACTTGGAAGAGTCAACCATTGACATTTGATAGGCGAAAGCAGAAAAGAAGTAACAACTTTGAACATCATTTTGTGTCAGTTAAGCAAAGAACTTTGTTGCAAGGTCCCTAGAGGCCCCTGGGTTGTGAATGGCAAATTGGCTTTGACCCAAATCCTTCTATAGCAAGCAGTCAACTAAAACCAAGGTGTACCATATAAATGTTGATGTATTTTGCTCTACCTTGAACATAAGGAGCCACTACAAGAAAACAAAATAGACAGTGATGGGTTTTTTTTTTTTTTTCTTAATGAGCTTTGGAATAATTGTTATCATAAACTTAATATCATGTTGGAATAGCAGATAAGGTAGATTCAATTTTTTGGAACAATTATAACAATCTCACTTGGCTTTCATCAGATGAAAACTCAGATCCCTAAAATATGTTCAGATCATTTGGGAAAGGGCCGCATATCTGCAATTTGCTAAATATATAGACCTATGGAGGAGTCCTCCTCGTCATTAATGGGAGATGTCATAAAATCTGCAAACTTTCTTCCCCCTTCTCTGGTATCCGCAATCTTAATGTGTCAAAACAAACTAATGTACTAGCTCTTTCTGGAATTATGAAGTTGTGTTCCCATATGGTCCATTGGTGGTTCATTGATATCAAACACTGAAATGAATCAAAGTCTCCAAATACTTTTATTATTTATCCCACAGCCCCATATATGTAGGGAAAACCTGAACATTTTAATCTATGTTATGACACAAACTGGCTGTGTGACCTTGGGGCAGTCACTTAACCTTTCTGCACTGGCTTTTTTCTTTGAAGAATAAAGATAATAATGACTTCTTTACCTATCTCACAGCGTCGTGGGAATTTACTGAAATCACATATATGGGAATACTTTGCAAAAATGAGGAGGAATAATCTCAAATTATCCTTAAAACACTGCTGTGCATAACAACTACTGTCCAACCAATACAGGCATACCTCCTTTTATTAAGCTTTGCTTTATTGCACTTCACAGATTATGCATTTTTTTTTTTTTTTTTTTTTTTTACAAATTGAAGTTTGTAGCAACCCTGAATCAAGCCAGTCTGTCTGCACCATAGACTATGGATGTCACAGTGTCTGCTCATTTCATGTCTCTGCTACCATTTGGTAATTCTCGCAATATTTCAAACTTTTTAATTTTATTATCATTACATTTGTTATGGTGATCGGTGATCAGTGATCTTTAATATTACTGTTATAATTTGGAGAGCCACAAACCATGCCACAAATCATAAGATGGCATAACTTAATCAATAAATGTTATATGTATTATTCTGACTGTTCCACAAACTACCCATTTCCCCATCTCTCTCCTCCTCGGGCCTCACTATTCCTTGAGACCAAGAATATTAAAATGAAGCCAACTAATAACCCTACAATGGAATTTAAGTACTGAAGTAAAAGGAAGAGACGCATGTTTCTCACTTTAAATCAAAAGCTAGAAATGATTAAGCTTAGTGAGAAAGGCATGTTGAAAGCTGAGATAGGCTGAAAGCTGGGCCTCTCATACCAGATAACCAAGTTGTGAATGCAAAGGAAATGAAAAGTGCTACTCCAGTGAACACACGAATGATAAGAAAGTGAAAGCCGTATTGCTGATATGGAGAAAGATTTAGAGGTCTGGATAGAATATCAAACCAACCACAACATTTCCTTAAGCCAGAGCCTAATCCAGAGCGAGGCCCTAACTTTTCAATTCCATGAAGGCTGAAAGAGGTGAGGGGGCTGCAGAAGAAAAGTCTGAGGCTAGCTGAGGTTGGTTAGGGTTTAAGGGGAAAAATCATATGTATAACATAAAAGTGCAGGGTGAAGCAGCAAGTACTGATATAGAAGCTGCAGCAAGTTCTCCGGGAGATCTGAATAATCAATGATGATGGCTTCACTAAACAACAGATTTTTAATGTAGACGAAACAGTCTTATATTGAAAGAAGATGCCATCTAGGACTTTTGTAGCTAGAGAGAAGTCAATGCCTAGCTTCCAAACTTCAAAGGACAAGCTGACTCTATATTGAAGTCAGCGTTCACTGACCATTCCAAAAAGCTTCAGGCCCTTAAAAAGCTACCCTAAGTTGGGATGCCTAGGTGGCTCAGTCGGTTAAGCATCCAGCTTTGGCTCAGGTCATGATCTCATGGTTTGTGGGTTCAAGCCCTGCATCAGGCTCTGCACTGATAGCTCAGAGCCTGGAGTCTGCTTCAGATTCTCTGTTTCTTTCTCTCTCCCTGCTCCACCCCCGCTCCTTGTTCTTTCTTTCTCTCTCTCTCTCAAAAATAAATAAACATTAAAAACATATATATTTTTAAAAGTTACCCTAAATCTACTCTGCCTGGGCTCTACAAATGGAACAAAACCCAGATGCCAGCATATCTGTTTGCAACATGGTTTACTGAATATTTTAAGCCCACTGTAGAGACCACCCAGAAGATTCCTTTGAAAATATGACTGCTTATTGATAATTTACCTGGTCATCCAAGAGCTCTGATGGAGATATACAATGAGATTAACATTGTTTTCATGCCTGCTAACACAACATCCATTCTGCATCCCATGGGTCAAGGAGTAATTCTGACTTTCAAGTCTTATTATGTAAGAAATATATTTCAGAAGGCTACAGCTGGCATGGATAGTGATTTCTCTGATGGATCCGGGCAAAGTAAATTGAAAGCCTTCTGTAAAAGATTCACCATTCTATATTTCTTTTTATTTTTGTTTTAAGTAGGCTCCATGTCTAATGTGAGACTGGAAGTCACGACCCTAAGATCAAGAATCGCATGCTCTCCTGACTGAGCCAGCAAGGTGCCCCTAGGAGTCACCATTCCAGATGCCATTATGAACATTCCTGATTCATTGGAAGAGGTGGAAATATTCATATTAAAGGAGTTTGGAAGAAGTTGATTCCAACCCTCATGGATGACTTTGAGGGGCTCACGGCTTTAGCGGAAGTGGTAGAAAGAACAAGAGAGCCAGAATGAAAAATCGAGCCTGAAGATATGATGAATTGCTGAAATCTCATGCTAAAACTTTTATTGATGAGAATTGCTTCTTATGCATGAGCAAAGAAATTTGTCTCTTGAGGTGGAATCTACTCCAGGTGAAGATGCTGTGAAGATTGTTGAAATGACAATGAAGGATTTAGAATATTACATAAACTTATTTGATAAAATGACAGGGTTTCAGAGGACTGATTCCAATTTTGAAAGAAGTTCTATAGTGGGTAAAATGCTGTCAAACAGCATCACATGCTATGAGGAACTATTCATAAGAGGAAGAGTCAACTGATGTGGCAAACTTCACTGTTGTCTTATTTTAACAAAGTGCCAGGGCCACCCTAACCTTCAGCAACCACCCCCTTGATCAGTCAGCAGCCATGAACTTTGAGGCAGGACCCTCCGCCATCTCTAAAAGGTTCCGTCTGGAGCTGAACCCTCAATGTCTCTGAAATATGCCTGTAATCATTCAATCTGCTCTCCTCAGCAACACAGTGGCAAAGTTGTGAAATTCTGCCAGGGAGCATCATTCACTGAGTAAAATGTAAATGGCGCCCTCTGCAGGTGCTTGGAATAGGAAATAGCAATTAACAATAATTTGAGGTTTGTTCTAAATTTGGAATGGAAAGCTGGAATTTCTTTGCTTTCCATTGTTTGGGCTTCTAAAGCAGCAGCCAAAGAGCATAATAGGGGAGCCTGAGTTGAGGAAGGCAGTTAATAACAAATCAATTTTTGTATCTTTTGAAAGGGCTATGGAAAATGGGCCCAGAAATGCTCCCTACCAGTGTTAGTCAACGTGTGGTCTGGAGGTCAGTAGGCAGCAGCATCGGCATCTCCTGGAAACTTGTCAGAAATGTATATTCAACTTACTGAATCAAAAACTGTGGAGGTGCCTGGGTGGCTCAGTTGGGTAAGTGTCCAACTTTCGCTTTCAGTTCAGGTCATGATCTCACAGTTCATGAGTTCGAGTCCTGTGTTGTTGGGGTCTGTGCTGACAGAGCGGAGCCTGACTGGGATTCTCTCTCTCTCTCTCTCTCTCTCTGCCCCTCCCCCGCTCAAGTTCTCCCCCCCCCCCCACCTCAAAATTAATAAATAAACATTTCAAAAAAACCAACAACTGCGGAGGTGGGACCCAGGCATCTCTGTTCTACTCTCCAGGAGATTCTTTGTACCATACACACCTGGTCGAGTTATCTCTTCCATAGTTAACCAGCAAGTTGAATCCCAACTACAGGGTGAAATGGACACTGCTCCACACACTGATTCCTCTGGGTAAATAAAAAATTCATCTGAACTCCAGAAGAGGTGTGTGTGTGTGCGTGTGTGTGTGCGTGTGTGTGTGTGTGTGTGTTAGGGGAGGGAAGGGGGTTTTGTGGAAAAGGGTGAGAGCTGGTAGCAATGAAGACGCCCTACTCTCCGCCCATCCCTCTCCATCCCTGCAGCTGCACTATTTCTTTTGTTCTCCCTGTCCCTGTTTGTCAGTTTTCCATCTTAGGGCAGTGCAGTTTGCAGGGCAGTAAAGGGGGACTTCTTGGGGACGTGCCCATTTATATTCTTCTGGAAAAGAAACTGGAATAATGTATTAGTTTTCAAAGCTAGGAAACCCCAGTGCGCCTTTGAAGGGCAGACAAAAGTAATCATCCCTCCTGCTTACAACACAGCACTCCAAACCAGGTTTAATCACATGTTTTAGAAGGAAAGTGGAGCTGAATGAAAACCTAGTCATTAACAAGAGAATGTGAAGGAACTCCACTGCAGAATGCTCCCAAAAACAAAGACCTGGGAAATAAACCTGTCTTTGTAGTAAAGCTTAATTTCCATGAAATTGGTCAATTTACACTACAGGACCATAAGATATTTCTAAAGCTGTTCTGGTTGACAATCCAGATGAACAATTACTGGGTCTGGCCCACCATTCTCTCTCCAAGGAGAATTCTAACAGTTGTGGTCTCTTGAACCCCTCTTGGGGGCCTGAAACTCATCTAGTCCAAGCCTCATACATTTGCCCTTTATGTTAATCTCTGCTATTGGGAAGAATGATTCTTAGGCTTCAAAATGAACCTGCATTTGCTCAGTGCAGTTTTCAGTTCTCTATATAACGTAGTCTGCTCTTGTAACATCTTCGGTTGTCAATTTTTTCTTCCTTTACTCTGGAGCTCAAACTAACAGACCCAGGCCATAACCTAGGAGGGCACCTCTGGCTTTTTTGGAGAATGTAAGCTGGTCTGTGCTCTGTCTAACTAACTAACTAACTAACTAACTAACTAACTATATATATCCAAGGCATATACCTATATAGAGCTCTCTAGAAACTTAGGGGCAGGAAATATTTTCTGTGGACATTTTGAAAACTCACTGATTCAAACATATCACCGGTTCTTTTTTTTTTCATTTTTCTTTTTCCTTTCTTCTTTTATAAGTAGGCTTCACACCCAGCATGGAGCCCAATGTGGGGCTTGAACTCATGACCCCGAGATCAAGACCTGAGCTGAGATCAAGAGTCAGACGTTCAACCAACGGAGCCGCCCAGGTGCCCCAAACATATCATCATTAATGAAATTCAGTTTTTTTCTCTTGGTTGGTTTCGACGTTAAACAATTAAGCAGATTCAAAAGTGCATGCATTTTCACTTCTGCATTTGGGGTCAGAATAAAATAGTATCACTAAGATATTTCCAGTTTGGGGGAGGGGCAGAATGGTTTTCCCTATCACCATTCTTCTTCTTCTCGTTGTTAGGATAACCCTTGTGTTGCCCAGCACACTTCTAAAATAGGGCATTCTCTTTAACCAACAATTATGGCTGGAAGAAAGCAATCAAATCTGGAATGGAATCACTTTTTAAAAATAAAAATTTAGTGAATAACATGGCACCCAATCTTCACTAAGTATAATTTAATGTTTTTTAGTATTTATAACAAATATGAATTGCAGAAACACCTTCTCAAAGCTACCATCACGAGTTAAATGATAATTGTGTTTTGGATACGAGCAAGCACCAATTAACAGAGTTCTGGAAATAGAACATCAGACAGTAGAGTGCTCCCCCTTCCCACCCCCCCCCCCCCACCATTGTACTCCACTCTGCTGGAGTACAGACCTGCCAGCAGGAAATGGAGAAACCCGACACCAGGTAAATTATTCAAGGTGTGCAGGTGACTAGCAGGCTGCCAGACTCAAGCATGAGTTTCCCAGCTCAAAGCAACATTTTCAGAATATCTAATCTATGCTAACTCTGAAAAGAATGGCATTATCTGTCTTTATTCTCCCTATGAAAAACCAGCAACAATAAGTGACTTTACTTTAAATCACACTTGTTAGTGCAGCACAGCAATCCCAGATCACATCACGCCCTGGGCCCCGAACCCAAACCACCCCCCACCCTTCCACCCCCCGATGAGGGATGGGGAACCACTGCCCCTGCTCCATGACCAAAGAAGAAGGCTCCACCAGCTTTTGCTCCAGTGGCACCCTGTTTGCCACAGATTAGATCGGGTTCCACAAAAACGGCAGGCACATAGTCCAGCCCTTACTCTGGGACATCTGAACACAAGCATTTTACCTCATTTCCAACATTACTTCACCCCCCATTAAAAGTCTGAGATGCAGTTTAAGGATTTCCACTTATAAGTGGCTTATTATTTTTAATTGATTGGAAGAATTACACAGAGGACCCTTTGTTTCAGAACAACTTGAGGCAAGAGAGGAAAGACTCATTTCCCCAAACAGGCAGATCTGGTCCCCAGGCCTAAGAGTCACAGCCACGTACGTGGGCATGCCCACACTGGACGATTTCTCCTGTTGGACTTCACATGCCCTCCCTGTGTCACAGGACAGCTAGCTTCTCCCCGGCTGCCAGGCCCGTGGTGACCCGTTACCTTATGCCCCTGGTATTCTCAACGGTGGCCAGCCTGGCCTCACACAGCTGCATTTCCAGCTGCCAACAGCTTTATGCTTTTGTGGCTGCCAAGATGCCTGTCCACAGCTGTGACCAATCATTCATTCAGCAAAATGTGCTGAACCATGACTATGTGCTAGGCAGCGGCCCAGATGGTTCCTGGGGTCACCAATCACTTTTGGGTATGAAATTCCTTCTTTACTACTCTCCCCACCCTGTGGGCTTTGGGGTCAGAGAGAACTAGGTTGTAACCCGGGCTCCATCCTTCACAAGCTGTGCAATCACGATGAGTTTCTCACCTCCTTGAGCCTCAGCTCCTCTGCATGTAAAGAAGGTAACGTAAATGTGGCCCAATGTAAAATGACGCCATATATAAATTATTCAGCTCAGTGCCTGGAATACAGCATTTAAACCAGGGTGTCTCAGCTGTGGCACTGCTGACATTTTGGAAGGGGTAACTCTTTGTCGTGGGGGCTGTCTTGTGCATTGTAAGGGATTGAGCAGCATCCCCGGCCTATACCCACGAGATGCCAGGAGCATCTCCCCCCCGTTGTGACCACCAAAAAATGTTTGCAGACATTGCCAAGTGACCTCTGGGGGACAAAAGTTCTCCTAGTTGAGAACCATTATGTGAAAACTAAAATAATAATATCTGCTATTACTATCATCAGTTGAGAAATTGCATACTTCAAGCATGCCAATGAAAATGCAACTTCCACTTCAGCCGAGAAAAGCAGGTGGGATCCAGAAAGATGAAAGAGCTGAACCTTACCCTTACAATGATCCGTTCAGAGATGTGGGCAGACAATAGATAGAACTGGTCTTGGTTAGCAGCATACAGTCCAACCACCAACATGAAGTACCTAAGTCAAAAACAGCAGACAAGGCCAACGCGTAAGGAAACAGAGACATAATTTGTGCGATCAAATGCCACACAACAGTTCATCAATGGTGAATTTATCTCGGCAGGTTTGCACATTTAAAGATTTTCTACTGTGCTTTCAGCTGCCCCTCCTGTGAGAGGAAATAGCAGTGGATTCACTCGGTACTGGTCTGGGTCTACCCTCTGCCCAGTCTGAGGGATTTGCGAGCTGTTCCGCAAGCCCCCCAGCACAGCGCTGCTCACAAACAAATGCACAACAGGCAGCCATCTTAGAGGTTCCCTTACCGAGAGCTGCCCAAGCCACCTACCCTATCACAGCAGGGTTTGCCCAACCACACCAGGCCCTTCCCACCCCATCTGCTCTTGGCCCTATATGCTACATACCCCCATGTCGTGACTTAGTCAAAAACCTGGACCCTTCCCTCCAATTGCTCCCAATGAATTTTCACCAAGGTTATTTTAATAGCTTCTTCATATGTAACACTGATGAGGCATTTTTAACATCAGCTCATTTTTTGAAACCAAAACAAAACTATCCCTATGAGAGTAGCTTTTGTTTTAGGAACCGCATGAGAAAACTTTGCCAACTTCCTCTGCAATGCTACAGATTCTCTAATCCTTAGAGAATAGGAGTTGTCCCCTATCTCTAAAGTCAAACAGTCATAGTAATAATTGTTATTTTCATTGTAATTATTAGCTATCATCTGAGTCCTCAAAATGTGTCATACACTGGGCTAAGCAGGTTATCTATAGTATTTCATTTAGAACCCCAAAACAACCCCATTGGAGTAGGATATGAACATTGTCCCCATTTTAGAGAATGGGAAAATAATGAGTCCCATTTTAGAGAATGGGAAAATAATGAGAGGGTTAAGTCACATGCTCAAGGGCACCCAGCTAGTAAACGGTGGTTTCAAATTTCAAACTCAATTTTTTCCAACTCCAAAACGTATGTTCTACAACCAGTGACTCCAAATTTGAGACTGCATCAAAGTCACCTGGAGGATTTGTTAAAATACAAATTATTGGGCCCCGCCTCCAGAGCTTTCGATTCTTAGATCTTTGGTGAGAGATCACACTTCTAACAAGCATCCTGGTGACAGCATCTCTGCCAGTCTGGGGCCACACTATGAGAACCACAGGTGTAAATCATTGATCCGAGTTCCTTTCCTTTCTTAATCAAAAGAAGCTATTGCAGAACTCCAGGAATCAGGGCTTTACACTAGTGACCAGCACACAGGTTTCAGCAGGGCAGTTGGTCCTCAACCCTTGGACAGCAGTGAGGCATAAGCATGTGGTCATTCTAGAGAATCGTGGAGGGAGTCAAGGCACGCAGATTTGAGGTTGGGCAGGAGAGTAGGCACTGTGGGGGATGAGCATGGAAAGACAGTAAGGGTAAATGAGACATGTTAAGAAACAGGAAGAGTTCAAGAAGGGGGAAGTGGCCAAGGGCAGCCTGGGTGGCAGGCTGGCAGCACCAAGAGGACCAGAGGGGCCTCTGGAGGGCACTGGCCAGTCACATAGAGTACCCGGCCACCGTGGGGCATACATAGGGATGCCAGTACCTCTGGTCAGGATTTGGTTTTCCCTTCTTCCTCATGTTATTTGCTGTAGTTTCGCTGAAGTGTAACCGGCCCAACGTAATTTTGGTGACCTGGTCGGCCAGCAGGTCGATTCTAAAACAAACAGCAGAAATACCGAGAGACTGTGAGAGAACGTGGACTCCTCGATCATACCTAACTCATCCTGAGAGTCTCAAGTATGTTCAGTCCCCCATTCCCATCACACTGCAGAGGACAGTTTATTCCAGTTGCTGATTTTTAATAAACTCTCCACAACATGGTCTGGAATGGCTGCCAGGGAATAATTCTTGAAAGGTAAGATATGCTCATTCAGCAGAAGCTCGAGCCTGGAGTTTCTCACCCATAAAGGCAGTATGCTCCCCATACCACATATGGGTTCTTTTAACTCCACAATGGGGAGCAAAGACATTTCATTTGTGCCTCTGCCACTGCTGCTAGAACTGCCTCCTGACAAGCAATTTCTCTAGGTTCCTCGCGAACTCCTTTGTATCCCCTTCACGTATTTGCCCTCTCTGGGCCTGGCCCCTAAGGAAGACCACACCCAGACCGCCCAGGCGGGAGAGGGAGAACCAGATGCACCAGGCGACTTTACTGCTGAGCTTGTACACATGGCTCCCACCGGAGCGTCAGGCCAAGCTCCTGCCTGGTCTCTCGAGGCAGTAGGACCATCTTTGTGCCGCCCGGAGTGGGATTGCCTCAGGGTCAGAACACTGGGATATCTCAACTACGTCCCAGCCAAATAGTCAAAAAGCAAATCACACTCCAAGTCATTCCACAGGCTGAATGCTCACTTTGGACTGCCATATTGCTTGGGATAATCCCAGGGCGGTGCGCTTTCTATTCTGGAACCCATTAGGCAATCTATCAACATAGCTTTGAAAAATAAGAAAAAATGAATTGTAAGCACAGCGTAACTTAAAAGAAAGGTCTCATCATAACCTATGTCAAGGAACCCAGGTGGTTAGCAAAGGTGTCAGTAATAAATGGTTATGAAAATAATGACTTAAAAATGAAGCTTTTTACAAGAGTTTGTTTGAAATTATTTCAATGCATTTTACCTATTTTATTTTTGTTGATACGCATGTGTTCATAATATTAACATCTTATTACCCATGTAGTTTCTGCAGTGGGATTCATTTTATTTTTTATTACTTTTTTTTATTCACATATAGTTGATAAATAATGTTACGTTTGTTTCAGGTGTACAACATAGTGATGTGACATGTCTCTACTTGGGCTATGCTCACCACATCTGTAGCTACCACACAATGCTATCACAGTAACACTGACTATATTCCTTGTGCTGTATCTTTCATTCCTGGGACTTACTCATTCTATAACTGGAAGTCTGTATCTCCTACTTCCCTTCACCCATTTTGACCATGCCCCAAGCCCTCCCCTCTGGCAACCATCAGTTTGCTCTCTGTATTTATAGGTCTGTTTCTGCTTTCTGTTTGTTTGTTTGTTTGTTTGTTCATTTGTTTTGTTTTTTAGATTCCACATGTAAGAGAAATCACATGGTCGGTGGAATTCATTTTTAATAAACAAAATATATTGGGCAATGGGTCTTTTTACCATAGCATTCACAAAGGAATTCAGAAAAGAAATCTTACTTAACAGGATTGAAAATCTTTTTGCTTCTATCTGCTTGGGATTGTTCAATAGCAATTATTTGACTGGTAGCTTCTACCTGTTTGGAACAACAAAAAGTAAATTAGTTATTGACTACATAAACTTATTAATAAAAATGTTCATTAGTAAACAACATTCAAGTGCTTTAAAACTTTTCCAAGGCATCATGATAGTCACTGGGTAGGAGGAACAAGTCACTGAAAAGACATATAAGACAATGGCCCCAACCTTAAGCAGTATGCTATTGGTGAGAAAAGAAACAATTATCTGTAAAACTAAACAATGAAAACACAAGACAACAGAAAACTTCAGGTGAGCGGTGATTATAGTGTGAGCTAGTAGGTGATTAAAACACCAGGAGCAAAACACAGCAGCGAGGCAGCTCAAAGGATGCAAGCATTCATTCGTTCATTGATCCATTCATTCCATAGATACCTGCATTCGTTCATTCATTTATTCATTCACGTAGGAGCCCCTGCTATGCACCAGGCATTGCCCGAGGCATTGAAGATGAGCAGTGGACAAAATTAAGAGAAATCCCAGCCCTTGAAGAGCTTGCATTTGAATAAGAAGAAATAACAATAAACAATAAACAATAAAAATAAATAAAATACAGAGAATGGTATTTTTTCAGTACTTGTTACAAAACTCTTCTTGCTCTTAATGAAGAGTGGCATGGGGGTAGTGAGATCTGCCCCGTCATATATGGCTTGTGGGTATTAGCATAATAACAATTTTTCTGAAAAGCAATTGGGCAATCTACATCAAGAGTTTTAGTAACATCTGTCCTTTGATGTATAAATTCTTCTGGAATGTATCCTCATGCAAAGACAGGTATACGTGGATGTTTACTGAAGTTTAACTAACAATAAAAAATTGAAAACAAGCAAAACTTATAATAATGCAGGAATATGATACATTTATACAATAGAAACTGTATCATCTTTGTAAATAATACCTTATAGAATCTTTAATATCACATGTCATTTTCATAATATGCTATTAACAATATGAAATGAATTTTAAAAACTTTTTATTAGTGAGAGAGAGAGAGAGCCAGGGGGAGGGGCAGAGGAGGAGGAGGAGGAGGAGGAGGAGGAGGAGGGGGATGAGGAGGGAGAATCTTAAGCATGCTGTCCACCCAGTTAGAATCCCAACGCAGGGCTTGATCCCACGACTCTCGGATCATGATCTGAGTCAAAATAGAGAGTCAGACACTCAACTGACTGAGCCACCCAGGCACCCCGAAATTAATTTTAATAAGAGAAAAATTAGACTAACAAATGGTGGGTCCCAAATATGAATGAATTTTCTTTCTTTATAGTTTTCTTTTGCATTCCAAAATTTTCACAATGGATTCACATTACTTCCATGATCAGAAAAATATGTTTTGTTGCTGTTTGTTTGTTTGTTATCTGTATTTACTCTGGGTTTGGTTTGGAGCAAGCAACTCAGTTTGGAGCAAGAGCAGCTGATGTGTTCAGCAGTCAAGCCTCATTTTGGGAGACTCAGTGCTAAGCTCAGGTTAATAATCAGGACAAAATATGCAGATAATGGATGTTTTTCCCCCTGAGAAGCTGGATCTGAGGTCACAAGTTAAGAAAGAGTTGTTGACCTCAGAAATCATCCTACCTGCACTCTAAACTCAACTCTCTCATCCACTTATCTTGAATGAATTGTGTAACTTTACTCAGTCTCTCCTCTGTTAAACTGGAAAAAAGGGGACATTGACCAAATTAACAGTTCCTTGGTTTTTTAAGTCAGGGACCTATTTGAGAATTTGGTGAAAACTGTGAATCTATTGCATTTGAAAATGCACCAGCATCAAAAAGAATAAAATAATTACATTTAGTCAAAGGAGTGCAAGATTTATATACTGAAAACTATCAAAATGTGGTTTGAAGTGATGCTGTCCCAGGTTCTGAGCCAGTTTCAGACTTCAGAAATTAGCAGCTTCTGCCTCCTATGTCTTGGAACGTTTACTCTTAGAACCCATCCGCCATGCTGTGAGGAAGCACAACCTATCCCACAGAGAGGTCTGTGTGAAGAAAAGCCAAGGCCTCCCAGCCACAGTCTCATTTGAGCTCCTGGCCAATGGCCAGTCCAAACTTGACAGACATATAAATGAGCCATCTTGACACTGGATCCAGGCCTAGCTGAGGACCCCTGAACAGGCATGAACTGCTAGAGCCAACCCCTAACTGGCCTGCACATTTGTGACCCAAATAGATGGCTGTTATTATTTTAGGTTGCTAAGTTTGGGGGACAGTTTGTTAGGCAGCAACAGATAACAGGAGCACTTAATAAAAGTTAGCTTAATTAAACCAAGCTAAATAAAAAACTTACCTTAACCCCAAAAGCTTTCAAGTAAAACATTTCTATTGGCTTTAGGCCCATTTGGGTTTGGACAAATTTTGGACTTCCCCAAACTTGGATATGGATGGTTATCTGAAAATGGTTTTTCTTTTGGCAAACAAAAGCTTCATCTGCTGGTGAAAAATTAAATCCTTTGTCTGTGATAACTCGATAACCGACATCGGGTCTATGGAAAGAGGAATCAAGAAACCAGTTTAACAAACATTATCCACACATTTTCTTTCATTAACAATATCAATTGTATAAACATTTCAAGAAAATATATTGTAGAAAGTGATTTTTGCTATATTGAATCAATTTGGTGAATTTTTGCTGAGGAAGTGAAAATGCTATTTCAAAACACAGATGGCTTTCTCACAGCATTTTATCTTCTCACAAGGAAGAAGCACAATTCTTGCCAAATGGAAGACTGTCGCCTTGGCCTGCCTTTTCCCTTTGTGCTTTCCAGAATTCTAATTTGACCCCACCACACAATAGAAAGACGTAGTCCAGAAGTTGAGAAATCGCCACATTCCTCAGACTTGTGAAATATCTGGGATAAAATTCATCTTTTCCACCTTAAAAAAAAAAAAAAAAAGCCTCTAAATGTCATCAGCAACACCACACTCAAATACTCCCTCAGATGAATGAATCCCTCAGATTTAGCCTGTTGGTGGTCATAAGAAAAAGGCAGACTGGTCAGGATTACTAGGAATAGCTTTAAACCAAATTAACCAGAGTCAGTCAGAACACTGATCGAAACCTGTTTTCACCAGAGTTTAGTCATTTCCTTCTTAGCCTCCTGCTCTGGTAATAGCACTGAAAACCTACTATGCTGGTTACTTTTGCCGGGAACAGAAGTGGTGCGGTGGCTAATCAGACTCTTGTTTTATTTGCCCCATAAAATTATGTTCAATATCAATGCTATGTGTATGACATGTTTAATTAACTACTTCCAATGTTAAGGAAAATAAAACATCCTTAATGAATAGAGAAGAGAATATAAAAGGTGAAAACTTTTTGGCGAGTTTTTCCCATACATATTGTAGATACGGAACATGATTTCTAATTCATCAAGATTCCTAAATGTGGGGTTTTCCTCAGGTAAGAAGCTCCTTCCCAGGACCACAAGCAGAGGCGAGCAGGACTTAGAGCTCTGCCGCTCTCTGCGGCTGTGTATGTGGTTCTCTGCTTCCCGGGATCTCAGTTTGGATGGCTGCCAGTATAATGAACAACACTGAATTTCTAAATTTTCCTTTAACTCCAGAGACAGAAAATATGGATGAGTCTCTTGGGAAAAGAGTGTTCCTGCTCTTTGCAAGTTAAGCTCCTTCCCAATGGGTCAAGTCACTGGGCCATTGATCACCTCCAAGTAGCTGACATGTCAAAGGCTCCACAGTCCTGCGGCTGCCAGCAGCAAATTCGGGAACAGTCACTGAATGAAGGATTTGATAAAGACCACATGTCTTATGCCATCTGGGAACTTCATATTGACTCAGGTTTCTAGAACTAATCTTCTAATTTGCTCATCTAAAGGCTAGATGAATTGAATCGTATAGATTTTACTGCAGAGGGTAATAAGAACAGTCTTGGTTGAGAAAATAGGAAATACCTTTTTGTAAAATATCTTTTTGTGATCTTCCATGTTTCACTATCAAAAACTCCGAAGAAGGTAAGGTTTGTAGCTCAGATATGAGCATTAGCCTGAAATTTAAAGATTGCTGGAAGCAGAAACTGAATCAACCAACAATCACAATGTTGAAGATTCCTGTGAATCTTAAACACCAATCTCTGGCTATAGAAATTTATTTACCTAAAAATAGTGATTCTGATTTTGGTATCAAAAGATATACATAAAGTCAACTAAACTGGCTTTTAAAAAGCTCTGTTGACACAAGTTTTAAATATCATTCAGAAAAAAGTTTTTGATAAATTTTCAATCCCCTAACTTTAGTGCTTTCAGGAAAACTTAAGGAAACAATATTTTTGTATCAAATTAGACATAATAATCTGAGACAAGTGATATTCTGTCTCAATGATATGAGTAGTGGAATTAAGATGACCTGAATTCTAATGTAGATTAATATTGTCCTTTTCTTGCACTTAAGAAAAGTGAATTATGTCTAAGCATTCAAAATACATCTGCCTCTATACCTTTGAGCTGATACCATCCATGTTCTCTTTTTTTTCCAGATCAGTGGAGTTTAGATTGGCTGTTCAAATAAACTTAAAAAAAAAAAAATCTACTCAAATGAGAAGAAAGAGAAGTTACCTCAAGAAGTTGAGGTTTCATACCTTGGTACTCATATTTAGGAAAGCCTATGAAATACTCCCCGAAGGATAACTAAATGCGGACTAAGACTCAAAACCAAGACCTATGGACCCTTCCTTTCTTTTTCTAATTGCACTCAGTGGCAAAGACAAAAGTTGTGACAGTTCAATGATACAATTAGCAATTTGCTTCTTTCTGCCTCCCATTCAACATACCAACTCCCAAAGTCTGTTTAAGTCCTTAGAATTTGCTTGAAGGAAAAGATATCTTCCTTCTAGTTCATCCAACATGAAAGTCCTAGTGATAAGTTTTGCTCTTAAATAAGCTATATTTGAATTTGGAAAATACCACAAAGGCCCTCGTTTGTAGACCAAAATTTCTTATTTCATATTATATGTATTACTTGAAAATCCCATTCTTTATCCATTAACATTTTTTTAGGTTTATTCAAGAAGGCGTTTTTAATCTTAAAAATTCTAGAAGACTTAAGTGGGTGACATATCCTCAGGAATAAAGAGAAGGCTCAGAGGATGTTTAAGAGTAATAATATGTACGTTCACATTTATTTCCTGAAACTATAATGTCACAAGATTAGGATGAAAATTTTTCCAGTTTAAAGATATTTTCTATGTTTTACTTTCAGTCTCTTACTACAAAGCCACCACCAACTGTGACTGCTTCAGTAGATGTTGCCAATGAACTTGACAATACTGATTCACAGCATAAATATTGGGGAAGTAGGGGTGTCACCAGCTAGCAATTTAATGTGGCCCCCTAAAATAGTATTTTATGGAATTTTAAATTAACTGCAGGGTTAAATGTTACTGATTTGGGAAATCTCCATTTTCCAGCATTTAGGTGAACTGGGTATTGATCTCAGAAAGATTCGCTCTCCCTCCATCATTTAGTGGGCAAATTATAATGAGTTAGAATTTTAAGCTTGGAGTCCTAACGGCCAGAAATCCACGTCTCAACTCTTCACTAGTTGGAATGCAAAACATAAGGAGTAAAGCACGCTTTCTCATTGGCCCATCCTATTCAATCAGGAGTGGCATCAAAGCCCAAATACTTGGATTTAGTCCTGAAGATTAGCACTGCCTTCCTTCCCTCGCTCTCCAGCACAGCACCAGGCATCCCTGGGCCACTTACAGTTTCTCGTAATGACCATTTAACAAACTGTGCCAAGGAACACTTTGATACGGCTGCCACTTCAGAGTAGGAGAACACTGGTCCACAGGCATCATGTTCTGTCCCTCACCGTCGTAGTCTTGCACTTCACTGCTGTGACTCCTATTTGTCACTGCAAAGAAATCGGCATGTTAGATCCTTCCTCCAAGGCTGTTTTTCCTAGATTCGCAGACAGCTGCAGGGAGCCAATGAACTGGCCATGGATGAGGTAGAGTGAGCACGTGGGAAGTAACAAGTGTTGGGAGGCAAGAGACGTGTGGCTAGCCTTGTTTCCTCATCTGCAAAAAGAGCAATTTGGGGTCAGTGATCTCTAAGATGCAATGGTACTTGGGATATTTTGCCCTCAGTGTCTGTCTACCCTACTTCCTGCATAGCCACTTCCAGCCAACGTGGCTCCAGGGAAGCCTACTCCCAGTCAGAGGAGGGTATGGGGACCCAGACCGGATCAGTTAAAACACAACATTCACTACTTGCATTAATAATTCCATCAGGTAGGCTCATGGCCCAATCCTATCCAAGCACAGTGCACTTCTGCACTTCAGCGGACAGGGGTTCAAAGATGCCGACTCTTTTCCATGAGCTTTAAACCTCTGAGATATAACCCCAAGAGCTGCCGGCACCATTTTGGGAATGCTTAGGAATGAACCCCACAGCAGCAGAACACAGAGTTGAGAATGAAGGGCGCCCAGTTTTGATGGCGTGATTTGAGTTCTGGGATCCAATTCTAAACTCTTGAGTTATAGGAGCCAATAAACCCTCCAGTTTTGTTTTTGGTTTGTTTTTTCCTTAAGGCAGTTTGAGGTGTGGGGGTTTTGTCCTTTGTTTCTTTGTTTTTGTTAATTGCAACCCATACATTCTACTCTGTTATGGGTCCCTTGTGGCACTAGCTTTCTGAGCTTAGAGGAGCTATTTATTCACTTAGTGTCTTACTTCCCTCAACTGCACAACAGAAATTAAAACAGATGTCTTGCCCATCTTGCAACATCACGCAAGCAGAGAGAATACCATAGTACAAGTGCACTCAGAAGCTAATGCCAAGATAAAGTAACAAAATATCGTATGTAGTATTGACGATATGAAATTGCCACTTTTGTATGTTAAAATAACAGCAATTTCACATACACGAGCTACTATTTTTGCATAATCCTTGTAAATTGTTTGTCTTAATTTGAGTATGCTTCCAGACCGTGTGGTTCAACCTCAGATACTTTTTATGTAAATTCTATTGGTACGTTTTCTGTTTTTCTTTTAACTCCCCTACTATCACTCATGCCTGACATCAGGAGTGAAAGGGAAATAGTGGGCGTTCATAAGATCAGGTGCAGGCTGTAAGCAACAACAGAGAAGCACAACATGGGCTCCTGGGGAGCACGCACTTAGCCCAGAGCTTAGAAAATGCAGGGTTTTCTTTCACTCACCTACCTTTCTTTCTTTATACTTGCACTGCAGACTTGCTCACATAAATAAACAACACACTGCTTCAGGTTGTCTTTGATCTCAAATGTCATACAAAATGTGTTTTCTTGGGGTGTCCCTATTAACACGTCACCTAAGCAAAACATTCTTTTTTTTTTTTTCCAGTTTTTGTGACCAACCGTTTTGAAAAGATTTCTCAGAATCATGAAAACCTTCCCCCCGCCCCCCCCCCCCCCACCGCCACCTCGGCTAAGACTACAGGGGGTCAGCAATGCAAGGACCTCCTCATGCCATCACTCCTCCAAAAGTTACCAGACCTAAAAACTTTTTAAAACAAACGGATAAACAAAAACCTTCCACAGTTCTCCTGCTTATACCAAATTCAGAGAAGAGGAGAAACCAGTTCTTCCTTCTTTCCTTCCTCTCTCCTACAAGGGACAGGGGGTAAAGGAAGTTCAGGAGCTTGGAGTCTGAAATCAGATGGGCCTGGGCTTGAGGCACAACTGTACATTTCATAGCTGTACAATCTAGGAAAATGGGTTCAGCTCTCTGGGCTTCAGTTTCTTCATCTACAAAACGGAGGCAACAGTATGAAACCTCCTGGGCTCACTGTGTGATGAGATTCACTCATAACACAATGAGTTATGACTGTAGGTGCTGAGCACAGGGCCTGTCGCTAGCAAGGATGTAAACTATGGTGCTTTTGGTTAATGTTAGTGGCACTGTCGTCACCACCTGCACTTGTTTTGGCTCAGATGACTCAGTTATTCCCAAGAAGCCTTGAGGAATACTTCATTCTTGGCCTCTGTGGTAATTCTATACGATGTGAAATAACTAACACTGAGTGCCTGAGTGAATATCAGCTAACGTGGGCCCTTTCCCACTCAGGCATGGTGGCCAGGTCAAGGATAACAGCAGTTCCTGCCTTTTCCCATTATAGCAGCAAAGCTAAGGGGCAGTCACTCTAACAACACCAACACAGTCATGGCTTCCCTGGGAGCTGGCCATCCGCTGGTGACATCCAGGGACCCCAGGCCCACACTGAAATGCCAGGCACAAGCCTGAGCCCAATACTGGGACTTACTATTATTCACACTAATAATAATGTCTACTACTCCCATGTCCTGTCTGTACCAAGACACTTGACACGGTTTCTCATCCAGTCTTCAAAGTAAGAACGCCTTTTCTTCAATAACCTTTCTTCAATGAAGTCTAATATACATAAAGAAGAATACACAGACCATTAGTACACAATTTGATACTTTCTAATAAAGTGAATTATACCGGGTAACTATCAGTAGGCCCGGAAATAGGACACGTCCAGGACTCTAGAAGACACCTTCATGCCCCCTTGCAGTTACTACTTTCCCCTACCCAAGACAAATCACTAGTCCGATACCTCATACCATAGAGGAGCTGATAGAAATGGAATAATATGGTACGTATTCCTGCGTGTTGGCTTCTTTTGCCCAATATCATGTTTATGAGATTCACTCATACACATATTGTTGCAAATGGCAGGCGTTTTGTTTATTCCCATGCCTGTAGAGTAAGTACTCCCCTGTATGACTATACCACAATTTATCCTGCCCTTGACAGCCATTTGGGTTATTTTCAGTTTGTGGTTATTGTAAGTAATGCCACTGTGGGTATTTTTTTGTGAATGTCTTTTCATAGGCATATGTACACATTCCTGTTAGACACAGTCTAACACAGTCTTGGGGTGTCCCTATTAACACGTCACCTAAGCAAAACATTCTTTTTTTTTTTTTTCCAGTTTTTGTGACCAACCATTTTGAAAAGATTTCTCAGAATCATGAAAAGTGGCAGTGGAATTACTGGGTCACAGGATATGCTTTAGTAGGTGCGGCCAAACTGAAGTAAGGATTCCTAATCTCATTTAACAAATGCAGCAACTGGGGTTCAAAGACCTGAAATAACTTGCCCAGAGTCACAGCTGGTAAGTGGAAGAGACAGGATTCAAACCACCCTCTTCTTTTCATGCTATAGCAAGGATTTCTCGAGAAAATGTAGCAGAAGAGAAATAGGAGTGTGAAGGCAGCACACTGCCCAAGTCCCAACCCTTTTGGAAAAACTCATATTTGCATTTTAATGCCTTTCAAAATATTCTTTTCTACATTACTTAAAAAAAAAATCTTAGAAATGGGTGAAGTAGAAATTATGATTCTCATTTGGCAATCAAGAAAAGTCAGGCTCAGAAAGTCCCCAACTGCTGAGGAGACGAGACAGATACTTTTTCTGACTCTACAGTGTGAATTCAGCCAGTGCACCTCTCACTGGGAGCCAAAGGCCATAACTCTGGGGCTGAAAAGTCCTTTTGTATTTGAGGTCCAAACTACGTGAGTCAATGAATCCTCTCATAGTTGGGGTTCAGATCAGATGGAAGCAGAACCCCCTCATATTTGGGATCTAGGCCATGTGAGGCTGGAACCAGCTAGCAAGAGCCTATCCCCCAGCTGCTTTCTCTCTAAGCAACATTTCACATCTGCCCACAGCAAACCAGTGAGTCTACACCGTGAGCCCTATAAATGGGGATGTTGGAACCCCTTGGGCAAAATAAACCGCTCAGGAGACGGTCACTAGAAAAGACTTACTGATTGATTTAGAACATCTCTTCCCATCAAAATTCCTGCCTAATAAGACTCGCATAAGCTCCTTCTTCCTCTGCCCTTGTACCATTTCCCCAGGAACTTTGTAAGCACCCTCGGCCTCTGCCACATCAACTATGAGTTCTCTACTAGAAAACTTCTGCTAAAAATATAAGCTGTAAGGAAAACATGGCATTTGGATTTTTGTCTTTTTTTTTCCAGCCCTGGGCACCTGTTCATTTACATTCTGGCCCAGTTGTCTGGGGCCAATTATCTTTAGTCAGCTTTTCAGTGACCTTTGTTGGAATAGGACTTAAACACGGGATTCAAGATTTCCTATCTGTTGAGACATTTCAGTTACTCTTCTATGATTTTCTCTGGAGATGGTGAAAAATCAATGGCCTCTCCAGAGACAGGCAGCAGAAAATCATCACAGGATGGGGCTTAACTCTGAGACAGCCAGGATGATTTGAGCAGCAATCTGGTTTGATGAGGAAACGCTGGGGAGGTTTGGGTGGCTTGCCCAGTCCTCTCAGTGAGCTGGTGCATCTGTGGAAGTGAACAGATGGTTCCCTCGTCTGGCTAGAAATTCACTCAGCCTTTTATGTTTGAGGATCACAAAGGGGCTGCAGGCTAGATGCAAGAACTCTTGAAGAAATTAGAGTAAGCTTTGCACAGGAAGGTGGATGGTGAGCTCTATATTATCCAGAAAGGAGACTTTAGCCTTTTGTGTCTCAAGCGTCGAATAAGAAAAACCAAGCACCCTGCTGGCCAGGGTGGATCCATGTGAAAGAAAAGGCAGTGACAGGTTTGGTTCATGCAAGGGCCCAATACCCAGCACAGTTCTGCCACAGCACGCCCAGGGAATGGCCCCGTGTGGGCCTTGGTTGAAGGACCCTCCAGCCCATGCTGGAGCGGAGGCCAGCCATCCCTGAAAACACCAGCAGGCTCCATGGGCACAGAGGACCAGCACTTGTCATAAGGCTGTGAAAGACAAAGGCAGCAACTCAAGCAGGTGAGGAAGCCACCACATCACCTTTCAGGGCAGTATAAACCTCTGGAATTGGGGGACAATAGTGAGAGGGAGAGCTGGAAGACAGAAATCTTGACCTTCCCGTCAAGCTGTTGCATGTGGGAATAAAAGAGATGTACCCTGAATCCGGGGTTCTATTCACATTGCCTACGTCTGATTATTTACAGGGGCTAACAGAATTGGCATGGAGCATTTTCCTTTCACCCGATAAGTGCCATAGCATTTCTTCTGAAAGCTCAAGCCTTCAGACTCCAAATCCCCAATTTGTTCATAACTTGAAAAGGTCTCTAAGCTTGAAACACGATGTGTCACATATTGTAGAAGGCAAAAATAAGGTAGTCTCACCACTTGGGCATCATATGAGTCTGGTGAAAGACTTTGCAAATGATCTTACAAAATTTCAAAGACCTACTTGGGAGCTGCTAACCTGAAGCAGATGCCAGAGGAGCTCAGCTCTCTACCTTCCTGCCCCACTGGAGAAATCTTCCCAAGTCTGCTTCTCAGAGTACCCTCCACGAGCAGGCAACACTGAAAGCCTGTTCGGACGGCAGAATCTCAGACCCCACCTCAAGCCTACTGAATCAGAACCTTGCCCCTGAAATTGAAAGGACCGGCATTTCATCTCCACCAAAGAGAGAGACAATGGCACCTCTTCCTAGGAGAGAAGGACCTACATGACCCCACCGAAGACTGCACGAAACTGTATGTCAAAAGGAAAGAAAGAAACTCCTATCCTTGCCCTTCTAGGAGAGAGAAAATCATCCTGTAGGGCTACTGCAAGACTGATCAAAATCCCCGTCTTAATGGCGAAAGCAGAGATGGGCCCCGGGTTGGCTCACTTGGTCTGGAGCGGTGGGCCCACACTTGATGGTCCCCGGAGTCCTCCAGCACCTGTGTGCTCTTCCTCTTCTTGGTTGGTGGCAACGAGGCTCTAAAATCAAGAACCCAAAATGCAGGTTAGGAGTTTGTGCTCTCCATGTTACGTTAAATCAGATTCAATTTCCCAGGTGTCTTCTCTCAGACTTCTTAAGACTAATTCCAGTTAGCTAAGATTCCTTGAGCCCTACTGGTGTGCAACACTAGGTTGTGCATGAGTGGAAAGAGCAAGCTTCTGTTCCAGAAACCCGCGAGTCTGAAACTTAGTTTCCCAATATCCAATGGATCAGAGACTCACCTACCTGAAAAATAAACTGCCAATGTTTCCAAAAGCAGAGAAGATATTGAGACAGAGAAGTTAAAATATAGTATATGAACTTATATATAAATACAGTATAGACAAGATAGTGTTATAGTATACTTATAAATATAAGTATATAAAATATGTATCCATTTTACACCTGACATTTTTTTTTCACATGGAATTTCACCACAATTTTTGATGACCTCTACTCTCCTTGCCATTCTGTAGATTCAGAAGAAAGAAGAAAAGAAGAAAAGGAGGAGAAGAAGGAAAAGAGAGAAAATTAAAACGCATATTAGTTCATGCTTAATATTTATCTGAGGACTCTATGTGTTAATTCACAAATTACTTGCGTATTCTAGCTGAGACTACAAATGTAAATAGTGCTTTCTCCATCACTCAGAATGTCTCTCTCTATTTCTGACATTTTCACTTTCCATCGAACGAGGACTTTGGGTTTAGCGGGTTTTTAGTTAAAAGACGGCCTAAAGCCGAGAGCGCTGGGGCCTTGCCGTGTCTGATATATGTCTCAACACCGCCATCTCCTGGAGAGAGAACGCCACTGTTCATTCTTTACCGGCACTGCGGGGGGTGCTGGCTGCTCTGAGGTCTTTCATAACTAAATATCTTGCCCTTTACCCAGGGCTGTGGCACAGAGGCTGCTGATGGTAAGAACGGCTTATCCCCGGACGGCAGGACACGCAATGGTCCGGGGGGGTCGTAAGATGACCGGAGCCTGGATAGCAGTTGTGGACGCCGCTGTGGGTGCGGGCAGAGTTGCTCATTTCAGGCGAGCTCTGTGGCAGCTGCGCAGGCAGCGAGTCAGGTGCAGCCGCGGAGTGGAGAAAAGTAGCTGGAGTCCTCCCGGCTGCAGGTCTCGCCGCTGGGCAGCATGCACCTGGGGGAACACACAGGTGAGAAGAGCTCTCTTTCTGACCACCCAGAGTCCAAGAAGAGGGACGCTGCAAGGCGTGCGCGAGGCAGATGGCACTCACCTTTGATCTGCGGAGGAGAACAGGAGTCTGATGCAGAATAAGGTGGAGTATCCGGAAGCTGCCCTTGCCTGAGGATTAGAGACATGCATTGCTTTTTGTTGTAACCTGTGCGGTCATTATACCCTGGCCACAAATGGGAGGTACCGCTGGGTACAACACACAGTGCACCATGGGGACCAAAGCCCACCAGGCCACGCCTGGTGTCATGTGTTAAGTAAATGGGCTTTGAGTCAGACAGACCTGGGTTTGGGTCCCAGCTCTTCCACTTCCTAGCTGTGTGTTCATGAACAAGACCTTAGTCTCCGTTTCCTCACCTACCATGTGGAAATAATCATCATGCCTTCCTCATAACACTGTTGAGAATTAAATGAGATAGTATGTGTAAAATCCATAACATAATTACCCCCAAATGTAGTGCATGCTCAATACAGTTTAATTAACCGTATTGTTGGCTTCTTAACGTTCTTGAAGCTCTTATACCAGAGAGAAGGTTGAGCATACTGTTTAGGCTAAAGCGCTGTGAAATGTCACCACTAAAGCAATGGTTTTCCATCTGTGCTCTGGGAAATCCCAAAGAGATTGGAATGAGCTCAGTGATTTTACAAAAGAAAAAATTTAAATGCCTGGGGGAAAAAATCATAACTTTTTGTTTTATATATTGAGGTGCAAGTAAAATTTCATTTAAGAAAAAAATGAGTACCACCACTAAAAAAGTGTGAAATCTTCTGTTCCAAAAAACCTACAAGTCCCTTATGGCTCAGAAACTCCATGATTCTAAGTCATTCATAACCACTACCACCCTCTACTTGATTCTCCTGCTGGAAGAGTAAGCTATCGTGTTTTTCTTGGTTGATTAAGATTTCAACCTCGTACAATGAAAAGTCTGTTTTTATTATTTATTAGAAAAGTTAGGTTTTCAGGGCACCTGAGTGGCTCAGTTGGTTAAGCGTCTGACTCTTAATTTCAGCTCAAGTCGTGATCTCACGGTTTCTAAGATTGAGCCCCACATCGGGCTCTACACTGACAGCACAGAGCCTGCTTGGGATTCTCTCTCTGCCCCCGCCCCTGATTGCACGCTCTCTCTCTCTCTCTCAAAATAAATAAACATTAAAAAAAAAGAAAAGTTAGGCTTTCTCCTCAAATTAGTCTTTTATAATTTATTCACTCTTTATGAGTAACAGAAAACCTTCCTCCAAAAACACCACCTTCCTCCAAAAATGCCACCAAAAATGAAAGTAAAGGAATAAAGAGGCATAAACACAAAAGGACATAGAGTACATGTGCAGAGAGAGTGTACAAGACTATATTTTAATAACATTGTGGCACACTGAAGTAGGATGGATGGTAACTTGAATTAGTAGAATGGAAAAGGCAAAAACAAGACTGCCTGGGGATGGCAGAAGGGACATAGGAGCCAACAAGAAGTTATCCAATTTTAATGCAACTTCAGAAAAGCCCAAGACATTGGAGTCACCAGGAACCTCTGAGTTCAGGCTGAAGGTGGAGCTGAAAACAAAAGGATTGATTGAAACCTTGATTAAAGAATGGTTGGATCCTAAGAGTAGCTTTCCCAACCTCTACAGCCAGACAACTACCTCCATCACTGCAACGCAAGTTGGAAAGTTTTACTCTCTGAAGAAACAGATCCAGGGAGATTGTAAAACTACTGAGCTAAAAATGGAAGGATTCATTAAAAGTCTAAATACCGAACCCTGAGAGCCTTCTTCAACTTGACTTTGTAAGCATCCGAGCAGATTTCCTACCATAGGAAATTGAAAGATTGTTCCCCAGAAAAGTTGAATGACCTCAAGGGAAAAAAGGATATTTTGAAGTTACCCCCCCGCAACATAGCCAATCCCCACTTGATCACTCTATGATGAAACGCATCCTTTGAAAATAATGGTTTGCAAACAGAATGTCTTAAACAGGAACAAAAGATGAAGGACTAGACATTTCCAGAAACCTTTAACATTAAACACAAAGAACAAGCAAATAGATAAAGAAGGGATGCAAAAAAAAAAAAAAAAAAATATCCGCAAAAAGCTCTTCTGCTTCTCATATGACTGGAGCTCCTAACAGACCTGACCCTTCCATAAATAAAAACTGTGAACTCTGAAAAATTTAAAACAACAACAACAACACAAAACAAAACAAAACAAAAAACAATCTGCCTGAAAACACTGGAAAGTGGTCAAAAGCAAGAAGATTCTGGAGGGACACTGAAACTTGGATGAAGGAAATAGCATAAGGTAAATCACTTATTTACAGCTTTTAGCCTCAGACCCAGTTGACGGCAGAATCACAGAACAGCTAAAACTCTGATAGAAACACACAAACTTTCTGACCTAAAGAACCAGAGAACAGAGTTGGGGGCAAACAGCTGCTTAAAGTGAAAGGGAAATCTTGGGGAAAAGAGATTCAGAGAGGAGAAACCCTAGATTCTGTATAAAAAACTCTGGCCAAATGTCTGGCTGACTCCTGAGCCATCAATGTATGGGGCTGACTATACACAGTCCAACCAAAAACAAAACAAAACAAGACAAAAAATAAAATAAAATGAAATAACTGAACAAATATTTGAGCTGCTGCACAGGAGACAGAGTTTATATTTGAGTTTAAAGAAAGTAACCACTTGGAAAGCAAAAGTATATATACTTTTTAGAGGAATGTAAAAAGAAAAAAAAAGCCAGACATTCACAATTTCCAGAATACAATTAAGAATTACTCAACAAACAAAGAACCAGGAAAATATGGCCTAGCCTTGAGGAAAAGAACAATTATAAGACACCAACCCAGAGATGATTCAGATATTGGATTAGCACACAAATGCAGATTTTAGCAGCAGCTATTATAAAAACAGCTGTTACAACTAAGCCTAATGGAGGAGAGGATAATGTGTTTGTAAAGAATAAAAAATACAAAATCTTAGCCAATAAGTAGAAACTAAAAAGGAACTAAATGGAAATTCTAGAATTGAAAATATTTAGAAATGAAAATAAAAATAGAAAATGAAAAAATCCCTAGGTGGTGTAACAGAATAACTTGAAGAAAATCAACAGGGATGATCCAACCTAAAGAACAGAGAGGGAGAAATGAATTTAAAAAGAGGGAGAGAAAAAGATTCATGAACCATGGAGAGGACATAACAGAAAAATAATTAAAGATATAGTGACTAAAACCTTCCCAAATTTTGCAAAGGACATAAATTTATAGGTTCAAGAAGATCGACAAATCCTAAGCAAGATATAGAGAAAACCACGCATAGGTCATCAGAGTCAAATCAGTGTAAAGCAAAAATAAAGAGAAACTTTCAAAAGTAACCAGAAAAAAACATATTACATGTAGAGTCACAGTGATTCAAATGACCAATGACTTCTCATCAAAATCTCCAGAGGCAAGAAGACAGTACAACAGTATCTTTAAAGTGCTGGAGAAAATCAAAACCGACCATCTAGAATTTCAAATATGATGAAAATATCCTTCAAGAATAAAAGCAAAATAAAGACATTTTCAGATTAAAAAAAAATTTAAGTAAAACCATGAATAGGCATGCACAATAAGAAATGTTAAAGACATTATTTAAGGCTAAAGGAAAATGATATCAGATGGAAACTTGAAACTTTAGGAAGGAATGTAGAGAATAAAAATATATATATATCTAAATAAAAAATCATTTTTTCTCAGTTTCTTTAAGATACGTAGGACTATTTAAAGCAAAAAATTATGACATTATCTTGTAGCATTTATAATGTATGAAAGTGTAACACTTATGCTAACTATAGCATAGAGGAAGGGAGTCGGGGGGTAAAATAGAATTATACAGTTGAAGGTTTCTACATTTTATGTAAAGTGGTACAATATTAATTCATTAACTCTAAGTAGGCAATGAAAATTTAAATGATTCAAAGAAGTATATAGGTAAGGTCAGAAGATAAAATGGAATTCTAATACAGTAGGAAAGTAATTACAAAGAAATAAGAAATGGATAAAAAGAAGACAAATAATAAAATTGCAAAATTAAATACATCATCAATAATTGCATTACATGTTAATGGATTAACGACTCCAATAAAAGGTAGAGATTGTAAGAATGGGTTTTTAAAAAGCAAGACCCAACTTTATGTTGCCTACAAGAAACACTTTAAATATAAACACTCAGGTAAGTTGAAAATTAATGGAGAAAAAAGTGTATGAGAAGGCAGAAGTGACTTCATGGATAATAGGTAAAATAGACTTCATAATAAAGAGCACTACTAAAAATAAAGAGGCTCATTCCACAATAATAGTTCTTTCATTAAGAAGGTATAGCAGGGGCACCTGGGTGGCTCAGTCGGTTAAGTGGGTCTGACTTTGGTTCAGGTCATGATCTCACAGTTCATGAGTTCAAGCCCCACGTCGGGCTCTGTGCTGACAAGCTCAGAGCCTGGAGCATGTTTCGGACACAGGAGCCTGTGTCTCCCTGTCTCTCTGCCCCTCTCCCACTCATGCTTTGTCTCTGCCTCTCTCAAAAATAAATAAACATTAACATTTTTTTTTAAAAAGAAGCCATAGCAATCATGATTGTTTCTTTAATAGCTTCAAAATACATGAAGCAGAATTTGCAGAAATAAAAGGAGAAATAAATAATTGTACAATCATAGAGATTTTAACATCCCTCTCTTATCAATTGATAGAAATAGGTAGTACAAGTTGATAGAACAAAAAAGTCAGTAATGGCAAAGATCATCTGAGAAATTTCTTTAGGGAGAAAAGGAATTGATGTGTTTTACTACTGGGAGGAATTTGGCAATTCTCTTCAGAGAATTTGTGGGAAGAATTAATGATAGTTATATTCAAAGTCAAGAAAATCATGAAAACAAGACTAGGTTTGAGAAAAACAATAAGTTCAAGAAAGAAAATATAATTGTAATAAATAATATGTGAACACATAGTGATAATAATGTAAGCCCTGGCTACTGACCTAACCAAAAATTTTATACAACTTTATGATATTGGGAGGCTGGTGCTAGAAGTGGATGTCAGATGTGGTATAAGAAAGTTAAATCCTCCCTGAAGATGACATTAAGTTCTAAAATACATAAAGCAAGAATAGCAATATACAACACCATTCAGATATAAAGTGGTAGAAATCTCTAAAGGAGTTGGAAAGTATCTGCCTCTAGGAGAGCCAGACTCAGAAACATGGTGAAAACTAGGGCAGAGGATTGCTGATTTTCATTATAAGCCATATACCCACAGTTCTATTTGACTTCTTAAATTCTGCACATGTATCACTTCTATAGATTTATAAATTAAATTTTTTGATTGGCTCTGTGATTTCACAATTCCACATTCAAGATTCTAGGCAGTTGTTACCTCTACATTAGTGGCACCACCGAATTCAATAACGTTAATAAAAATTAAAAATCGGAAGTAAATTATCAATTCACTCGAGAAATATGGCATGGAATATTTTATGTAGGAATACAGGCATGGAGAATCAAAGGTCCCTGTGTTGAGTGGCAGCAACATATGGTGATGGTTTCAAGATGAAAACATTGAAGTTTTTTAATGCTTTCCTTACAGTTTACTCTCCCTTCCAAAACTCACCACAGCTACTCCTTTATTTCATTGCATTCCATGCTTGATGAATTTTATAGTATTGAGAAAAAGTTTACAGTCCTTTTAAGAGAATCTGAAGGAAGAATTAATGACAGCTACCTCTGAAACTGAGCAAATTGTTAAAACAAAGGCAATAGTTAACTTTAAGAAAAATACTTTTGTTTGGGACTGTTAATGAGCTGTTAATCTCCTCTTTACACCCAGTCATGCATATTAGACTGTTCTGGCCTTTGTGTTCTGAATTTGCCTATTATGCTAAAGTGATTTCCATGAAGTGGACTTGGAAAGTAACAGAATCATGGATCACTCCTTCAGTGGCCATCTTTGTCTCCACCTTCTGTAGGAGATAGTTGTAATAATCAACAGATTCTTAGCTACTAATAAAAAATGAATAATTTGCCTTCTAAATCTCCTCTTCTCAGATATATAATTTGTTTCTGTGTTTGGGAGGATATATGGATAAATATGGTCTCCTGGGGGTTGAATGCTATGCAAACTGAAGGAGGGAGTGCAAAATAGACTCTTCTTTCCAGCTGATGAGATTATATGTATATCCATGACAACTGCATACTGTGCCCAAAGCAGCCAATATTTCTCTCAGCTTGTAACCAGGCTTGACCAAGTTTTTATTGAGTGGCTACTATGTGCTCATGACTATACCAGGCACTGCGTGGGAAATACAGTATTGAGACATGGGCTTCATGTGAATGCCCAGCTGGGATTACTCACAATCCAATCCCCAGTTTTCTTTGATGACTCCCCTAGTGCCTTCACACACCAACTGCGCCTTCTCTTAAACTCTATTGCACAGTGATCTCAACTCAGCACAGTGCTTGGTACAGAGTTGGTACTTAATAAATATGAATGACTGCTTTTTTATACAACATATGACCATAAATATGTTATATATATATATAACATAACATGTTTTATATATATATATATATATATATATATATATATATATATATATATATAACATAACATGTTTTATATATATATATATAAACCTAGGTTATATATGGTTATATATAACCTAGGTTAGGTTATATATATATATATATATATATATATATATATATAAAGCCATCTTTAAATATATGAATATATATATATTTAAAGATGGCTTTCCTGACCACCCAATCAAAAATAATGGCCTCCCTACCCCCTTTTCCTATTCCTTCACCTTCTAATGCTTATTTTTCTTCATCTTACTGAATGACTTTACACTAAATTCTGCCATTATTTGCCATTATTCTGACATATGCCATTGTCTTTCTTTTCCCACTACAGCAGAATGACAGCAGTGGAGCATCAAGAGTGAAGGCAGGGGAACAGCTCACCCCAGGAACAGGCAATAAGGAAATGCATTGTCTGTTGGGAACTTAAAAACACTACTTAAACCTACAAAAAGCCAGTGTGCTTTTTATCATCACCATGCACCACCAACTCAGAGAAAAATTCCTGGGTGTCCTGCCAGGGAAGACTGCTTCCCAACACACTGCCCTTGGTAAACCATTAGCAGCGATTTCATCTGTTTTGTTCACTGCTGTACCCCATCAACCAACGAGAGAAATAACTGCTCTTGAAAATGCTTTCTCCAATGTTTTAAGTATGCGATTTACCCTCCCACATGGATATCTGCATTAAGAATATGTCTTAATACTGTGTGTATATATGTGTGAGTGAGTGAGTGAGTGTGTGTGTGTGTGTGTGTGTGTGTGTGTTCTGCATAGTGCCCCGGTAGTGAACGTGTCATAGGCACACAATAAATATTTGATCGAGCTTGGTTAGAGCTTGTACCCACTACCTGGAAGTTGGGATGAGCAAGAGTCTTGGCAGAAATGTTGTCAGTAGATAAGGTAGTCCAAGAAAATAATTTCTTGACAAGGCAAAGGAAGTATGATGTCACCCCACCCCTCCAGCCCTTTATTGGCAAACTGCAAGGACCCTGAGCCTCTTACCGCCACTCCTCTGCTGCTTTAGAAATAAACTTTAATGGAGAACCTGTTCTGGTCCAAGCACTGAGCTCTCCCTTTGCATGTGTTATCTTATCGAAGCTCTGGACCATCACAGGAAAAGCTATGCCCCTGTTCCACAGGCAAAGAAACTAAGACTTGATGCAGTTAAATAACTTATCCAAGGTTATTCATCTGGCAACTAGTCAAGCTGGAGTCAAATGGTCTCCCACCAGAGTTAATGCTCTAACGAACACAGTGATTTAAATACAGACTATCCTGGGGTGCCTGGGTGGGTCAGTCGGTTAAGCATCTGACTTCGGCTCAGGTCATGATCTTGTGGTTCATGAGATTGAGCCCCTGCATCAGGCTCTGTGCTGACAGCTCAGAACCTGGAGCCTGCTTCGGATTCTGTCTCTCTCTCTCTGCCCCTGCCCTGCTTGCACTCTGTCTCTCTCTCTCTCAAAAATAAATGAACATTAAAAAACATTAAAATAAATTAAATAAATACAGACTCTCCTAATCAAATTAATTACTATAGGTGATTTCACTTCCCACAAATATCTTTAGAATGGAGACATTGCCAGTAATGCTTCAGCACAGGATTCTGTTTAGCCTTCTCCTACTGCATCAGTTTGAACCCAGAAGCCAAGCTGGTCACACGGCCTTTGACAAGCTCTTCTCACAGAACTACACGTTACCTCACCCCTTTCACAACACCACAGTAAAGAGCTTATCGGCCCCACTCCACTGGCGGCAGAACGAAAGCACGCAGCTGGTCATTGACTCCTAGCTTATTTTGTGGTCCAACCCCAATGAGCCAAGTCCTAAGTAAAACCCAGAATAAGCTCCATCATTAGAATGAAATATTGATTATAGTTGATTCCTCACAGACTTAATGTGCCTTTAAGGTCCCCCTCCTGTGAAGTCACCCATTCAAACCTGTGAATAGGTGTTACCTCAGTGCCCTCAGCTAGTTCTCTCTTACTCCACAATCAGGACCCCAAGGCCAGCCTATAGCCTGATATGATATGACCCCCACAGAGCACACTTACTCAAACCATGCTAAATCATTTGGATTGGAACATAGGAGGGGATGGGGAAGGAGGCATGTTTATGTGACCTAAAGCAGGGCTTCTCAAATTATAATGTGCATGTGAATCCCATGGGGATCTCATGAAAAATGCAGATTTTGATTCAGCTTTTCCAGGGTAAGGTCTGAGATGCTACATTTCTGGCTCACAGGTGATACGGGTGCTGCTGCTCCCTGACCCACACTTAGAGAAAAGAAAAGAAGCAGGTGAACCTCTGGGCATTTTGAAAGAAATAAAGCCTGTTTTCAGATTCACTAGTCCCTTTTCTGGAGTCTTCCTTTCACACACACACACATACACACACACACACACACACACACACACACACACACTTCTTGTCCTTTTTTCCTGCATCCTCCAGGGTTTATGCTATCTCTTAAAGCTCTACCCACCCTCCCTTCAAGCAGCTCTCCACACCTAGACATTTCCCAGTACGTCCACCACAGCTTACCTGTGTACCTAGTAGGTAACTGGCTGGCTAACCTAGGGAAACCAGAGGACTTCAGCCTGCTCCTCCTGGGCAGACAGCTGCCCTGGACTCTGCCACACAAGGAAACAAAGGGTTAAGGGCAATATTTAGAAATTTCCATGTGCTGACAGGACTGTCCCAGCTCAACATACCAATTAGATTTACACAGAAAGATGAGAAAGTCCTGAGCAGCATATCCCAGTGCTCATGTATGAGTGCATGCCTCCCAAAAGGGGTTCATGGCCAAATAAATTTGAGAAACACTGCATACCATTTCCCTTCTTCAGTTGCACATTAGCATATCAAAAGCTCTGAAAAGTCCTGCAGCGAAGTTCATTTAATATTTTTTAAGCTAGTGAATCATAAGTTCATTTGCTCATCATGGAACTTTTATTTTTTTATTTTAAAAAATTTTAATGTCTATTTATTTTGACAGAGAGGGTGAGACAGAGCATGAGCGGGGGGAAGGGCAGAGAAAGAGGGAGATACAGAATCTGAAGCAGGCTCCAGGCTCCGAGCTGTCAGCACAGAGCCTGATGCAGGGCTTGAACTCACAAACCACGAGATCATGACCTGAGCTGAAGTTGGACATTTAACCGACTGAGCCACCCAAGTGCCCATGAACTTTTATTTTTTCCCACAACATCTCATGGGACCAGTTTTCCATACAGCATTTAGGGGTACCTGTTTTAGAGGGCCAATAATTCCAATTCCATTTTTTAATATGACTGAGACATGAAAGTCTCCCTATGAGATTTAAACTGGCTCTCATCAATTTTGCAGCCCAGTAGTCTCAGATCGCTTAGGAAAAGAGTTGTCACTGACATTTTTTTAAAGCACAATTCATAGGCAATATAATAGAGAGGAAGTAACTCAGGATTGGTAGAAACTCAGGTTTCAATCCCAGCTCTGCTACTTATTAGCTGTGAGCCCAGGCAAGAAAACCTACATCTCAGGGCTGTTATGAAAAATGCAATAACCTGCAAAAAAGAGCCAGGTATTTAGAAATACTCAACACTTGGAATATTTCAATAGGCTGCACTAATCATCATTGAATCACCTGAACAGCCCCATGGTCATGGACTGGAACTGTTTCCACTTGTTCTCTCTCTGACTTTTATTGCAGCCTCATTTAACTACATGCAGCTGAGCAGTTTTTATCAAGCAATGACAGGTTATCTGATCATAGGACTTTTCTTTAATGGGCATGAACTCTGACAATCTTTGCAAACTATGGCTCAGATCCATCCTGAGTCACATCTTTTGTCAGATAATTTTAGATGCATTGAATGTATTTCCCTGAGATTCACATCCTCCTAAATATCACCTAATTAATGTAAAAGCTGCATATAGAAGAAAGGGCATGTGTTGGAGAGCCAGGTACATTTTAATCCCAGCTTTGCCACTTATTGACCTGTGGACTTACTCTCGTTCCACCTCCATATTTATAAAATGTAGATATTATTGTTTCTATTTGGCAAATTTGTTCAGAGAATGAAATGTGTAAAATAAAAATCAAATGTGTAATTAAATAAATGAATATGTAAAACACAAAGAACATTGCCCATTGCTTGGTAAGCGCTCAACAATATTAATTCCCTCCTCTACCTCTCTTATACCCAACCACCCCTAAAGGTAGAGAATGAATCTGGTTAGGCAAACCAATAGTGATAGCCCATGAGGAGATAACTCTGGTTCTACAGGAAGGGCCATTATTATCATGGAGACTAAGATCATATAGCAGATTTCAGACCTCCCAGATAAGAAGACCATTCTTTGAATAAGACTTTTGTTCACTTCTCCCCACCAAACAGCCAAAATTCTTTCTGCTAGTTATAAAAGTGACCCAGATGATTAGAACCCTGGTAAAATTAGCTGTACTTTCTCTTAAGGAGCAGTTACATAGAAGAGAGACTAGACAATTTCTGGCAGATTGTTTCCAGGCCAGAGATGGAAAGGATACATCCTGCCCAGTCTTCCTACAGGGACTCACATCAGTGGTTTGGATGGAGTGAGGGGGAATGTGAGGGCAGGCACAAGGGTAATTAGTGTCTAGGTTCAACCCACGCAGTGCCTACAGCAGAAGAGCTGGCTCAGAGTGTGGGCTCACACATTTGGCAACCCACTAGCTGTGTGTGTGTGTGTGTGTGTGTGTGTGTGTGTGTGTGTGTGTGTGTTTAACTAGCTTGCAAAATGTTGAGCTGCCCTTTTTCCATGGTCATTTGGCAAGGATGTTCTTGTTGGCAAACAGCAGCAAGAGCCAGGTACCAGAGATATCCACAAATAGGTTTTCTCATTACTGAGATTCAGGTCTGGTTTCATTCTTTTCACAGCGGAGAAGAGGGAGGACATTTTCAGGTATGCCAAGATAGGGTTAATAACAAAATGAAAATAACAGAGGAGGGTCAGTGAACTTAAAGACAGTGAATCAATAGAAATTATCTAATTTGAACAACAGAAAGAAAAGAAATTGAAAAAATAAATCAACTGAGACTCAAGGAACCCATACAGTATCCAAGGTCTAACATTTGTATCACTGGAGTCCTAAAAACATGTAAGAAAGACATTATTACAGAAAAACAAATATGAAGAAATAATAGCTGAAAACTTCCCAGATGTCATGAAAATTTACAAAGTCAGCACATACAAATGTGCTATAAATTTACAAATTCAGAAACAATATAATCCCAAACAATATAATCTCAAAGAAAACTATGCCCATACCCAGCCACAACATAATAAAACTGCTGAAAACCAAAGATAAAATATCTCACAGTCAGAGAAAAATGACATATGCAAAGGAAAAATGATTCAAATAACTGTCTATTTCTCATCAGAAACCATGGAGGTCAGAAGACAGTAGGTCAAAATTTTTTAAGTGTTGGGGAAAGAAGTATGAATTCTAAATCCACAATCATTCTTGAAGGCTTAATATTCCTCTCACACTAATAGATGAAAGCAGTAAAAAATCAGCAAGGATAGAGATAACCTGAACAACAATGTCAACCAACTTAACCTAATTAGCATTTATAAAAGATCTTACCCAACAATAGCAGAATACACATTCTTTTCAAGTGCACATGGAAAATTTACCAAGATAGACTCTATCTTGGGTCATGAAGCAAGCCTTAACAAATTTAAAAGAATCAGAATCATACAAATTATGTTCTCTGTCCATAAGAGAAATAAACTTGAAATCAGTAACAGAAAAACATAGAAAAAAATCACACATATTTGGAAATTAAGAAGCACAGTTCTGGCAACCCATGAGTCAAAGAGGTGGCCTCAGGAAAATTAGGAAATATTTTAAGCCTGAAGAAAATTAAAATATGTCAAAAACTGAAGCAGGCAGCTAAAGCCATAGAGAGAGGGAAACGTACACATCAAATGCTTATATTAGAAAACAAAGAATGATCTCAAATCAGGAACTAAGTTTCCACCTTAAGAAACTAGAAAAAGAAGAGCAAACTGAACCTAAAGCAAGCCAAAGAAGGAAATAAAGAGTAAAAATCAGTGCTACTGAAAACTAGCACAATACAGAAAATCAATGAAACCAAGAGCTGCTAATAAAACTTTTAAGTGTCTAACCGGATTGATCAAGAAAAAAAAAAAGATAAAAGAAGCATATTATCAATATGATGAACAGAAGAGGAAATATCACTACAGACTCAGAGTCCGTATGGGGCTAATAAGAAATACTTTGAACTGTGTCCATATTTGAAATGGACTTACTCCTTGGGGGCAACAGAGAAGGAAGACAAACTACCAAAATCACTAAGCAGAAAGAGATAACATGAATAGTCTTATATCTATTGGATAAATTTAATCTGTAGTTAAGATCTTCCAACAAAGCAAACTACAGGCAAAGATGGTTTCACTGGTGAAGTTTACCAAATATTTAAAGAGGAAATAAATCCAATTCCACACAATCTTACCCAGAGAATTTAAAAGGGTGGAACCCTTCCCAAATAATTTTAAGAAGCTATTTTACCCTGACACCAAAGCCAGAGAAACACCATCTATGAAAACTTCAGATCAATATCCTCATGAATGTAGGTGCAAAATCCTCAACATAATACTAGTAAATTGAACCTAGCAATACGTGTAAAGACAATACCTCACAACAAACTGAGGTTTATCCCAGGAATATAAGGTTTGTTCAAAATTTAAAAGTTAAGGAGAGGAAGCAAGAAGAGAAGAGAATCTCCCTCAGTTAAAAAAAAAAAAAAAAAAAGCACTGGGGCACCTGGGTGGCTCTGTCAGTTAAGCAACTGGCTCTTAGTTTTGGCTCAGGTCATGATCTCATGGTTTGTGGGTTTGAGCCTTGCATCAGGATCTGTGCTGACAGCACAGAGCTTGCTTGGGATTCTCTCTCTCCCTCTCTCTCTGCCCTTTCCCTGTTTATGCTCTCTCTCTCAAAATAAATAAAAAGACATTTTAAAGGGGGAAAAAACATTGTATCATACTCAATAATTTTAAAAAACTGAATAATGGCCCTCTTAGATTAGGGACAGGGCAAGTACATCTACTGTCTCTACTTCTCTATTCAACATTATACCCAAAGTCCTACGCAGTGCAATAAAGCAAAAAAAAAAAAAAAAAGAAAAGAAGTATCTAAAGGCATAGAGTTTGGGATATACAAGTGTCCTAATTTGCATATGACATCATTGTAAACACAGAAAATCCCCAAAAATCTATAAAAAAAAAAAAAGATCTTAGAACTAATAAATGACTTCATTAAGTTGCAGGACCTAACCAATATATAAATATCAATACTATTTTTATATGTTGGTAATGAATAATTGGAACCTAAAACTGAGGAAAAAAACTATTATTTATAATGCCTCAAAGAGAAACATGAAATATTTAGACATAAATCTAACAAAATATGTACAGGATTTACATGCTGAAATGTATAAAACATTGATGAAAGAAATCAAAGAAGGCCTAAATAAATAGAGATATATACCATGTTGATGGATCGGAAGATCCAATTTTGTTAAGATACCAACTTTCCACATATGGATCTCTGAACTTAATACAATTCTAATCAAAATCCCAGCAGGACTGTACAGATACTAACAAGATAATTCTAATATTTATATGAGAAATCAAAGGAACTAGAATAGCCAGAATTTTGAAAAAGACAGATTTGGAGCACTTACACTATATGATTTCAAGACTTATAATAAAAGCACAATAACCAAGATAGAAATCAGAGTTTTGTTTTGTTTCTCATCTTCTCCCTTTTCCTCATCTGTTTCTATTCTGTCTCTTAGGGCTGAAAAGTAGGGGGGAATTTTTATGTGCAGAAAATATATCCCTTAAAAATAGAAATTCCCTGGAGTGCCTGGGTGGCTCAGCTGGGTTAAATGCCCAAATTGAGCTCAGGTCATGATCTTGCAGAATGTGGGTTCAAGCTCCATGTCAGGTTCTGTGTCGTCAGTTCAGAGCCTGGAGTCTGCTTTGGATTCTATGTCTCCCTCTCCCTCTCTGCCCCTCCCCTGCTCGCTCTCTCTCTCTCTCTCTCTCTCTCTTTTTCAAAAATACACATTAAAAGAGGATATTTGCAAATGAGAAGACATTTATTAAAAAAACAGAAGTTCTCTATTAGTCCTATCCTATATTCCCACGGCCTCATTTTATGTCTGATTTATCTTCACTGTGTGACAGAGTTGGTTTTTTTTTTTTCTCATCTTCTCCCTCTCCCTCATCTGTTTCTATTCTATTTCTCAGGGCTGAAAAGGGGGGAGATTTCTAGCCAGAAAATATATCTCTTAAAGATAGTGTAGTATTGGCAAAATGATAGGCACAGAGATCAATGGAACTGAATATTTGTCTAGATATAGATCTACATAAATATGGCCAATTGATTTTTTGCTAGATAAAAAATACTACTGATTTTTTACTAAAAGTAATTCAATGGAGAATGGTTATTAAACAAATAAATCTGGAATAACTGGACATCCATACACAAGGAAATTAATCTCAACTTATATCTCAAACTTTACACAAAAATTAACTCAAAATGGATCATAGGCTTAAAAGTAAAATGTAAAACTCTAAAACTTTTAGAAGGAAACAGAAGAAAATTTGGGGGAACTTAGAGTAGGGAGTATCTATATTGCATAGATATAAAGCTTAAACTGTATAGGAAAAAATGGATAAATTGGACATTATAAAAATTTTAGGGGCACCTGGGTGGCTCAGTCCAGTTGAGCATCCGACTTCGGCTCAGGTCATGATCTCACAGTTCGTGAGTTCGAGCCGTGCATCGGGTTCTGTGCTGACAGCTCAGAGCCTGGAGCCTGCTTCAGATTCTGTGTCTCCCTCTCTCTCTGCCCCTCCCCCGCTCATGCTCTGTCTCTCTCTGTCTCTCAAAAATGAATAAATGTTAAAAAAAAAATTTTTTTTTTTAATTTTTAAACTTTTGTTCTGGGAAAGACACTGTTAAAAGAATGAAAAGTTACAGACTGGGAGAAAATATTCACAAATCACAAATCCAATGAAGTTCTTATACACAGAATATTTAAACAATTCTCTAAACTCAAAGGTAAGAAAACTTCAATGGGCATAAAATTTGAACAGACACTTTACCAAAGAAAACATACAAATAGCAAACAAGCACATTAAATGATACTCAACATCATCCATCATTAGGAAAATGCAAGTTAAAACACAGTGAGATACCACTATAGAATGGCTTTTTATTACAGAACAGCTATAAGAAAAAAATTTTAAACTGATAATACCAAGAACTGGCAATAAAGAGAAGCAATTGGATGTCTCATATGCTGCAGGTAGTAATGGCAAATGGTATGGCCACGCTAGAAAATTTGGCAATTTCTATAAAGTTAGGCTTACACTTAAAATACGACCCAGGAGTCTTTATTCTAAATATTACCCTATAGAAATTAAAACTCTTGGGGCACCTGGGTGGCTCAATCAGTTGTGTCTGACTTTGGCTCGGGTCATGATCTCAGCTTGTGAGTTTGAGCCTCGCATCAGGCTTTGTGCTGACAGCTCGGAGCCTGGAGCCAGCTTCAGATTCTGTCTCCCTCTCTCTCTGCCCCTCCTCCACTTGCACTCTGTCTCTCAAAAATAAATAAACATTAAAAAAAAAGAAATTAAAACTCTTGACCACATAAAAAACTGTGCATTAATATTTAAAGAAGCTATTTGTAATTGTCCCAAACTGGAAATAATCCAATGGGCAAGTGGATAAACAAAATGTATTATAAACAGTCAACAGAGTCTTTCTCAGCAATAAAAAGGAATGAACTATCGATCAAAGACTTTATGCTTAGTGAAAGAAGCCATACTAAAAATGTTATATACCATAGATTTCATTTATGTGACATTCCAGAAAAGCAAAACTATAGGGACAGAGAACAGGTCAACTGTCACTAAGGTCTTGGGATGGGTGATAAATTTCCCTTATGAAGCATCAGGGAAATGTTTCAGGTGAGGGAGCTATTGTTTGTGCTGATCATGATAGCAGTTCTACAACTCTATGAATTTGTCAAAACTCACAAAACTATATACAGGATAAAAATTTAATATTACTGTATGTAAATTAAAAATAAAAGAAAGCTGAAGTAGCTATGCTATTAACGGAATATAAGAGCAGAAATCAATGAAATACAGAACAGAAAAATGATTAGGAATATAAATTTAACCAAAGCTGGATCTTCAAAGGGTTTGAAAAACTGATGAACTTCTTGCCAGATGGATCAAGAATAAAAAGACACAAATTGGTAATATCAAGAACAGCAAAAGGATCATCACTACAGATTCTATAGACATTCAAAGTAAAATAAGGGAATATGATGAATAACTTTATGCCAGTGAATTTGACAACTTAGATGAAATCAGTAAATTCACTGAAACACAAAAACTGCCTAAGCTGACAACTACCAATAGATAACCTGAATAGCCCAGTATCTAGTAAAGATATTGAATTAGAAAGGGAGGACCTTCCTATAAAGAAAACTCCAGGCCCAGCGGACCTCACTCAGTGAAAACTGCCAAAGATTTATAGAAGAAACATCAACTCCATCCATGCCTTTCTGGAAAACAGAAGAGGAGAGAACACTTCCTAGCTCACTTAACCATCTCATAACTTTTAAAACATCAAATGGAGAGCAGTACTTTCATTACTTACAAGGCCCCCAGATCGAAATCATTGCCCAAGAATTCCTCCAGCAGACTTGTATCCAGCGTCGGGTTCCCCAGACTGTCACTGGTCCCGTGAGCTGCGAAGGCAAATTGAAAATCTTGAGATTCATGAAGATTTCAGAATGGCTAACAGCTAAAGATATTGACATGGCTACACCCAAGAATTTTAAAGCAACTAAATGGCATAATACATTTACTGAGAGTGTGATCTTTCTTCCATTCAAATATTTCCTTAGAAATCTTTTTAGATTTACTCTCCTTCCCTGCCTGTCTAAGGCTGGTGTAGGTACCCTTTTTATGTGCCTCCATTAACACCCTGTGCTTTGCCTTATACACTATTATAATTGCTTGCCTTTGTGGCTGTTTCTCCATCTAAAGTCTTTAGGAGCAGGGGTGTTGTCCTTCTTAAAGTAGCCACATGAATCTATGATATAAAAAAGGCAGCAATAAACATTTATGGGATGGATGGATGCATATATGGATGGATGATGGATGGATGAATGGATGGACGGATGAAGTGAAGGAAGGAAGGAAGGAAGGAAGGGAGGGAGGGAGGGAGGGAGGGAGGAAGGTGGGATGGTTGGGCAGATTATTTCCAGTTAAGCTCAACAAGAAGTTCAGTATCTTGCTTCACATTTTTGTTAGACTTCACAAAATGTAACACAATATTTCTATCCTTTTCCTTGATTTAAAAAAATGAAAATAAACTTACTGGTTTCTTTCTGATAATAATAAAGATGTTAGAATTTAAAAAGAATATAAAACATAGGAATATATAATAAAGAAACAAAACAATATTTGTAGAAATATTTGTAGAACAATTTGTAGAAACAATATTTGTAGAAAATATGACTCTATACCTAGTAAATTCAGGAGAAAAAAGTGACAACAATTCAAAATAACTGGAAAACTCAATAAAGTAGTTGATTAAAAGTAAAAAAATAATTACCTCCTTACACACAAAAAATAACCAATCAACTATTCTGATAAATATAGTGCAGAAGATTCCATTCAAAATGACAAAAAGTATAAAATACCTAAACATATATTTGGGGACAATATTAAAAAAAAAACTCTATGAGGGGTCATAGGAAGAGATTTGAACAAATGGAAAGACATTGATCTTAGACTAAAGGATTCAGTATCATAAAACTTTTACTAGACATTATTGATAACATCTGCCAAACCCATATATTCATTTTCTAAGAACTTTACCCTTGTGAAAATAGTCTCTAGCAGCCATATTTGTAACACAACCTCTACAGGCACCTGAATCAGGAAGAACCAATCCATTGGCTAGCCAGTGACCAATTCAATTATTTCTCCTAAGAATTTGAACTAGATTTTATTATTTTTAAAAAATGTTTACTTATTGGACTCTTAAAAACTGAGAACAAACTGAGGGTTTGGGGGGGGTGGGAGGGAGGGGAGGGTGGGTGATGGGTACTGAGGAGGGCACCTTTTGGGATGAGCACTGGGTGTTGTATGGAAACCAATTTGACAATAAATTTCCTATATTGAAAAAAATAAAAATAAAAAATAAATGTTTACTTATTAATTTTGAGAGAGACAGAGTATGAATGAGGAATGGACAGAGAAAGACAGAGAGAGAGAGATAATCCCAAGCAGGCTTTGTGCCATCAATGCAGAGCCCAACACAGGACTCAATCTCACAAACCCTGAGGTCATGACCTGAGCCAAAATCAAGAGTCAGATGGTTAACTGACTGAGCCACCCAGGTGCCCCGAACTAGACTTTAGAGCTGATGATTGAGATTAAGTCATATAATTATTAGGCAAACTAGAGTAATAGTCTAAATATCTCCATAACATTAACCCAGGTCCTTCTTGATTTTTTAATCCTTACTAAAGCCTGGTTGTTTGACTTTTACTCCAATTAGATGACAAACTCTTGCATATACCCTATTAACCCCTTTGAACTGGTTTGTGTGTTGCCTGAAATTAATCCCCGAATTAGAGTGTTCTGAAGTTCTTCTAGAAGAATAAATAGTCAAAAATCACCAGAAAAATTATGGAGGAGGAGGTAAATAAATATTGAGAAATACACGCAAGGACACATCAAAGGATGTAGGATATATCCAGGATATATCAAGAAATATCACATATACATGTAACATATTAGGACTTTAAGTACACAATAAACAAATCCTTCGACAGCAGTGAGAAAAGAGTGATTATTCAATAAAAGTTTTGGGGAACACTGGTTAGACATATGAGGGGTAAAATATGGATTATTTTCCTACTTCCACACCAAAATTCCAGATAGAGCAAAAATTCCAACATAAATAAATAAAACTATAGAAAGAAGTGTGAGTTAATATTCTTATGATCTTGGGGTACCTGGGTGGCTTAGTCAGTTAAGTGTCATACTTCAGCTCAGGTTATGATCTCATGGCTCATGGGTTCGAGCCCCATGTTGGGCTCTGTGCTGACACCTCGGAGCCTGGAGCTTGTTTCAGATTCCGTGTCTCCCTCTTTCTCTCGGCCTCTCCCCCACTCGCACTCTGTCAATCTCTCTCTCAAAAATAAATAAACGTTAAAAAAATTTAAAGAATATATTCTTATGATCTTAAGATAAATGTTTCTCCAAACACAGCCTAAAAGCCAAAAATTATGATGAAAAAGATTGATAAATTTAACTTTGTGCATTTTTTGAGAGGGAAAGAATTTTTAACAATTTATTTTGAAATAATTTCAAACCCAAAGAGAAGCTACAGGAACTCACTTGCATCCTTCACTTATATTCATCAATTATTAACTTCGTGGGTTTTTTCCTAGGCACAATTTAATATATAACACATCAACTGTCTAGCCCTCACACCAAATATTCCTCATGTAATCCAGTTCCTTGTATTCTTCCAGGGGCAAGGGACGCTCACATTCAGATCACAGCACTAGTGACAGGAGGACCATTGTATGTTTAGCTTTTGGCTTTCTACTTCACCAATTAAAATAAAATTTTTAAAATCTTGAGCACCTCCCAAATGGGAAACATTGATGGATATCAGAGACAGGTGGAAGAGAGGGAGGAAGAAAGAGAAGAGGAGGGAATGAGAAGAGAGATCACCCACTTTTTTCAGTGACATAAACTAAGAGGGAAATAGATGGAAGATATTCTTAAGTGTTGCGATGGTGAGAAATGACCTCATAGTACATACTGGAGTTTAGTCTTGAGTGAGATGTTAAAGAAAGAATAGGATGGAGATGAGCAGGGGAAGACATATTCGTTCTATCACTGATTCAACTAATATTTATCAAGCACCTACCGGGGCACCTGGGTGGCTCAGTCACTCGAGCAGTTGAATGTCTGACTTCAGCTCAGGTCATGATCTCACAGTTGGTGAGCTGGCTTGCTGCTGTTAGTGCAGAGCCCGCCCGCCTCAGATCCTCTGTCCCCCTCTCTCTGCCCCTCCCCTGCTTGCACTCTTCTGAAAAAAAAAAAAAAAAAAAAAAAAAAAAAGCACCTACCAAGAGGGGGTAAAACAGACAAAAAGACAAATTCCCTCAGGGGGCCTGAATTCTAAGGGAGGGAAAAGTGGCATCAATGGGGGTCAGGGGAGGACTGATGTGACATATAAGAAACAATAAGTAAACAGGATATTTTCATAAGAAAGTGAAACAGACTGATATGATAAGCTGCAGGCTTATCATATCAGAAGGAAAGAGTTCCTTCTGATTGGAAGGGCGTCTCAGAAAAGAGCCAGCCATGCAAAGACCAAGAGCAGTGCATGGAAGGCAGAGGAGAACAGGAAGGGCAAGAGCACAGGGCTGGTTTGAGAAACAATTCCAGGGTGGCTAAAGCACAGGAGCACAAGGAAGGGGCCAGGGGAGGTGGTCAGAGCAATGGGAAGCCTTTTGAAAGCGATATGATATGCTTGACATCTTTAAAAGTTTTCCTCCCTACAGCCACTGTGACAAACAGTATGGAGGTTCCTCAAAAAATTAAAAATGGAAATACCATCTGATCTAGCAATTCCACTATGGGTTATTTACCCAAAGAAAATAGAAACACTGATCTGAAAAGTTATAGGGGCACCTGTGTGGCTCAGTCAGTTGAGCATCCGACTTTGGCTCAAGTCATGACCTCACAGTTTGTGAGTTCAAGCGTCACGTTGGACTCTCTGCATCGGTGCAGAGCCTGCTTTGGATCCTCTGTCCCCCTCTGTCTTTGCACCCTCCTGATCGCTCTGTCTCTCTCTCCAAAATAAGCATTAAAAAAAATAAAAGATACATGCAACCCTATGTTTACTGCAGCATTATTTACAATATCCAAGATATGGAAGCAACCTAAGTGTCCATCACTGGACTAATAGATAAAGAAGATGTGGTATATGTCTACAACGGAATATTACACAACCACAAAAAGGATGTGATAGTGCTATTGGTGACAACATGGATGGACCTAGAGGGTACCATGCTAAGTGAAATAAGTCAGACTGAGAAAGACAAATACCATATGATTTCACCCATGTGTGGAATCCACAAAAAATAAATGAATAAACAAAAAGAAAAAAAAGAAGGCCATTCTGGTTGCTTTGTGGGAAAGGACTATAAAGGGATAAGAACAGAAGGAAGATGAAGTCCAGAGCTATCATAACGGTCCAGGGACATTCAGAGGTAGCTTGGATTTTTGACTCTGAGCCAAGGCAAAGAGAACCACTTTACCTAACTCATTAATCCTCATAAGAGCCCTAGGAGGTGGACACTAATGTTTCCAGCTTACACAGAAGACAAAGTGGTTACATAGGTAACTAGCTTGTCCAGGGTCTCACAGCTAGTAAGTGGTACGCAGGGAATCCAAGCAGGCTGCCTGATTCCTGAGCATGCGCCCACTCCCCTCCCCACCATCACCACCCCATCCCCTGCTCCAAATTGCAGACAGGACTGACTTGCTTCTACTACTTCACTGGGCTTTGGTCAAGCCAATTGCTAAGAGAAGCAGATGGAGGGAAGGATCTGTTTAATTTCCCACTGAAGCCCCTGCTGGTGTCCCATCTGCTTTATACAGTATGCTCGCGCGCACACACACACACACATACACACACACACACACACACACACACTGCCCCGGCAAAAATTGGAGGTGGCCAACAGATGCTAAGACCTGACCAATGTATCACTTGCTTTCTATGACCCATGCTCCCCCACCTCCATCCCCCAGGCAGAAATAGGAGACGGTCCATAGCTCCCAGGACCTGCCCCATGTAGCCTGTCCAAACACTTTAATGAACAAGGAGAGTTGATCCCCGCAGTAGCCAACTTTCTCTAGGACTCTAAAATCACATCTATGCCTTCCAGACTCAAAGGAAATTACTCAACAAGATAAATCCATACTGTCAGATAAAATTGTTTTCAGAAGGCTTTACACGCACACAGGGAAACTCTTAAATGACTGTTAAATAAATCTCATGCTTTTAAAAATAATCACTTTGCTATAAGTGTCTTAAACACTTATTTATTACACCCAAGCCTGCAGAGATGGCATTGTTAGGCAGCCCACCCCCTGTCAGGGAGGCTTGCTTTCAAGCCTGGATTCTACCCTTTTCTACATTTGTCTTTTGTGGCTGTCACCATCCTGCTCAGAACGGGAGAAGCTGCCCAAGCCTCCTGGGAATGCCAGAGAACTGCCCTCTTTATTGCTCTCAGAAAGAAAGCCCTTCTTCACCCTAGGTCTCTGCCTCCCCTTCTAGGCACAGCGACAGCTGACACATGGTAACTTGTCCTGCTACCCTTCGGCCTTGGACAGACAAGAAAAAAACACATAGTTAGGGGATCAATCCACTAGGGATTAGCACAGACAAGTCCAAGTTGAATACACAGGACTTGTTAGGAAACAATACTTCTCCAGAGGTGTGAGTAGGGAGCAAGAACCTTCCTTTTATTTATTCTGCTTTCTCCATCCACCTGCCCATCCACCACCCACCAGTCCTTTCCTGTTACCTTCTGATAGACTCCCTTCCCACATCACTTTCCTCAACCCAGATGCCACCTGTCCCTTCCTTTACTGACTCTTTCACCGTTTGTCCTGCAGCATCCCTGTCCAGAGCACTCAGACAACAGCCAAGATGACAACATTTGTCTATTACAACAACTCTAGGTTTGTTTTTTTTTTTTTAGTTGAGAGAGAGAGAGAGCACGAGGGGCAGAGGGAGAGAGAGAATCCTAAGCAGGCTCCATGCTCAGCCTGAAGCTCAAGGCAGGGCTCGATCTCATGAACCATGAGATCATGACCTGAGCTGAAATCAAGAGATGGTCACTTAACCAACCGAGCCACCCAGGTGCCCCTAGGTTTTTAAAAGATTCTAAAAAGCAACAGTGAGGATCCCCCTAAATGGTTGCCCTTTGGGTTTAAACATAAAGATAGTTTCCCTATGATACACCAGTGTTCATGAGAAATTCAAGCAGAAATGCTAATGAGTACTCCAAAGGAGGAGTAGGAGGGGTAGGAGAAGAGAAGATGGAGGAGAGGAGGAGAAACCAAATTCTCTCATTTGCTAAGGACATTTTGTTTTGAAAATAAAGCTGGATTATATATATACATACATCTGTTTAGATGTATGTATATATATACATATATATACATATATCTATACAGATGTATATATACATACATCCATGTACATACAGGTACATACATACATCTGTACAGATGTGTGTGTGTGTGTGTGTGTGTGTGTGTGTGTGTGTATATATATATATATATATATATATATATATATATATATACAATTTATTGTCAAATTGGTTTCCATACAACACCCAGTGCTCATCCCAACAGGTGCCCTCCTCAATGCCCAGCACCCACTTTCCCCTCTCCCCCACCCCCCATCAACCCTCAGGTTTTTTTCTCAGTATTTAAGAGTCTATTATGGTTTGCTTCCTTCCCTCTGTGTAACTTTTTCCCCCCTTCCCCTCCCCCCTGGTCCTCTGTTAAGTTTCTCAGGATCCACGTATGAGTAAAAACATACAGTATCTGTCTTTCTCTGCCTGACTTATTTCACTTAACATAACACTCTCCAATTCCATCCACATTGCTACAAAAGGCCATATTTCATTCTTTCTCATTGCCATGTAGTATTCCATTGTATACATAAACCACAATTTCTTTCTTTTTTCTTTTTTTTTTTAACGTTTTATTTATTTTTGAGACAGGGAGAGACAGAGCATGAACAGGGGAGGGTCAGAGAGAGGGAGACACAGAATCTGAAACAGGCTCCAGGCTCTGTCAGCACAGAGCCCGACGCGGGGCTCGAACTCACGGACCACGAGATCATGACCTGAGTCGAAGTTGGCCGCCCAACCGACTGAACCACCCAGGCGCCCCTAAACCACAATTTCTTTATCCATTCATCAGTTGATGGACATTTAGGCTCTTTCCATAATTTGGCTATTGTTGAAAGTGCTACTATAAACATTGGGGTACAAGTGCCCCTATGCATCAGCACTCTTGTATCCCGTGGGTAAATTCCTAGCAGTGCTATTGCTGGGTCATAGGGTAGACCGATTTTTAATTGTTTGAGGAACCTCCACACTGTTTTCCAGAGCGGCTGCACCAGTTTGCATTCCCGCCAACAGTGCAAGAGCGTTCCCGTTTCTCCACATCCTCGCCAGCATCTATAGTCTCCTGATTTGTTCATTTTAGCCAGTCTGACTGGCGTGAGGTGGTATCTCAGTGTGGTTTTGATTTGTATTTCCCTGATGAGGAGCGACCTTGAGCATCTTTTCATGTGCCTGTTGGCCATCTGGATGTCTTTAAAGCTGGATTTCAAATCTAATGTCAGTGTTTAGAGCCACAGCCAATTCAGAGTTAGATGAGAAAAGATGGTATTTCCAATCATTAATTCACTAATTTTTCCATTCATTTATTCAATATATACTTAGTGTCCACTTTGTGTCCGGGAATAAAATCAGAAATGAGTTCACAATCCAGTGAGAGGGACAAGAAAGTCAGCTAGAGCCGTACGAGTTAAATGTTAGGATGGGTGTAGACATGAATACTATGGGAGCTTTCAATTAGGCTGGCAGGGGTGGGAGAGGGGAAGGACTCCTTGTAGGTGACACTTGAGAGGAATTTTTAAAGATAAGTAGGTAGTTATTAAGAAAAATTCTAAGAACAGAGAAGAGCATGTACAGATGAATTTATAAAACCAGCAGCAGGACTCCTGTGGAAATGTGCCAATAGCATGGCCAGAGCCAGGTAAAGAACACGTCAGAGACGGAGACAATGCCTGTTGCAGACCCTGGTGAAAGCTGAATGCACTTCTGTTCCAACCCCTGTGGTTGTGTGGTGTGTGTGTCTCTCTCACTAACCTCTAAGCCTCTCTAGGGGATAAACTGCCTCTTTCGTATACATCCTAGAACAAGGGCTGGAACCTTGTTAGGCCTAGCTATTCAATAAATATTGCATCTGTTGTATAAGTAATAAAATTTGAATGAATAAATGTGATGATGAAGAGTGGAAGGGGCATCTAGAGAAATTAATAGCCACCAGATCATGAAGCTTCATAGGTACCAAGGTAAGGAATTTATCTTGAAAGTTATGGAGACATTGCAACATTTCCATCAGAGGGGTAATGTGAGCAGGTTTATAGTTTCTCGCTGTTGGGAGACTGGCTTGAAGCTGAGTGAGACTAGTCAGGAATGCTGCCAACATGAGCCTTCCCTTATTAAATCACTCAACACACCTGCTACGGACCAGGAAGAGTCCCAACTGCTAGAGACACAAAGACGAAGAGGCCTTAGTAGTTAAGGGTCCTGGTTCTACAATCAGGCCTGGGATCAACTCTGGCTGTAGATTTGTGCAACCAGCTGTTCAACCTTGGGCAAATCATGCAGCCCCTCGGTGCCTCAATTTCCTTACCTACAAAATGAGGATAATAGGAGCATCTACCTCATAGGATTGTTCTGAAGATTAAATTTTCTTTCATGGTTGTTTATTTATTTTGAGAGAGAGAAAAAAACAGAACACGAGCAGGTTAGGGGCAGAGAGGGAGAGAGAGAATCCCAAGCAGGTTTTGCACTGTCAGCGCAGAGCCTGATGTGGGTCTCAAACCCACAAACCATGAGATCATGACCTGAGCCAAAATCAAGAATCAGATGCTCAGCCAACAGACCCAGCCAGGCACCCAAAGATGAAATGAGATAATGCATTTAAGATGCTTAGCATAGTTCTCAGCTCAATAACTACTACCCTTTGTCAGTACTATCAGTTTCTGTGCTCAGCAAGTTCACAGATTAGTGAGAAAGACTGACATAAACACATACCACAGCAATGTGATATGACAACAGAGATGTACATATGGCATTATGGGTCACCTAAATGACCTAATAAGAACAAAAAGGTGCCAGGCAAAGCTTCCAGGAATAGGGGTCCATGAGGCTAGAATTGTCAGCAGGGACAGATCCTGGGGTCTTAAATGCCATGAAACTCTGATCCAGTATAGCAGCAGCGGGGAGGGGGTGTCGGGAAGGTGGAAAATCCCTGGTGTCCTGGAGCCAGCTTGTACAAGCGTGTGCACATCTCTTCCCAAATCCCTATTTGCTGTGTTGTGTTAGCAGCTTGCAATTGGCCACAAGGGAGGGTTTACACCATGGAAATTGGCAAACACTACAAATTGGGAATTCTTTCCCCAAAGAGTTGGTTGTTTCACCAGCACACCACTGGATGAGAGTAGTATTTGAGAAGGGATACCTACTGGACTTTGTGACTGATTGGAAGGAAGCTAGGTAATTCTCTAGTCTAGTCTAGTTTTGGTGATTGGGTGGGAGGTTGTGCTCATGCTTTGAGGTAAGAAATATGAGAGATTTGGGTGAGGAGCCTGAGAAGGAGCTTGGAGATTTCATCTGCTCGTGTCATATCATCCTGTTTTTGCACTCGGAGACAGAAGGGAGCAGCAGGGCACTGATCCCAAGAAAAACTCCACCTAATGACCTAGAATTATTGGAGTCTCCCCAGTTCCCCTTGCACAGGAAGTCCTACATTGATCCAGGAAGAATCTAATCAGTTCTTTTAACCAGAGGGAACATGACCCATTGTTGGAAATGTGACCAAATTAAAAGACTGTCTGGACTTTAACATGATATGAATCACCTGAAATTTATGTGCCTGATAATCAAACGATAAAATAAAAATTAACCTTTATGCAACTTGAGTAAATAAATAGTTCCAGCACATTGTGTAACAGGATGGCAACGCCCACACGGGGCTTCCAGAACTGTCACAGATGCAAAATTCTAGAAAGGATCACTAAAAACTTGGCTGCCGGACTCTTACAAACAGCAGAAGACATTGAAGAGTCTTCATGTGCCCACCAAAAACTAGCCAGGTGGGTGAACTTCATTTTCTTGCCTGTCCAGCTGCCTGAGACTGGCAGATCAGGAGACTCTCCATGGAAATGTGTATCCTGACTTCAACTGGACACTTAACAGAATTCTTAATTCATTCAGCATTTGATAAATATTTAATGAAGTGTGTATATGCTAGGCACTGGGTATACAATAATGAGCAACACTCAATCTTACCCTCAAGGTGAGGGAGGGGCACAGGAAAAAAAACCAAAAAACAGGCAGCACCAACATAGTGTGGTAAGTCAGGCCCAAGGAGATACCTGGGGGGCTTCCAATCCAACGTGGGGAGGGGCAGTCAAAGATGGTTGTATTTGTAGCTAAGATGGAGAAAGGTGTGGAAATTACATTAGCGTTAGGTGAACTTATACCTGGGAGAACAACTGTACCCCACCATGGTAACCGAGAGAAAAATCCTAAAATTCAGCACAAAATGACTCTGCTCTCATCCTTGTCAATAAGGGTATTTGTGATTTTTAGAAGTATAAAGAAGGCAAATTGGCCAAGTATGGAGATGGCCTAAAGGAGGTAGGCGGGGCACAATATGTTTTGAAAGAGTCAAGTCGAATCTCGCTGACTGGGTTGATGGCTAACTTTGACAAGATGACATTCAGCAGGTGTAGCATTAAGCTCTACATTGACTTTTTAAATTATGTAAATAGGAGTTGGGGAAACTTGGCGTATGAGTGAATAGGTGAGATGAATAGGTGAGACAAAGTTCCTTTCGTTGGGTCATCATGAGGAAGTATTGGGAAGACAAACTAATGTTGAATTATACTAATAAAATCACTGAGTACAGAAGTAGGATGGTGAGGTCCCTGTTCCTCAATGCATAGGTCCAGCCATGATGACCTGGGCCCCATAATTTCAGAGGAATGTTGACAAATAGGGTGTCTAAGGGAGATCCAACAGAGTGGGAAAGAATCACAAATCAAGCCACATGAGAGATGGTCAATGTAGAATTATAATAATAATAATAATAATAATAATAATAATAAATACTTGGTAAATTTGTTGAGCACTTTTTGGGTACTGATAACATGCTAACAATTTTACATTTCTTTCTCATTCAATCCTCATAATAATTTTATTCTATCAAATAGGTCCTATTATTATCCCCATTTTTCAGAGGAGCAAATATTCTTAGCCAGCTTACATAACTTGTTCAAGTTGCAATAACAAATTGTTCTTGCACGGACTCAGGTGTTTTCTACTATACCATAATGAATGTGTTCTTGAACAACCTTGCTTTCTGCAAAATCATGCGAAAGAATGTAGGAAAGTAGGGTTGGGACAAACCACTCAAAAACTAACAGAAATAATAACATTCCTAATAAAAATGTAAAGGACATGTCAAGTTATTAATATTGTTAGGTGCTTCAGCAAATAGAGAAACTTACCCTTTATAAAAAGGATGATGGAAGAAGGTTGCAAAAAAAAAAAAAAAGTTACAGCTGCTGAATTATGAAGAGAAGGGGAGAGAGAGGAGGAATTTGAGATTGTGATAACTGGTTTAAATCAATTACATTAGAGCCTACCCTTCCTCAGCTCAAGGACTCTCCTCTCTCTAAAGAGATTAAGCTTCTGCCCGCAGAAAAGAAGGTGGCTGGACCACTACTGGGAAGGCAGCTTATAGCGTCTGCCATATACAGCTTAAGAATGTAGTAGATCTATGATCTTTCAGCACTAACGTTATTATAATTCCATATGAATGTGCCCAATTTGCTTTTTCACAAACTCAGGAGCCATTCAGTGTAAATAATAAATGATTGCTCAATACCTTTGGAGAGCTGCCCTTGTGGTGATTTGCATAGCTTCTCAGTGAATAATCTAAAAATTTGCCTGGGATTTAAAGTAGGTGAAAATGGTCAGTCTATTGCATCACGTGACCTCAATTTTCATGAAAGTATTTCAATGTCTTCATTAGTTGCTTATCAAGTTCACACTTCTTTTCCTCTCAAATTAGTGATTTGAAATATAAATTAGGCAAGATCCTCTGGACTTTCTGGGGGTCTGGGAATCCATTTTTCAAGGAGTTTTGGAACCTTACAGCTGAACTTCCTCCTAGCCCTTCACCATGAGGATTAAACTTTTATGCTTTGTCAATTTTCTCTTCAATAGCACATACTAACATTAATATATACAGGAATAAATAAATCACGATCAACTGCATGTTAACCAATACTAATTTTTAACTGTGGAAGATTCATTTGGGAAACAGAAGCTGAAGCCTTTCCTTCTTTTTTTTTAATGTTTATTTATTTTTGAGAGAGAGAGACAGGCAGGGGAAGGGCAGAGAGAGAGGGAGACACAGAATCTGAAGCAGGCTCCAAGCTCTGAGCTGTCAGCACGGAGCCTGACGCAGAGCTTGAACTCAAGAACTGTGAGATCATGACCTGAGCCGAAGTTGGATGCTTAACCGACTGAGCCACCCAGGTGCCCTGAAAACTTTCTTTTAAATGGTATAGGAACACATCAAGGAATCCCATTTGTTTTACGTTGAAGATTTTGAAGAATTATTGTTCTGGTTTGGTCTAATGTTGCCAAGGGCCAAAAAGGAGGAAGAAGAGGAAAAAGGAAAAAGACGAAGAGGAAGACACCCCACAGGAAGGTCAGCTAAAGTGGGGATGTCCACCCACAGTCTTTGCGGGTGGTTTGGTTCCTCTGGAATGGGCAGTGTTGAATATGAAATTGATGCCCCAGTGGGCAGACCCTGCATGGCACAAATTAAGGAAAATGTAACGCGGAAGCTGCCCACCCTGTGGCTTTCAGGCATATCTGTCCTGCCGCAGCAATGCCTTCCTCCTGCCAAGCCAGGCGGATATGGAAGGGACAGCCCAGCAGAGCACTGACTGAGGGCTGAGTCTTCAGTCAAGTGTAGGATGAAGGTTCACGTCTTCTTGGGTAGGAGAAATAAGGAGGGAAGCCCAGCAGACTTGGAAAGAGGTCAGGCTTGGGGTATTTATTGACTGGTTTCATAAATATGTTTGAGTGAATACTATGTGCCAGTCCTAGCTGCTGAGGCTAAAGGAATGAATGAGACATATTTCCTTCCTTCCTGTTGTCCATAGGAGACGGACACAAAAAAAGGCAATACACGCTTTTAGAGGTGAAGTACAAAATACTATGGAATACACAGGAGCCCTCAGGGAATGATGCCAAAGTGGAAATCTCAAGAGTGCACAGCAATCAGCCAGGTGAACACGGCAGACTAGGGCATTCCAGAAGGAGGCAGCCCCATGTAACCTGCAGGCAAGGAAAGAACGAGATTTGGAAAACTGCAATCAGGTCAACTTGGGGTCAATTCCACTTCTACTGAACCTCTCTGGGCCTGTTTCCTTATCTTGGGCAGGGGTGAGGGGGTGGGGGAGGAGGTGGGAAAAAAAGATGAGTTTTAGCACTGTAGAGCACTGCTCACAGACTAAATGTGACATGTCATCCTGCTGCTGTCAGACTGACTCCAGATCAAACTCTACTCAGGCCTCCTTGACCTTTTCAACAAGGCCTACTTTCATGTTTCTGTCTGTATCGTCCAATTTGAGCAAGAATCCTGACAAATCAGCTTAACCAGAATCCCCCATCCTCCATATCTGATCACCCTTGCTGTCTGATCAGCTTCCTTACCCCCACCTTGCCCCAGGGGGTGTCTGGTCACCTTGGTCAGCTCTCAGAAAGAATCCTGTTAGGTTGGTCTAGCCAGAATCCCCCTTACCCTGCTCCTTGGCTATACCCATGAGGGGTTGAGCCCAGTCTCTCTCCCCTACTGCAAAATTCCATCACAGCTGTCACTATACCTGTTGTGACACTCCTTCCCTTGAATAAAGTCATCCTTACTAGGCTTTAACAAGTATCACTGATTTTTTTTTCTTTAACACTGCTAATGTTCAGCACATAATAAATGTTCACTCCTTTCTTGTTCCTTCTCTGCTACTTGCCCCCAACTCCCAAACACAGGACTCAGAACAATGAACCAATTGCTGAAATCAGGGAAGATCAGTTTCATCAAAGCAGGGTGTTAAGCGAAGGCCCAAATAACAGGAACTTGCTGGCCCTGCTCTGGAGAGTAGGTGCGGTGGGGTAGCCAGTGGCCAGTTTGTGGGAAATTAAGGTGGTAACTGGGTTTCAGGAAGCAAGAGGACGATAAAATGGAGGAGCGTTTTCCAAAGACCTGCTAAGTTTACTGAAGTATTTGTCTGACATCTACCCTAGACTATGGAAGCCAGTGAGTCATGGCCAGTGTTATCTCTTTTTCCTTTGGGAAAGCAAAGTGGTATGAACATGGAAAGAACATTGGACTGGGAATGAGAAGACAAAGATTTTGCCACGACCACTGGCATTTACCAGTGTGGTTTTAGACACGTCAACTTCTTTAAGGTTCCGTTTTGTTCATCTGTAAAATGCCTTCCTCCCAGGGTTGCAAGAGGGACCAACGAGTGACGGAAATGAAAAAGTCTGTAAAATGTCAAACTCTATTATCCACAAGCATAATACAAATGGAAGGGTGAGAAGAAAACTTTGAAGATGGGTAGGAAGGAGCTGGCGAAATAAGAAAATGTAAAAATTTGGTGGCCGAGTAGGGACTTTTATTTTTTTCCCAACATTTCCATAAACAACCAGCAAAGGGAAGACCAAGTCCTGAGCACAGCTTGTAGCCCTGACACCTCAGTACCATGAAAGGTCAATTCAGATTCTCACACAGGAGCCTGATGCCCCCTGGGGAGAGGAGCAGATTATTGTCTGGGTCTTATCCCCATGCAGATAAAAAGAAGAAATGGAATTTTTCCAACTGCTTCTTAAGACACAACTCTTCTGGAGATGTGTGGATAATAGATTTTAAAGTGCCCTTCTACCAATCGATTGGAATTAGCCTACTCATGCTAACAGCCAGATCTTACTCTTTTATACCCGCACACAGAGTCATCCCAAAGTACATTTACTCTTAGCAGAAGAGACTTGATTAGCTCTTACCTTGTAAAATTTATAAGAAATAGTTTGTAGGTGTCCTTTCTGCCTCTTCCTGCATATAATACATCGTATGTGACTTAACAGATTTGTCTCAAAGCAACAAGCTTGCCTAACCCAACAAGGGAAGAAAGGAAAGAGGAACATTGCTTCTATTCTTTCCATCTATAGAATCCCACTGCATAGTAGAATTCCCATTGGGATACTCTAATCTGCTTTTGCACTGTTTTAATACACACAAATAGAAAAATAGCTATGTGGATTTAAAAACTGTTTCTATGCATGCTTTTATGGGCTTTTAAAAATATAAGTTGTACTTATACTTTACAGGATGTTAAACAGTAATATACTCTTTTGATTCTTTTTGGATTTCTTTTTTTAAATATTTTTTAATGCTTATCTATTTTTGAGAGAGAGAGAGAGAGAGAACATGAGTGGGGGCGGGGGAGGAAGAAAGAGGGAGACACAGAATCTGAAGCAGGGTCCAGTCTCCCAGCTGTCAGCACAGAGCCCGATGTGGGGCGTGAACCGGCAAGCAGCAAGATCACGACATGAGCCGACATCAGACAGTGCCCTTCTTTGGATTTCCAACCTTTACTTGCTGATTATCCACAGGCAAAAACAACAAAAACAATTAAAAGCATTAATACCTTTCAAAGAAGAGAATTTAGTTATGTGCCTCAAAGCCAGCTTCCCCAAACCCTGCCAATGCCCAGTTGAATGACCTGTTTGAGGTCAGTGGTTACCAAGGTCAGCAGATAACACCTCTCATATGAATTTTCCACCCCCCACCCCCGAGCCTTTCTGGAAAGACACTGACAGATCAAAGATCTAGTTCTCCTACAGTGAGAACGTCTCAGAACATAGGTTACACAAAGCAAGTTCTCTCCTTAAACTAAATTTGCAGTCTCCCGTCTTCAGAATTTCTTACAAATGGACTGTATAATTAGCACAAAATTCTTTAGGCTATTCAAGAACAGTACAATAATAACAATATATTCCTTTCAGTTTTGATTCTATCCCCAAACAAGGAATGCTCATGAAACCTTGGAAATACAGTACTTTCACTGTTCTGCCTTTTCTGAAAAATGTTGATTTCAAGACCAATATGGAAAAGCTGAACCTTTTGCAATAAAAGGAAATACTCAGTACTTTGTCCTATGTTGCTTGGCAACTAAGGGCTATAAATGGATTTTATGATTATAAAGGCTCAGGAATTAATGTGAACATGTAAAAGTTGTAATAACTCCCTGGAGACAGAAGTGTTTCTTTGGGAAAAAAAAAAGTGTGTGTGTGTGTGTGTGTGTGTGTGTGTTTGTATATAGCTTGTACTCATTCTTATTTCAAAAGAGAGAAAGAAAGAAAGAAAGAAAGAAAGAGAAAGAAAGAAAGAAATTTGGTTCCTTCACCTTGAAAATGTTATAATAAATCAATAACTATCATTTATTTCGTCATTAATCCTCACAACCCTAAGAAACAGATGTTATTATACCCATCCTACAGGTAGAGAAAACTGAAATTTTAAAAATGTTGAGTAACCGGCCCAAGGTCACATAACTAAGGAGCAGAGGAACCAGGATTCAAACCCAGGTATGCCTGAACCAAGGCCTATGCCATCATCCACAGCCATAGATTCATAGGAAGCATATTTCTCGGCTCCTAATATTTGAGGATATTGGTCACTTTAACCCTATGGGAGTGACACTATTTCCAACTATTAAGTCATTTAATGTTATCCTTAGAACACATGACCCCACATGGCTATATCTGACAATTGTGTCTTTTTTATTTTTAAAAAATTTTTTATTACATTTTTTTATTTTTGAGAGACAGAGTGAGACAGAGCATGAACGGGGGAGGGGCAGAGAGAGAAGGAGACACAAAATCCGAAGCAGTCTCCAGGCTCTGAGCAAGCGTTCAGCACTGAGTCCGACACGGGGCTTGAACCCATGAACCATGAGATCATGACCTGAGCCGAAGTCAGACACTTAACCGACTGAGCTACCAGGCACCCCGACAATTGTTTCATATGCTGCTAACATCAGGGTATCAAATATCAGGGTATCATCTCACTGGACTATTTGTCCTGACTCTGGTTTCCAAAAGCCAAGGAGAATTAATATCTGCTACTACACTTGTGAGCAACCCAGCTGCCTAAATTCTCTCTATAAATTTTTGGTTTGCACTGAGCAGTACTGTAGGCCAGCATTGGTGTTCTTATATCCTTGTATTCTTATTGGTAGCCTTATATTTTGAGTGTCTGTAGCTGCCTCCTCTATGAACATAAACTATTGCCCTTTTACCACTAACACCTGAGCTGGACTTTGCCAAAAAAATGCCAGAAAGCACTAATATACCAAGCACTCACACTCCAGAATAATTTCATCTAAGGAATGGAATTACGTGCAAATTGTCACACACACACACACACACACACACACACACACACAACCCTGGTTATCTGAAAAGGAGCCATAATTTCCACAGCTAACTCTACAGATGTTCCTTCGCAACCTGTCTAGAAGACACCGTGCACAGTGACTAGGAATCAAACCTTAAGAGAAAGATTTCTATCCAACTTCAAGCTCTGCTACATAATGGCTGTGTTGCTTTAGGCAAGGTACAAACCTTCTCTGAATCTGTATCCTCATCTGTCAAGTGGTGATAATATTATCTCCTTGCTCATTTTGTTGTACAAACTAAGAAGTAATACACCTGAGAGTTTAGTACAGTGTCTAACATAAGGTCAAGTGTTCATTAAATGGTAGTGGTTTTCTTCCTGATCACACAGGCTGCTACAGGGACCTCCTTTAAAAGAACAAACACTTGGGGCGCCTGGGTGGCTCAGTCGGTTAAGCGTCCGACTTCAGCTCAGGTCACGATCTCACGGTCCGTGAGTTCGAGCCCCGCGTCGGGCTCTGGGCTGATGGCTCAGAGCCTGGAGCCTGCTTCCGATTCTGTGTCTGCCTCTCTCTCTGCCCCTTCCCCGTTCATGCTCTGTCTCTCTGTCTCAAAAATAAATAAACGTTAAAAAAAATTAAAAAAAAAATAAAAGAACAAACACTTTCTTAATTATAGATTACTGATAATACCACTTCGCTGGGCAGTAACTGTGGGTCAGGCACGATGCAAAGTACTTCACATATATCAGCTTACTGAATTCTCACTCCTCTCCTATGAAATAATATCTACTTCACTTCATAGATGAGGAAACAGTCTCAGAGAGACTTTGCCAAGATTGCATTGTAAGTCCATTATAAGTAGAGGTGGGATTTGATCCCAGGGCAATCTGGATGCAAACCTGTGCTCTAACCACTATGTCACTCGTCACCACACTTGCACATTGGAGTCAGGAGCTTGGGGTTAATGTGTGCGATTTGTAATGGTGCCCACTTTCCAGGGGCAATGTGGGTGGGAAAGCTGTGTAATCAGACAGTCCCCCCAAGATCATTCCCACAACCCCCAGGGCCATTACTTTGACTGTTTCCTGGTGCTTGGACCTTTAGTTTTCTCCAGACTGCAGCTTCCACCTGTCTATTTTGACTGCAAAGCCTCCTAGTGACTTCTTCTTCTTCTTTTTTTAAGATCTATTTATTTTAATTTATTCATTTATTTTTGAAAGAGAGAGTGTGAGTGAGTGAGTGAGGGACAGAGAGACAGGGAGAGAGAGAGAGAGAGAGAGAGAGAGAGAGAGAGAGAGAGAATCCCACGAGGTGCAGAGAGCGAGAGAGAAAGAGAGAGAGAGAGGATGCAGAGACTGGAGTGGGGCTTGAGCTCACCCAACGCAGGCCTTGAGTTCGTGAACCGTGAGATCATGACCTGAGCCGAAGTCAGATGCTTACCTGACTGAGCCACCCAGGCGCCCCCTCCTAGTGACTTCTAAGTATTGATTCTGATTCTCAGCGCATGACCCAGTTTGAGTTAAAGCCTTAACCTGTTATAAAGGGACTAGGGTTTTGAATCTGCCTGTCCCCAGCCAGCACCTCCGCCATGCTTTCTACTGAGCGCCACACCACCTTCATTCCCTCCCTACTAATAGTTGCTTTTAAGGAAAACAGAGTTACCACACACTAGAGGAAGATCATTACTATAGGTCATGGATCTAACAGTAATCTACATAACCAGTATTGATGAGGAGCTGTGACTTCCTCTCCAGAGCTGGTTTGGATATTAAAATGTCGGTGAGAAAATGAACACAAACTGAACCACCATGTATAATAAAATAAGCGCCCTGCTTCTCCACCAGAAATTCTGGTCAAGAATCTCATTCACGGAACACATATTCAACAAACATTTCTCTAAGTAAGTGCTCCACGCAAGACATTGAGCCTGCAGAGGTGAACGACCCAAAGGCAAATCCTCACACGGAGATGCTTAAAGTGTCTTCTGTGGGAAACAGACATGTAAACACACAACTTGAACTTTAATGTAAAGGGTGCATATCCAAAGGTATGGACAAAGAGCTGCAGAAGCATGGAGAACTGTACCTCTAACTTTGCCCAAGGAAGTTGACTGGATAAAGAAGTAGGAAAGTACAGGGGCGCCTGGGTGGCTCAGTCGGTTAAGCATCCGACTTCAGCTCAGGTCACGATCTCGCGGTCCATGAGTTTGAGCCCCGTGTCGGGCTCTGGGCTGATGGCTCGGAGCCTGGAGCCTGTTTCCGATTCTGTGTCTCCCTCTCTTTCTGCCCCTCCCCCGTTCATGCTCTGTCTCTCTCTGTCCCAAAAATAAATAAACGTTAAAAAAAAAAAAAAAAAGAAGTAGGAAAGTACATTCTGGGCAGAAGGCACAAAGACCCAGCGTTAGGAAAGGGAAAGTAAAAGAATGTATTCAAGAAACCATGAAAATCTGTGTAGCTGGGGTACAGATAAGAGTAAGAACGATACTGAAGATAATAATAGTAATAACAGGCATACAGAATCCAGGTACTATTCTGAGCCTCATGTATACTGAATCATTTAACTTGCCCAATAACCCCAGTAGACAGTTACTAGTAACACTCCAGTTTTATAGATACATAACTGAGGCACTGAGAGATTAAGTACAGCTTAATCACACAGCTAGCAAGAGGCAGAGTCAAGATTAGAACTCTGGCCCTGGAACATGCTCTTAACCACCTGTACCAAACCACGTGCAATAGATATCAGTATGGGGGGAGTCCCCAGTGTAAGGATGCCCGGAATGTTATATTGGGACAACTACACTGAGCTCAGACAATGGAGATTCAACAGCAATGTTTAAGCAATGGCATCCACATGAGCCAATGGCAAAGTGGAAGGTGGTTAGCACAGGGACAGACGTTAGGAGGCTCTGGCAAGAGATGAATATCTGAACAAAGGGGAGGTTGCAGCAGGGAGACATTTCACCTTAGGGTGGAAGCAACCATTTGATAAAGGATTAGCTATAGAGTATAGGAGTCATCAGGAGTGTACCCCAGTTTCTAGTTTGGGAGGTCTGTTGGAGAGTGAAGGGAACACGGAGGCAATGAAGACTGAAATCAGGGAGGGAATGAGTTCCACATTGAATGTGTTGATTTGGGAAAACGGAGATCCATCCATACATATATATGTACCTTAAACAGCTATAAATATAGGTCTGAAACCTGGCAAATACAGGTCTGAAACTTGGGATATGCTGACCCATGGGAATGCCCCCTCAGGGTAAGCTTTTGGTGTTCAAATAAAAGAGTTTCTGAGACAGGACTCTTGGGCAGACAAGGAGGGGGTGAATTACTGAAAGCATCCGAGAGGAAACAGAGGCTGGAGGAGAACCAGAGTGAAGGTGCCATGGAATTACATAGGAGAGAGCTTCCATGAGGAAACAATGGGCGATGGTGACCAATCCCAGAGACAACACCAGGAAGATGAGCGCTGAAGGCTTTTTTAATATAATCTAGCAATTGGAAGAAATTTCAGAAGAGCAAGTCAGAGCAAAAGCCAGATTTAATTGGGCTTGAGATGCAAAGAATAAAGAGAATGGGTATTTTTCAGAGTTTGGTGATGAAAGAGAAGAGAAAGAGAAGTGAATGTCTGGAAGGAGGGATAGAGTTGAGAGAAGAGATTTAAATCTCCTCACTGACCCATTGATACCTGAATTTTGCTATTACTCCCCGCCCCCTGGGAGTATATATTGTTACCCTTGCCTTTCCCTTGTAGGGACTTTATTATACCAATTTTTAAGGTAACCTGTAATGTAAAGTATTCCCAGAATCTTTTCAAAAGCAGGCTAGGCACAAATAATCAACAAATGTCAATCCATTGCCAAGAGCTTCCTCCTGGCTAACTGGGCCTCCGGAAGCATCTCTTCAAGTGCTTCTGGAACAGCCCCCAGGGATAGAAGGAAGCCCAGTGCAGAGGAAATAATCACCCTTTTCTGGTCACGTCAACTGCTAGGGGAGAAGTCATGTGGTTTTCTATACCCACCAATGAAACTGAGAGCAGACTTTTCAGAATTCACTCCCTTTTAGGTTACAGTATCATTCTGGCAGGAGTGTTTTCCGATACAGTTACAACTCAGAATATAGAGATGAAACAGTTATTTTTTTTCATCACTGCTTTTAATCATGTCATCAAACCTCCCTTTCCCATCTCTTAACCACATTTTAAGTAGGGTCTATAAGTTTCTAGACTCTGATCGTTGAAACATGCCCCAGTCCAGGATCTTCTACTGGTTCAAAGTATGTCCTCTCCACCATGGGTGGCTCCAGGCTCTGGCTCCTTCAGGAGGAGAAGGTGAGAGGAGCTGTCAACGGCCTGAGACCAGCGCAGGGGTTCCTCACATCTTCTGAGTCGTAGAGCTCACTGGGCCTCCAATAAAAGGTGTGGAGACTTTCCCTAACATATGAGCCTACACAAATACCTACTTCCACTCACTGCCAGAGGCTTGGAGCCCGCCTGAATCTTACCCTTGGTTAAGGACTCTGGGAATAGAGTAACTTTTTTAAGTCAAAAAATGAAAATATCAGGCAGCCATAACAGTGAGAGTCTACAGATTAATTTTTTTAAAATTTCCTGGCAGAGGGGCGCCTGGGTGGCTCAGTCGGTTGAGTGACTGACTTCGGCTCAGGTCATGATCTCGCAGTTTATGAATTCGAGCCCCGCGTCGGGCTCTGTGCTGACAGCTCAGAGCCTGGAGCCTGCTTCTGATTCTGTGTCTCCCTCTCTCTCTGCCCCTCCCCCACTCATGCTCTCTCTCTGTCTCAGAAATAAATAAACATAAAAAAAATGTTCCTGGCAGATAATTGGGCAATACTTATCAAAGAGCTAATTAAAAAAAAAAAAAATTCTATATGGCAGTAACTCTATTTTGAGGAAATTCATGCAAAGCAAATAACTAAAGGTTCTCACAGGTAAGAATCTAGAACACACCCGAATGTCTAGCAATAAGAACTGGTTAAATTATGGAACATCTCGGGGTGCCTGGGTGGCTCCATCGGTTAAGCGTCCAACTCCTGATTTTGGCTCAGGTCATGATCTCCGGATTCACGGGATCTAGGCCCATATCGGGCTCTGGGCTGTCAGCACAGAGCCTGCTTGGGATACTCTCTCCCTCTCGTTCTGTCTCCACCCCCCCCCCCCCCGCAAAAATAAATCAATTTTGAAAACATTTATGAAACACTGCAATAGAGGTTCTCCCACATGTCCCTGGGGGCTGAAAATGGGAGGTGTTTTTGGTCTTCACTGCTATTTCCGGATTAGCTTCCCTCCTCCCTTCTTCAAATGAAGCAGATCCCACATGACTGGGCCACCTCCTGGTAGTAGCATCTAGCAACCTCTTGGTCGCTCACTTTGTTCACCGTCTGGTTCCCTCTTTTCCTCCCTGCAACACCACTCTTGCCATCACTGCTGGTGGCTTCAACATCCACCCGATACTTCCCAGCCTCTTGAATTCGTAAACTCCTCACCACTTCTTCTACCACCTTTACTCCACCTCACCTCATTCACCTCCTCTCTTGACACGCTGCTAAACCCTAGCATCAAACCAGTAACTGCATCAACCTCTGAAATCTCATTTCCACCTGCTGTATTCTCTGACCGGCCCATCCTTTCCACTCACTGACATTTATGCCTCTACTCGAATCAGTTCACCCACTGGGATCCCCTATTCATGAACCTTATTACCACTTTTCCACACCTCTTCACGCCCCTGCTATCCCCATTTCCCTTCTTACCCAGCTTAGATGTCAGGGCCCATCACTCTAATTACTCCCTTGCAAAGACTAGTCACTCTCTTCCCTTCTCTCCATCTGCAGGATTCATCTGGGAAAACCTCAACTTTGCAAAAACCCAATTCTTCACCCACCCCAACCCTGCACTTAAGCCTCTGAATGTTGCTCAGAAAATCATCCAAGTGTACTGACTGGCCTCACTTAAAGTAATTGAACACAAATCTTAAGTGGACACAGCAGTGACCAGCAATCCTATTTCCTAGCTTATTTGCTTCTTTATTTTCTGTAGTGAGTTGAAAAATGCCCCCCCCCCCAAAATGTCTGACCGCCCACGACCTCTGAATGTGAACTTTGGAAAAAAATGTCTTGGCAGAGGTAATTAAGTTAAGGATCTCAAGCTGAGATCATCCTGGGTGAAGGTGGGCCCTAAGTCCAATGATGACTGTCCTGATAAGAGAAGAGACTCACAGAGAAAATGATGATGTAAAAACGGAGGCTGAGATTGGAGTTACTAGTCTACAAGTCAAGGAATACCAAGGATTGTCAGCGTCACCAAAACCTAGGTAAGAGACGTGGAACACATTCTCCCCTAGAGCCTTCAGAGGGAATGCAACCTTGCCAACACCTTGATTTTGGACTTCTGACTTCCAAAACTGTGAGAGGACACATTTCTGTTGTTTTAAGCCATCAATGTTGCCGTTGTTTGTTATGTCAGCCTAGGAGACTAATATACTCTCAAAGAAAAGAATTTCACAACTTATTCTCCCTTCTAACGCCCCCAAATAGTCCCCTACCACACTCCGGCCACCAGCTCCCTCCTAACACACCTCACACTTCATAGGCAAAGCAGAAGTAACCTGTCTTGGGTTTCCACCCTGAAATCTGCCATACCACCTGCATCTGTTCAGATACTCCACCTCTGCTGCTATCACAAGACAGCAAGCGTTGCAAGCGTCTCCAGGTGCTCTGAATCCCATCCTGACCCACCTTCTCAAGGTTCCTCTCCCACAATTAATGGCCCCTCCCTCTTCTGCATCATGCAGTACTCCTCTACACTCAATCATTCCCACCAGCAGACCATGCTTCGTTATCTCCCATCTTTATTTTTTTAACGTTTTTTTTTAATGTTTATTTATTTTTGTGAGAGAGAGAGACAGAGTGCAAGCAGGGAGGGGCAGAGAGAGGGAGACACAGAATCCGAAGGAGGCTCCAGGCCCTGAGCTGTCAGCGCAGAACCTGACACGGGGCTTGAACCCACGAACCAAATCGTGAGATCATGACCTGAGCCGAAGTCAGACATTTAACCGACTGAGCCACCCATGCGCCCCAGTATCTCCCATCTTTAAAAAACAAAATTATCAACAACTCTTGCCTCTATACCCCCTCTGGCTTTGGCTCAACTCCTTGGCTCATGGGACAAAAGAACTTCTCAAAAACATTACCCATATTAGCCACTCACCGTCTGTTCCCTCTTCAACGCCATGGACTGGGCTTTCTTCCTCCACTACATGGAAACCGCTTGTCAAAGTCACTTAAACCTTCTTTCCCACATTCTATGCTGTTATCTGACATTTCAGAAACACTTAAAACATATGATCATGTTCTCTTTGAAACACTATTCTTTCCTAGCTCAACACCGCAAGCTCCCCTCTTACCTCATTTAACATCCCTTTGTTAGTTATTCTCACTTGCATCCCAAAGTGTTATCATGGGTCTCCCTGGTCTAGTCTGTCTCCCTTCTCAGGATCTCATCTTGTCTTAGGGCTTTAAATACCAACCATATGCTGATGACCCCCAAACTGATATGTATATCCCTGATCCCTTCCTTGGGTTCCAAATTCAAACATCCAATTGCCTTCTCATATTTTCCATTTTGCTGTCTAAAAGGTATCTAAAACTTGAAGTGCCACAAATGAATTATTGATTTCATATGTGTGTGTGTGTCCACATACGTACACACACACACACACACACACACACACACACACACACATATACACCTGCACTTCTGCCTAGTCTTGCACACCTGGGTACATTGTACCAACATCCACCAATTATTGGTGCCAACACCAGGGCATCATCCTTGACTTCTCTGCCTTCTTCATCCCCCACATCCTACCCATCTGCAAGTCCTGCCTATTCTCAAGGGTTTCCTATCACACTGAGAATAAATATTCAAATTCTGACGTCATCCCCTACCACCCTCCTCATTCTCAGTTAACACTGTCCCCTGCCCCCTCCAGCACGCTCTTCACCCCACCCCACCTCCACCTGCCCACTCCAAGCTCAGGGACTTTGCACTGGTGTTCCCTTTGCCTGGGATGTTCTTCTGATGGATGATGGATGATGACTGGTGGGCAACTTGCTCGAATATCACCTCCTAAGAAGATTCACTGGTTACCTTAGCTTATGTAACCCGCTCTCCCTCCCATCCTCAGTGTCTCTCTGCACTGCTATCTGGCTTTATTTTCTTCATAATTGATGACTATCTGAAATCATTTTATTCACTTGCTTATATCTTTATGGTCTTCTTTCTTCAGCTAGAAGAGGAGTTGCTTTGGGAAAAGGCCTCTGCTTGTTCACCACTGAATCCCCAGCCATTAGGGCAGCATCTGATTGCCTGGTTAATATAAACAAAGGATCGGAATGAATGACGAACTTGTAGCCACTTACTACCTGGATGACCTTCAAGCAAGTTCACCTCTGCCAGCCCCATGATTCTCATGGGAGGAAAAAAATCTCTCACAGGGCCCTTTTGATGTTACACAGAGAAAATGATAACAGGGTAACAATGAGAATTATAATAGCTACCATTAATTGAGCTCTCTGTGCCAGGCATAGCCCTTTACAACCACATTTCGAGATGATACAGTTATCCGGATTTTATAAACAAGGAAACTAAGACCTGCAGAAGTTTACTTCTCCATCATCCCAGAGGAAATGAATGGCACAGCCAGGATTCATATCCAGGATTACTGACTCCAAAGCCATGGTCCTAATTAAAATTCTATATCTAGCACATAGTAAATGCTCAATAAAAAAAAAAAAAAAAAAACAGTCCTTGGGGCTCCTGGGTGGCTCAGTCTGTTAAGTGTCCGACTTCGGCTCAGGTCACGATCTCGCCCATGAGTTCGAGCCCCGCGTCGGGCTCTGTGCTGACAGCTCAGAGCCTGGAGCCTGTTTCAGATTCTGTGTCTCTCTCTCTCTCTGACCTTCCCCCATTCATGCTCTGTCTCTGCCTCAAAAATAAATAAACGTTAAAAAAAATTTTGTTAAGTCCTTATTTCTAGTTATTATTGGAGGCTGTTGCTAGGACACAACAGGATGTCTAAAATTCCATCATTAGAGAGCAACCAAACCTACCCTTAGAGAAGGTGACTTTTTTGATTCATTTGACCAAACATCTTTGTGTTCTCTGAAAGTACATTGAGTGTAAGACTCTATAGAGATGTATGGTGGCATCAGATTATCTGCTGCTTGTACCTTGTGTGCAAGCTCAGGTTTTATTGGGACAGAAAGAGGAGGGCATAAGGGTGCTGGGAGAGTGAGAAAGTGGTGGTCCCCACGTGCAAGAAAGACAAAGGATTAAGAGGCTGGCCTGAGGTCAAAGATACCCTTTACCCAGGGCATCTGGGTGGCTTAGTCGGTTAAGTCTGACTTCAGCTCGGGTAATCATCTCGTGGTTTGTGGGTTCAAGCCCTACCTCAGGCTCTATGCTGACAGCTCAGAATCTGGAGCCTGCTTCAGATTCTGTGTTTTCCTCTCTCTCTCTCTGCCTGCCCCCCACTCATACTCTCTCTCTCTCTCTCTCTCTCTCTCTCTCAAAAATAAGTAAATAGATAAACATTAAAAAAAAAAAAAGATACCCTCTACCCACAAGACTGCCTTGCCCAGGGCCAGTCCCAGCACTGTAGTGTCGGCCTTCTGTCCTGCTTTCAGCTGTTCAGAGCTTCTGATTCCTCTCACGGGAATTCAGAGTCACCAACCAATTAGAGTTTGGGGGTCCCTGTCCCCACAAACTTCAGTGAGTGTGCTGGAGTTTCAGTCTCTCAGTGTCTTTCTTGTGTCTCCTTGTTATCTGCTCCTAGTAGGTGGTTTTCCCCACTCCATTCAATCAGGGCAGGAATGAATCTCCTCTTCTCCTTTCAGCATAAGCCAACAGGCATTTGAGAACCTACTTCAGGGCATTACCAAGAGCATGAGCTAAATATCTTCTCAATTCAGAAAACCTCCTCTTTAAAAATTAGATACAATGAAAAACTAAATAGTCTTCTCAAATCAATTTTTATAAAATGTTCTAAAAAGCCTGGGAATAAAAAGTGAGACCTCTGATATCATGGCAGTCCCCAAAAATACCGATGAGGAAAACAAATTAAGAATGTGAAGTCACAGCTTTCAAAAACAAAGGAAGTAAACTGAAGAACTGAGATTTACTGTATTTCATTTTCTTATTCCTTTTTACTCAGAGAGTTGTAAGAATTAAATGAATTAATGAACGTAAAGGCAACAGCATAGGGGTGGGCATATGGTAAATGCTTAATACATGTTGTTAGTAATCAGGGTCAAACTAAAGGTGAAATTGATAAAGTTTCCAAGTTAACCAACTTAAAATAGTTACCCATCTCTTTTTAAAGATAAAATCATGACTTTCTTTTAAAAAACAATTTTTTTTAATGTTTATTTACTTTTGAGAGAGAGACAAACAGCGCGAGCGGGGAGGGGCAGACAGAAGGAGACACAGAATCTGAAGCAGACTCCAAGCTCCAAACCGTCAGCACAGAGCCTGATGCAGGGCTCGAACTCAAGAGGCGTAAGATCATGAGCTGAGCCGAAGTCAGACGCTCAACCGACTGAGCCACCCAGGTGCTCCAAAACCATGACTTTCATACAAATATAGGATGGATGCCTATCAAAGATTTTATTCAACTACCTAATTAATGAAGCAGGCAGGAAGATGTCACAACTGGCTCAAGGAGAATTCAAACGGCATTTCTAGATCTATATCTACCCCATTTGTATCTATCTAGCTACACCATGCAATGAATTTACAAATAAAAGCAAAACTGTCTTTTACTAGAACTGTTGATCCCACTAAAAGTAAATTCATTTGCATATCTATAGACAAAAGTCATTTGCATTGATATCAGTTATCTACAATGTATAGAGTTTTAATATACCTCTAAGACAATAAAAGGTGTAAATCCCACAGAATCGGATAGCCCAGAAGGATGTGATCTTTTCTACGGAAGATGTCCATAATCTTTTTCATCTGTGTCAATGTCTTTTGTAATTTTTCTTTAGACGTGGATCTTAAACAGAAGAGTTTTGCTGAATTAAAACTCATTCTCCTCTATTTAAGATAATCGGATTATAACATAATACATTTCAATTATGAAGCACTTAGATAATAAAGTATAAAGAAGAAAATGAAAATCGACATATTTTTACCACTAAGAGATAACAACTATTAATACTTGAAGTGTATTCATCCAGTTGTTTCTATGTATATGTGTGAGCATGTATGTATATATATTAAATATTTTCAGATCACTGTTAATAATAAATTTTGTTCTGGGAAGCTACATATATAAAAATATTCAATTGTATATACCAATTTACAAACCACTTTTCCCCTTTATATAATAAACATTTTTCCTCATCATCATTTTCAATAGCTATAAAATATTCCATTATATGGAAAAACCATAATTCATTTAATTAATCCACCACCATCAGAAATTTAGATTGTAACCAAGTTTTAGTTATTAAAAAGAAAATAATATGCTTCTCTTCTGACACCCTTTCTCTTGTAGTGGTACCAGCTTTGTTGAAAAAGCCAAACATTTCACATGGTATCAGTCTCCAGAGGATGTTGGGATCCCTAGCACACCTGATCTGCCTCTGCTTTAGTTAATGGGCCTACCTGTGGCATCAGGGGCAGACAGGGAATTAGAATTAGAATTAGAATTCCAGCTACCCGAAACCACCCTTTGTTCTTATCATTTTCCTGAGACACATCGTAAAGATTTAGACATATTTGAAATTTAAAATAAAAACTAAGATCATCCTGAGCTTTGACCCTCAAGGCCATTTATTGTCAATCCAGATACTTTTGTCAATCCAGATACTTTTTCATACAAATGCGTTCATAAGGAAAAATGCAGCTAGGACTGAGTTTCTTAGAACAAAGAGTCTGAGGAAACAGAAAAATAGCTTTCAGCTGGGTAACAAATTGCCAAAACTTTTCTTGATTTTTCAGACCTTGTTTTTTTTTTTTTAATTTTGTTTAACGTTTATTTAGTTTTGGAGAAAGAGAGCGTGAGGGGGAGAGGGACAGAAAGAGAGGGAGACATAGAATCGGAAGCAGGCTCCAGGCTCTGAGCTGTCACCCAGAGCCCGACATGGGGCTCGAACTCACAAACCGTGATCGTGACTTGAGCTGAAGTCAGATGCTCAACCGACTGAGCCACCGGGGCACCCCTGGATTTTTTTTTTTTTATACAAGATCTCATTTAATTAGAACCGACACATCAACACATCAACAGGAGAACAATGAGCGACAACTGGTCCTCCTCACTAGAATATCACTGCTGTCCTCAGTCTAAGGAATACTTGAGAAAGGAAATCATTAAAATCTAAGGGAAAGACTTCAAAGCCTTATAAGCTACCACTTAAGGGAGGTGGTGTTGGACCAGGCACACAGCAGGTACTCAGTATTTGCTGAATAGTGGAGGTATAAACATTTGACAACGAGCTGTGTGGTTTTCAGGGGGAAGAGAATCATTTAAGCTGATGTCTCCATTTTTTATTTCTAAAAATGAAGAGAAATGACCCCTCCCTCATGAAAAAAAAAAAAGGTTTCAAATGGAAGACCAGGGTTTGGTTTAAGCTAAGAAAAATACTATTAAAATAATAATCAGATATTGTAGCAAGTGACAGAGAAGACTGGTGGAAACTATATCCCTGGAGACTTCTGAAAATAAGACAAAGATAGTATAGGAATCCTCTAAGTACAGCAGAATTTCCAAAGAACAGAAGGTAGACCACATTCGCTTTTCAGGTCTTCTCCAGTTACAGAAGGAAACTAAGACTCTATGCTTCTATAAAATGAATGGGTGGTTTCTCTAAAATAAAGCATATGGGGCGCCTGGGTGGCTCAGTCAGTTGAGCGTCTGACTTCGGCTCAGGTCATGATCTCACAGTCTGTGAGTTCGAGCCCTGCATCAGGCTCTGTGCTGATGGCTCAGAGACTGGAGCCTGCTTCCGATTCTGTGTCTCCCTCTCTCTCTGCCCCTTCCCTGCTCATGCTCTGTCTCTCTCTGTCTCAAAAATAAAAACATTAAGAAAAAAAATTTTTTTAAATAAAGCATATGTATGGAACTGTAGCCTGGGGCTTGCTACCCCCTGCCAGGATGAAAGTTACACAGAATATAAAATCAGGCAATAACAATCGATCAATGCAACGTTAGCGTGCCTACTGTGTACAGAGCCTGACCCAGGTAGACACACCGATTTGGCTACTGTCAGAGACAGAAAATTCAATGGGATAGATCATGACTGAGATAATGTGATAATTCTCTTGGTCTTAGCTTTCTTCTTGTCACTTCTGGCAAAATCCAAGCCACAGAAACTACCATATTGTATGTGATTCTTTCTGATGGTGACCTAGAATCTCACTAGTTCTTTGGTATGACCACTCCGTTATTTCGTACTGTTTGGTGTTGGGTCAATTCCATTCAACCTTTTTGCATCTAGAATTTGTCAGGTACTTTACTGATCACCAGAAATGCCAAAAGAACTCCTCTATATGCTGGTAACTGCCCTCTGGATTCTGTGAATAAACAGGTCTACCCTCAATTCTTCTCATACTTCCTCCTGAGAAATACCTTTGAAATGTGTAAAAGCTATGGTCACATTTCCCTTCACATGGAAGTCTGAGCATTGCTGATAAAGAACCAAAGACTGAAGTCTCTGATGGCGAGTCTTTGCTGACATTTTCAACAGACCCCCATTAGAATATCAACCCAATTAAATAATAGAAGCCAGTACTGCCAGTTTAGATTTGTAAAAGAAAGAAAATCTCTGTAACCACGTCCTATAATATGCCCCTCCCTTAAGAAAGAAGTACTCATTTCTGTAGTATGGCTCTCCTTTCAAAAACCAATCATTATTCGGTTGCACATTTTTAAAGTGTTGTGAAAAACAAAGATGAAAAGGGGAAGGAGGTGTTCTTTTACTGTTTTATATTTAATTTTACTAACAGAAAAACTATTTTAAATGAAATCTTACACCTTTCTGGTGCTATACTCAAAAACTTTAGAGACAAGACAAATCTGTAATTTTTGAAATGTAGGGGATTAGAAGAAATATAATCTAGCACAGGACAGAGACAAACCCTAGCCACATAGATACGCTGACCCTGTGACTCTTTTAACAACCAAGCTAGAAGATGGAAATCCTGTATTCTTTTAAATCACTACCTATACCATTGATTTTTCCTATGAACAGAGCAAATAAACCTCCACTTCAGATTTCAGGACAGTTAGTACGATAGCATTTCTTCCAAGTCCAAGTTTAAGTGAATTCCAAAAAGGCAAAACAGCAACTGCGAGCAGAGCCAGTTCTCAGAAGCAGGGACTGCATGTTGGAAAGTGGGCACTTACCTTCAAAGAACTGCTGCAGGGCCTCATTTTCCCCCACCACATCCATGGTGCCGCGGTCCCAGTAATGCTTCCTCACAGAACAAGGGTTCTCAGACCTCAGGAACTAAGTGCTCGTCCTCTGGACTTGACGCCTATGAATGCTCTTGAAAACTCTTCATTTTCTTTTTATTGGAGTGAAGCATATCTTCTGCCAACAAATTGTGTCCAGAAAGATGGTTAAATTCTCCAAATGATTGTAAGACCAGGCTATGGGACCATGCAGGAAAAAAAAAAAAAACCTTATGAATAGGGAAGTGGTAACAAATCTATCTTACTGTAGGGAACTGTTTCTACTCTGCCTTTTGTCTTTAAGGACCTTTGTCCTTAGTGACACATGTAATTACATAAATGGGCAATAAATACATAGTCTTATCTCTTATTTGTCCTTTTACACCAATATATTTATATCTCCCCCTCTGTCAACCAGGTCAATTTAGCCATAACCAGGCAAATATACAGTGTGTGTGTGTGTGTGTGTGTGTGTGTGTTTACCTAGAGAAAGGGGGCAAATCAATAATCACTTTTATAGATACCTAGAGGAGCAGATAATTTAGACAGACTTGTGATAATGAAGAGTTGGGATTTGTTAAGTATTTCTAAATTTAATCACAATGAAAACTTACATTCCCTGATACACACCTAGTCTGTCTCCTCCAGATTTTATTTTCTTTGAAAGTATAAACTAGAAAGCATGAGAAGTGCCTCTGATGAGCAAATTTGATTCGGTAATTCTTACAGTTGAGCATACACTTCACTTTTAGCTGGTTTCACTCCTAAATATAAAACTACATGCAAATAAATGTTTTGCTTTCACTGCTTAACTACTAATTTACTTCATAGCCTAAGAATATAATTAGGATATTCAATCGGCTCTTTAACCCTTCATTTTCTTTTTCCCCAACTTTTCATTTTGAAAAAGTCTTTAACCTATCGAAAAGCTGAAAGGATAATACCATGCAATACCCACCTACTCTTCACCCAGATTTATAGTTAATATTTTCCCACTTTTGCTTTTTCTCACTTGCTATATACACTTTTGGCTGAGTCATTTGAAAATATTCCTGACATCTTGACATTTCACCCAGAAATAATTCTGTATATGTCTCCTAACAAATAAGGATATTCTCCCACATGACCACAGTATTGTTATACCCAAGAAATATAATAGAAATTTAATACTAATATCTCATTAGTATTAATACCTTTGTCCCCCAAAATATCTTTCATGACTTTTTGTTTCCTGGTCAAGGATCTAATGAATGTTAATGCATTGCATTTGGTCATGTTTGTTTGTTTATTTATTTACTTTTAAAGTTTATTTATTTATTTTGAAAGAGAGAGAGAGCATGAGCAGGTGAGAGGTAGAGATAGATGGAGAGAGAGAATCCCAAGCAGGGTCCACACTGCCAGTGCACAGCTCGATGTAGGGCTCAATCCTACATTGAGGAACTGTGAGATCATGACCTGAACTGAGATCAAGAGTGGGATGCTTAATTGACTGAGCCACCCAGGTGCCCCTGGTTATGTATGTCTTTTTAAAAGATATAGAACATTCTCCTTTTGTCATGTTGGTTAGTTGCTTGGCTTTTTATGACATTGACACTTTTTTAACAATCTAGACCCACTGTCTTATAGAATGTCTCAATTCTGAATTTGTCTGTTTCATTATTGTTAGATTCAGTACAGGTGATGTGGTATGCTTCCTAGTAAGTATTTTAAAACTTCATACATATAAATGGTTCCCTGAAAACAGGCAAGCTAATTCTATACTGGGGGGGTGGGGGGGTGGGGGGGGGGAAGAGGCTTAGAATCCTATTTCAAAGCTCACATCGGGTTCCAGACCTTTAAGGACAAGTCAACAAGTTGCTTAAAGAAATTCATCTTCTAGTTTTTGCAACTAATTTGTTTAAAATAAAACAAACATAAAAGTAAACCAAAACACTGTCAAGGGCAAATAGCATATATGTGAAAACATGATTCAGCCTGCAGGACTTCAGTTTGCAATCTCCGGGTTAGAGCCTAACCTATAACAACCAACATGGTTTGAGGCAAGTAAAGAGAATGTGGAAGAAATTTGTTGGAATGGCTGGACAATATATCTGTATTAATGAATGAGTCCAGAGCACATAGCGAAAGGCGCAATCCAGCTGGTGGCCATGGGGATTTAAGGTTTTTCGCTCTCAGAGAATAACAAATACCATCCATATTTCCTTGATTCTGGTCTTTAGTCTCCACATCTCTAGTATCTTCTAATTCTATTGGGCATCCTATGTTGCACAAATTTGGGGGAGATTAGTTTCTTGAGAAGTAATCTAATGTAGCTGTGGTTTAGATTTGTTTTGGTATTGACGTTTCCTAGAGAACTCCAATAAATAAGTAGGTAGGAGCTGAGCTGCTGTGGTTAAATCTGGTGACGTGGCTCAAGTTGGGAATGTAATGATGGGAACCTTTTCTCTCTCAAGTCTGTCCCTGAGGTCTACAGCTCCAGTATTCACAACACAGTGCTTCATCTTGATGTTAGACCATGTGTGGATCTGTACTTCCTTGAGAGCTATTAGGGTTTCTATTCTTCTCTTTACTTCAGCAGCTTTGCTCATTTGTGGTATTGTAATTTTTCTTTTAGTTTTAAAAAGATGCTGGCTTGAACTCAGTGGTGGTAGTGGACATGGAGAGAAGTAGACATACCTAGTCAAGGTATGTTTTGCAGTGCTGATGTGGTTTGCTGATGGACTGGATTGGAGGTGGTGGCAACAGAAACCAAGAATAAGCCCTAGGCTATAGCTTAAGCAACTGGGCCAAGAGTCAATGTTAGGTTTGAGATGCACTCATTAAAATTTCAAGTGGAGTGGCCAATAGGCAAATGAATACAATAGCCTAAAGCTAGGGAAGGGATGTCAGGGTTGGAAATGTAGTTTTATATGGAACTGATATTTGGTTTTCAAGGTCAGGGACCCAGATGAGATGATCTAAAGAATATTTAGATAATGAGGGACGCCTGGGTGGCTCAGTTGGTTGAGCGACTCAGCTCAGGTCATGATCTCACAGTTTGTGAGTTCGAGCCCCGCCAGGCTCTGTGCTGACAGCTCAGAGACTGGAGCCTGTTTCAGATTCTCTCTCCCCCTCTCTCTGCCCCTCCCCTGCTCATGCTCTGTCTCTCTCTCTCTCTCTCAATAATAAATAAACGTTAAAAAAAAATTTTTAAAAGAGAATATTTAGATAATGATAAGGGGGCTCAGGCAAAACTCTATAGTGATTCCAGTATTGAAAGGCTGAGCTGGGGCACCTGGGTGCCTCAGTCAGTAAGGATCGGACTAATGATTTTGACTCAGGTCATGATCTCCCAGTCATGGGATCCAGCCTCGTGTCAGGCTCTGTACCGGCAGCACAGAGTTTGCTTGGGTTCCCTCTCTCCCTACCTCTCTGCCTCTCCCTCACTGGCATGTGCATTCTCTCTCTCTCTCTCTCTCTCCCTCTCTCTCTCAAAATAAATAAATAAACTTAAAAAATAAAATAAAATAAAAGCGGAGCTAAGAAAGAGCCAGGTAGAGTTGTGGCCACGGCTGTCACAGAAAACTTCCAAATTCGCCACCGTAGCTTACTGGACCTATAGGTCTGACCCCTGCTTACCTCTCCAGTTTTCTCTTACCAATCTCCCCGCCACCAACTGTACACTAGGTCTTTTTGCCATTTTTCAAGTATGTCAAGTGCAGGTCTTCCTCAGGGGCCTCCCACCAGCTTTGAGTGCTCTCCCTTGCCTGCCTCTCTTCATAGGCCTGGATCTGGTCAGAGCCCAGCTGAAAAATGTCACCTCCTGATTTGGCCTTTCCCAACCACCCAATCTGAAGTAGTCATCCATTCTCCTTCTAGCCCATTACCCCCTTTTAAGTACCTACAGAGCACCTGTTTCATCTTCTAACATTAGTCTCTTTGTCCACTCGTCACCGAACTGAGAGCTAGCCCCATGAGCACGGAGCTCCCCAGTCTTGCTCATTGCTGTATCTCCAACACCTGCAGTCACAGCTGGCACACACGAGACTCAAGTGTGTGGACGATGAGGTGGAATTCTCTCTAGAAGTTCTGTACAAAATTTATAGAAACTACTGGGTCCTGATTTGCCTATATATCAGAGACAAGAAACTTGTCTGCTGAGATGGTAATTGTACTGCACTCTGTGAAAAAAACGAAGAACTATATTTCTTTCTTTTTTAATTTTTAAAAATGTTTATTTTTGAGTGAAAGACAGAGTGCGAGCAGCAGAGGAACAGAGAAAGAGGGAGACACAGAATCCGAAGCAGGCTCCAGGCTCCAAGCCATCAGCACAGAGCCCTGACGAGGGGCTCGAACTCACGAACCGCAAGATCATGACCTGAGTCAAAGTCAGATGCTTAACCGACTGAGACACCCAGGCATCCCTTTCTTACTTGTTTAAAGTTTATTTATTTATTTTGAGAGAGAGAGCACAAGCAGGTGAGGGGCAGAGAGAGATGGAGAGACAGAATCCCAAGCAGGCTCCACACCATCAGTGCAAAACCCAATATGGGGCTTGAACTCACGAACCTTGAGATCCTGACCCAAACTGAGATCATCAAACACCCAACTGAGCCACCCAGGCACCCCAAAGAACTATTTTCTAGCACAAAAGTTAGACACAAATATAAATTCACACTGCTTTGACCTCTCCTCGTTTTAAACATTGTGTCAAAACTACTGAGGGAAAAACACAACAAAGAAAACCTTTGAAAACAAAAGCTTTGAATAAAAGCACATCTACTGTAGACTCTGGCTGCACAAAACAAAAACACACAGAATTCATGCGGTGGTGCTAAGTAGGTAGGTGGGTGGTGGCAAGTTAAGTGCTGAGATCCAATGCTCGGTAACCAAATCTCTGTTCTGTTCTTCCAGTGTAAACGATGAGTCAAAGGTTGTGGATTGTCTTAGAGCTGGAAACACGACAGAGGACACCTGGTTTAGCCTTTACTGAGGAGACCAGATGGAATGGTGACCTGCCTAACTGATCAGCTTTGGGAGCCAAGCCTGAAGAACGCAGGTCTCCTGAGTGACTCCTAATCCAACTTCTCTCCATGAGGTCAGGCTCTCTCCTCAGCTCTGAACCTATTTACAGAAACTTATCAAAAAGTCTTTTCTTCTTTTTTAGAGTTGGCAATCTAGGCAATTGAATTCTGTCCAGATATACTCTCCAGAGCCGAAGTTAATCAACACACAAATTATTCCATCCCCTTTGCCTTGCCATTCCTGCTAGCTCCTGTCTTCTCAGGATTTTTCTCTCCCTGTCACGGTAACACAGGGCCCAGTGCCATACTTCTCCATATCCCTTAAGTGCCTATCTAATCCTATGGCCAACTACCCCCAAATGTATGGCCTACCTTGACCTTATCATTGGATTTAGACTTGTGTATTGATACCAACTTAATTCTCCACTTTGATGCTTCACGGGCATCTCGATGAGTCACAAAAGGCGTTCTCGTCTCCATTCCATGCACACATAATTTGAACCTACCCCAGATATCTCTATATCAATAAATTGTAGTAACAGCTCAAGCCAAAAGCCTAGGACTCAGACCTGATTTCTCTTCTTCCCTCTGTCCCAAATCCAACTCGTCAACAGGTCCTGTTTTCTGTTTCTGAATGCAGGAGCATATAATTGGATTCATCGTTAACTCTTGGTTCGTAACACACTATCAGTGGTCTGTGCATGATTCTCTCCATCCACATATTTACTCTTAATAACAAATGAACCCATCATCCAACCCAGGGACGAGAATGTTCACAATGACTTACTCTTATATTTAGTTCCCCGCTTCTCTCCCTTTTCCTCCTCCATACCAGAGGTAACGCTATCCTGAACTCTGGGTTTATCACTATTTGGACTTTTTTTAGTTTCGTTCAGTTTTAGTTTTTGACCTTTATGAGAAAAGCATTAGGTCATGTTGTCTTCTGAGCATTTTGCTTTTTCACTCAATCCATTACATTAAGTTGCTGTGCTGCCTGCAGCTGATGTTCATTCATCTTGCCTGCCATGTGACTGTCCACTATGTGAGCACACTTTACTCTCCTATTAGATGGACATCGGGTTTCTTCTAAAACATTCTTATATTTGTATTCTGGGGCACTTTGTGCAAGTATTTCTCTTGTGTATATGCCTACAAATTGAGTGGTGGGCCATGGGGAAGGTTCAAGTTCTCAAATGAATGGTTTTTCACAATAGTTATACCAATTGACACTTTCACCAGCAATATAGGAGTAATCCTATTGAAATTCTCTGCAACATTTGACTTTGCTGGACTTTTTGCCAGTTGAATGAATGTAAACCTGTTACTGCACTCTTGATTTGCTTTCCCGGAGTATTAATAAATGAAAACCATTTAATAGGTTTACTGGCCCATAATAGGTTTACTGCACTGCCAACTCGTGGAGTACCTGTTTCAGTCATTTGCCCATTTTTCTGCTAGTGTTTGTTTTTTTCGTTGTTGGTTTGTATAATTTCTGTATATATTCTTGATGCTAACCTATTATTGGTTATGAGTTTTGCGAATATCTTCTCATAGCTTGTAGCTTGTCTTTAAAATGCCTTTTGAGGGACAGAAGTTTTAAATTAACAATTTATGATATAGCACAATTACTTTTTTATGGTTCTCTTGTATGGTTTCTTTTGCCTGCAGTTTAAGAAGTTCTTAGAAGCAGGATCAGGAAGGTATCCCTCTGTATTTTCAAAATATATTTCACGTACAATTTTAACTAGATTTTCTACGTCAGAAGTTCTAAAGTTTTGGGACATTTAAACAGTTGTTTTGTGTGTGTGTGTGTGTGTGGTATGAGGAAAAGATCCAATCTTGTATGTTTGTTTTTGTCAGCTCCATTTAATTATTAGTCCTGTCACTGACCTACCATACCATCTCTGTCAATATGAAATTTACAAATACGTGTGGGCCTGTTTTGGGGCTCTCTATCCTATCCATTGGTCATTTTCTCTATTTTTGCACAGTAAGACTTTCTTAAACACCTCAACCTCATAAAAAGTCCTTCTGGTAGGATGAACTCTCCTTCCTTTCTTGTTCTTCAGAAGTGTCTTGGTCATTATTCATCCTTAAATCTGCCATGTAAATTTTGAACAGTTTGTCAATTCCAGCAGAAATGTTGGGATTTAGTTTGGAGATGCAGTAATAAATCTATACATCCATTTGGAAAGACTTTTTAATTGTCTTTCTAATGAACACAGGACACTCTAGTCTTCTTTAACGTCTTTTAGAACTCTCTGTACACAGATCTGGCACATTTTTGGTTAGCTTTATTACTAGATACATCAGAATTGTTTTTGCAATTATTTGTTTTTTAAAGTTTATTTATTTTGAGTGAGCACACGTGAGTGGGAGAGAGGCAGAGAGAGAGAGAAGCTCAAGCAAGCTCTGCAATGCTCAGTGTGGAGCCTGACACAGGGCTCGAACTCACAAACCGTGAGATCATGACCTGAGCTGAAACCAAGAATCAGATGCTTAACCAACTGAGCCACCCAGGTGCCCCTTATTTGCTGTCTTTTTAAAACTCTTATTTTCTAACTGTGGCTGTATATAAGTAAAATTCACAATTAGACATTGGTCCTATATTTAGGCATTTGCTAAACTCTCCAATTATGTCGAATTGGTGGAAGACTTTTGATTTTCTATGTAGACAATCACATCCCAATGACAGTCTCTTCCCAATCACTGTAACTTTATTTTTCTCATCTTGTTGCACTAACACAGTTACAGTACAATTTTGGATAAAAGTGAAGAGAGCAATAATTTTGGTCCCAGTGTTGATTTTAAAGAAAATGCTTCTACTATTTCCCACCTTAGGATGGTGTTTACTGTAAGATTTTTAAAGATATCCTTCATCAAGCTGAAAACATTAAATGTTTTTTTGCATCTATTGATCAGGCAGGCAGTTTTTCACTTTTGTTCTATAAATGTGAATTCCATTTATAAATTTTCTAATACACCATTTTTGCATTCCTGGCGTAAATGCCAGTGTGTTACAGTGTTTGCTTTTGCAGATATCTTCATGACAAAATGAATCTATAATTTTCCTTTCTTGTATCAACTGTCCCAATCTGGTTTTACTATCAAGATTATATTGGTTTTTGATGTGCAAGACATACTAATCCTATTCCTGGAAGAATGTATCTGATTAGAATAACTCTTCACTCTTTAAAGTTTGTTAAAATCATCTATGCCTAGAGTTTTATTTGTGAGATTTTAAACTACTTCCTTTCCTTGAATAGTAATGGCACTGTTCAGGTTTCTGATTTTTTTCTAGATAACATTTTCTAGAATTTTGCCCTTTTGCCTAAATTTTCAAACATACCGGCATGTTGTTCACAATATTCAGCTGTTTAAAATCTGCAGTATTGATAGTGACATAACCTTTTTTATTCCTGATATGGGTTATTTGTGCATTTTCTTTTTCTCCATAATAAACTTATGGGAAATTTTTGTTCATTTTTTCAGTCAACATAGGACTTTGTTGATCCTATTTCTATTCTATTTTCTATTTCTGTTCTTATCTCTTGCTTTAGCTTTATCTTGTCCTTCTGAAACTTCAATTGAATACTAGCTCATTTAAAAAAATATATATATATACATATATATACATATATATATGTATATATAAAGATTTAAAACTACAAAATTTTCCTTGAAGCACTACTTTCTCTACACTTTTCAATTGAAGTATATATGACATATATGTGACATATATATATATATATATATATATATATATATATATATGAGACATACATTTTAGGTGTACAACATAGCAATTTGACAATTTCATAGTATTATGCAATACTCCCCACATGAAGTATGGCTACTATCAGTCACCAAAGTTACTACATTATTATTGTATAATTATTATAATAATATAACTAGAATATTATTGTATATTACTATATTCTCTATGATACACTTTTCATCCCCATGATTTATCTTAATCCGCTTCACATTTTGCTGGAAGCCCACTCCCCTCCTCTCTAGCAACCACCAGTTTATTCTCCGTGTTTGAGTCTGTTTCTGTTTATTAATTTGTTTTTGTCGATTCCACGTTTAAGTGAAATCATACGATATTTGTCTTTCTCGGACTTATTTCATTTAGCATTATACTCTCTAGCTCCATCCAAGTTGTTGCAAATAGCAAGATTTCATTCTTTTTATGGCTGAGTAATGTATCATTATACCGTATCTTCTTTATCCATTTGTCTACTGATGAACACTTAGGATGTATCTTGGCTACTGTAAATAATGCTGCAATAAACATAGGGGTGCATGTATCTTTTTGAATTGGTGTTTTCATTTATGTTGGGTAAACACCCAGCAGTGGTGGCATTACTGAACTGAATGATATTCTATTTTTCATTTTTTGAGGTACCTCTCTATATTGTTTTTCATAGTGGCTCCAATTCACATTCCCACCAAGAGTACATGAGGTTTTCCTTTCTCCACATCCACGTCAACATTCATGATTTCTTGTCTTTTTGATACTAGCCATTCTGCCCGCTGTAAAGTGCTGTCTTACTGTGGTTTTGATTTGCATTTCCCCGACGATTAGTGACATTGAACACCTTTTCATGCGTCTATGCTTATGGCTTCTTTTGGAAAAATGTCTATTTTGGATGTGTGCCCATTTTTAATCAGATTATTGGCTTTTTAGTGCTGAGTTGTAGGAGTTCTTTATATATTTCAAGTTTGGTATTAGTCACCCTAGTATTTTTAAGTTTCTTCAATTATTTCTATTACTATTGGTTTTCTTACTGAGTTTTGAACTCAAATTTTAGCACTATATATCACCTATCTCTATCCTTAATAATGCTTTTATTTTAATGTGTGTTTTGTTGGATAATAGCATAACCACACTAGCTTTCTTTTAGTATTTTCCTATCTTTTTTCCATGCTTTTATTTCAACCTTTCCATGTCCTTATGCTTTGTGTATAAATATATTATTTCCCTACCACTCTATTCACTTCTTTAGTTGGTCTTTTTTTCTTTTTTCTTTCCTATTTAATTAGTATGTTTCTCTTCCTTCTAACAAGATAGGAACTTTACCCTCAAGATCTCTGGTTTCCTCTCACTCCCACTATATTGATGCTGTAAAGAATTTTAATTCTACATTGTTATGCATATACTTTATTTTCTTTAGCCTTACTTTTTATTCTTTTAAAGTCATCAACAAACCTCATAAGTATCTCTTTTTATCACCCAAATCTCTTGTAGCATCCCTTGGATTTGTTTATCTTCATCCTTAGGTACTTTTTCCAAAAGTTTTTTTTTTTTTCTTTTTTTAAGTGCTTTTAACTTGCATCTTTGTGTGAAAAATTTTCTGAAGTTTTGAAAGTCTGAGAACATGTTTATTATGCCTTCACATTTGAGTAACTATTTATCAGGACAGAAAATTCTAGTTTCAAAGATCTTTTCATGCTCAATTTCAGATTCTTGAACTGGGCAGGGTAGTGATGGTTTCTACCAGTCCATACCATTCCATACTCAAATATCCTTTTGTCTGTAGAGTCCCATCCATTTTGGTGACTGAATCTTCCATAGGTAAGGTTGACCAAGTCTTTGAGGACAGGATTGAAAACAAGGTCATCTTCAGATCGTATTTGTAAAAATACAATCAACTGCTGTAGAGGGCAATGTGGCAAAGCAGATCAAATATTTTAAAATATACATACACCTTGGCCCAACAATTTTACATCTAAGCATCTACATGAAGGAAACAACCCAACAATGTGCAAAGAAGTATGCATAAAGATACTGATCACAGCATTATGATGCAAAAAATAATTTAAAACCTAATTTGCAAACAAGTTATATGAACTTCCTATAGTCAAACCATGTAGTAATTAAGAGGTGCAGAAAAAATATTTAAGTTAAAAAAGTAAGTCTAAGGGGTGCCTGGGTCGCTCAGTCAGTTGAGCATCCGACTTCAGCTCAGGTCACGATCTCACAGTTCGTGAGTTCAAGCCCTGCATCGGGCTCTGTGCTGACAGCTCAGAGCCTGGAGCCTGCTTCGGATTCTGTGTCTCCCTCTCTATCTGCCCCTTCCCAGCTCATGCTCTGTCTCTCTCTGTCTCTCAAAGGTGAATAAACATTAAAAAAAAAAAAAAAAAAAAAAAGTAAGTCTAGAGGGGGCACCTGGGTGGCTCAGTTAAGTGTCTGACTTCAACTCAGGTCATGATCTCATGGTCCATGAGTTCAAGCTCCGCGTCCGGCTCTGTGCTGTCAGTTCAAAGCCTGGAGCTTGCTTCAGATTCTCTGTCTCCCTCTCTCTCTGCCCCTCCCCCAATCACGCTCTGTCTCTATCAAAAAATAAATAAATGTTAGAAAAAAATTTTTTTTAAAAGGTAAGTCTAGGGGCACCTGGGTGGCTCATTCAGTTAAGCATGTGACTCCTGATTTCCACTCAGGTCAGGAATTCACAGTTTGTGAGTTAAAGCCCTACATCGGGCTCTGTGCTGACAGCACGGAGTCTGCTTGGGATTCTCTCCCTCTCTCCCAAAATAAATAAATACACATTTAAAAAAAACATTAAAAAAAAAGGAAGTCTTTTTGTTTCAGAAATATGCATATGCAGGGAGAAAACATCTGAAAGCCAAAAAGCTATTCTTCAGAAATACTAACAGTAGCTTTCTCTAGATGGATATAGTGAAGTGTTTTTTTTTTCTTTCTTTCTTTAAATAAAATCCTTCTTTGAGGCTCAATATACAAAACAGACAAAAATAGAGTCATTCTTGTGGGGGTATAGAGATGATCCTGTCCACTCAGCCTTCTTCTTGTCACAGGCTGCTGTGCAGTTTGAAAGCTACAATTCAATACATTCAGCTTACCCTACATACCATGTCAGAGCTAGAAGAGAAAGCAAAAACATATTCAATCTAACATTTATGTACTTATTTATTTAGCTTTTATTTTTGTTTTTTGGGCAACTATAAATTACAACCACTAGTACACCTGTAATTCTCTATAGTGTGTTCAACTAAAGAGTAAGCAAACACAGCATAGGTCAATTTAAAAGAAATCACAGTACTTCTTAGTGTAATCTGCAAAAGAGGGAAAAAGTCTTGGGCCCACTCCTTGGTAATAAATATCAAGTAACCATAAAAATATTCAGCCATTTTCCAGGTATTCAGGGAGGTTCATGCATGGTCCCAGGCAGAGAGCATCAGAGTTCCTCTTTGAAATATCCCAGCTTTGCCAATGACATCTCTTTTCTCAACTGCATAACTTCCCAAAACATCTGATCAACTATACAAATAGAAAAGGAGACACATAAATCATAAATTACCATCCTCATTATTTTTTAACTGTTTCACTGAGAATTTAACATTAGCTGAAATGCCAATTGGGCATTTCTGAATGACGTACCAAATGCCTCAACATTTTATTGCTATTTCAACAGAAACTTTTTCGTGTTATTTGTGAGCATCCCACTTTTATCACAACTGTTTGTTAGATACATCGATGACCACGTTAGCCCAACAGAAGGCAGACACTTTCAGGGTCCTGAATAAATGGCAATCCTAGCACCTTCATAAGTAATTACACTCAGTCCTCAATTATTCTAACTCATGGATCTTCTTGCTCTAGTTTGCTACATCTTGGCCATTCCACTGTTTATTAACACCAACAGAGAGTAAAACAGGAGAAAAAGGAAAACAAAAGACAGTCCAGAAAACTCAGTAACAGTCTTTGTAATAATAAGAAAGGTTTTGTATATGGCTCAAATTAGAAATAAAAATAAATGCAAAGGTTGATCTGTAAATTTCAATTATCTCTACTTTGGCAAGCCACTTCTGTAACTTGAAAAAAGTGGCTTTGTATTTCAGACAAAAGGTCTCCCTCTGACAGACACATCATCCGATTGGATTGATTTAGATCAGTGGTTCTCAGCTAGGGGAGATTTTGTCCTAAAGGGTACATCTGACAATGTCTGGATACATTTTTCATTACTGGCTTCTACTGAGTAAGGCTCAGCGATGGTGTTAAACATCCTACAATGCACAATATAGCCCCCACAACAAAGAACTATTCAGCTCAAAATATTCATAGTACCAAGCCTCAGAAACCCTGCTTTAGATTTAGCTGCCCTAAATCTTTTTTGGCAAAAGGCACAATTAACAGATTTTAAAATTAATGATAGTTATTTGCTATAAACTCGCAGAGTATATGATGTGTACCAAGTACTATGAAGTGGAAAAGTAACAGAAACCAGAGAAGAGACCACTCCTATCACCATCACCCCCACTACCACCCATGACAATTTCTTACTATTTTCATAAAGGAAATTATCTTTCATCTTCCCCAGAAAACCTTTTTTTTTTTTATTTTAATGAGAAAAAAACACGCTTGACAATTTAATTTAACATAAATCATCTGTTCTGTGGCTTAAATCCTATGATCTACCAACAGGTATTCAAAAATATTTCAATTTTATGAAAAGTCATAAAAAGTACTGTACAGTTTAAAGACTTTGCTGCTCAGGTTGAAATTAAACATTAATGAGAGGTTTCACCCTTATTCTTTTAGGCATTAAAATCTAATTATATGGGATCTTAATCAATATGTCTCTTCTCAACATACCAGAGCTTTAGAAATACTAAACTAAGTTTTTATCAGCATAACTAACTTTTCCACAGAATTAAGAGTCACTGGTTTACATGACCGAAAGATAATACGTTTCTTCCAGTTTTTAAATATAAAAGTATTTTCAGTGCCTAAAAAAAATATGAGTAGGAAATTCCCCTAACATCAAATACAAAATGGGTATGGACTCATCCCTAGCTTAGTATTTGCTATTTGTTTTAAAATAATCACATGTACTCAAGAAACACTGCTTTAGAGCAGTTGGGCCTTATTCATTTTTATGCCTGGCATTTAAGACATTTGGCTACAGAATCATCAGTAATCATGAAAGACTGTATTAAAAGTATTAAAACACTTGCATCATGTTGGCTCTCCTGAATATATCATCTACATGTTTCTGCTGATTCAGAATACAGTAATCTTTATCCCATTCAGAACTATCTTCATGACTGCTTTATTAATTCATACATAAAAGTAGGAAATATACAAAAAAATTATTGTTAGATCCTCATGGTTTCTACCAATTAAAATAAATCTGACCATGTCTAGAGCTTGAATAATAAAAATGAATTTATTATTGAATTGAATAATAAAAATGAATATTTTTATTTCTTAGGAGTAAATTCAATGAGCTAATTACTAGTCCCCTCACATTTACCATCTGGTTTATCATATATCTCTTAAGAGTTATAACTGATCCTGCTTAAAACTCAAAATTGGAGTAAAATGAGGCAAATACAATGATTGAATCATTTTAAGAGACATCAGTTCCCAAATTCTCCACACATTAGAACTGTAAGAGCTTCAATATAAATGCACCAATAATAAAACTTGAGCATTACTACTACGTTCTATACTTTTTGCTGAAGTCTTATGTAAACATTTTATAACCAGTTAAGAACACTCACCATCCTGCTGTTTCACGAGCCCCTGCTGAATATATCGAATGTATGTAAAAAAGTTACATACAGAGGTGATCTAGGCCAAAAGGAAAAAAAAGTCATTAGTCAAATGTCATATCAAAGCGAGCTTTATTAAAATTCATGGTTAAGTTACTTACCCTGTATCTGCAAAAGGGAGAAATATAGTAATAGTTGCTTGAGTCCCCTAATTTAATTCTGTGTTTACAGGACTTACTCTGGCCAGTTAGAGCACATTTTCTGTAAAATAATGACAAATTTTAGTTTGTTGTTTTTTTAATTAAAAACATTTTGCTCCTACCTTCTGTACAAGTTTTACATTTGCTAAGACAACAAATATTTCAGACCTACTGTGTATCAGGCACTGTTCTAGATGCTGGGCTATCATGATGAAAATGACAAAGACCCTGCCCCCTTGGGGCCTACATTCTAACAAGTTCAACAACAGAACATTCACCATGGTTTTCGAACAGAAACTAAATGTTTCAAATATATGTCCTATCCTGAAGCAAATTTACAAATGAGTAACCAGCCACAGGGCAGTTCTGAGTTTCCCATCAGGACTTCAACTACTTCCTCAGTTTCAAAAAAACCTGATGATGAGTGTTCAAGTCTCAAAACATGTTACTAAAACAGCTTGCAGGATAAGTTTCTAGATGTGGTACTTTTCGGTGGGTCTGGTTGAAGTATGTGCATTTAATGTGGCTCCAGGCCTGAGAAATACAGAGGAACAGGCCACCTTACAAAAATATTGACCCTCAATAATTACACAAAGTGCACTATATTCAGACATACCATCCTTTCTGTTTGCATACCATGGACTCTTAAGATTTGGTATGAAGGCTTTCCGGTTGCAATGAGGCTGTAAGTCTCTCGAGGATGGGGACTGTACCTTATTTATCTTTAAATGCCAGGCACCAAGCATGTGCCTGGCATACAGCAGACATTCAATAATTGCTGGCTAAGTGATGAGCCCCTGGTCACTGTACAGCTCAATACAATGATGTTGGCTTGTCTGCCAGAGCAGACCTACAGCAGCCCAGCTGGTACCCTCCGAAGCAAGCACCATGCTGAACACAACTACCACTCCCTCTCAAGGCAAAATGAATATAGTTGTAACTAAGATAAAGTGGCCAACATTTTAAATGACATTATAAATTATATAATAAAGAAAACTACGTTACACGAACATTAAATTTCAGCTATACTTGTAAGAAATATGATACAAATGCACCTCCATATTAAGAAAACAAATGGAGAATGTGTACTTAAAATAGGATAATTTTGGAGATGGCCATTCCACCCACAAAAGAATTCTCATCTTTTCAGAGAAAGTTTGCCTCATTGCTCCTTTCTTAGAAAATTCCATGGGGTGCCTAGGAGGCTTAGTCAGTTAAACTGTCCGACTTCAGTTCAGGTCATGATCTCATGGTTTGTGGGTTCGAGCCCCACACTGGGCTCTGTGCTGACAGCTCGGAGCCTGGAGCTGCTTCAGATTGTGTCTCCCTCTCTCTCTGTCCCTCCCCTGCTCACACTCTGTCCTGCCTCTCTCAAAAATAAACATTAAAAAAATTTTTTTTACTAAAAAAAAAGAAATTTCCTTTAATGATCTCTAAAAAGAAATTAAAAATACTAATTACTAGCTTGGGAAGGATAGAAGATCAAGAAATTTCAGGCACAAGTGTCAAGAATCCTTGGAACCGCCAAAGGGGTAATTTACACAAGAAGGAAAAGTTGCATTGAACTGATAAAAGTCAATTGATACACTACTCTTCCAGAAACAGACATACACCTGTTTGTCAAGTACTTTGTTTGATTTTGAAAGTGCTTTGCTAAAGTGGTTTCAAGTATCAACTTTTGAAATAATGACAGTGTTTATCTCATTTATAAAGCCACCTGTGAACTGTCACAGCCAATACATTTTCATTTGAGGTAGGATCCAATGCCAAGTCTTCTGACCTCCAAGTGCATTTTGTCAGGCTGCTACAGAACCTTGGTAGTCTGAACAGCTCTAGTCCCCAGATTTCAAACCCACACCTGCCATTTTCACTTGGGGAGGTCAACATGTCTATATGGAAACGTGGCACATCTCTAGCTCTTCTTTTCCCAGCCCCCACCTGAATCTCTTCCCTCCAAAATGCTCTTCAGATTTGTCACATCTTTCCCATCTACACACTCACCATTCTCTGATTTTTCCAGGCCTCCAATCACATGTACTTTTCTTTACTCAAATTCTACCCATGCTTCGAAAACCCAGATCAAATCTCCCCGCCTCCAGTAACAGCCCCTCATCACCATCACAAGACTGGTCTTGGCTTTCTCAACGTTCCTACAGCATGTGCCATTTACTTAGTGATTACCTTCACTTCACTACCTAGTCCAGGAGAGCCCTGGCTGGGGCCATACTGCACACTTCACAGAAGAGAGTATCTTCCTTAAGTTTTGTCACACGACATGCACTCCCAAACACCTGACATCTAACCCCACTGCCACAAGCACAATATCCCTAAACTATGTAAAGTGTTCCCTAAACCTGACATCTATAATTATTTTACCAAAACACTACATCAATTCGCTCTGATATGCTCATTTGTCATCATATGATATTTGCACATGTATAATATGTGTTCTATATAACGCAAGTAGAAATTTAAATTCTGTAATAAAAACTGCTATATGTTACATTTAAAATAAGGTACACATAGACCTCCAAAGCACAAAAACTGTTATAATTGATCAAGATAAAAACACTTGGGTGTTTGTTGAAAGAGTAGAATTTAGAAATGTAAATTTAGAGATTCAGAGGTCGCTGTGCTACCAGCACATGGGAGCATAAAACAGGACACAATGCTAGGTGGATGTGTGGCTCGCAGAGCAAATACTTGACTAGGCACTCCCCACAAACAACTATCTGAATACTAACATTGTGTGATCCTGTTAAAAATGGCAATGTGCAGCGGCACCTGGGTGGCTCGGTTGGTTAAGTGTCTGACTTCGGCTCAGGTCATGATCTCACGGCTCGTGAGTTCGAGTCCTGCATCGGGCTCTGTGCCGACAGCTCAGAGCCTAGAGCCTCCTTCAGATTCTGTGTCTCCTTCTCTCTCTGCCCCTCCCTCTCTCTCTCCCGCCCTCTCCCTCTCTCTCAAAAATAAATAAACATTAAAAAAAATTTAAGAACGGCAATATGCACAACAGGAAATGAGAAGAAGCACACAACTCCTACAGCAGGCTTTAACACAGACCTACTGGTTAATCTCAAAAAGCCCTTTCCTGGGGCGCCTGGGTGGCGCAGTCGGTTAAGCCTCCGACTTCAGCCAGGTCACGATCTCGCGGTCCGTGAGTTCGAGCCCCGCGTCAGGCTCTGGGCCGATGGCTCGGAGCCTGGAGCCTGTTTCCGATTCTGTGTCTCCCTCTCTCTCTGCCCCTCCCCCGTTCATGCTCTGTCTCTCTCTGTCCCAAAAATAAATAAAAAACGTTGAAAAAAAAAAATTTAAAAAAAAAAAAAAAAAAAGCCCTTTCCTCCTCTGCCTTCAAAATGACTCAGACAGGAGTCAATTACTGCTTTCTAGGAGCTTTCTCAGGCTTTCCAGTCACATATATACATCGTTCTGAACCACCAAGTAAGCAGCTTCCTCCAAATCTTTTCCAAGTCACTTTGCAAACATCTATGCCAAAGGTTCTAGGTACCACTGGTTTCAGTCTTTCCTCCTAGGACTGGACAGAAAAAAGCCTGCTCCACTATGAAATGTGGGAGTCTTACCTCTGAAGGTATATAATTGCCAAGTAGCTCTCATGTAAGACAGAACCGATTATTTACCAAAGTGAGAATCCTTTACACGATAGCATGAAACGGGAGGACTATTCAAGTCTTTCTGGTGTCCTGCTTTCATGCTTGATAAGACCTGGGCTAATTCACTGTCTTTCCAAACTATTTTTAACGGCAACGTTAGGAAGAAATATTCTACACCAAAACCTACTACACACAGCTATTTGTATATGTATAACAGACAAATATTCTGCTTATGACCCACTAAACTGATTTTATGATCAGTTAATGAGTCACAACAGATGGTTTAAAAAAATGTTTCTAACACCTAAGCTAACATATATGTATACTTTTGAATTAAAAGGGCTCTCCCTTTGATGCTACATTTGAAATGCTACAGCTTGCACTGAGGATTTGTCTTTAGCTGCACAAAATAGAAAACTAACAAGAAATTTAACCATTTAAAAGTAGGAAAACGAAATATTTGCAAATGTAACATTTTTAAAACTCAGTGTTTTCTACAAGACACAGTTCTAAAAACATACTTTGGTCCTCCACATTCGACTGCAGAAGCTTTCACAAATCGAATAGGTTGTAATCCCACTGGTTCAATGCTTAGAGTATTGTTTTCCACAGCCTCCAGAACGGCTGAAGCCAACTTTAAAAAAACAGAAAGTATCAGAAGCTATGCTGACATAAAAATATTAAAATTGTATTCTATAATAAACTAATCTTTAAAATTATTCTTTCCCCAAGCTCTACTGTAAGCTTAGTCTTAGCCAATGAAAAAGAAAGAAACTATACAATCTTGGTTTGAGTATTTTTACAACTCAAATATTATTATGAAAGGCAGGCAATTCAGTCATAGCTAAGTAACTTACCTCATTATCTGGAAGAGAACTGAAAGCATTAATTCCAATCTCTGTCCATCTCTTACCCACAATTAGCATCCACTATTAACACCACTTCAAGATGAATACCCTAATGCCTCATTTTGCTAAATTTATGCATATTTTTGAATACCAGTCATTCATAACACAGCAATATATACTAATTACAGCTATGTATTTTCTGAACTTGTACTTATGTGCACAAAAGAACTAGCTGAATTATCAAATATTAAATGCCCAGATGGAGATGGTAGCAACTGATCAACAACAGCTGAAACCAGCACATTGCTTCAGTCTGGCAAGATTACTAATACGGAATGGCCTACCTAGAAACAGACACAGAGACACAGTGAGTAACATATCTACATATCAAAAGTGTTTTACTGTTCATTTTAACTTCTCCTGACAAGTAAGGTTATAATTAAATCCTCTGAAGACTTAACATAAGACTCTTAGGATTACATTTCTTAGACACTGATTGACAGGATATTTATACACAAACCTTCCATATGTACAAATTAAAACTGTGACCTGACATTGGTATAGTACCCTACATTTTAAAAAAGTTTTTGTATGTACTTAATTTGCTTCATTTTAACCTCTTAACAGCCCTGTGACATAGGCAAGGAAGGCATTTTTTTCCATTTTAAAGATGAAGAAACTATGATTTTTTTTTATCATATATACATAAACCTAATAAACACCTCAGAGTATAGAGAACTTCCCTTACCCTGAGTGTTGGGCTAAGTAACAATCAAGAACTAAGCCCTACCCCCAGTGCACATTTAATACTTCACTCCAGTGTAACTAACACTTCACTCTATGAATGACCCTCTGCTCAAATAAGCAAAGATGTTCAGCAACTGAATGCCAAGAAATTATCATGATCTTAATATGGAATAAAGAAAATGGTAAATCACAACATGTTCGAATAATTTATTTACATAATAGAAAACATACAGCATGATTTAGCAAAAGGTACAGGAACCACTCTAATGCATTCCTATTAAAATAAAAAAAAAATTACCTCACTTTTTGAGAATGTTAAACATGGAAAGATATCTTCCTGATAAATTTTGTCTAAGAAAGGACACGATCTATCCATTGTGGGATCATCCTTCCAAGATCTGAATTCATTATACAGAGATAAGTCAGCCTGACAAACCAAAAACAAAAAAAAAACAAAAAAACCCATAAAATAATCTTTTTAAAGGTACAAAACATAAAATCACTTTATAAAACTAAAACCTAATTTAAACATTACTGAAAAAGAAATCCTACTCATTTAAAATAATGAACTGAACCATTCTTGATTAGTTGCAATACATGGTACCAACTTTCTTTAAAAAATTCAAGCTCTCAAATCCAAATGAGCCCTTTTCAACGGACCCACTATGGTGTCCAATGATGCTACCATTATCTCCACCCCACCCCTCAAAAGTGCTGGAGTTCCTCTTAAGACAATGTGCACACTGCTCTGAATATAAAACAAATGAGAAGTCTTTTCTGAAAATAATCCAAAAGTAATCTGGAGCGAAGTTAATTAAATAAAGTGTTTGACTAAATGGAGACTAAGTTGTGAAACCTAGTTTGGGTCAAAGGGGACACTAACTGTTCTGCTATCACCTGAAGGCACTTTCAAAAGAATTTTGAAAATGTTTCTTGTATAAGCAGCAGGTTTAAAAGCAGCATATATGTACCCTCCTAAATTGACTATCGTAAAACGTAACATTTATTAAGGCGTATTTTGCCACAGCAACATCAATGACTACTGTCTGAATTATCAACAATAATCCAGGCTGGCACCTGCCTCCCGATTCACTCTTCAGTTGTCCTTCGTTCCCCCTCCTCTCTTTAATGAACTGTTCCCCAAGTATTCTTCCCTCCAGATGCCCTCTACTCAGCTCAATACCACCTGTCACATACAGAGCCACACCTGCCCCCGGCTGCCCACTCAAGGTAGTGCCCCTCATCCAGCTCTAAGCCACTCTTGTCCAGAAGCACTGGACACGCCACAAACGACACACTGACTACAGCTCTGGCCTCTAGGACAGCTTAATCACATGTGCAGGTGGTTTCCATGGAAGTAATGAAAGGCTGAGTCTGAAATCCAAGCTTCCCCACAGACTTTCTTTTAAGGTATATAACAATACTTACATTTCCAAATTCATTTTCTTTGTAAAGTCTACCCTTTAATGGACATAAACCCCAAAGCAGGTTAAGTGGTATTCTAAGGAAAGATTCTAGTTTAAAGGCAGTAACTTAAACTATTAAGAGCTGACCCTGTGCGAGGAACTACGGTAAGCACTTCCTAAACACTTAATCCTCACAGCTGTGCGAGACAGACATTCTGCTCTTCACTGTTTTAGAGAAGGAAACTAGGGCTTAGAGAAAAAAGTAACTTGCCTAAGGTTACAGATCAAAAAACCAGTACAAGTTCAGATTCGTGTCTAAGTGACTTGACTGCAAAGTCTTGCATAATGTGTGTGCGTACACGCACGCACGTGTGCTTTTAAGTGCTTTCAGCAGATACGCTGCAAATATCGTGACTACCTGTCACTTTTTTTTACAGAAACGTGGGCATGTTTCACTTTCTCTCCAACTGTTTTACCTTCTTCTAAGGCTTACACAGGTCAACTTTGTGTGTTTCCTTTGTCCAATAAAACTTTTTGAGGGGCGCCTGAGTGGCTCAGTCAGTTAAGTGTCTTGATTTCGGCTCAGGTCATGATTTCACCTTTAGTGAGTTAGTAAGTTCGAGCCCTAGGTTAGCTCCAAGCCCACTTGGGATTCTCTGTTTCCTTCTCTCTCTGTCCCTCCCCTACTCATGTGCTCTCATTTGTTCATTCTCTCTTAAAAATAAATAAGTAAACATTAAAAAAAAAAACCTTTTTGATAAGTTTTCACAAAACATTAGAATACCGAATATATCTACAAACCAAAAAGTTGTATGTTACCTATTCACATTTTAAGAGTTCATAAACTAAGAACTTTAAAACGTTCCATGAGAAAACATTTAAATTTCGTTAGTGTAAACAATGGAAAACAAGGTATATAATCACACACACTGAGAAATTGCAGCAAAAATGCAAGTTGTACCAAGCAATTAAAAATGTTAATTAAATTCAAAGAAATTAAGGTTATAACTTAAAAAAGTTTCTTAAGTATTTCACGAACATGGATTTTAGATTCTGTCACATTCAGATCTGGCCACATATTGACCTTCTCTCTCACTAGCATCCTTTTTATTAATAAGTAAACAAATGCAATTCAATTAAAGTAAGTAACAACCCTGGTTATTCAATTTAATAAACTCCTGGCTTCCATGCAAAAACTTAACCAAATGAGCAAATACAACTTCTTAAAGATTAATGATGAACCTGAATAAAACAATGTAAAACAGAGCTCTAAAAAAGTGGGGGGAGGGATGGCTTAGTTCTATTTTTTGTTGCTTAATTATCTGAATTAACTCTAAGACTCAGTGAAAGAATACAAAACTCTACCTCTCCTAGAATTTAAGTAAAAACAATGTTCTGTTCAAGAAAATCACCTTATTTTCACACATTTCTTACATTCATATTTTGTTAGAGCATCCTACCAACAAATTCTGACCAGCCAGATCATTAAAGCCACCCACTCTCCTTTACATAACACAAGACAGTTTGCTCCCTAAATGAAATAGCAAGATGAAGAAACTTACCAAGTTTCTAGCAGGTACTCCAAGGTCAGCCAAGTAGAGAATGGAACTGGAGATTCCCTGAAAGCAGCCAGCTCTAGATAAAGCCTCCCCCATCTTAATATTGCATATTCTGTACTACAAGTTTTGCTGGCAAAAATCATAACTGACACGTCAGTGATGAGAATTACTAAGTATCAAGAGAGTCAGAGGGGACAGTCCTTGACGCGTTACCTCTTTGCAGTCTTTTACAATTGGCTGTATCACACTGAGGTCCTGATGACTGCCGCTCATAGCGCTGCTTGTACTTTTATTTCTTGTATGCCCCCTTTTAAAAGGTGTCTTTCCACCTGGCAGAGGCTCTTGTGTGGGTGATGTTGGAGAACTGGACAACACGAGTGTCTTCAATGCGGCTACTTCAGCTTGAAGTACATCAATCTTGAAAAGAAATCAACATAGTCCCATACACTAAGTTTTATGACAGATTCAGCTGAATGTCAGCAATTTGATCAAAACCCTTTCCTTTCAAAGATGAATATAAGTTTAATTGGTATTTGTTGTGGACTAACAAAAAGAAAGTAAAACCAAGTTTTTTCATGTTTCTTACAGTTCAGATTCAGCTGCTATTCACAATGTTAAAGGAAATTTTTCAAATTATCAAAATGTCTAACACAAACTTCATGTGAATTTTGAAAATCTCCAAATAGAATAGTTTATGATTAGTTGCGGTTGATTCCTAAAATAATAAAATAACAGTTTGGTGGGGGTTTTTTCAGTGAATTAAGAAAAATATTAACTTTAAAATGTGATTGTCTAGTCCTTTTGAGAATACATGTGATTCACAAGACTTTAAATCCTTTGGTTCTAATATCAGTGAACCCCAACTGTTCACTATTAACCCTATCTGTGTAGTGGTTATTCCCTACTTTATAGTTTCCTGCAGTTTCCAAATCTTCTAAAATAAACACTAGTTTACAATAGGAACAAAAGCCAATCGATGTTAAAGTATCCTTAAAACAGTAATCACTGATTTCTTTGTACTTTTTTACTATGAAAGCAGCAAAAACTTACTTTTCCTTGTGCTTCCTTTAGCTGCTTTTCTGCTGTTGCCTGCTTAACATTTGCTTCTCTCACCATCTTATGAGCTTCCTGAAAAAGGTGAAATCTCAAATTTCGGAAACGTATCGAGCATTTGTTTTCAAAAATCTCTCAAAAAGTATCTACAACAGTAGCAAAAATGTACTACCAACTTTTAACCTGAAAATGAAGTATTCCATGTCAATTTCTGAAATAACAACAGTCGTCTGACAGAGAAACTAGTAGGAGTTAGGAATAGGTACCTTCTTTTAGTACCAGTATCACTGAGGTAGCCAAGTTCAATCCTCCTGGTGAATGCTTGTGTAAAAAGACTATGTGAAACAATAAACATCCCACATGTCAAACCCAAATTCTCAGTGGTTAGGTTTCTGTAACTTGGGTCACAATATGCATACTCATATTATTAGTCATAGCAAAGATATACTGAAGGGACAGGTAAAAATATTAATACATCAATAATGCTGCAGTTTGTAGGAATGACAGCTGAAAAGCCTTAGGGCTTCCAATGAAAACATTCACAAAATGATATTAAGTGACAATTCTGTGCAGAGTTAATCTAAAAGGACAAATCAGAGATTAGCCTTTAGTAAGGTCTTAATTTTTTGTACAATAACTATGAAACTCTGGGTATTTAATTCCTTTTTCCTTTCTTATATTTATTCATCAAACATTTACTCATGACACCTTTTTGTGAGGTATTATTCCAGGTGCTAATAACGTACTGGGAAAAGAGACGGGTCCTTGTCTCTTAAGGAGCTTACGTTCAGTTTACATTGTAATAATCAAATAAAATGTCCAAGGAAGAATTCTGGCTCTTATTCTAAGTGCAATATGAAGCCTTATGATCTTTTAGAGGAAGACAGTCACTGATCTTTATTTTTAAAAAATTACTCTGCTGTATGGAATAATCCCATAAAGGATTAAGGACGGACTGGAACAGTACATAGGGTGCTTGAGATAATCCCCTGGGATTTAAGAACACATATGTTAGAACTACATTTTGCAGTTTATGAGAAGGATGAAAGAGAGAGAGAGAGAGAGAGAGACAGAGAGAGAAAGAGAGAGAGAGAGGAAGGAAGGAAAGGAGGAAGGAAAGGAGGAAGGAAGCAAGGAAGGAAATCAGCTTCAAAGACATTTAATACATGTTTGACAATGGCATCCTTACTAAGTCTGTCAACTTTTCAGTGGATGAGTAGACATTCTCCACATCAGAGTAGACAGCAGCATGCCCATTTGTTCATTTGCTTTTCCAGTGCTGTAGTGAACTGCAGTTTGTTTACATGCCCATAATATGAATTTACAGATCACATTAGCTTAAATAAGAGATGCTTTACTATCAATGCTTTATAATGAAATGAGATGAACTGAAAATCTTCCAAGCACAATTACGCTGGTTATCTTGTAACAAAGTCCTTAAGAGCTGCCAATTTAATAATGAGGTATGCATTTTTCTTTTAAAAATAATAAACGTTCCAGATTTGCTGAATTCTTCTGACAAGTGGCTGTCAACAGATCTCTATTTGGAAGATATTTTCAAAATAATAAACATATCTCATCTGACCCTTCAGGATAAGTGACATTTTAACTATAAACGCCAAAGTAACTCATGTGAAGGAGAGATTATCTGTTTAAATGTTTGGAAATGCACTCTGCCTTCCTTAACAGCAGACTATGCAATTTGGACCAAACTTCACATGGAGAATAAACAGAAAAGCTGGACAAGGACAAAATTTTTTTAAATGTGTCTGAAGGCATCAGAGAACTAACAAAAGTAAAGAACTAGGGGACCAAGATCCAGGAGAAGATGTAAACCCAAAGAGAGCTGGAATTTGGGGTGCCTTTTCCCTTAGTGATATGAGGGATACAATAAAAGAGAGTCCCTGGGGTCCCAAATGGAAACGTAAGAGAGCTAGAAGGAGGCAGAAGCAACAGCTAAAAAGATAACGTATAGGGTTTTGCAAGTTGACAAAAGACATCAAAAAGTAGATTCAAAACAAGTTGGAAAATTTTCTATCACTCTGCCATTCTGAAAGCTGGAAAAAATGCAAGTATCAGGTACACCAGGAGTCAGCAAACTTTTTCTGTAAAGGGTCACACAGTAAGCAGTTTGGGCTTTATGAGCCATACAGTCTCTGCTGTAATACTCAACCCTGCTACTGCAGTGTGAAAGCAGCCACAGACAACACGTGGACAGTGAACGTGGCCGTTTCAATAAACATTTATCAGCACTGAAGTCTGAATTTCAGGTTGCATGTCACAAAATACTCTCTTGATTCTTTTCCCTAACCACTCGAAAGTGTAAAAACCAATCTTGGCTCATAAGGCTGCACAAAAGTAAAGACAGGCTGTAGTTTGCAGACCTGATATAAACATTCATGTCTATACACTTCCAGAATTTGAAAACAGAATTTTTTTCCTATCTGGTTAGCAGTGATTCAAATGAAGGTGTTTTTACTCTTTCTTTAAAATAACGTTTAAACTCAACATTTGCTGATTAATTCACAAAGACATCGTTGATATTAGAGAATACAAATTCACTAGAGAATATTCTAGAAAAACTTTCACATAACCAGGAATGGAACTGAAAATTCAGTATAATGATTTAATATAGAGAAAGATGTATTTCTTCCATTTGGATCCATGTATTTGTGAGTTATTAGCTGCATTACATTTAATTTAAAATATGAAATTTAGACCAGAACTTCATCTGAATCATAAATTAAGATTAAAATTCTCTAGAACAAGGTAACATATGCAAGTGTACTACTTTCACTAAAAAAATATATACATACGCACAACATATTTTAGTGAGAATAAAACATTTCTGTACTATTATAAAAAATAAGCATTTACGATTGAGTTGCTTTATAAACTGGTGTTTTATAATTTATATAACAATTTATATATATTAGTATATACATGTAATTTGTAAGTAAGTATATATGCTTTTAAAACAGTGCCTGTCACATAGGTAATTCTCAATATTACGTATCTTCATCATAATAAAGGTACATGCTCAAATTGTTCTTTTATAGATTGAGTACATGATCAAAAAATGTGGCATCTACTGGGCTAGGTAATAAATACTAATGGCTTGTAAAATACGGACAGTCTGAATATGAGAAAAAGGAGAGTCCTCAATGATGACTCCTTTTCTGTGGCTTCAGACGAAGAGAAGTCCCATTTATGATTTACATAGTACTTAAAGTAAGGGTTGGGGTTATGAATTTGAATCTCAACATTGTTCCTTAACTTCTTATGCCTCATTTCCCTCACAGATAAAATGACAAAAATTTTCATTATATGCCTCATGGCATTACAGAGAGAAAACTAGGCATATTATAGACATTTACTAAAAGTGGTTGACAAAATGTAAAAAAAAAAAAAAAAAAAAAAAAATCTTAAGGCTACCCCCTTTTTTTCTTTGTAAAGCATTATTTCAACTGATTTCATTCTATATTATCTCAAAATCTGAGATACTAGGTGGGAATACATCTATATAACTTTAGAGTTCTTATTTTTGATAGTTTTTTTAAGACACAACTTTGCTACAAAGTATATTATATTCAAGATGATTCATACACAACAAACTCCTAATTTGAAGTTACATGTTAAGTTTGCCAAAGTTGTACAAATTGTTTATTCAAAATAACATTTAATTCTTAAAAAAACTGTATGTACATATATCTAAAATGCAAGCAAAAAGCTTTTTCATAATACAATGGTAAACTGAGATCATGAAGGCATAATTAAAAAGACCACAGAAAAATGTTTAGCACCTTTTCACAAAATTCATAAATAACTGGTTTGAAGACAATTCTCTTCATTACTGAAATCATCTTTAATTAATGTAACTTCTTTCCCAGAAAGAATACATAGTATCAAGGTTATTAGCCATTGTAGGATCAGGGATAGATCAGGGACCCAAAACCTTTTTTTGGTAAACTTTTTCATTCATTGCAAAACCAGCATTTGTGTTCCTTCACATCCCACTATGGAGAGGGAGAAGTTTCTCCTGTTTGTTCTCCTCCTACTTCATCTAATAGAATATACATACAAGTGCAAACAAGAGGAACTAAGCAAGGCTAAAATTATGGGCAGGCACGTGAGAAATTTAACACATTTGCTTTCTTATCTAGTACCTATACATCATTATGAAACTTTTCTGGCCAGACAATACTGGATGAAAAAGTCTAAGGTTTCTGCATACCCCTTCTGCAAACAAAAATGTGACAAGTCCTACAGCTCTTGTCTTCTAGAGCTTTAATTCCCCACTCTTCCCATCCTTACATTTATCTTTCTCTCATCTCTGAGGACTAGCTAACAAAAAATAATAATAGATCAGTTTTCCAATGTTCATGAAAGAAAATGATCCCAAAAAAGACAGAGGAGGGGCCAAAGGTGTGTGGCACAGAAAAGTCCACATCTGAAGAAACCCCCATTTAACCTGTTATGATGTTACTTACAACATTAAAAATGGTGGAGTACGTAAGTTGATAGATTAGGACTATCACTGCAATGACCATGTAAGTTAACACAAAAACATGTTATTTGAAGAAAAAATACAAAATATATTAGGATTACAATTATGTAAGAAAATACGCATACCTCTAAAACTGAAAAAAATGTTGCATAAATAAAAACAACAAAAATGGAAGAAATTTTTCTAAAATCTTTTACTACAAAGTTTTAAAAACAAATTTTTAGAGAAAAAAAAGAAATTATTGATGTGATAATGACAGTAGTCATTCCAGTAACACATCAACCTTTCTGAATAAGGAACTTTTATCTTAGGGCCAACACTAAGTACGATGGTTAATTTTATGCGTCAACTTGACTAGGCCACTGGATGCCCAGATATTTGGTCAAACATTATTCTGGGTGTTTCTGTGGAAGTGTTTCTGAGATTAACATCTGAATTGGTATGTGCAATAAGGCAGACTGTTCTCCATACTGTGGTTGGGCTTCATCCAATCAGTTGAAGGACTGAACAGAACAAAAAGGCTGATCCCCACAGAGTACAAGAGAAGTCTTCCTGCCTTCAAAATCCAAGTGAAACATCAGCTCTTGTTGCATCTCAAGCCTGTCAGCCTTAGGACTAGAACTGCGCCATCAGTTCTCAGGTTTCTCAGACCTGTGTACCTGGACTATAACTACACCATGAGCTCTCCTGGGTCTTCAGCCTGTTAACTCACTCTGCAGGTTTTGGGAACAGCCAGCTTCCATAATCACAGGTGCTGATTTCTTAGATCAATCTCTTTCTATATACACATCTTATTGGTTTCTGTGTCTCTGGAGAACCCTGATTAATATGTCAAAAAATGCAAAATGACAATGTCAGTGGAACCCTTAATGAGAAACACTGCTAGAACTGGGCAGAAATTTTGGTCCTGTTGGCAGGAGGGAGATAAGTGTGGGAATGCGTGAGTGGCTCAGTCGGTTAAGCATCCAACTCCTGATCTCAGGTCAGGTCATGATCTTGCGAACCGTGAGATCAAGCCCCATGTCAGGCCCCATGTCAGCTTGGGATCCTTCCCCCCTCCCCCCCAACCCCAATTGCTCTCTCAAAAATAAATAAACTTAAAAAAAAGAAAGAAAGAAAGGTAGGTGAAGTGTGCCTTCTAACAAGTAGGTATGCTTTCTAACAATCCTCAAACCATCACCTATCAGATAGCTACCTCAAGGGTTTCCCATCTTTGTTCTGGAGTCACATTGTAAGATTATCTTAAAGTAGCCCCTAAATACTTGATAAAAACAGAATTAAAATTTACAACCTTTCTTCCCACACGGGCATTTTTAAACAACCTGATTGATACTGGTAGCTTACGGTATCTTTTCCTTTTCCCATCATTTTAAATTGTAGACTCCATCTTAAAGATTTCATTTTTCTTAGATGATTTAGAAACTATGTAAAGCTAAGCATTACTTTTCCAAGATTCCCTCAAAGAACAAGTCTATGAATATAAAAAAAGCAAGACGTTGCTCTTGGCCAAGACATAAATAGACCAACCTCAAACAGACTGGCTGTGAGCTCCTCCAGTTCCTGTCCGAGTTGATCTCGTACTTTAGAAAGCCTCTCACACTCTTCATCTTTTAACTTCAGTTCCTATGAGAAATTGATCATTTTACTTTGAATCTCCATAGTTTGAAGTTAGATTCAACAGACTACATAATCTTTACTAATAAAATTACAAAATATTAATACTGTCCCCTCCTAAGGTTCACACTGAAAATGTTGATCTAGCACTTGCTGTGTGGAAAACAATGAGGCAAGTCTAAAATTACAAATATTTCCAACTTAAATATTTAAATTTTAATGTTTCTGTCATGAGACATACAAAGATTAAGATTACATATTATATGTGAAATATACAATTCAATAACTTCACTCTTTTTCCCCTTAACTGTTCTCTGAAGATATTTATTTCCATCCAGGAGGGAATTTCTTTAATTACGCTTATCCATCTCAATAAAAGTTCAGTGTGGTTTTTTCAAGTTTATTTTAAAATTTGTTCACTTATAGATAACTACGTACCATATGGCAATTAGTCTAAAATTTCCATTAGTAGACTATACCCATTTAGCCCTGCAACCAGAAGTGAATGAAACATATTTGCATTTAAAACTAAGAAAAATGTTAACGACAAAATCACTTCCTAATATTTATACATGAGTTCTCAAAAGGCATCAAACAGATGTTTAAAAAATCCCTTATTAAGATGTAAATAATATGCAATTTTATATGCTGTCCTAAATTAATCTTTCAAATTTAGGGCTAAAAAAAATCCCACCTTCCTATATATTGGTCACAATTACACTAATGAAATCATGGATTTGTTGTGTTGTAATTGTGGTGGCAGCATAGAATCCCCCAAGGGCAACTCCTGAAAATTAAATATACCAACTGGAAGGTCAGAAGAACCCAATGAGTACACCTTCAACAAAACTACGGAAGGAAATCCCCACAAATCTTAGACTGTGAGAGAACGTGGCTACACTACCAACACCAAAGAATCAGCAGCTATGTGGAAGGGGCAGCAGGAAGTGGAAGTGACTACAGAGGTATCGTTATGAAGCCTCAGAACCCAAAAATCATTACAAATACCCCAAAGGAGAGGACTCAACCTCTCTGAAAACTGGGAGAACAAGTATGAGAACAAATGGAGAAAAAGGAAAAGGTTTTCACAGGCTCCAAGTTGCAGGTGGAATGCAAAAATGTGTGTGTAGTCCTGACACAGCAAACAGTGCTGTAATGCCCTAAACTCTGAGGAATCACGCAGCATCATTCAGCTGATCAGGAATGATTCCTGATCAGGAATCATTCAGCAAAGAGACCCTTCTAGTACAAAGCCCACCCAAAGGGAAAAACTCTTGGAATCTGAAACCAAACTGCAGGACAGGAATAATGGACATAGAGAGAAAGAAGGCTAAGATATCAAAGGAGAAAGAGGGTGGCAAGGTTCCAAAGGATCACAGAAAGTAGTGTAAGAAAAAATAATTATCTTTTCTTATATTTCTACTAGAAATATCATTTTTAGAGATAATGTTAAGCCTGTAAAGTTTGCAGAGGCACTGGGCTAGAGGAGAAACCTTCCTGAACAAGGTTTACCTCTGAAAGACAGAAGTGGTGACACAGATACACCAATAACAACAGAAGGGAAAGCTCTTGAACATGAAACTCCTTGGTTTATCCTCCTCCTTCACAGGAACCTCCTCCTAACAGTCCAGGAAAATCCAATTCATTTAAATATGAAAAACAAACACAAATATGTGAAGTTACCATTATAAAAAAGTTAAACACAATCCAAGTCACCTATAAGGTAATCAGATTGGTATTAAAATGCCAACAGCAGTTTATTCTAGAAAACACCAGAATAACATTTTTTAAAAACATTTAACTTTATTTTTGAGAGAGTGCAGGTAGGAGAGGAGCAGGGAGAGGGGAACAGAGGATCAGAAGCAGGCTCTGTGCTGACAGCAGAGAGCCAGATGTGAGGCTCGAACTCCCGAACCATGAGATCATGACCTGGGCCGAAGTTGGACACTCAACTGACTGAGCCACCCAAGTACCCCCAGAATAACATTTTTAAGATAGTCAAGGGAAACACTGTGAAATGAGAATTTTATATTTAGCCAAAGGATAAAGTCAGAGACAAAGAGTTATAAACCTGCAGAACTTCAGAGAATCTCTCTCCTATGAGTGACTGAGTGACCAAGTAAAGAATGAGATTCAGATAATCCAGAAGAAGCTGGAGAAGCTTTAACGCTAAGGACTGAGGGTGAGAAGCAAACATATTTAACTGTAGAACTACAACTAAAAGATGACGATATCAAGAGAACGAAAAGACAAGCCTGGGAGAAAATTTCTGCGAAAGACATACCTGATAAGAGACTATTATCAAAAATATAGAAATTCTTAAAACTCAACAGTAAGAAAACAAACAACCGGATTAAAAAATGGGCAAAATACCTGAAGAGACAATTCAACAAAGAAGATATAAAGAAGGCAAATAAGCATATGAAAAGATATTCTGTATTATAGGTCATCACGAAATGCAAATTAAAACAACAATGATATCATCACACACCTATCAAGAGTGTCCAAAATCCAGAACACTGACAATACCAAATGCTGACAAGAACGGGAAGCAACAGGCTCTCCCATACATTGGGAATTTAGCATGGCTCAGCTAGGTTAAAAGACAGTTTGGCTGCTTTTTATAAAATTAAACACACTCTTACCATATGATCCAGCAACTGCACTCCTTAGTATTTACCCAAAGGAGTTGGGAACAGATTTACACAAAAACCTGTACACAGATGTTTATACATTCCTAATTGCCAAAACTTGGAAACAACCCAAATGTCCTTCAGTAGGTGAATGAATAAACTGTGGTACGTTGAGATAATGGAATATTACTCAGCATTAAAAGGAAATGAGCTACCAAGCCATGAAAAGACATGGAGGCAAATAAATGCGTATTATTAAATAAAAGCATCTAATCTGAAAAGGCAACATACTCTGATTCCAACTATGACATTCTGGAGAAGGTAAAACTGTGGAGACCATAAAAACATCAATCATTGCCAGAATTTGGGGGTAGGGAGGAATAAACAGGTTTAGAGGATTTTCAGGGCAGTGAAACTATTCTGGGTAATATTACAACTGTCAATACATGTCACTACACACTTGTCAAAATCCATAGAATACAGAACACCAAGGAAACCCTAATATAAATTCTGGATTTGGGGGGATAGTGATATGCCAATATAGGGTCATTGATTATAATAAATGTATCATCCTGGGGTGGGATTGGATAGTGCTGAGGGACCATGCAGGTGTATGGGAACTCTGTATTTCTCTCTCAATTTTAGGTGAACCTAAAACCGCTCTAAAAAAATTAAGTCTGTTTTTTAAAAAGGGATAGAGCTGACAAAACAGCTACTTAAATGTGATGAGCTTTAGGAATATAAAAATAACAAACATTGAGGCACCTGGGTGGCTCAGTCAGTTGAGCATCTGACTTCAGATCTCGCAGTTTGTGGGTTCGAGCCCGGCATCAGGCTCTGTGCTGATAGCTCAGAGCCTGGAGCCTGATTCTGATTCTGTGGCTCCCTCTCTCTCTGCCCCTCCCCTGCTAGCACCCTGTCTCTCTGTCTCTTTTTTTTTTTTTTTTTTTTTTAATTTTTTTTTTTTTCAACGTTTTTTTATTTATTTTTGGGACAGAGAGAGACACAGCATGAACGGGGGAGGGGCAGAGAGAGAGGGAGACACAGAATTGGAAACAGGCTCCAGGCTCCGGGCCATCAGCCCAGAGCCCGACGCGGGGCTCGAACTCACGGACCGCGAGATCGTGACCTGGCTGAAGTCGGACGCTCAACCGACTGCGCCACCCAGGCGCCCCTCTCTGTCTCTTAACATAAAAATGTTAAAAACAATTTTTTTAAATAACACACATACACACACACAAATAAGAGAAAGATGAAATTAAAGTCATAAACTTCTCAAATATTCATGGGGAGCAAAGGTATACAACTTGAGACTCACAACTTAACTAGTATAAACCTAAACATATCTAAGAGCAAGATATTAAAACTGAGATAAAACTTTAAAATTCAATGATACAAGAGAAATAAACAGGAACTAGATAATTTCAGTATTGCTTATGGCAGGGAACAAAGGCAGTATCTCAAGAAAGGCTAGGAGATATATACATCTTTGATTAAAGGAAAGTAACAACTAGAACGGAAATCAAACCTTCCAAAACACCAAAAAGGAAGAAGACACGAAGAAAACAGAGCACATAAGGGTCTGCATACACACCCAGGAGACATCTGAAAGCTATGTGACAGAAACCAGCCCAAACGTAACAAATTTATCAATAAACGTGCATGGGCGTAACTCACCTAATTAAAAGAAAATGATTTTCAGATTGGCTTAAAAAAGCAAAATTTATCTCTGTACTGTATACATAAGAGACACGCCTAATACAAAGTGATTCAGACAGATTAAAAAAAAGAATGGGCGAAGTATGCTTTAAAACGTAATACAAATAAAAATAAAATAAGAATCTGAATCTTGATATCAGAATACAGGGCAAAAATCACTGATGACAAAACTTCAGAACGCTGAAGACCACAATGCAAAATGAAAACTTTAAAATACTGCCAAATACAAAAATACAGAAGTAGTCCTAAACAAACAGGAAGGACACACCATGTTTTTGAGTAGAAAGATCTCATAAAGATGCCAATTCTCCCTGAGTTCATTTTTAAATCTGTAACTGCATAAATCTAATGCCAGATTCTTTCAAACTCTAAAATTTCACTATTTTACAATTTCCTATGAAAACTAAGCCAATTTATTCAACATTTCCTACTAGGTGGTCCCTATGGTAATCCCTCAGGATACAAAACCAGCTAAGATACTGCCCCTAGAGAAATTTCCAATCCACTAGAGCAACACACTGTCGTTCATGAAGGCAAAATTCTTGAATAGCTCCCTATCATTTACCAAAGTGGCACGGACCTCACTGTAATACTAAAGGCCCTCTACAACACGTGCTCAATTTCCCTTTCGAGTTATCTCCCTTGATCCATACTCTAGAGTAAAACTGGCCTGATTCACTCGTTTCACTCCCCATCCGAGCCCATCCATCTGGTTTAACCTTTTCCACGTAAATGTCTGACTACTTTCTCTCTATGCCTCAATGTCTATTCTCAGTCTACCTATGTGAAGTTGAATTTGTAATCCGTGTGACTATTTCTCAGAATTTGTACTTTTCATTATCAGAATGTTACACCGTAACATAGTTATTCAAGCTTCATTCCTTCAAGAAACATTAATTTTGTGTTGATTGAATGCTGATTCTTCTGTTAGCATCAGGCATTCATCTAGGTGCTGGGGACACTTAGAAAAGGAGTAAACCCCCATTAATGATTTTCCTGTTCAGCGTAGCAAATCTTTAAACAGATTCACGTGGCTATTTGATAAGGACTATAGTGATGCATACATACCAGAAAAAGTAGGAGTTTGCCAAATGCAGAGGAAGAAATAAAAGAGTATGTTTTATAGTAGCTAAAGACGAGGAGGGATAACCACCACAAAAAGATAATGCCAGCAAGTTAGGTTTATGACCTGTCCTGAAAAGCACTGCCTTGGAAATCAGGATTTCCTTTAAAGACAAAGGGAAATTATCTCAAAGGCAAATGGGAAGTCACTGAAAGATTTTAAACAGGATAGCAACAATCAGATCTGCAAATCAAAATGGTAACTTGGAAGTGTAGAGAGGTTAAAAAAAAAAGACTAGATACAAGAAAAACAGTTCACTGATCACTGGTATACTTTAGCAGCAGATACAAATTTAGAGTGGTAGTACTAAAGAAAAGAAATTTGAGAGATACTCAAACCACAGAACATTAGGACTCTGATCAAGTATATTCCAAACTTAAGACTATTGTATTTAAGATAAACATATAATACATCAAGAAAGAAAAAGTGCTGTCAATGAAACTATGTTTTTTTTTCCACTTGGAATTTTCATTTTACACATATAGGAAGAACCTTTTTAAGCTGACAGAGACAGAGATTTTTATTCTTTTTTTAAATATTTTTCTGTTTCAATGCTATCATAATGAGGTCATTTTGAAGACATTTAAGCCAGTAATTAAGACCAACAAATAAACCCAACTCACAGAGTTCAACTGAATTAATCACAACATGAACAACTACAACCAAGTTCACACACAAGTAGGCAATGATGAGTGTCATGAAGGTTAAAATCGGAAAAAAAAAAAAAAATATACAACTCCATATCAGTAAACATGACTGTGTATACATGTCTTTTCTCCCCAGCTAGTAAACACCTTAAAGACAGGGTCAAGTCTAATTTATTTTTGCCCCCTACAGGGCTTTGAACAATGCTGTTAATACTTTGGTTACTCAAGAAATATATCTGTTTATAAAAGAACATAGTACATGTTTATGAACATCCATGGCCACAGTTAGTAGAACCATGCTGAATATGGATTTGATACAGGTACATGTTTTTGAGTGACTTTATCTGGCTGCAAGTCATTCCACTGAATTTTATTTTACAAGTTATTTCACTCTCTTTTAAGGAAGAATAATTAAAAGCTGAAAGTAACACATTATACCAGTGGGTCTCACACTTAGTAAATATAAGAAACAATGAGGGAGTTTATTAAAAATGCATATCCCCAAGCCTTAGCACGATAATATTATTTCAGCAGAATCTGGGACAGAGTCCAGGAAGCAACACTTTATTTTATTTATTTTTAATTTAAATCCAAGTTAACATATAGTGTAATAATTTCAGAAACAGAATTTAGTGATTCATCACTTACATAACCAGTGCTCAGCCCAACAAGTGTCCTCCTTAATGCCTCTCACCCTTCTAGACCTTCCCCCCACCCAATACCCTGCCAGCAATCCTCTGTTTGTTTTTTGTATTTAAGAGTCTCTTATGGTTTGTCTCTGTTTTTTTATCTTATTTGTGCTTCCCTTTCCCTATGTTCATCTGTTTCTTAAATTCCACGAGTGAAATCATATATTTGTCTTTCTCTTGTTTTGCTTAGCATAATACAGTGCACTTTCACATTGTTGCACATGGCAAAATTTCATTCTTTTTGATTGCCACATAGTATTCCCCCACCCACCCACCCACACCTTCTTTATCCGTTCATCAGTCGATGGACACCTGGGCTCTTTCCATATTTTGGCTACTCTTGACAGTGCTGCTATAAATATTAGGGTGCATATGCCCCTAAGAAACAGCTCTCCTGTATCCCTTGGATACATACCTAGTAGTGCAATTGCTGGGTTGCAGCATAGTTCTATTTTCAATTTTTTGAGGAACCTCCATACTGTTTTCTAGAGTGGCTCACCAGTTGGCATTCCCACCAGCAGTGCAAAAGACATCCTCTTTCTCCACATCCTTGCCAATATCTGTTGTTGCCTGAGTTGTCAAGTTTAGCCATTCTGACAGGTGTGAGGTGGTATCTCATTGTGGTTTTGATTTGTATTTCCCTGATGATGAGTGATGTTGAGCATTTTTTCATGTGTCGGCTGACCATCTAGATATCTTCTGTGGTAAACTGTCTATTCGTGTCTTTTGCCCATTTCTTTACTGGATTATTTGTTTTTTAGGTGTTGATTTTGATAAGTTCTTTATAGATTTTGGATACTGGCCCTTTATCTGATATGTTGTTTGCAAATATCTTCTCCCATTCTGTCAGTTGCCTTTTACCTTTGCTGATTATTCCTTTTGCAGAAGTTTCCTTTGCCAAAGCTTTTATCTTTATGAGGCCCCAATAATTCATTTTTGCTTTTGTTTCCCTTGCCTCTGGAGACGTGCCAAGTAAGAAGTTGCTGTAGCTGAGGTCAAAGAGGTTTTTGCCTGCTTTCTCCTCTAGGATTTTGATGGCTTCCTGTCTTATGTTTAGGTCTTTCATCCATTTTAAGTTTATTTTTGTGTATGGTGTAAGAAAGTGGTCCAGGCTCATTCTTCTGCATGTTGCTGTCCAGTTTTCCCAGCACCACTTGCTGAAGAGACTGTCTTTATTCCATTTGATATTCTTTTCCTGCTTTGTCAAAGATTAGTTGCCCATACATTTGTGGGTCCATTTCTGGGTTCTCTATTCTGTTCCATTGATTTATGCGTCTGTTCTTATGCTGGTACCATACTGTCTTGATGATTACAGCTTTGTAATACAGCTTGAAGTCCGGAATTATGATGCCTTCAGCTTTGGTTTTCTTTTTCAGGATTGCTTTGGCTATTCAGGGTCTTTTCTGATACCATACAAATTTTAGGATTGTTTGTTCTAGCTCTGTGAAGAATGCTGACGTTATTTTGATAGGAATTGCAGTAAATACGTAGATTGCTTTGGTTAGTACCCAAGAAGCAACATTTAAAAAAGGTAAACCAAAGCCCAACTTCTACTTCAGAATTCCATCAAAACTGCTCTTCAGCAATGACCTACAGAAGGCCAAACAAGTGAAGAACTACAGTATCATTTCTGGCATCTCTGTACCTCAAAATCAATGATCACATTAGTATTCCCCCTACACATGGTATGGATTTGTTGCTGGGAAGTGGTTGCCCAGTAGGGACTACATTTCCTAGCCCACCACACATCTAAGTATCAGTATGAAATTGGTTTGCAATGGAATGTGAGCAAAAGTTGTGTGTGTCACTTCTAAGTCAAGGCTCTTTAGAAGCCAGTGTGCCTTCTCCAAGATTTCTTTTCCCCTCATCTCACTGGTTAGATATAGATAATAAAATTCCAAAAGATTACAAACATCCAAGACAGAAGAAAAAGGAGCCCTGAATTATTTCATAAAGATCTGCCTAACAACTATGCACATCTATTCCAGAATGGTCAATAAATAAAAGTTAACTTCTTTAAGTTACTAAAATTTAGGGGTTGCTTATAAGCAGCTAGCATGTCCCTAACTAACAAGTGTGTCTATTCATACAATGATGTAACTGCATACATATATATACATTCATTTAATCAACAAAACGTATTGAAAACCAATTATGTGTTCAAAATATAATCATGAGCAAAAAACAATTATAGCACAAAGGTAGGAAAAGAAGAGACAGGCAGTACACTTTTGTAAGGTTCTCACATTGTATGTGAGATAATATAATGTCATTAGAAACTAAACAGGGATAAGTTAATTATGTATACTATAAACCCTAATGCAATCATTGAGTCAGCACAACAAAGATATATACCTAATAAGCCAAAGGAGACAAGATGAAATCAGCAAAAATATGGAATTAATCCAAAAGCAAGCATAAAAGAAGGAAAAAGAAAAAGGAACATATGGAACAAACAGAAAACAAAAACAGTAATGATGGCATATATAAACAAAACCATATTAATAATCACATTAAATGTAAATGGTCTAAACACACCAATTAAAAGGCAAAGATTAACAGAATGGATAAAAAAGCAAAACGATAGCTATATACCACCTGTAAAAAACTCACTTTATAGAAGAAGATAAAAATAGGTTAAAGGTAAAAGAATGGAAAAACAATAACTCTCTGTAGTCTCTTAAAAGAATAATCAGAATAAAGAGAATGGTCGTTGACATAATTTTAATTCACAGGCTGATACAATCAAGAAATATTTTCATATTCAAGACATTTTCAAGACTTAACCTCTAAGTATTAATACTATCTTGTACATTCATAATTCACCATATGTATATGTTCACATGTCATTACTATTTCAATTACCTCAACAGGACCTCTAAATACAGCAAATAAGACTTTAAAAGAAATTCTCAACTGGAGCTAAGAAATTAGCAATCTGTTCTCATCAATAAGTAACCACAACATATTCTCAATGATAGATATATATGCTCAATAGTTCAGCTCTACATAAACTGTGATTGCACTTACTACTGTGTATTAAGACAACAGAGTCTGATCCAGATGGCTTCTGCCAAATACAATCACATATCCCTTCCCTTTGGAAAAAAGATAAAAAGGCTACTGATTTTTCTTTTCGATAAAATATATTTAACCAGAAATGTTTTAAAATATCTGTGTGGCTATTTTAGCTATCAGCCATTCACTGAAGCATTCATAAGGAAGCATGAATGTCAGGCATTGTACTGAATTCTGCTAAGCACTAGGGATACAAACAACAATTTACACTCTTAAGAGACAAATCTGGTAGCAAGAGAGAAGGAATATGTGTTTGTGAAATGTCATAACATGCTAAAAATTACACATTTAAAATATGCCCTATCTTCTCAAGTTTCTAAATGTGAATTGGCCCATTTGACCTAAGTTGTCAAATTTATATAGGAAGTTGTTCATATTATTCCTTTATTGTATTTTTGATGTCTACAGAATCTGTAGTGATATCCCATTTCATTCCTGCTATTAATAATCTGTGTCTTTGTCGGTCTTGTGAGAGGTTTGTCAATTTCATTATTTTTTAAAGAATCAGCACTTTGTTTCATTCATTTTCTCTAGTTTTTCTGTTGTCAATTTCATTGATTTCTGCTCTTTATTATTTTCTTCCTTCTGCTTGCTCTGCTTTTGCTTTTTCTAGGTTCTTTTTTTATAATTTTTAAAAATGTTTTTATTTATTTTTGAGAGAGAGAGAGCGCACACGAGTGGGGGAAGAGCAGGGAGAGAGAGGGAGACAGAATTTGAAGCAGGCTCCAGGCTTTCAGCTGTCAACACAGAGCCCAACATGGGGCTCGAACTCACGAACCGTCAGATCATGACCTGAGCTGAAGTCGGACACTTAACCGACTGAGCCACCCAGGTGCCCCTTTTTTTCTAGGTTCTTAAAGTGAGAGCTTAAGATTGCTGATTTGAGACTTTTTCCTTTTTCTAATTATGAATATTTAGCACTATAAATTTCCCTCTGAAACTTAACTGCAGTCACAGAAAAAGAGCAAGACATAGCCACAAATCTGGGAATAGCAGAAATTTTAAAGATGACCAAATGGGAAACAGAACAAATTACCAAAAAAGGAAAATTCTCCAAGATACAGAAAATATTCAAGCCCAGCTGAATGGCAAAGGGAATTATTACTAAAACAAATCCCCCCCCCAAAAAAAAATGACTTGAACTAAATGACTTCAAGTGAAGGACCATAAAGTCAACCATATACAAGAAGGGGAAAACCCACACATGGAACATAACCCATCAAATCTGTGTTAATATTAATGTAAGACAGGGAGCAGGCAATGTAGTGGTTTCAGATTCTCATTTTTCCAATTAGTAATCTTAGATGAGCTTTTTTACTACTACTCCACCAATTTCAGAGATTCCCAGATGCTGCCCAACAGGAGCTGAGGCTACACATATAAGAAGGTAGGTATAAAACTACAATGATTTCATTTGAGTTGCCCCACTTCATGAGTAAACATTAATTTCAAATACAAAACATGGAAGAATAAAGCATCTTTTCTGCTTACCCTCTGAGCTTTTGCAAGTTCTTCTTTTAATCTTTCATAGCCCTTTTCTCTGACTTCCAAAACAGATGGGCTTCGTAAACGGGACAGACTATCAGTACTCAACCCAAATATATCGTCACTGCCATCACAAGCCTCTGGTATAGTAGCACCCTGTAAAAACTCCCTCTCTGCATTACAGTTGTCCTTTCTCGCAGTTAATTTAGTTAACCCAGCTGTGACTGCAGAGGTAGAACAAGGCGCTGGATCTGTAACATGGATGCTATAAAGGAGAGTTCAGGAAACATCAGCATATGCTCATACAAAACTAGCATAAACACAAAAAGTCTGGAATGGCACTAATATTTAATTAATAGCCTTAGCTTTAAAACTAAGGTAATTTATAAATTATTTATTAATTAAAAAATCAGTCAAAGCTAACACATTTCAAGTCTAATAGCCACATACGGCCAATGGCTAGCACATTTTCATCATCACAAAATTCTATCAGATAGTGCTACTCTAGAACTGGGGTCGGCAAATTAAATGTAGGCTAAATTCAGCCTGCTACCTGTTTTATAAGGCTCACGAACCAAGATTCATTTTTACATTCTCAAATGGTTGGGGGGAAAAAATCAAAATAAAAATACTTTGTGACATGGGAAAACTATATAAAATTCAAAATCCAGTGTCCATATGTACAGTTTTATTGGATTTTTTTCATTTATGTACTGTCTGTGGCTGCTTTCACATTTTAAAGGCAGAGCTCAATAGCTGCAACAGAGACTGTATGGCCAGCAAAGCCTAAAATATTTACCACCTGGCCCTTTACGTAAAAAGACTGCTGACCCCTGCTCTTCAACATTAACATGTATTGCTCTCTTCATGGACATGCTTTTATTATTTAAATTTTCTAAAATATTAAAACTGAAAATAAGGCAAACAAGCAAGCTGTCATTTGTTTAACATGATACTCCAAAATAAGTATCTTAATGATCTCCTACCTGATACTAGATATTTCTGCACAATTTAAACGTCTGGGGGATGAATACACAGGTTGTGTAGGAAGGTCGGAAACATCTAAGGCATTAGCCTGAATGGGGGCAGAGCACAGAGCTGAAGGATGTGGCCGGTAGATGACACTTGGTGAGGTAGTCTGCTCTTGAGTTCCTGATTCATACACACCAAGAAGGTCTGGAGAAGTAGGTGAAGCAAGATTTACTTCATGGAAGCCTTCCAAGGGGTCATTAGCCATAGCAAAAGCCTCATCATAAGATAACCTATGTTAAAACAAAAAGCGGAGTTATTTTGATAGTGCCATTTAAAATTATATTAACAAAATAAAACTAAATTAAAATTAAATATATAACTTGTAAAATGTTTTTTTAATGTTTATTTATTTTTGAGAGAGACAGAGCATGCATACAACCAGGGGGTAAAAAGAGAGACACAGTGAGAGAGGGACAGAGAGAAGGACCACACTGCCAGCAGACAGCCCAACACAGGGCTCAAATTCATAAACCATGAGATCATGACCTGAGCCAAAACCAAGAATCAGACGCTTAACTGACTGAGCCACCTAGGCGCCCCTTTATAAAATGTGTTTTTAACAACAGTCCATTATAAAGAATAAACTTCTAATAAAAATATTTAAAAAAACACTATTATCACTTAACATTTATTAAGGGATCTCAGAGCATAAATATTACAAAATACAAACAATCTGATTTGGAATAAACTTGAAAGTTATAGCTAATGTTGTCAAAGTGAGTAATTTAATAAGTAACAATGAGGAATAAATAAAAATTTCTTTGATATTTTTAACTTTTCTATCATATGATATTGGTTAGAGTAAATAGAAGATGCAGTAAAGATATGTGTATGTATGTGTGTGTATATATATAAAGATATATATACATAAAGATTTATATACATATCTATATATATCTTTATATATATCTATATACATGTATGTATATCTATATACATGTCTATATATATCTTTATATATATATACACACACATATATACATATATACTCACACTTAAAATGAGATATATACACTATACTATATAGTTGACCTTTGAACAACACTGTGGTTGGGGCACCAACTGCTGAAAATCCACATGTAACTTTTAACTCCACAACATCTTAACTACTGTTAGCCTCCTCTTGACCAGAAACCGTAATGATAACATAAACAGTCAATTAACATATATTTTGTACTTAAATGTATTATATATTGTGTTCTTACAATAAAGCTAGAGAAAAGAAAATATTAAAACCATAAGGAAAAGAAAATACATTTATAGTACTGTATTGTGTTTATCCAAAAAAAAAAACCCCACATAAAGTGAACCCGTCCAGTTCAAAGTCATGTTGGTCAAGGATCAACTGATAAATTCAAGTTCAGGTAAGAGCTGCAGAATTTTCATATACCTTTTACCCAGATTATGAAACTGTTAACACTTTGGAACCACTTGAGAATAGGTTTCAGACATGATGCCCATTACTGCTTAATATCTCAATATATGTATCTTAAATGCAAGGACATTTTCCTGTCTAACCACAAAACCATCAAAATCAGGAAATTAACACTGATTGATATTACAATCTATTCAACAGGCCCCAGTCAAATTTCACTGATTGTCCCAATAATGGCTTTATTTATAGATCCAGGATCCAATCTAGGATAATGTGTTGCATTTCTCTAAGCCTTCAATTTCTCCTGGGGTGCCTGGGTGGCACAGCTGGTTAAGCATCAGAGGCTGATTTCTGCTCAGGTCATGATCTCGTGGTTCGTGGGATCAAGCCCCACGTCAAGCTCTGTGCTGACAACTCAGAGCCTGCTTGCGATTCTCTCTCTCCCTCACTCTCTGCACCTTCCCTGCTCTCCCTCTCTCTCAAAATAAATAAACATTTAAAAAAATTTAAATTTCTCCTCTGATAGGATGAGAATGAGAATGACAACATTGTCTCCATTCTCCAAGGTGCTGTAAGGATTAATGGGGACAATCCAAATAAAGTACTTAGTGGTGTACTATGTACTTGGTACACAGTATGGCCTCAAAAAACATTTGTTACCATAACTGGCCATTAACAATAACATGTATACTTCTGCATCTACATAATCAAAAAATATTTCATATAACCACTCAATTATATCACAAAGTTTACATTAAAACTAAAAACTGTACCACTCAAATTTTTCACTTGAATGTGAAAGAACTCATAAATCCTTTATTAGTTTTCCACTATCTACAGAATACAGTCCAAACTAAACAGCCTGGAAACCAAGTCTTCTATGATCTGAGCCCAACACCTCTTCCCAATTTTTTCCTTCCTACAATAAAACTTTGATAATCGTGAGTGATACCCTACCAAATTTCTCAAACGCAAGCACCAATATAGTACCTAATTTCTTCATAAAATACAGAAAATTTCATTAAACTGAAAAATTATACTTTTATATCCTTTAAAAAATGTTTGAAACAAGACAAGTAGAAAACAAAAAGGCCGCAGTAAAATTGGCAAAGAAGACAGGTGACCTAATATAATCTCTCGAAAGTGCAATTACAACATGTCACAAACCTTCAAAGATATATACGGACAATGAAAGCTATAGCTATTATATCTGCAACTGCCAAATTTCAAATCCAGTGTTTTCTCTGTTGTAGCAAATAATTTTAGTCTTCAAAATGAAACTAATTCTTGTTTTTTCACCCAAAATATTCACTACACCAAATGAAAGGTCCTATTAACAAGGAATTTAAAGTGTTTAATACTTACTATTTTTCATCCAAAAGAATATTTTCATTGCTTATTCATAATACATACATATACCAAACAAACATTAACCCTGAAAATTTCATTTTCATTTGAATACGGTTTACTAATCACACTCACTTTTAAGCAGAAAACAGGTTTTCTCATTAACCTTTCGACATTTTCTGGGTAACCATTTGATACTTTCTTTCAACCATCCCATATACCTTTAATTCATGTCTTTACACCTTGGAAGTTCATGGAATCATAGAATGTGAAAGCATTTGCATTTCTGGAAATGCAACATGGTACAAACCCTATTGAGGAAAATTTGACAATATCTGGCAAAATGACATATTCATTAAACCTATGACCCAAGATGCCTACTTTTAGGGCTTTATTCCAAAGATAAACTGGCAAAATAAAAAAGAACAGATAAATACATAAGGCTAGCAACATTAGCAAAAGTCTTGTTACAGCAAAAGACTGAATGAGCTAATAATGTACATGCTCATAATGAAGCACTATGCAGCTGTAAAAAATAAATAATATCTACATACTGCTATGAGGGGATTTTGAGGCTACAGTAACATTAAAAAACAAAATAAATAACTATGCACAGGAAGCTACCTTTTACCTAAAAAAGGAGAAAATACAAATTAATTTCTATGTCTATATGACATATAGATGTATTACTACGTATACATACTTATATTTTAAAAGTGGAAGGATAAACCAAAACCTAATAGAAATGGTTATCTATAGGAAGAGGGAGATAATAGGAAGAGGAGATAGGCATGAAAACTAGACTTTTCCAAACGGATTTTGCCTTGTATTTGAATTTGACCTTGGAACCACATAAACAAAAAAAGCAAGATTAAATTTTAAAAAAGAATCTCTAAAAATAAAACAAATGATTCAGGCTATGTACTGAGATGGTGGCTTACCAACATAGAAAAGAGCTACTGCAAATGATTTTAAAACATTAAAACTATACAGAATATATTCTAAAGATAAAAAATGTGAAAAGAGTTATAAACTATTTTCAGTAATCGTATTAGTAATGTTGATATCCCTATTCTGAAACTATTTTATATAATACCAGGCAAATAAGTTATTATGCTAATGTCATTCAGAATTAAGATTTTCAGCACATGAGAAGAGCTATAAATATAAAATCAAAGAAGCAAAAACTCTGAAGTTCTACATTTGAATCAGAAAAATCAGAAAAAAAATTTCTATTAAAACAAAAATTCCTAAATGTATCCACTAAGGTGGTGTAACAACAGTAACCACTCAGGAGCAATGAGTAATGCCCAGAGTAATACCATTTCCTACAAAAAAAAGAACGAGGGCTCCTCAGAGGAATGGCTGATTTCCAGGCCAAGGGCAGTAACGTACAAAAAGACCCTGGAACATCCTGTTATACCAGGAAGCAAGAAGCCCATCAAAGACTACTGGAGTGGCATCAAAAGGATTCCCACTCACCAAAGATGAGACAACCTGAACATCAAAAAGATATTATCTGTAAGGAACGAAAACAAAAATATTTTTAAATTTATGAAACTCATGATCATAAATAAAAACAAAATCTCACTGATCCCCTTTGATTGGTGCTAGGGAGCTGATTCATTATTTTGAGAACTGGTAAAATAAAGAATCAGGTACTTACCCTGATTTTCTTGTACATCAGAGAACTAAACAGTTTATGAGAAAACGCTCTTTTTAAAAGAATTCCATTTAATAAATATGAATTTGCAATCCTAATAAAATGGGTCTAGGCATCAATAATGAATAGCTATTAAAGCCATAAGGTAAAAAGCTATGTGGGGAACTTTACAGTTAGTGGATCAGAACAACAGGACCTGAACTCACTGATGACATCTTATCACAAAAAGAAATTAAGACATTATGGGATTATGTGGTGAAGTAAGAAATGGACAGCACCACCATCCATGAAGCATTCTTGCCACCCTCAAAAAAAAGGGGGGGATCCCAAACAAATCAAGCCTGTAGGTAGGTCTTCACAGAAAAAAAACAAACATGTTAAATAACACCACAGGGACAAAACAGCAAAATCTAGACTTTGGGAAACTCTACTAGGCAAACCACCTGGTTTTTTCAATAAAATAGAAAAAAAAAAAAAAGGTAGAGGGAACTTACAAATTTAAAGAGAATTAACAGATATAACTAAATACAATGTGAGGATCTTGTTTGAATTTTTGAATAAAGCCAACTAGAAAACAAAATTATGAGACAAACAAGGAAACTTGAGCACTGGATATTACTGATGTTATGAATTACTGTCAATTTTTAGGGATAATGATATTATGGTTATATAAAAAAAAAAATCCTTACCTTTTAGATATATGTACTGAAAATTACTTGGATTTGCTTCAAAATAACCCAGAGGGAGAAGGAGGGAACGGGACTCTGAGCCATCCAACTACCAGTCCCAATCATATAGGATGGTAGGGCAGTTTCTCTCAGAATAGCAGCTAGTATTTTTTGAGCACTCACTAAATATCAAGTGTAGTTCCAGTGCATTTATAAAGACACTGCAGCTTAAGACAGCCAGGACGAAGACCTCCATCTGTTGAACTCCAGACTCCGAGCTCTTAACCACAACATACTACCACCAGTTGAACTGCTTTGCCATTCCAGTGTTAGACTGTTTGAGTAAAAATGTTTCTTATGTTGGAATAAAATCCATCATCCCTGCAACATCCATCTTATTTTTCTGACCTATATACATACTATTTCAGCTATTCTTTCAACAAGTATTTTGAGGGCCTGCTATGTGTCAGGCTCTGGGGAAAGAAGATGAAAAATTGTCTCTGCTCCCAAATAGTCTGAAGAAAGTAGGAGACTGCCAAGTAGAAGCAATGATACAGTGTAATAAATGCCACAGAAGACACAAAGGGTATTAAGAGACCAGAGAGGAGGGGGCAAATGAATCACAAGAAAGACTTCCAGAAAAAGTAAAGCCGAAGAAAAGACCCAAAGAACAAGAAACTAATGAGAAAGATAAAGCTCTTTGAAGGGCTTTTCAGGCATGTCTGAGGTGTGAAAGCAAAGCAGAATAGACTATAAACTGAAACAAAAGTAACGAACATAAAATGCAAGTCTCAAAGAGAGGCAGGTTTGAATTCACTTCCGTCAAATTATTGGGCCAACCCGTGCCTAGGTTTCTCATCTGGAAATCTGTGCCTGGGTTTTCTACCTTATATGCTGAGAAATAAAAGAAACGTACATAACACTTGGGACAGCACCCTTGGGCAGGGCATCTACCTACAAGTTTTCGTTCTGGAGGATACATTTAAACTTTGTTTAAATTCAAGTCACTTCTGAAAAAGATTATTTTAAGATTAAATTCAGTGCCTTTTTCAAGCATGTACAATTTCCATAAAATGTAACTTAGCTAGTAATCAGCCACCAATCACACTGGTCTGAAAATCTTTTGCTCTTTAAAATATATGGAAGCTTGGGGCACCTGGGTCGCTCAGTCAGTTAAGCATCCCACTTCAGTTCAGGTCATGAACTCATGGTTCACGAGTTCCAGTCCCACACTGGGCTCACTGCTGACAGTTCAGAGCCTGCTTGGGATTCTCTCTCTCCCTCTCTCTCTGCCCCTCCCTCGCTTGCAACTCTCTCTCTCTCTCTCTCTCTCTCTCTCCCTCCCTCCCTCCCTCCCTCTCCCTCTCTCTCTCTGTCCCTCCCTCCCTCAAAAATAAACATTTAAAGAGGTGCCTGGGTGGCTCAGTCAGTTAAGCAGCCGACTTCGGTTCAGGTCACGATCTCGCAGTTCATGAGTTTGAGCCCAGTGTTGGGCTCTGTGCTGACAGCTCAGAGCCTGGAGGCTGCTTCAGATTCTGTCTCTCCCTCTCTCTCTGCCCCTCTCCCACTCATTCATATTCATTCTCTCTCTCTTCTCTCTCTCTCTCTCCCCTTCTCTATTTATTTTGAGAGGGAGAGAGAGAGAATTCCAAGCAGGCTCCCTACTGTCAGCACAGAGCCCAACCCAGGGCTCAAACCCACGAACAGCAAGATCATGACCTGAGCCAAAACCAAGAGCCAGATACTCAACCAACTTAGCCACCAACACACCCCAAAACAGTTTATTTCTGATTAGCCATATGCATTTCATGTTATTTCTTCTTTTTAGAAGTCAGTATTATCACAGCTAAAACAGCAGCCAATATTTAAAGTTAACTCTGTGTCAGATATTGTTGCTAAAAAGTTCATATGTATTAACGTATTTAATAAATGCCTAGAAAATTTCCAGTAACTTGTCATAAAAATTCTTTTTTCTATTTGGAGTGAATTTTCTAACTGAAAATAAAAAACATCCCTAGAATAACTCAAGAAACTAAGATGAATTGCTGCTACAATATTTTCAATTAAAAACTAAAGCACTTGGATAAAATGGATATACATACACAATTTAAACGAAATCGAGAAACTCAATTTCTATTATAGTCCAAAAGAACAAATAAAATCCATTTTCTCACAAAAAGCATATTCCCCTTATTTGACTTACTTAACAAGAAACAAAAGATTTACCTCTAAGGAAAGAAAACTTTAAGGCTGTAATTTTAATCTTTTTTAGACCAATTTAATATCTGAAAATTAAATAATTTTAATTCTATATTTACTAAAATTCCTCCAAGCTATATGCACCACAGCAGAACAGAAACACCAGTACCTAAAGAAGAAAGTTCAAGTCTTAGCTTTGATCAACCTCTAACTTACACCTGCAAACTTGGGCAGGTGAATTAAACTTCTCTGAGCCCCAATATCTTCATCTATTTAGCGATGGAATTGGAACCAATGATCCTGATTATAAGGTGGTGGATGAGTGTATCTGTAGGCCAGAAGGAAGACCAGATTCTGACTTTCTGATGGGAAGAATTAACAAGTGTTAATCTAATACTTGCCAAATATCAGCACAAACATCATCAAGAGAAAAAAAAAAAAAAAAAACAACGGTTGTTTTGTTTGGTTTAAAAATATTGTTCGGGGCGCCTGGGTGGTTCAGTCGGTTAAGCGTCCCACTTCGGCTCAGGTCATGATCTCACGGTTCGTGAGTTCAAGCCTCGCGTCAGGCTCTGTGCTGACAGCTCAGAGCCTGGAGCCTGTTTCAGATTCTGTGCCTCCCTCTCTCTCTCTGACGCTCCCCCGTTCATGCTCTGTCTCAAAAATAAATAAACGTTAAAAAAAAAAAATTAAAAATATTGTTAAATTATAGGCATACTGTTCTAAATGTTCTTCCTCAACAAAGCAAGCATCTATTATATTATATTATATATACTGTATATAACATACAGAAATGTTTACATCTGTATTATTTTCCTCTTTCAACTTACTGAAAGACTGCTGGAGGATGGAAAGCAGGGAGGAAGGTACAGATGCTTTTAGTAATTCCCAAATGACTCAATTCAGCATGAATTATGGAAGAAACAGCCTGTCATTAAAAATTAGATTGCTATCTCAACAGTGTATAACGAATTAAAGTGTTACAAATTCCATCGTCACTTCCTTAAAAACCACCAATATTTAAATTTTATTTATTAAATACATTTATCCATATATAATATTAGTGTATTTAATAAGTTTTTTTTATCAATTGTGTCTATTCTATTTGGAATGGAAGGATGATTGCCAGCTTCAACTCCTCGGGGCAAATCCTGGCACCAAGTTCTAAGAATGGTGCAATGAAATGGGACTAAAGAGAAGGTACACAGCCTGTTGTGAGCCACTAAATGATTACCCTGAGGGCTGGGGGAGGGAAGGAAATGTTTCAGGAGAAGTAAAATATAAGTTATAAGTAATATAAGTTATAAAATGTAAATAAAATATAACATAAAAAATAAAATTTTAAACCCTGTGTAGGAATTCAATAGGTCGACAAGGCAGGGCAATAATACAGGACAGTCAGGGAATAACAGTCTGGCACTAATGAAACTAACAAAGAAGAGAAGGACAGAACATCAGGCTAGAGAGGCAGATATGTGACAGATCATTAAAAGCTTCATTTAACATGGAAAATGCTGCTTGTAGTTTATCCTGGAGAGATGGTCAGATCTACATTTTACCAAGTGTAGATACACTTTGATGTAGTAAAGATTAGTGCAGTTAGTGTAGATTAGAAAAAATAATTCCCAAGGCAATAAGGACTTTAACTAGAGAGAAGAGACTAGAGGCAACTGGTCAAGAGGTTACTGCAACAGGCTAGCCAAGAGATTACAAAGGTCTGATCTAATGTCAATCTCGATACTTTGATATTGGAAGGAATGGAAGTACACACACATATATATACACACACATGAGAAACCTTCAGGACACCGTCATTTGTATTTATATACACATACATGCACATACACATTACACACATACACACCTATACTCTGCATGTGTGATACACACACACACAAACACATTATATACATTATTCCAGTTATTCCTCACACCAACCCTTTGAACTGGTTCTTACTTTTTTAGTTTTTTTAATGTTTATTATTATTTTGAGAGAGAGAGAGAGAGAAAGAGCAGTGAAGGGGAAGAGAGAAAGAGGGAGACACAGAATCCGAAGCAGGCTCCGGGCTCTGAGCCATGAGCACAGAGCCCCGATGCGGGGCTCAAACTCAGACTGTGAGATCATGACCTGAGCCGAAGTCGGACACTTAACTGACTGAGCCACCCCGGCGCCCCTCGTATCTTTTTTTTTTTTTTTTTTTTTTTTTTTTAATTTACAGAAAAAGAACTTGAGGCTCAGAGAGAATAATTAATTTCATCCAGATCAAACATGCCAATAAATAACAGCTAGGATTCAATCCTGGTGTGTCTGATTCTGACACCTGACTCCACTACATCCAAGAATCACTTAAAAGATAAAACTGATGGGGGGGAAAGGCTAGATTCAGATAAATGGTAGATCAAGACAGATGCACTCTAGGGCAGGTCTCACCCAACCATAAGTAAGTGAACAATCTAAACAAGAACACAGTTTAATCTTGTACTTACTTTCAGAAAGGGAAAACTAAAGTTTCTCTAATGCACAGCTGCTAAAATAAGCATTTGCTATTGCGATGTGTTCTTTCTATTCTTTCTTCCCACATTCTCTTTGCTATCAACATTTCCTCCTCTATTTTGCTATGTGGGGTTTAAAATACTTATTTAGGGGCGCCTGGGTGGCGCAGTCGGTTAAGCGTCCGACTTCAGCCAGGTCACGATCTCGCGGTCTGTGAGTTCGAGCCCCGCGTCAGGCTCTGGGCTGATGGCTCGGAGCCTGGAGCCTGTTTCCGATTCTGTGTCTCCCTCTCTCTCTGCCCCTCCCCTGTTCATGCTCTGTCTCTCTCTGTCCCAAAAATAAATAAAAAAAAAAAACGTTGAAAAAAAAAATTAAAAAAAATAAAATAAAATAAAATAAAATACTTATTTAGCCTCTTATAGAACTTAGGGGAATGAAGGAAGCATATAAATAAAAATAAAGAGACTTGATTTTATTATAGCGGCCTTATTATGTACTCAAAAATGTGTGGATATTTGATACAAAGGAATTATTGTTAATTTATTTTTATTTTTTTAATATTTATTTTTGAGAGAGAGAGAGTACACACATGAGTAGGAGAGGGGCAGAGGAGGAGAGAAAGAGAATACTAAGCAGGCTCTGTGCTGTCACCATAGAGCCCAACACAGGGCTCGAACTCATGAAGCAGGAGATCATGACCTGAGCTGAAATCAAGAGTAGGATGCTTAATGTACCAAGCCACCCAGAAACCCCTATTGTTATTTTTTTTTTTAAGTGTATAACAGTATTGTAGCTAACTGCCCTTCACGCTTTAAAAAAACATACTGAAATATTTACAGATGAAAGTATACAATGCCTGGAATTTGCTCAAAATAATACAAGAAGGAGAGAAACAGATGTGGCAGGACTGACTCTTCTTGCTGACTACTGGGGTTAAATGACAGGAACTTTGAGATCCATTACATTTTTGCAACTACTTATTTGAAATTCTCCATTAATTAGAGAGCTTTCAAATTTATTCAAACACTATATAAATAAGGAAAAAGACCAAAACAGTATGTTATTTACATATATATAGATAGATATAGATATAACAGTATGTTATTTATATATAAATCATTTTCTCTCGGGGGTCTGGGCGGCTTAGTCAGTTAAGCACCTGACCCTTGATCCTGGCTCAGGTCATGTTCTCAAGGTTCATGAGATGGAGACCCAAATGGGGCTCTACGCTGACAGGGGGGAGCCTGCTTGGAATTCTCTCTCTGCCCCTCCCCCACTCGTTCACACACTCTCTCTCAAAACACATAAATAAACTTTAAAAAAAGGAAAGAAAAGGGAAAACAAGTTTTTCTTTCTGATGTCTAGGGATCAAATATAATTCTTTTCCTAAAAGGAAATTAATGCACATTTACTTATTGCCTTTTGAATTTATTTTGTTTTTGTTTTTTATATTTTACCCTGATGTGTCAACCAGGTGCCCCCAAATACTCAATACTATTATCTGGACACATAGAATTACAATGCACTCAATTGGTTCAAAGCTATCATTTGTATGCTCCTATAAACTTCTAAGGTACTCTCACATTCTTCCATAGATTTCCTTTATACTAGATTGTCAATTCATATATGTAGAATTCTATTAACTTCCATTATGCTTATGTTTACAATCCTGTTAACTACAGAAATTTTCATTCTTTTCCTCTGATCTAAGTAATCTCAGCTTATGGCTATAGCTATCTAATTTTGTGTTGCTGATATTCTAAGATAAATCACTTCTTTCTAACCATGACTAGATACAGCTGAAGCTTATGAAACTGCCTCATTTGTTGTAAACTGAAAGGGAAAGCAGAAGAGAAAAACACAGAGAGCAAGTTAATGCTACCTGTTGGAAGTATCCCTCTCTTCCTCCCCTTAGCCCACACAGTTCTCACTCTGAACACATTTCCATTACTACTGCTAGATGACTTTCAATACATCCCGACATTCCTCCACTGACACCCATCACCAAACACAGCCCAGCACCTACAGGTATACCAGGCCCAGTTCAAACGCTATAAAATGGGCTAGGATAACTTAAGTCCTGCCTTCAAAGCATGTGCACGCTAGAGGAAGGGAACTCAAGGTCAACAAAACTTACAGGACAGTATGAATACCAAAACTAATAAATATCAAAATAGAGGCATTTACTCAGTGCTCTGGAAGAATAAAAGAGAAAAAAAAAAGTACTACCTAGCAAAGCTAAGGAGATCAGTAGAGAAAAGGAGAAATTAGCTAGCCAGGAGTTTTCAAAAGTTTTGTTATTTTATTTTTAAATATCAAGTGTACTTAAGTAACTTAGTAACCAAGTTACTATCCTTTATTGAACTATACCTTAACCAAAACTCTACACAAGACAAAGCTTTTACACTTGAAAAGTGTACCTCCTCAGAATATCCTGAAAGCTCTCCCTCATTACCCCAACACACAGTATCTCTACCCACAACTCATCATTTCTCTCCACTCTCCAACTATTCTAGCACTTTGTGTTATTTGGCACTCGTTAAAATTACAATGGGGTGCCTGGGTGGCTCAGTCATTAAGCGCCCAACTTCGGCTCAAGCCATGATCTCATGGTTCATAAGTTTGAGCCCTGCATCCGGCTCTGTGCTAACAGCTCAGAGACTGGAGCCTGCTACAGATTCTGTGTCTCCCTCTCTCTCGGACCCTCCTCTGCTCACACTCTGGCTGTATCTCAAAGAATAAACATTAAAAAAAAAATTACAACAATAACACATATATGAGAAGTGCAGATGCCTTCTAAATTTTGAGGAACTTATCAAAGCTACAGGAATGATTATAAGGTCTGCCTTTCACACTCCATGAATACTTTCCTTTAACCCCCACGGTGACCTGCACAGTAGATGCTCAATGAATATTTGATTTAAAAATCTCTGGTGACACATAAAGAATTACTTATTATGCTAAGTATCACATAAAAGCTTAATTAAAACAATTCTTCAGCATGACAACCTACACATGAAGCAGCAGAGCAAAGTGGTTAAGAGCACTGCTCTCTGTGGTTAAAGATAAACTGCCTGACTTCTAATCTAGTCCTATCATTTAATTAGCTGTGTGACCTTAAGGAAGCTACATAACCTCTCAGTGTCTCAATCTTCTCAACTATAAAATGGGATAAAGCAGGAGTGCCTGGGTGGCCCAGTCAGTTGAGTGTCCAACTCTTGATTTAGGCTCAGGTCATGATCCCATGAGATCGAGCCCCACATCAGGCTCTTGCTGAGTGTGGAGCCTGCTTGGGATTTTCTCTCTCTCTCTCTCTCTCTCTCTCTCTCTCTCTCTCTCTCTTTCTCCCTTCCTCCGCCCTTCGTCCTCAGTTGCATGCTCTCTAAAATTAAAAATAAAAATGAAATAAAATGGAATAAAACAGTAGCTAACTCGTAAGTCACTGTAAGAGTAAATGACTTGGTACAGTGTTTATACCAGAACCTGACACAGAGTAAGTTGTAAGTTCAATAATAGTAGTAGCAGTAGTGGTATTGCCATCACCAAAAAACCTGGATACTTTGTAGCCAGAAATTCAAATGATAGTAACACCTTTTATCTGAGGTCTCCTTATAGTTACAAAGTTCTTCCACAGAAGATGTAGAAAGGAATGGAAGAGCAAGCATGTTAGGAGTTCCATTAACCCTGGCTCTACCATTAATCATCTACAGGACCACTGACAACTAAGTACCCACAGGCAAGTTAGTTTGCCTCTCTGAGCCTCAGTTCTCTGATCTGTATAATGTGGTAATACCATCTATACCCCAGGAATGTCCTGAGGACAAAAGGGGTCAAGGTATGTAAATCAACAAGCACAGTGTATGGCCAACTACCAAGCTAATAATATCTGTTCCTTTCTCCCACTCCCATACCTCACATGGAATATCCCATTTTATTCTCATCCCCCCATTATGATATTCACATCAGGCTGAACGACATTAAAAAGAATCGAGGGGCGTCTGGCTGGCTCAGTTGGAAGAGTATGAAACTCTTGATCTCGGGGTTGTGAGTTTGAGCCCCCAGCTGGGTGTGGAGATTACTTAAGTAAGTAAATTAATAATATATTTAAAAATAAATAAATAGGTAAAAATAGTTGAAAGCTGGCAAATTCACTCTATCCATTTACAAATAGAGAAAATAAGCTCAGAACGGTTAAATGATTTACTCAAGGTCACATGCAGGGTAAGTAATGAAGCTAAAGCTTTAAAACAGATTAAAATTTTTTCATTTCACTAGCTAGCTAACTGGTTAGGTGAGTCCCTCTCAGGAAGGGGAAAAAAAAAAAAGGTATACTAAGTACCATAATACATGCAAAATTACTGTAACCTACAAGTTTTTGTTCTGCCATATTAAAAATTGATGGGGACCTAGATTTCTAAGAAACCTTCCATTGTAAAAATTATCTGTGCAATGTCTATGTATGTGTTGTGGTGAACTAAGGGTTTAAAGAAAATTATAGGAAAAAAATATTAAAGGAAGCATATGCATAACTATACTGATTCAAAAAGTACAACTGGATCTAATTAGAAACCCCTCAAGTAGCTGAACAGCAAATGTCCATCCTAGTGAAAGGGTACAGGTATCTAATACCACAGCAGTATTGTTTGCCCAACACACAAGGAAGAGTTATATTAAAGTGTCCACTTCGGTTAACAAAGGTATGGACTAATATGTAACTTTACTGTAGTGAAAAAGAAAAAAACTCATAAGGCTTTTCTTCCAGTAGTAAGAAATGCACTATTGTAGTACAAATGTAGAACTGCTAAACTAACTTCTATAAATTCTACATGGGCTTTAGGATTAGATCACATAAACCATAGTTGGGATTCAATGTCTGCCCGAACATGAAAAGTCCTAACAAAATGCACAGTACTGGTAAATAAATGACAAATGTTAACAGAACAAGGCCCCATAAACCTGGTGGAATATTTAACAGTATCAAATATTTACTGTGATCAGTCTACAAATGTATTCTGCTTCTTTTCTCCTTGATTTGTCATCCACCATTTTACAAAAACCCTACGGACAACAAAATAAGAAAGAGGATAATGAACAAAAACTGGGTCTTTCAACAGATTTACATAGAACAGTTTTGTTTTAATCCGCTTATGGGTCTCCTCCAATTATGTAATCATTCCACGGCAAAAGATTACACGGCTTTTTCCTACACTGAAAGGAAGGGGTTGGAGGGAGAAACAGAGGAGTGTGAAACAGGTAGCCTCAAAATATGCTATATTTCCACGAAACTAAACTGTCTGCTTCTTAGGGACCAGTATGAACTCAGCATTCTTAATTTTCGAGACCTTACCCTTTAGCCATTACAGATTTGTTTTCTTAATCCCATAACAACTGGCAACTCTTCACGTGCTGCAGATTCCACCTAACATCATCACTTCTAGAGTCCATTAGAGCCGGCTGGTCCCAGGGCGGTCAGAGAGTTGTCAACGCTGAAAGGGCAGTGTAATTACAATTACGTCGGTGCAGCTCTTCTCAACTCCCCGAAACAAAAGTCAGGCTGAAATGCTCTGCCACCCTAAGGCGCGCGACTCCGGGCGCTCGCTCCGGTCCCCCAGGTTTCGCCGAAACCCGCCGAGCGTGACCTCTACGCCTCGGCACCGAGCCTCGCTTGTCCTTTTCTACGACCCCAGGTCCAAGCCTACGGCTTCATCCTGCTCCAGGTCCCGCGCAGCGCGGGGCTGCACACTTGTTCGGGGAACTCTCTTAGACCCCCACCCCCTCCGCGACCGCAGGTCCCCAGCTCCCGGCCGCGCGCGCCCCGCCGACAGGTAACCGGGATTCCGGCTCACAGCCGCGGGCGCTCGGGACCGCGCAGTTAATGAGTAACGCGCCCGCGTCCGGGGGGCGGGGGAGGAGCCGCCGCCGCCCGACGCCCCAGCGGCCCCAGACGCCCCGAGGCGCCGCGCCGCGTCCCCCGCCGCCGCCGCCTCCACCGGGGTTCTCCGAGCCCGTGTGCCGAGATGGGGGAGCGCGCTTGCCGGGCAGGGGCGGCCGGGCCAGGTCGTCGCGCGCCGCGCCCGCACTTGCACCTGCCACCGCCGCCCCTCCAGGCCGGCTCGCGGGAGAGAGGCGGGCGCGCGGGCGCCGAGGGGGGCGGTGCTCCGCGTCCGGGGCCTCTCCCTCCCGCGGCTGCCCTCACCTGCCGAAACCACCGCGGTCGCTGCCTGCGCTCAGGGGCGCTCGCAGCGCTGTACAGAGCCTGTCCTGAGGCAGCGAGAGGAAGACGAGGACTGCCGGCCGGTCGACGCCGCTACACTCAACGAAGGTGGGCGCACGGCGCTGGGAGCCGCCGAAGGAGAGCGGGACTGCGCCTGCGCTGGGAGCGGAGCCGGGAGCCGGGAGCGGCCGGGCCCGGTGGAGGGAAGGCGGGGCTGGGGGCGGGGCAGGGGCGGGACTGGCGTGGGGCTGGCGTGGGGCGGGAGGAGTCGACGCGCTCCCGCGCCCCCTGGCGCCAGGCGGGGCTCTGCGCAGGTGCCGAGGGGCGTGCCCCAGGTGCTTCCGCGGGCGGTTGCCCTGGGAACGAGCACCCGCGGCGCTGAGCCAAGTTTCCCTGGGCTTTATGGGCGCCTCGAGTTAACTTCGTGTTGGACTGTCCAGGAGTCGGGAAATGAACTTTCGATGTGAGTTGAGGACTACTAGAACCAACCTCAAACTTGGCGTCCATATGTATCTTACAGCGTGTGCGTGTGTGTATGAGGGATGGAAGCAGAGGAAGTCTGATAGAACCAGATTCCATCATCTGATCAGTGGCTAGAGCATTCGAGAATGTCCTTTCTGTATCCGCCTTCTCTCATTTTTTGTGTCAACTCTTTTATCAAACTTCCACCGCACTTTAGGTTCTCTGGGTAGGAAAAGTGAAAATACAGAACCAAGCTCCCCAAATCTGATCAGTAAGAAGCGATCGCCATATGTGTCTCTGTGTTTAGTAAAAGACATGGAATTTATGTGATAGACATACTGACCAGGACCATCATTCTAAATGTTGATCACATCTGTTAGAGGCAGTAAAGAAGAGTAGATTATGTGTATGACTATAGCAATCAGGATTTCTGGGATTGAAATCACTAGTGCTAGCTGGGTGACTTTGGTCAAGTTGATCTCTAATAGTACCAATTTTCTCATCAGTAAATGGGGATAATAAGAGTATCCACCTCTCTGACTCGTGAGAGAGCAAATGGTTTAGTACATGTAAAATGCTGTACTGCATGACAGAATGTCTAATGAATATTAGCTATTATTATTAACAACATTATTACTGTTACCATCCATGTATCATCCAAACAGAAACCTGAAAAGTCATTATTCACTTTCACCAATATAGCGAGTCTTATCCATTCTAATTCCCAAGTCATTCTTAAACCTATCCCATTTCCTATTCATTGTCACTAGATAATAACCTTCGTCCATTAACCTTCTTCCTAACTATTCTCCCTTACCCCCTGTCATTCATGTCATGTCCTGAATGAATACTGTTATTCATCACTTACTGTGCTCCATCTCTGTGCCTACTGCTGGACCTGGGGACAGAGAAAATATTACACACTATCTCAAGAACTCAAACATTGCGAGGGAGACAAGCATAATAGTAGCTACGTGGAATGAATAACTCTGCATACAGTAAACCACTTGGGTTCTCCACTCTTCTCATACTCTCTCATGTATCTCATGTTTACATATGCTACTCCTTTTTCTTGTTATGTCCTGACCCTCCACCTTTTTCTTACCTAATTCCTGTTTATCCTTCATTATTCAGACTAAGCATCAATTCCCTTCTGAACCCTTCCCTGTTGCTTGCCACCTAGCCCTGTCCCACCCCAGTATGGGTTAGGTGCTCTTAGCTGTGCTCCCATAGGACCTTGTCTCTTTCTAGCAGTTATCACATAGAATGGTAATGGTGGTTTTGTCTGTTTTCCTACTAACTATTAGCTTCTTGAGAACAAGCACAAGACCTGACACGTAGTAGAACTGGCTCAATAAATGCAGATGAGTAAATGACATACATACTGACACGCTGTCTTGGTATATAAATGTTTAGAGGACAGGCCCTGTGATCTGTTCTGCATAGGAGTTAAGACATCAAGCATCTACAGGAAATAGTAAACAGTAGCCTTATGCCTGAGTCCCAGGCTAATCCATTTGCAAATTAGCTACCATCCTAGAGGCTCTTTGGAATGTACTCAGAGGTGTCTCCTCCCACATGCTTAACCTGGAAGCATAGTTTAAGAATGAAAAGAGCCATATGAGTAGTTACCTGTAATAATGCCTTGGTGTCCTTGCAACAGAGAGACCAAGGTATGTTGCAAAGTGTGAGACACTCAGAGTCTCAGCCTACAAAATCTGTAAAGTGTCGTAAGCATCCTAGGTTAGATTGCTCACCCATATATTAAAGAGACAGACACTTCACAAACTTTAAAAATATGATGATAGATTTTGCTGTGTGCTCAAATCTGCCTTCTTTCTCTTTCATTAAAAAAATAAATTATACAATATATAAGATGATATTGTATTTTTTAGAGAAATCTTAAGACTTCCACATCCATACCTGAGGCCAGAAAATGAAGGAGATGAATGCAAATATCCAGAAATTTTTAATTGACAAATCATCAGTTATAATTTTTTATTGCTTATTTGCCTCTTTTGTTTTTCCAAGTCCAGACAATGTATATTTACAGGGTACTTTCCAGTTTCAAACTAACTTCACACAAATTATCTCATGAACCTTTTACAAAAAACAATTTGACATAGGTAGAAAGGTAATCTTCATCTTTACCGACAGGGAGCTTGGACCACCAAAGTTAGGGCCTTGGTCTTCAGAATACAGGGTAATATCTTACAGACAAATGAAGTTAAAACTCTAAAAAGCATACCGGACTTCATGTCCAGCAGTATGGCAAACTAGAGACTGGCTGATTGCCCCACCAAAAGCAACTCAAAGTGCTAGATGAAATATATAAAACGTCTTATCAAACATATCAATAAGCTGATAAGAACATAAGAAATCCTCAAGGGCAAAAAAAACTAGGTAAAAGCAGGAACCCAGACAGTAAATAATAACAATGCAAAATGGAAGAAGGAAAGAAAGAAAGAAAGAAAGAAAGAAAGAAAGAAAGAAAGAAAGAAAAAAGATGTTTACAAGGGGAAATGTACCAAAAATAATATTTCCTTGTCTAGCAAAATAATTATTTGCAAGCTAGGGTTTGCATTCCCACAAAAATTGGCTTTCATAACTTCTGTACAAAAGCAGAGCTGTCTCTGAAGTGTCTTTTATTAGATCAGTTATGGACAATTCTGCATTTCAGGCCCTTTTCCTAATGTTGGAATAAACAACTGCAAAAAATTGGAAAGCTGAGAGAAAAAGGTTAACAGAAGAGCTTAGACTCTAAAAAGTATGGTGCTCTTCAAAAGAGTCACTTTAACAAGCTACATACATATAAGGAAAAGTTTGGGTAATTGGCTTCAGATCTATAGACACCCAAATTGCCATCCATTGAACGCATATTTATTTATTACTTCTCTATGCCAGATATATAAATAATCTGCAGTGAGAGAGAAGAGGAGAGGTGAGACACAATGAGAGGACCTCTTGGCCTCCCCACTGTCCCAGGTTCCAGTCTATTCCTGAGGCTTTCTTCATTCCTACCCATAGGTTCTGTGACAAATCCTTGTATGTTTAATTCTGCCATTTTGCTTATATTTTCAGTGGATTCCTATCATTGGCCACCAGAAAATTATCCTAAACAATGTATTTTCATGGAGGGATTGGTGTCTGTAGCAGCTAAAAACTCAAAATAGCAGTAGCTTAAATAAAATAAAATGTATTCCTCTTATGCTGATATGGTAGCTTTCTGATCAACACAGACACAGGCTCTCTCTCTCTCTCTATCATGTGGCTTTACCATCTTGAACATGCAGCTTCTACCTCATGATCCATAATGGCTGTTCAAGCTTCAGCCATCACATCCTTATTTCCACCCAGCAGAAAAGAGATAAGGGCAGAAAAGGACATCTCCCTCTATTTAAGAACACTTGCAGTGTATACCTCACTACACTTACCCCTGATTGGTCAGAACTTAACTCTTTTTTTTTTTTTAAGTTTATTTATTTTGAGAAAGAGAGAGAGAATCCGAAGCAGGCTCCACACTGTCAATGCAGAGCCCAGTGCAGGGCTCGAACTCATGAATCGTGAGATCATGACCTGAGCCAAAACCGAAGAGTCGGAGGCTCAACTGACTGAGCCACTCACCTGCCCCGGAACTTAACTATAAGTAATGTAGAAACACGTCATTTCTACTGAGTAGCCATGTGCCCAGTCCTGACACTAAAGAAAAAGAGGAGAACAGATATTAGAGACCACTAGCAGTCTCTGGCCCATCATGTGAGATCAGACTCAGGATGAGAGAAATGGCAACGGAGTAGAACACGCAATAGAGCAAAGGCATCGTAAGGAAAACGTGCGATGGGTTCAGTGATGATGAGCACATGGAACAAGTGCCTGGAAAGGTATGTGGGAGTCACACTGCTCAAGATTATAAGCGCCAAACCGAGGAATGTGGGAGTCAGAAGAAAGCTCCTGAAAGATATTGAGTTCGAGGGTGAAATAAATGGTCAAAACAATGTTTTAAGACGAGAAAGGTGGTAGCAATGCCTAGAAAGTACTTGGCGGGGGGGGGGGGGGGGGGGGGGCGGGGAATAAGAGGCAAGAAGATTAGATGGGAAGCTACTATGAGATAGTGAGTGCCTATTCTGCAATACGTACAGGAAAGGAGCAACGTTTCAAAGGATGCATTTGTTGATGCTGTTGATGCAACAAGTGATTCAATATCCGTACTCCCCCCCCCCCCCCCGCTTTCATGTTCAGCATGTATTATACCTTTTTGAAATCAGCACAATGATTTTATTTGGGCAAGTGTCCTTTCATCACGTGTAGTCCATAGGATTCAAGTGGAACTGAATTCTACCGCTTCAAAGGTAAGCATGTGACTCAGGCTTAACCAATCAGACAAAACACGTCGATGGCTATCGAGCTCAGAAAACCACAACAAAGCACACTTTCACACAATTAAGTGACTTACCCTAGGGGCAAAACCAACAATCCTGCATTTGAAACAAGGAATCAAGTACTAAATGGGTTGGCAGCAGTGTCTCCTCGTGAACCCGATTTATTATAAAATGGAAGTAAGGCACCGTTGAAAGAGGAATGTTCAAAAGCCTTCCGTTGATGAGGCAAGATGAAAAAAAGAGTCCGCAAGGGGAGCAGCCCTGCAACTCCTGGTCTCTTAGAAGGAGGAATTAACGGTAGTCACGCACGACCTTCCTATCCTACGGACTCCTATTAGCGGGCACGTGGTCCTGGCCCCTCCTCAGCACAAACCTTCTGCAAGTAGCATGTCTTGGAAAACTTGGGAAATCTCTCCTGCTTCAAAGATGAGTAATCAATTAGAAAGGAACCAGCATACAAAGATACCATGAGAAAAAAAAAAAAAGCAACAGGAAAAAAAAAAAAGCCAAATTAAAATGTTCATCCAAAAAACTTGCCATTAAGCAAAAGAAAATTTTAACCAAACCTATAGCCATAAATTTTAAAGATTAAAGGTACAACTTAGAAGAGGGTCTCCTCAGAACCCAACTGGACTGGCACTCTGATTTTGAACTTCCAGCTTCCAGAACTGTAAGAAATAAGCATTTCTGTTCTTTATAACCTTCGCAGTTTATGGTATTTTGTCATAGCAGCCCGAACGGACTAAGCAGGCTTATTTGTGGTGGCAGAGTTGGAAGCACTCTAGTGTTTATCACCAGGAGAGTAAATAGGCAAAAAATGGGTATAACTACTATTATACCAGTTAGAAGCAACTGATTAGAAGGCCACAAAGCAACATGCACAGACCCTACATAGTGCTAAGTGGAAAAAAAAAAAAAAATAGATGTATGATCAATATCATGTATGTACATTAGAAACGATATACATAAAAATAGCCATTTTATAAAAACACATAAAAAGATACACACCTAACACATGTGAATGGTTGCCTATCTGGGGGATAGGAATAGAAATAAAAAGGAAAAAAATAACACTAATCTTGCATGATCAATTACGATAATGTGGCCTGAACTGATAAGTATGATTTATGATTTAAGTATGATTATGATTTATGATTTCTTAACTCTGCTTGAAAGTTTTAAGAATGAAGCAAAACCACTACAAGAGCTTAAACATAAATTGAAGAAGAGGGAGGAAAATATTAAACTATTTCAGAAATGAAGGCAAACTTGGAAACAGCACAAAGGAGAATAAATTTTTTTAAGGAAAAAATCAAAAACAAAATAAAGCATTTTTAAAGAGTCATAGAATACCAGATTAAGAAAAGCAAGTAAAATGAAATGGAAATGAACAAACAGAAAGGATTAGAGAGAAGATTATGTAAATGGAAGAGAAACAAAAGAAATCCACCATATGCATAATCAAGGAATAAAACCAAGAAAAGAATCTAGATATTGGAACAGAAAAAAAAGAAAAAACTTAGATAACTGTTTTGAGAGACTTTTCAGAAATAAAAGAAGACCCAAACTATAAACATAAATGTATATAATAACCCAAAGGAAAAAAAATGGCACAAAAATAGTCAAACTAAGACCTATTGTAGTAAAGCTATTGGATTTCAAAGCTAATGAAAATCTTTTGGATAACTAGGTAAAAATGATCAAGACATCTGTAAAAGGAAAAAATATCAAAATGTGACCCAAAGGATTTTATGCTCAAGAATTTTATAACAAAGAAGTTTGTTTAAATACAAATGTAATATACATTTTTGAACATGCATGCAATATAGTTTTCATGAACCCTTTTGTAAGACAGTAGAGAATGAACCTCAACCAAACAAGAGATGAATTTAGGACCAAAACAAACAAACAAACAAACCCACAAAAACAAACAAAACTGACAGTGATCCTTGAATCCACTTAACTGTAGAATTATGTCTAAAACAAATATGAGAAGGATATGGTCATAGAACAGAGAGTAAATTATAAATCCTGACAATGTATCAATGAAACAACCAATAGAAGTTGAGAAAGAAGAGAAACAAGGTAAACGTTACAAAAAATAATGTAATTAGGGAATGGGAGAGGAGGCGCAGGAAATATACTGCTTACTGCTTTGAATAATATCTAATATATTCATAAATATATAATAATATATATAATATATATATTTATATATAAGTAATATATATATATAAATATATAGTTATAAAGTTATTAAGATATCCACTGGAATAAAAATGCATGCCTTTCAAATTCAAAAACATGCATACCAAAGAGTACACAGGCCATATAGTGACAAAAAGTTAAATGAACAGTATAAACTAAAAGCATAACCAAAAAATGGTAGGTGGACTAAAATAGAACATAACTTACATTTCACTATATATAAAAAGATTAAACTTACCAATTAATTAAAAATTTTCTCAGAAGGAATATCAAATCAAATCCCAACTCTCTGCTGCATACATAAGATAATGAAAACAAAGTGACTTAGGATGAAAATAAAAGGATAGACGAGAGTATACTAAGCAAATGAAGCCAATATCAAAATTTTATCTCCAACAAATCTCGATTCAGGGAAAAAGCATTAAATGAGACAAAGACAGGCACTTTATAACAATAAAGCATGAGGTACAAAAATTAAGATCTCACACTTCTAAATATCTATAAACCAAATTACATAGCATTTAAAATTTATAGAGGAAAAATTACAGCAGATCCAAGGAGAAATCAACAGGAAACATGGCTAATTAATTTACCTCTTGTGCAGAACAGATCAAGTGCTAAAAAAATAATAAAATAAGTAAGAATAGAAAAGCCCTAAGTAACATAATTAATAAGGTAGATTATATACGTGTTTATACACTGCTATACATAGTTGTGAGAGAGAATAAAACTACCCCTTTGATGCATAGTCAATTTTTGTAAATTACCCATGAACTATTTACAAAAATTGACTACATATCAAAAGGGTTTTCAAACAGGCCCCACCCTAAGGTTGGGGAATGCTTTTTTTATTCTCGGCCCCCTTTAGTACAGCTGGCTGCTCTTTTATTTCCTTTACACATCGAATTTCCAGATGTAAAAAAAAAGGAAGTTTGAAAACTACTGTGACACACACACACACTTAACAATGTAAAAATATTTATTTTATTTTAAATTTAAGATCCACAGCCCACGTGCCAATTGTATGGAATGGAATGCTATAAAGCAACAGTGTCCAGTAGGTGACCTAATTGACCCTGGTTAGCTGGAACACAGAAAGTTTTCAAGGGCTATCTGCCAGCAAGGAGTTTGAGAAGTTTGGCATAAACAGGGGTGTTTAGTAGGGGTGGGGCACCAGCAATGGAGTGGGGCAGGAGTGCTTCAATACTAACTCAAGACAAAGGAGAAGTCTGATCCTCCTTGCTTCATTCAACAGGCCAGCTTGTGATCTGAGCTGTGTAAGATTCTTTTCCTGGCATAAGGATGAAAGTTGTCATGGTTGTCAACATTTTTTATGCCTGTGCCCTTAACCATCACCGGGTTGGACAAAGACAAAGCATCGTGTACAGTTGGGTTGTGTTTTAATGCAGCCAGAAGGCTAGATTACAGGAACTAGTTAAAGAGATGTTTTGAGGTCAAGGACTTTGGGGAATTGAAAGGACTCTCAGAGGCCCAACTTACTCAACATGCAGTGGCCCGAGAGATTGCACTTTCTTGCTGATCTGATGAAACACCTGAAGGTACAGAGCTTAAAACCACAGGGAAAAGGAAGGGCTTTTTTCTCAGGAAATGAAGATCTCAGGCTCAAACCAGGCATGTGAATTGAGCTAATGGCAACTGGGCTTAATGGAATTATAGATTTTGAGGAGTTGCTGTACTATTTTGGTAGACATAAAGTCCACATTTCAAAAGACACAGATTTTGATGAATATGAACCATACTTTACATTTCTGCAGCTGCTTTTGGCACGCAAACCTCAGGATGTGTTTGAACTACCAAGTAACTCTCATCCGTGCAGCTTGGTGGCAAGAAGAATTTAATTTCACAGACCGGAAAAGAAACTATACTATCAAAGACACAATTTAATTAAAATTGGAGAAGTGGCATATGAGTCACAAAATTGTCCTAAATGTCTTCCTACATGGCTCTCTTTCCTGCAATCTAGCAGGAAACTGATGGTAACTATCAGTAACAAAAACTTGGAGTAGAAATTCAACTGTCCATATGCTTCTTGAATATAGTCCAGATGTCTCAAGAACTGTTCAGCCATATACCTAACTATATTGTCATTGTCATGATGAAAATTAATCCGTGAGTTTCTGTTTTAGGTAAATACTTTTCAAGACCAGAAATACTCTGACATCATCCCCATGCGAAATAAATCCAGCTAGACGGGCAGACACTTTTGGCTGCAAGGAATGGACTTCTGTCCCCCATTCAGTGCCAGCAATGCCAGCTTAGTACCCAAGTGATTCAGATAATTGTAGAATCTGACCTTGAGGTAAACTAGAAAGTATGGGAAATACCTGAATACTGCTTAGCATAGTATTTATACAGAGCAGATGAACAATATAAACCCTTAATTAGTCTGTCTATTGGGGTCTTGAAATTTCCAGCATGTTGTGTTCTGAGGCTTTAGTGAGGCCTAGCCAAGAGATCTGAGTCATCCCCAGTTTTGGTAGGCTGTAGCACATTTTATTAATAGTTGACTAAGTAATCTTGAAGGACTCTTAATACTATCCTAAAAATCCATAATTTTGAATATCGTTAGGAGAGAATTCAGACCACACACATGAGTTTCTGATTATCTGTAAAATGTGGTATCACTATTCTAAGGAATTAGAGAGAACTTTTGGTATGGACATGACTAGCTTTATTAGTATTTTCTCTTTCCATCTTTGGAAATCATGTAAGAGTTACGAAGACTAAAAACACAACCTACACCCCACACACACATATACACATACCAAAATCCACAAATCCTTTTTTTTTTCTTCTTTTGCAAACTAGGGCATTACCATACTGCCCAGATTCTAAAACATGTATAGGAGTTGCCAAAAGCAGCTGAAGTTGAGTGGAAATTGTATGGGAGAAAGTAGAGAGAAAAAAAAAACACAGGGGTGGATCTCAACAGCAAGAAGACCCAGGTAGGCACTGCTAGTAAAAGTGTAACACGTGAAGGTAAGGAACACATCCTGAGTTGAAGAAATTTTATCCTTTGTTTGCAAAAGAGGGTGGGGAACGTGGGGCAAGCCATGCTGGCAACAAAAGGTCTTGTACTCAGTTGGATTCAGAATAACCATGCAAGTGATGCTACACAAAAAATCATACAGATAAGCCATATTTGCAGGGAGCAATCTCTTCCATGTGGCAGAAGAGAAGAGAGCCCACACCTAGTAAAAACCATCTCCTTCCTGTCCTTACTCCCACCTATACTGGAAACTCTTGTAAATTGCTGGTCCAGGAAACCACATTTCATCCAATGATGAGAGAGAAAAAAGGAAGTAACACAGCACCAACATAAAGAAACTATAAAGAAAATTGGAGGGGGGGGGGGGGGAGCAAAACACAATATGCGAAGCTCTCTTTACCAGTAAAATGTCACTATGGCAAATATATTTTTGGAAAGATATCTTCCTCTGAATTAGAAAAATAAATGAGGCAATCACCTCTATAAAAAGAAAACAGACTCCCTCTCTCTGCCCCTCCCCTGTTCACATCTCTCTCTCTCTGTCTCTCTCTCTCTCAAAAGTAAATAAAACATTTTTTAAAAATTAAAAAAGAAAGAAAACAAAGAAACAAAGATATAGTGAAAGATATAGTGAAGATATAGTGAAAGGAAAAATAGAAGAACTCGGAAGAAAAAAACCAAAACCTTCAAAGAAATAAAGACAAAATTAGAAGGAAAGAAAGAAAAGAAACTTAAGAAACGATAAAAATATAGAGAAAAGAAATGAGAAAAAACACGCAAAATAAAATGACAAGTAGAGTAAAAAAGATCAGAAACAAAACAATAGATACAGAAAACAGGAAAAGGAGATTTTCTAAAACTTATAATTGATGCCCCTAGCCCCCAAGAAAGCCCCAAAATAATTGAACAAAATAAATGTTTAAAGAAAAATTTGCTCAATTAAAAGACAACTCTTCTCTTGAAAAACTGTATTATAATCCAAGGATATTTTACTTGAATAGCTAATGACTACAAAGAGAAAACAATATTCCTTTCTGGGAGGTTACAAATAGTCAAGTCAGTTATAAAGGGGAACTGTCAGGTGGCCTTACATTTCTATGCAGTAATGTTCATTATAAGAGGACATTAGAGCACCATATATAAGATACTCAAATATGGGCACAAAGCCTTTAAGTCTAGCCAAACTGCCTTTCAAATATAAAGACTAGAGACGGAGTGTGAGTGGGAGGTAGCGGGGTACAGAGAGAGCCAGAGACACAGAATTGGAAGCAGGCTCCAGGCTCTGAGCTGTCAGCACAGAGCCCCACGCGGGGCTCGAACCCACGGACCTCGAACCCACGGACCTCGAACCCACAGACCGCAAGACCACGACCTGAGCAGAAGTCTGGTGCTCAACCAATTGAGCCACCCAAGCGACCCAAGAGACAAAGAGTTTTTAATGTGCAAAAAACACAGGTAACATTGTTCCTATCGGCCTTTGTAAGAAAATTACTAAAAGATGAACTTCAGGCAAAAAGGAGATTAGGGGCAAAGAAGTTCTGCTTGTGAACATTATGTAGTTAAACGGAATCCTTCCATTGTGCCCTCTGGAATTCAGCCATCATCAACCCAAGTCCCTGTATCCTCAACCTCTTCTCTGAACATTTCATTCACCTTGTTGCTCTAGAAACCTGGCTCTTCACTGAGGATACTGCTTCCCCTGCAATCATCCTACGCAGCAGCTGTTTTTCTCCCACAGTCATATACCTGGGCCTTGGGTGGGGTAGTCCACCTCTTTGCTCTCATTGTCACTTGCAGACTTTTTTCACTCCCCTCACTAAAATTCCCCAGCTTCAAGTCCCATGTTATCAGATTAATTCACCTAACAATGTTCATTTTTGCGATCATCTCTTGACACTTAGGTCATTTGCTCTTGTTTCTCAATGATATTAGCTACAGCCTGATAATCTCTCTATTTTTAATTCTTGGTAATTTTAATAAATATTGTAGGTGATCTTTCCAACACCATAGTCTCTCTGTTTTTTTAATACCTCCACTCAAATGACATTGTTCTTAGCATACCTCATTCATCACCCTATAGTCATGCTCCAGACCTTGTCATTATCAATAACTTCATAATCTTAATTCTATCATTCTGTTTTCTGACATTTCACTTCCTACCTTTCCAACTTACTCCCTTTACTGCCCCAACTCCCAGCGATCCTTTGATCCTATAGTCAAGGAAAAAAGATGGCATATATACCAAGTTATTCATTGCAGCATTCTTCTTAATAGAATACTAAAAACAAACCAAATGTACATCTTTAAAGGCCTCGTTAAAGGATTCGTTTAAGGAAGGAAGCAGTTACTTGAACCAGGAAACTGGAAGACTGTAGGGAGAAGGCTGCTTGACAGGAGCTGTCACCTTGGTGACTCGGCAAGGACAGAACTACAGAAGTATCCACTCTCCCTTGTCATTCTCTGTTGTTTTCTGCCACTAACTCAGAATCAAATAAGAATTATTAAATTGCTTTTTAAGGCCACTTTGAGAAGAGTATCAGGCAGGATACAAGTGTTACATTAGTACAGTCTAAGAATTGATACGAAACCTTGCCTAAGGAAATGGCTACCAACCTGGGGTCTCTGGAAGCTTGAGGATATGCAAAGGTCATTACGTGGCTGAATAAACTATTTTCAACATTTCAAAAAATGTATCACATAGAAATTGTATCACAGGAGAAATTTCTCCTCCGTAAGCAAATGGAAATGTCATACTTTCTAGCTTTGAGCTGGTATAGTGTGAACTTCTGCTGATCATGTGATAGGTGGTAGGCATTTCCTGATCTTAGAGATCACCAAATCTAGGAGGTATAGTCTATAATTTATGAAATTGATTTATCACTAAAAATCACAAAATGTATCCCATTATTAGAATATCATAACTAAAATATGGTTGTTGTTATTTGTTCACCTGAAATTACTGACTAATTTTCCAGGTTTAGAACAGTAAATAACTAATACAGTGGTATAAGATATGTGAGTTAAAATATTAAATGGTAGGGCACCTGGGTGGCTCAGTTGGTTAACCGTCTGACATTGACTCAGGTCATGATCTCACAGTTTATGAGTTTGAGCCCCATATTAGGCATCAGAGCCCGTTTCAGATCTTCTGTTCCCCTCTCTCTCTGTCCCTCCCCTGCTCACTCTGTCACTCTCAAAAATAAATAAAATATTTTTTAAAAATTTAAAAATATATTAAATGATATCACATAAAATAAAAACATACTGTTTTGGTTCTAAATTCAGTGGTCAGATTTTTTTTTTTCTAAAGACTGTAGAAGCATTCTTTAGTTTACTCAACATTATTAGTCAAATACCATGAAGGGCTAAGTTACATTCACAATTTTATCTTTTCTGTTTGGTCTGATCAATTTTTTAAATAGCTTCATGTAGAATTTGATTTATATTTTATAACCTATCCATGTTAATAACAGATTCTCTCAGAAAGAAATCAAAAGGGTACTAGACTAAAGACTGACTTTTGAAGTAAAGTGATGGGTTTTTTATAGTCAGAAAAACTGCAGATTTGAGAAATGCCATAGTTAACCCCTTTAGGATAAGTGAGGAGGGAGACCAGAGTGATGGTCTTCAGAGGCTGTCACGCTGGAGGCTAAGGGGGATGAGCTGCCTGGAAAAACGGAAAAGCAGATGGAGTCCCGTTGTTCCCCATAAGGGGTCATTACCTTCAAAACTGTCAAGATGTCAAAGATTTAAGATAAAAACATAAGGCAAAAGAGTTTTCCTCCAAAGTATGCCTGAAACCTGAGACAGAAGATATGTAAAATTTCCCACGTGGGCTGTTTTTCTTATCAATGAACACTTCAACCCCCTCGTCAGGGAATATTTAGTATCCTATCCAAGTTCTCACCCCTAGGCCATTGCCTGACTAATTACATCTCCCTAGATGATAGCCCTCAGGAAAACCAGGCTGGGCAAGTCAGAATGCATAGAATTTCATTTCTTTATTTATTCAAGGCACTTATTCACTGACAAAATAACTCAAATGGAAAGGCTTTGGACATATGCAAAAATGGGAAGTAATCTCCTCTCTGAGTTAGGACCCTCCTGGGAGAGTAGCATGCCTTATCAATGTTGCAGACCTCCATCTGAGAAGCCAGCAGATTGCAGTCATGGGCATAAACACAATTGCCTGACTCTGGGCAAAATGCAATAGGGCATAATTAATGCAGTCACAAGTATCAGATCAGTAAAGCTTCAGCTAAGTGTGGTGACTGATTTTAAATAAGATCTTTCTTTTCAGATTATTTTTAGCACTTTAAATATGTCCTCCAAAGAGACTCATACATAGTGCTTCAAGATAATTACTATAATGTGGAAAATTGGGAACAACGTGAATGTCCATCAATAAGGAAATGACAAAATAAATTATGGCATATGCATTCTCTGGAATCTTAGGCGTTTGTTAAAAAGAATGATCACAATATACTGAAGGGAAAAAATGGCTATGACGTTTTAAGATAAAATAAGAATTAGAACAATATGTATGATTCCCTTTTTACAAAATTTCCATTTTGTAAAGCAAGTATATCGGATGCAATCTTTGTGCACTTTCTCTGATTTCCTCTACTACCTCTTGCTGAAGGTAACCCCAACACCCCTACTGTATCCCTAACATAACCATTGCCTTTTCTGACCTTCCTAGCTGGCCAGAGTTCAAGTTGGAACCCTGGCCCTGCATAGCCCTTACTCCCCACACACTAACCTTATTACATCGAGTTGTCTCTCTAGATTTGGGTGCAATGCCACACAATTGGCTTCCTCAGTGGCTGCCAAGGGCTGAAAATATAAGGAGTTACCTCTCAATGAGGTGAATGTTGGCTGATAGGAAATGAGAGGCAGGAAGGTTCTGAGCCGAAAAATCTCCCCCTCTTCCTTCTTGCAGAGGACTACTCTGAAGCATGGCTTCTGCTTGCAGCCTTTCCAGAGGAGTCCCGCAGGCCAGGTATCACACCTACCAAGCACCCGCTATGTTTTTGCAGTCCCATGAAGAAGCAGCAGCCATGTGGTGACGCATCACATCCCATTGCTTTGCATCTTTTTTATCTTTTCCGTTGTTTCATCACCCTCACCATCTTTGACTGGCATTTCCCAAGTAAAGTCACCACACTTTAATCCTTGTTTCTGGTTCTCCTGGCTTAAAGCACCCAGACTGAGACCACAGCAAACTAAATGCCGAAGCTATACAGTAGTCCCCTTTATCTCAGAGGAATACGTTCAAGATCCCCAGAGGACGCCTAAAACCAAGGACAGCACTGAACACTGTTTATGCCACGTTTTTTCCTGTAAATACATACCTGGGATAAAGGTAATTTTTAAGGGACTACTCATCTGTGGTTTCAATTCCCAAGGTTTCAGTTCCCCATGGTCAGCCACAGTCTGGACAGATGATCCTCCTTCTGACAGATTGTTAGAAGGTCAGTAGGAGAGTAATGCTACATCACTCACAACGCCCATGTCATTCACCTCACTGCATGCCATCACATTGGCATTGTATCATTGTATCATCTCACATCATCCCAAGAAGGCTGAGTACAGTACAATAAGATACTCCGAGAGAGCCCACGTTCCCAGAACTTTTATTACAGTATATTATAATTGTACTATTTTACTACTGGATTATTGTTAATCTCTTCTGTACCTAACTTACAAATTAAACTTTATGATAGGTATGTATAGATAGGAGAAAAGATAGCGTGTCTAGGGTTGAGTACTACTTGCAGTTCTGGGCATCCCTGGGGGTCTTGGGATGTATCCCCCCACGGATAAGCAGGGAGGCCTACTGTCACCAACTAAACTCAGCTTTAAAAAGAATTCTGTTCTTGGTCGGGTAGCCCCAGGGCTTGAGAAGAAGAACCTAAATAAGACCATGACAACAGGACTTGACAGTCCCCAACAAAGAATGTAAGTTGGTGGTGGACGTAGCAATGACCACCAGTGAGAGCTACCATTGTGTGACCTAGGTCAAGGCCTTCATCCTAAACCTGGTCCCACAGCCCTCCGTTTAGTAGCTTGAGAACTGCAATAACGAAAGTACCCGGCTTTCAATCATAGCTATGGGCGGGGGAAACAGTTGACACAGGCGAACGATACTCATTTATCATACTCATTTACGTGAGTTTTATCATTACCATGTGCCAGGAAATGTTCTAAGTGCTTGGGATTCAGCAGTGAATCCCCACCAACGTGGAGTTTATGTTCTAGAATTGGGGGGGGTGGGGAGTGGGCTGGGAAGGAAAGTAACCAAAAATTTCAAAAATTAATTTTAGCCCTTAGCTTCCTAGCAAGGCCAGCTCTGAAGAAAACGTGTCAGAGCAACCGAGTTCTATTATTTTCTTCCCCCTCTCTCTTTATAGCCTTGTCTGCTCCCTTTTGCTTCTGGCTTAGCGGCTTCCCCACCCCTCATCCTGCTCACGCTGGGCTGGGTGTCTGGTCAACTGAAATCCCAAGCTCTTTGGGATGAAGCCCACCAATCTTTTTTTCCCCCTAAAACCCTCTCCAGATGGATGGTTCAGATGATCAGCCAGCCTGCTCCTCCCGGCTGCCTCCCATCAAAATTTGCCCAATTTGTGTGTTTTCCCCCCCAGGACTTGCTCACTACATTCCAAAGTGGTGCTATTAGCTCAAGCTAATGTGTGACTTTATTTTAAAAACTCCACGATACTGCTAGTCCCTGACATTTGCAGAGTGCTTTTGTATTAGCAGAGCATTTTCACGTACAGAAACAATTTGGGTCACGTTACTACCCCAAGGAATAGGCAGGGCAGGATTTATTTCTCTCTTTTTACTGCCGAAGAGACTAAGCCTCAGGAAAGTTGAGTCCTTGGTCTAGGGTCATTCCACTGGAAAGAGCAGAGTTGGTTTGAGGATCCTTCCAATTCCTTGACTGCACTGTTTTCTCCCCGGTTCTTTTGCGCTGTTCTCTCCAGATGATAATTTGAATTATTTTGGTAACATTTTGTTATAATTCTAAAGGTGGACATGCCAAGCACCAGAGTGGGCTGACAGAAAAGAATCCTGGAGCAGGTGTGCCTTTGGTGTCCTTAAATCAACTAGAAAGATTTTCTGGTCCACCTTCAAGTAGAGCCAATGCTGTCAGAATCAAAATCATTATCAACTGATAGATACAAGGCTGATTGGACTAATTAATACAGCCCGTGGGCCAGTGTTTATGGGCAACTGGGCTGCTTTCTGTCCCTTCAAGGGCTGCTGCCTGCTCCTTCTCCTACAAGCTGGCCGTCAGGAGCCAACTGTCCCTCTCGTACACCCCCCTCCACTGAAGAGTCAGCCTCCAGATGGTACCACTCTTTCCTCCCCTCTCCCCATAAACAAAATTGCTAGGGTGATCATAGACCTTATTCTCCAAAGCAGAGCAATTTTGAGAGAAGACAAGGGCACTCTTAATAATTAAGCCAGGGTAACGTGTAGACCAAGATTGTCCTGGATAAACCCTACCTATCGCCACCAAGTAAGTTGTTAAAACCTTTTTAAAAACACAACTGGCTGAATTAAAATTTGGTTTTTCTTTCTTGGTGTGCTTCTGATAAAGGGGCCAGTACATACAACCATATCTTCACAGGACACAAAAAGAAAATATTCCTGAGAGCTTGCATGCTGTGGAATGCATGAGAAAGCTAGTTAAGGAAACTTGTGAATTCTTTGGAAATGTAAAAAAAAAAGTAAAGTAAAATAAAATAAAATCCCTCCACAATGCCCTTCCCTGGTCCTCTGTAAGGGTGTAAAATTTAAATGTTCTGTAACAGTGTCTTACCAGGTAGTAATTTATACTGGCGACAGTTACCCATAGGAGAGTATTTAACTCTCACAAGAACCCTGTGGAGCAGCGTAACCCGAGGCACACTGACAGATTACTGCTTTGTTGAAGCATCCTCCCGGAGCAGATACTGCCGCCCATCCTAGCAACAAAATCCTTACTCATAGAGCATTTGCTTTGTGTTTTAATATTGTAAAATAGCATACACTCATTGTGCATGAAAATATATTGAAAAACACAGACAAGTTAAAAGCAGGGAAACATCATTCATAATCCTCACCTAGTAACTATTATTAGCATTCTGTATATTTATTTCCAGATATTTATATAAGTATTTACATACTTAAATTATATTACATGTATTTCTCCATGTCATTATACATTATTTATGAGCATCATTTCAAATAACTGCACAGTAATCCATCATGTAAAGAACATCTTGTTCACTTAACTATTCCCAGCTTATATGGGGGATGGGGGGGGGGGGCGGGATTTAGGTTGTTTCCCACTTCTTATAAATAACGCCTCAATGAATGCTTTATACTAAAAGCTTTTTCTATGCTTCATGTTATTTCTTGAGGCTAGATTCCAGAAACAAATTATCTTAAAATACACAAACATATTTAAGATTCTTATTATATGTTATGAAAAGCCTTCTAACAGGCTTTCATCCGGTTTATATACCCATCAATAATAAATATGGCCCTCACCGGCACAGAATATATTCGTATGCAAAGCATGATATATGCCTTTTGTTTTGCATTTCTTTGGTATCTAGAGAGGCTTAGCTGTTTCCTATATGCTGGCTAACTAATTGCATTTCCTATTCCATGAATTGTTTGTTTACATCATCTATACAGCAGAATTTTTACTGATGTGACAAATTAGAAATATGTATAAAAAGCTCTGTATGTTCAGACTTGATAAAAATAGCAGAAAGATCCACTGAGAATTATTATACAAATTATGGAATTAGAAAAAGATACGATTTTCTATAGAGAGAATTCAAGACTTAAGTATATAAGCAACAAAATAGTGATATTCAGTGAGATCCTGATGTTAATGTCCATCTTCATCAAGAACTGACAAAACTCTGAGCCAGGGAGGCAATGAAGACCATGCCATCAGTTCTAGTCGCCATGTGTCAAATTCTATATTCACTGTCTCAGTTCTCTGCCTTCCTCCGTGTTTGAATACTTAATCATTTCATGCTTCCTGCTGTAGAACCTGAAGCAGCTGTTATTGTCATCTTTCCAAATAAGAAAATGAGTTCAGAGAGGCATGTAACTTGCGCAAGCCCACACAGTAAGGAGTCAAACACTTTCTGATTCTAAACCTCATGCTCTTTTCACTAACACGCTCCTACCCAAAGTCAGATGCTTAAAGGCATTCGAGGGGGTGCCTGGGTGTCTCAGGGTTAAGCGTCCGACTTTGGCTCAGGTCATGGTCTTACGGTTCGTGGGTTCAAACCCCATGTTGGGCTCTGTGCTGACAGCTCAGAGCCTGGAGCCTGCTTCAGATTCTATGTCTCCCTCTCTCTCTGTTCCTCCCCTGCTCATGCTCTGTTTCTCTCTCTCAAAAATAAAATAAACATTAAAAAAAATTAACAAAGGCATTCAAGAAAACAAGAAAGCAAGGGACCTGGAAAATTTATTACAATAGCAGCTGTAAGTGTCAGAGATGCCTCAGCCAGACTACACTGAGCATTAGTAACATAAAAACATTCATTTCAGGCTCTAGATTATACTTTTCAGGTTTTATACAAAATTCCTCCCTATCCACAGCCTGGTTCTTTTAGATACTGGCTCACCTGCAAGGCAGTATGGCACGGTGGATAAGAGTACAGGCTCTGAACCCACCTTCCTGAATGTGAATCCCAGCTTTGCCATTTGCCACACTGTAACCTCGGAACATCACTCAAATGCCCAGTGACCTCAGGTTCCTTGGGTGTAAAAAACAGGGAGGAGATGGTAATAACAGGACTTAACAGAGGTCTAGAGAAGAGCAAGTGTAGCAATGCATGCAAATCACTTAAAGTGATGCCCAGCACACAGAAAATAGTCAATTAATGTCGGTTGTTGCCGTCATTATATGTATTAATTCCTTAAACTCATTACAACCCTGTGATCCTACTGTGATCTCCCATCTACTGTTGAGAAAACAGAAAAACTATACCAATTATAAAAAACATAGCATCAATACCATTCAAATCTAAAAAAGGATCCCTGGCTAGAGGTGCGAGTCAGATTTGAAAAACACAGTATAAGGTATTTTCGCATTAGTGAAGTATATACAACGTTAAGGGAAACAAGTTACATTTTACATCAAAAACAAAATTAACAGACACTAACATAAAGCTTTTTTTGTCAACACTGAATGTGCAAAAAAAAAAAAAAAGTTTAAAAATTGAATGTGCAAGAAATATTGCAGAGATTTTTTTTAAGCACTTTTCTTAGAAGGCTTAAGAAAAAGACTGTCACTGACTGTCCTAGAGCAGTGACAGGGATGCTGATAGATGTAGTAATCATCCTCCGCTGTCCTATTTCAACGCTACTTATCCCTATTCTCAATAAGCTTGAATGCTTGGTTTCAGATGCCTGTGACTCACAGTTGTGAATAATAAATGTATTAAAAACATACTTTTTGCATCAACATATACTTTCACCTTGAATGAAAAGCACACACACCCAAAACATGTTTGTTTTTTTTTAATCAGTCTTTATCCTGAGAACAACCATGCATCAAAATCCTAGGGGAAGTCAATATAACTAAAATATTTTTATGAATGCTGTCCTTAAGAAATACACTGGGGGAAATGGTTACACTCCTTTCCTTCCTCCTCTTTCAAATAGAAGGGAAAACCTTAGCTGATGGATGGGCTTCTGACATGTTCTGGGAACCCCAGGCCTGACTCAGGAGGGCAGGTAAACTAGGAGAGCGGAAGATGGGTTGCAAATGTGAAGTCCTAGAAGAACTTACCAATGAATGGCAATCCTCACGTGAGAAGCCTGGAGAAAGAGGAGATGCTAGTCAGTGAAGAAATAGGAAAAATACAGACAACAGAAAAAAGGAGAGGAACAGATCGAGATGAGGACTGGAATGGCATGGCTGCTCTAGCTGATAGGTGAGATTCACGGATTTCAAAAGGAAATCAAGCTACTGAAGAGATCCCTGGGCTGAGGTGAAGTTAAATGAAATGGGTTATTTCTAAGGGCACTGCAACTATTAAGTCCAAGCCAAGAGGTATAAAGTATGGCGCAAAAAAACAAAAACAAAACTTTTCTTTGTGTTTACAAGATTTACACCCTCCGCTGACAGCAAGCAATCTAGTTATCTACTTAAGTCTACTTATATGTAAACTTGACTTGTGGTTTCTCCTGCTTTTCATCTACTGTAGTGATTTCATAGCAAAGACGTCTATATCTGCAAACGTGCAGAAGTAAATGTTATCATCAAACAGCATAGCTGCACTGCTGGTTGTAACCTGTGTTATTTCTTGAACCATTTGGCTTCCTTGATTCACTTTAGCCATCCTGGAGATCGTTGACTTTCAGGTCAGTATTGAGTCTCCCTGAGAAGTAAAATAAATATTGTGTAGAGACAAGGGAAGAACATTCAGATGTGTGGCGCTCGAGATGGGCCATATAAAGAGAGCAAGTTTGCTAACCCAACTCAGAGGGAATGGTTCTTTCCTCCTGACCACTACCCTTCAGTCACACGGACCCCCTAAAGTTCCCTGAGTGTGTGCTATGTCACACCTTTGTGTTAGCTACCCAATTAGAGCAGGTTGTAATCTCTCCCCACCTGACAATGCTGTGCTTTTATGCCTGACAGCCCTTCTAGACAGTGAATCCCTTGAAGGAAAGGATGGAGTCTTACTCATCTTCGTATCTCTTAGCTCCCAGCACCAAGCCTGGCACATAGCTATTACTCAATATTTATTTGTTGAATGAGGGAATCATTCCAATATATTTCTTTTTTACCTATGCAACTTTTTTTTAGGAAACTTTCTTAAAGCCTGTAAGGTAAGATGGAACGCACGGTTTTATGTTCAAAATCACATTGGCCCCTGTGGCAGTCAATGGAAATTTATATAATCTGATCATTTGTTATGTTACCAAACCTCCAGAGTTAGACACAGACTGGAGGGTAGACCCAATTAAGAAAGACAGAGACCATATGAGAACTTTGTACAACAAACAATAAATTAATAGAAATAAAATGAAAGGTTATTAAAATTCACATCTTGGAATAAAGACAGTCTCTTCAGCAAGTGGTGCTGGGAAAACTGGACAGCGACATGCAGAAGAATGAATCTGGACCACTTTCTTACACCATACACAAAAATAAACTCAAAATGGATGAAAGACCTAAATGTAAGACAGAAAGCCATCAAAATCCTCGAGGAGAAAGCAGGCAAAAACCTCTTTGATCTTGGCCACAGCAACTTCTTACTCAACACGTCCCTGGAGGCAAGGGAAACAAAAGCAAAAATGAACTACTGGGACCTCATCAAAATAAAAAGCTTCTGCACAGCGAAGGAAACAATCAGCAAAACTAAAAGGCAACCGACAGAATGGGAGAAGATATTTGCAAATGACATATCAGATAAAGGATTAGTATCCAAAATCTGTAAAGAACTTATCAAACACCCAAAAAACAAATAATCCAGTGAAGAAATGGGCAAAAGACATGAATAGACACTTCTCCAAGGAAGACATCCAGATAGCCAACCGACACATGAAAAAATGTTCAACATCACTCATCATTAGGGAAATACAAATCAAAACCACAATGAGATACCACCTTACACCTGTCAGAATGGCTGACATTAACAACTCAGGCAACAACAGATGTTGGCGAGGAGATGTTGGAGAAAGAGGATCTCGTCCGCATTGCTGGTGGGAATGCAAACTGGTGCAGCCACTCTGGAAAATAGTATGGAGGTTCCTCAGAAAACTAAAAATAGAACTACCCTACGACCCAGCAATTACACTACTAGGCATTTATCCACAGGATACAGGTGTGCTGTTTCGAAGGGACACATGCACCCTCATGTTTAGAGCAGCACTATCAACAATAGCCAAAGTGTGGAAAGAGCCCAAATGTCCACCGATGGATGAATGAATAAAGAAGGTGTGGCATATATATACAATGGAGTATTACTCGGCAATCAAAAAGAATGAAATCTTGCCATTTGCAACTACGTGGATGGAACTGGAGGGTATTATGCTAAGTGAAATTAGTCAGTCAGAGCAAGACAAAAATCATATGACTTCGCTTATATGAGGACTTTAAGAGACAAAACAGATGAACATAAGGGAAGGGAAACAAAACTAATATAAAAACAGGGAGGGGGACAAAACAGAAGAGACTCATAAATATGGAGAACAAACTGAGGGTTGCTGGAGGGGTTGTGGGAGGGGGGATGGGCTAGATAGTTAAGGGGCATTAAGGAATCTACTCCTGAAATCATTGTTTCACTCTATGCTAACTAATTTGAATGTAAATTTTAAAAAATAAAAAATAAAATTAAAAAAATTAATTAATTTTTAAAAAGGAAAAAAAAAAGAAAAGAAAATTCACATCTTGGAATTAACCCTAAAGTAGGTATTCTTAACACGAGGACATGAATCTTTAGCAAGCATCCTTAGTGAGGATGAACTTCAAAGGGTGTATCTAGGAACCACACAAAAAAGTCAAAGTCAGAATGAGGTATATGAATATGTGTATTTTGCAAAGGAGGTGGTCCATACATAGCTTTCATTAGATTCTCAAAGATGTCCATGATCTAAAAATAATACAATCCATTAATGCAGAGACACTTGCAGAAACATGAAAAGAAATATGCACAAGGATGTTTGTCACAGCATTGTTTGAAAGTGAAAAATCAGAAACAATCTAAATGGACTTCAATAAGAGAGTGTTGAACACATACATAAAACATACGTGATGTGCAGCATACATATCACGGCACATTGTTCCGTGAAAGACCAGATTACCACACAGTGTGTATTATATGGTCTCACTTATGGAAAATAATGTGCACGTGTATCTAGGCACAGAGTGTGTCTGGAAAGACAGTCACCAAATGTATTATTGTTGATTGGTGGAATTTAGGATGTTTTTGTCCTTCCTTTTCACTATTCTGAATTGTTTAAATTTTTACAGTGGGCATGTTGTCAGTTTAACCAAATAATAATACCATTTTCAAGAACCGGATAGGCTATTTAGAGAAATGTAAGGAAGGCGGAATCGTCATTGACGACTACTGGAAACCTGGAAATTATTAGCCTTAAAGTTGGCATCCAAGAGATCAGTGCTGCTCCTCGAGTGGACAGCAGAGTGAGATAAATCATAAGGCTGACCTGGCACAAGAGTTCCTCCATCTGAGTTTAAGAGTGTTTAAAGGCGGGCACCTGGGCAGCTCAGTCCGTTAAGTGTCTGTCTCCTGATTTCAGCTCAGGTCATGATCTCGCAATTGATCCCGCAGTGAGATGTTAGCTGTTAGTGCAGAGCCTTCTTGAGATTCTCTCTCCCTCTGTCACTCGTGCTCTCGCTCTCTCTCAAAAAAGAAAAAAAAAAAGTGTCCAAGGAAGTGACAATTGTTCGTGGAAACTTCTGGCTCCATCTAGCTCACCATGAACTGGTTTTTCTGTGAAGACACAAGAACTCTGTGCAAGAATAAAACCATGTACTAAGAAGTAGAAATAATTGCATATTTTCACTTGTGGTTGTGTTAGTCAGCCTGGTATGTGGCACGACCAGTTCCTGGAACAGCTCAAGCTACTCATCATCTGAATCAGAATCAGATTAGAATCTTTTTTTTTTTTTTTTTTGCAATGTTTTTAACAGCTTTTTTGAGGTATATTTGACACAATTTTATTTAAAAAAATTTTTTTAAATGTTTATTTTTAAGAGAGAGAGAGAGAAAGAGCGAGAGCAGGGGGAGGGGCAGAGAGAGAGAGGGAGACACAGAATCCAAAGCAGGCTCCAGGCTCTGAGTTGTCAGCACAGAGACCGATGGGGGCTCGAACTCACAAACTCCGAGATCATGACCTGAGCCAAAGTCAGACACTTAACTGACTGAATCACCTGCGTGCCCCTATTTTTTTATTAAAAATATTTTTCTAATTCCAATATAATTAATATACAGTGTTGTATCAGTTTTAGGCATACAATATCGTGATTCAACAATTCTATACATCACTCATGCTCATCATGGCAAATGTACTCTTAATCCCCCTCACCTATTCCACCCATCCCCCCCACCTTCCATCTGGTAACAGTTTCTTCTCTATAGTTAAAAGTCTGATGTTTTTGTTTGTCTCTAGAACCTTCTTTCCTCCTAAGTGGGCAAAGACCTGCTTTCCACCTTAGGTTTGAAATGTGAAATGTTTGCTTATAAGATGCAAACCCTTCTCAGAGGGACAATGTATGAATGCACATTTCTGTGAGTAACCGCTGCCCCTTTCCATAGTTCTTCATTGAAACTCTCTGGTTGGTTGTCACAGGTATGTGCCTCAAAAGCTATGCACTTTCAAAATGTCCCTTTGTTTGGTGCCCTCAAAATTTCACATCTTGGAATAATGCATCACAGTGGTATTTGAGACGCCTGAGAGGAACGCTTTCCTTTCATCAAGTAGGAGAACATTTATGAAAAGAAAAGCACATTAATTTTAGGAGAGAATACATATATATATAAGGAAGTTGTGGGTCTAAAAACTGACTCACTTAAAACTCTTCATGCCCTTTTACCACCTCAAAACCCTCATGTGTACCAGAGGTATGTGTACCGCAGTTTGAAAACCCCTGCTTTAGTCTACCTCATTTATTCATAGATACGGAAACTGAAGTGCAGTGTAGGGCCCAAATCAAGACTGAATGTAGTGTTTTAATTTGCAAACCAATAGGTTTTCAGCCCTACTATACTGCCTTTTATTGTGACATGGGAAAAATTTTCCCTGTCACTGAGGCTTATTTTTCCCATCTGCAAAACGAGAGATACACTAGCTGATCTCAGTACTTGGTGCCTTTCCATTTTTTTCCCTCCAGATCCCCTTTCCAAACTTCTGTACTCTGTTATGAATCTCTAGAGGTGGAAATGTTTAAACTGACCTCCAGCTTCTGGATGGGTGCAGCCAGTGGGAGGCCCTGGCAGGAGCTGAGACGGCAGAGGAGGAGTAAGACTGGGCCATTTATTCACCTCGCAATCTCAGATGGGTATTGTGGGCTGGTTGTGTCCTGCCCCTGAAGGCACCCACAAATCCTCTCCAGCGTTCTTTTCATTCAGCTATCCTCTCTGGGTTCCACCAACTTCTCCTTTCCCTCTCTCATTCAGGTATAGGGGTGGTGACATTTTTCCAGATCATTCCACATCATTCCACATCATTTTTCCAGATCATCCCATCCCACTGAATCTCCCCGCCCCACCATTTTCCTATTTCAGTGAAATATTTTCCCTAGGAAGGGAGAGGGACCAGAGGCAACTTAATTTAATAATCCCAGTTTTCTTCCTTAATCCCTCAATTTTTTTTTGAAAGGGAAATTAATGATGTCACTCTACACATATTTTCAAAATCTTGGCTCAGCTATATGTGACGGCAAGCAAAATAAACAAAAAGATTTTGAGTGAGAAAGACTTTTTTGTTTTTAACTTATTCTGAAAAATTTTAGATTTAGAGATAAGTTGCACCAATAGTACAGAGTTCCCATATGCCCTTCACTGGGTTTCCCCTAATGTTAACATCTTACCTAAGCACAGTGGTCAAAACCAGAAAGTGAGCACTGACACGATACTATTAATTAGTCTGCAGACCTTACCCAAATTTAACCAAGTTGTCCCACTCATGTCCTTTTTTCTGGTCCAGGATCCAGTTGTCATGTTTCCGTAGTCTTCTCCGGTTTATGACCGTTTCTCAATCGTTCTTTGTCTCTCATATCCTAGACACTGTCAAAGAGCGCTGGTCAGTTATTTTGTAGAATAGCCTTCCATTGATCATTTGTCTGATGTCTTCCTGTGATTAAATTGAGGTTATGCATTTGAGGTAAGAATACAGTGTAAGTGAGGGTGCACTTTCTCAGCACCTCATCTCAAGGGTTCTGATGCCAATGACTTCTTACTGGAGAAGTTGACTTTCATCGCTTGGTTATACAGTTTGGCCATGTGTAATCTCTATAAAGTTACTATTTATACTTTTGTAACTAACACTATCTTGGGAGGAGGTACTTTGAGACTATGCAAATATCCTATTTCTCAACATTCTTACCTTCGCTGCTTTTAAGTGCCCATGAACTATTCTAATCTTTGCCTTTTGGTGATTTTCTATTCCTATCATTCCTTTATTATTATTATTATTATTATTATTATTATTATTATTAAAGGAGAGCTGTTTCTTCTCTCCATTTGTTTATTTATTTATATCAGTATGGACTCAGGGACGTTAATTTCACTTTCTACATCATAATCCATTACTATCATTATTTATTTTTTAGCTCAACTTGTCCCAGCTTCCAATGGAAACTCCTTCAAGTTGGTTCCTGTATCATTTTTACACACATCATCATTTTTAGTGCTTCCATACTTTCCAGTACCTTAAGATATTCCTAATTCATCTTATATTTTCCCTGGAATCAATCATTTCTCAAAGAAGCCCTTTACTTATTCAATCCTAGTATACATATAAAGTAGTTCCAGAATTGCTAACCCATACCCTTGAGGAAAAAAATTTGCTAACTAGGGTATAATATTTGCAGACAGTTCTGTCTTTAGCCTTACATTACACAGTCCAGAGTTGGTTTGTTCTTCACCAACTTCTTTTGTATGGTTACGATAATAATCAGTAATACATTTACATCCATTTGTTACTCTTTGTATTCTAATTTGGGCTCCCCCTCCCCCCCCCCCACCTCCTGGTTTATTTTAATTCTTTATTTTGGGGATATGTGAAACATTACCATGCTTCTAAGAGTCAGAGCCATACAAAACTACAAAATGGAATATCAGGTAAATGGCATTCTCCCAACCCTACTACCCCATTCCTGCCTCCTCTTTCTTCCCACTCGACTCCCACTCAATCCTGAGTAACCAATTTCATGAGGTTTAATCCTTCTTGTATTTCTTTTGCATAAAGGAATAGATACATGTATATTTTATCTCACCTCTTATCTTTCATGAAAGGAGGCATACTACAGGAACTCTTTCTTTTATTATTGAAGTACAATTCACATAATATAAAACTATCCATTTTAAAGGGTACAGTTTGGGGGGCACTTGGGTAGCTCAGTAGGCTGAACGTCCGATTTTGGCTTAGGTCATGATCTCAAAGTTCATGGGTTCAAGCCTCACATCAGGCTCTGTGAAGACAGAGCCTGGAGCCTACTTCAGATTCTGGGTCTTCCTCTCTCTGCCCTCCCCCGCTCTCTCTGCCTCTCTCTCTCTCTCTCTCTCAAAAATAAAACCAAGATGAAAAAAATAATTAAGTGTAAAGTTTGAGGTGCCTGGGTGGTTCAGTTGTCTGACTCTTGATTTCAGCTAGGGTCATGATCTCACAGTTCATGGGATCAAGCCCCGTGTCCGACTCTGTGCTGGCAGTGCAGAGCCTGCTTGGGATTCTCTCTCTCCCGCTCTCTCTGATCCTCCCTCACACATACACACATGCTCTCTTTCTTGCTCTCTCTCTCTCTCTCTCAAAACTACATAAATAAACATTTAAAATAAAATAAAAAAATAAAGTGTACAACTCACTGGTGTTTAGCATATTCACATGTTGTACAGCTACCGTCTCTGTTTAGTTCCACAATATTTTTTTGCCCCTCAAAGAACACTCATACCTGTTGAGAAGGTACTCCCCAGTCCTCCTTCCCCACAGCCACTGCCAGTGACTAATCTGTTTTCTGTCTCAGTGGATTTACCTATTCTGGATATTTAATCTAAATGGAATTACACAATAGGTGTGAACTTTGTATCTGACTTCTTTCACTTAACATAATATATTTGAGGTTCATCCAGATCATAGCATGTGTCAGTACTTCACTTCTCTTTTTGGCTAAAAAGTGTTCCATTGCATGGATATACTGCATTGTGTTTATCTGTCCGTCAGCTGATGAACATTTGGGTTGTTCCCACCTTTTCGCTATTGCGAATGGGGCTGCCATGAATATTCATGTACAAACATTGGTTTGAATATCTGTTTTCAATATTTTGAATACAAACCTAGAAGTAGAGTTGCTGGGTCCTAAGGGTAATTTCATGCCTAACTTTTGGACAGTTTCATGCCAAACTGTTTTCCAGAGCAGCTGCATCATTTCACGTTCCCGCCAGCAATGTACAAGGGTCCCAGTCTCTCCACATCCTTGCCAACACATCCTAGTGGGTGTGCAGTGTATCTCAATGTGGTTTTGACGTGCATTTTCCTAATGACTAATGACGTAAATATCTTTCTTTCCATGTGCTTATTTGCTATAGCTACTCTTTTGCATTTGCTTTTTTCACCCAATGCATCCTGGAAGTCACTCCATATCAATTTATAAAGATCATTCTTATTCCTTTTTGCATGCGTGTAGTATTCCATTTTGTGGATGACCATAGTGTATTCAACCGCTTGCCTATGTGAAAGCATTTAGGTTCTTTCCAACATTTTGCAGCTACAAATAATGCTTTAATTAATTTCCTGGTACGTATGCATTTTTGCATTATTGGAGGAATACATCAGGGTGGATTCTTGGAAATGGGATTACTGGGTCAAATGTAAGTTAATATATAATTTTGTAGCAAAAGAACAGAAGAAGCTAGCAAAGAACAATTCTAGTTCTCGTAAATAGTCTAATGATAAATATAATAAAATTAAACTTTTTAAATTTTTTTTCCTTTTTTAAGTTTTTTTTTAATGTTTATTTTTGAGAGAGAGAGACAGAGCACAAGTTGGGGAGGGGCAGAGAGAGAGGGAGACACAGAATCCGCAGCATGTTCCAGGCTCCAAGCTGTCAGCACAGAGCCCAACACAGGACTTGAACTCATGAACTGCGAGATCATGACTTGAGTTGAAGTCGAATACTTAATCAATTGAGCCACCCGGATGCCCCAACAAAATTAAACTTTTTTTTAAAAGGGTTGCAGAAGGGAAGCCCAAGAGAAAGAAGCACCCACCTAGTTGTACCACGAGGAAAAGGAAACTGTATATAGCTTACCTTTTTCTTTAGTCCTCTTACAGCAAGATAATACTGTGCTAAGGGAGAATCTGTAGTCTTGTCCACACACAAACAGACTTCATTTTCCTGAAGGCAAGATTTATGTTTTTATAGGATGCCATGAGGTCTGGTAGAGGCTGAGTTCTATGAGTTGGCTTTTATGCAACTCATTTTTGTGTTTTTAATTTAGTCTAATCATGAGTCTATGTGAAAAACAGATGAGAGTGAACATGAGTCATCCCCAAGCTATCAGAGTATGTAGAGGGTGGTAAGGAATGAAGACAGGAGATATACTTAATTCTCAATTTAACTCCATTTTTGTGTCACAGAAATATTGAAATATATCAGAATATGCTCTGAAATACCACCTTATCAGTGCATCTGAATATCGACACCCCTCATATTCTATTACTCTGATATTGGATTTAGTCATTATAATTACCCTAAAGGACTTTTGTAATTTAATCTTCACCAAGAATCCTATCCCCTATCCCAGAAGGGCATTCAAAGTCAAGAACCTCAAGGCACCTTATGAGCCACAAGAATGATATCACCACCACCGAGACCATCATCAAAGAACATTTACTGTATTCATCCTTTCATTACACTGCTATTTTAATGGCTGTGCAATGCATTTGTCACCAGCAAAGTGAGTGCTCAGTCCCATGCCTGGAGCAAAATGATGCTATGGAAGAAGTCAGTAGGAAGTAGAAGGAATCAATTTATTTCTGCCTCTTTCCTTATTGTTATTTAATGGACAGTGGTATCCTAGTCTGAATCTCCTTGAGGTCAGTAAAAGAAAAGAAAAAAGAAAAGAAAAGAAATAGATAAAAGGTAGGCAGATGGGTGCCTGAAAGAGGCCATTCACACCCCGATTCTCTAAATTCCTGAGTTATTTAGCTAAGGATAGAGAAACCCAGGAGAGAGGTGACCACACAATGCAGGTGTAGCTTCCCACAGTACAGAGAGAATGCAAAGTCGGTACTCAGAGGTCCCTAAGTGGTATCAGTCTTTAGTTTTCTGGTGCGCTGTAAAACTGCTGCAGAAAAAATACTGAGTCTTTTCATTTTCATTCTATAAAAACCATTTATATGAAAAAGATGGGCTAAAATCTGAGTGAAAATGTATGTTCTCTTACTCATTTCACTAATATTTATTGAGTACCTATTAGATGCCAGACACTTTTCTGGGCATTAGATATAAAGCAAGTTACAAAATAATGGAATCTGTTCTCATGAAATTTACATGACAGAAAGCGGAAATCCCTCTAGTCTTTTTAGATTTATTTATTCAATAAATATTCATTGAACTAGGCATTGGATGCACTTTGTTCTCATCAGTGAACAAAACAGATGGCCCTCTGCCCTCATGAAACTTCCAATTTAGTACAAATACGTAGACAGTAAACACAATAAATGTGTGAATTAGATGGTATATTTAAAGGAGATAAATGGCATGGATAAAAAACAAAAGGATAAGGGGGGGTCAGGAGGGCAATGGAGAGAGAGGTGTGCTGGGTCAGTATTCAATTTTAAGTAGGATTATCAGATCATTGAAAAAATATTTGAGCAAAGATTTGAAAGAATGAGGGAGACAACCGCTCAAATATCTGGAGGAAGGGCATTTCAGGCAGAAAGACGAGCCATTCCTAAATATTAGAATGGAACAATGCTGGATATGTTGGAGGAAGGAAAGGAGAGAGTAATAGGAAATGAGACCAGAGAGGAAATGGGGCAAGTCATGAAAGACCTTGCGGACCACTGAAGGACTTGGGCTTTTACTGTGAGAAACAGGGAGCCATAGGCGGGCTTTGGGCAGAGGAATGACACCACTCACCTGACTCACTTTTAGTATGAGCACTCCTCCTTTTTGTCAGATATTGAAGGGAGCAAGTGGAAATCAGGGACGCCTGCTGGGAAGCTGCTAGAATAAGCTGGGAGAGTGATGATAGTGGCTCTGGGGAGGTGGGAAGGGAGGAGACAAGGATGTGAGAAGAGAATGAAATAACAGATTCTGAGTATATTTGGACAGTGGAGAATTTGTGGATGGATTTGTGGAAGACTGAACAGCGATATGAAAGAAAAAGAGGAGATGAAAGTGACTCCTAGGTTTTTTATCTTTTGGAAGGAAGGAATTTTCATCAACGGAGATGAAAGGTTGCAGGGGGAGCATGTTTTGGGGAAAAGATCAGGGTCCCAGTTTGAGGCCTTTAGGGTTTGGGATATTGTTGAGAATATTAAGGATATTCTGGAGTTGGGTGTAAGATCTGGGCTGGAGGAATAAATTTAAGGTAAGATTTTTTATCGCATATGATTAAATATGAAAATATGGATGGTATTTTAAAAATACAAAATTATATGGAGTACAAACTGAAGTTCCTTCTTCATTCTCTTACTCCAAACCCACTACTCTCCCCACAGTAGCCATTAAGGAGCAATCCACCTTATGGGAGAAGCAGAACCAACAACTGGTTTTCAAATGCACACGCATTTTACCGCAGATAAAAGGGTGTCTTAGACGTATCCAGATATTTGTGCATAGAATTTTTCTACCTACCTGTATCTTCCCTTTACCCACATGATTTACCCCATGATTTCCAGATGGCCATTGCAGTGGTGAAGTAACAATTTCTCAGCGGTTTGGAACAAACAACATACTTGGATTTGCGTGCTTTTTCATGTAAAACGAAACTGTTTTTGAATTGGTTCTATGTTGCAGGGGTTTTTTTCTTCAGCAATCAGGAATGTACCTGAGCTAAGCGGTACCATCCATTTAAGAAATATCATTGATTAGAAAGCACAGGATACACTTTAAGTACCATAGTAAGGATTCTCTAGACTCTGAGCTTTCATCCCTAAAATAGAACAAAGCATCTGTACCTCCCATTAGAAAAAGGTAACCTTCAGAATTTGAACTAATGCATTTCTGTTTTGCTGAGCTGGCAATTACTCTGTGTAAGGAAAGTAATGATGACTCCTCAAATATCCAGTCACTTATGAGCTTAGAGCTTCATCTGTAATAAAATTCAATAGTCTTTCTCATCCTAGAAGTTCTCTATTTGTCCCCTGAAGTCAAAAAGAAAATAATTAATTAATCCCACTTGGATTTGATTTTTTCGGGAGAGTTCTATCACCAACAACATATATCAGAAATCTCCATTCATCTGGACAGACACAAGACTTGTCCCACTCAGCTGCTCGTTTCGCAGCTATGGCATCAATCGTGGCAGCCAATACATAGGGGAAAAATAAGAAAGAGTAAGGCAGGTGTTCTCAAGAGGATTACAGTACCACTGAGCCAATAAAAAATTGTCTGTAGGGAAAAATATCACCGTGAGTGGTTCTCAAACCAACTGAACCAAGGTATTCTGATGTGGGGGGAAAAATGAATGAATGAATGTTCTCAACTGGAAGTTTACTGTATCAATTTTTCTTGGGCCTTGGCACTGACTACCGTCTTTTTTCTAGAGAGATCCAACGTATAGCAAAATGAGTAAGTGCCAGAAGAATCATTATTAACAGAATTATTAACAGAAAAACTGAAGATTAGCTAATCAAACATAATTCAACAACTTGACTTTTGATGCACACATGAGCTCCTCTTTGTGATTTTACTTTGCATCCATTTTTTTCTAATCAGAAACATCTTAAAGTCACATGGTGCCCTACAAAGAACTGTGTCATTTGAACAAATCCGAAATATTATGTAGTTCTCATTCTTCATGAGCAAGCGGGCTCAATGAACAAAGCAAGCGTCCTATCAGACTTCTCTTTCCTCCTTTGGCTCCCCCTTCAGTCCGCCCTCCTTTTTCTCCCCCCAGTGGTAGTTTTCTTCTGGACTTTATCTCACCATCCTTCTGCATTCCACTCACCCACCACCCCACTACCGACAGCCATAATAACTCCAAACCGGTTCCCTCTCTATAGTCCCTGCCCAAATACATCACACACTCTTCTCACAGACTCCCCTGTCTACAACACAGATTTTTTTCCAGCCCTTTTCCTGTGCAAAAACATTTATGATTCATTGTTCTCCATTTAGTAATGTCCAAAAATCTGAGAGTCGGAATAAAATTCTCCAAAATACAACAATTTCTGGTCTTGGAATATTTATTCGTAAGTATTCTCTGCACCCAACGTGGGGCTCAAAATCACAACCCCAAGATCAAGAGTCGCATGCTCTTCCGACTGAGCAAAACTTGGAACTTTCTTGAATGCAAAGTTTTGTGTGCACATGACCATGTTCAACCAAGCACTCAAAAGAAATTTAGCAAAGATTCCTCACATCAATGATACAAGTAAAAGAGTTTAAAATGAATGTGGGGCTTTTTCATTTTTTTTAATGTTTTATTATTTATTTTTGAGAGAGAGAGTGAGAATGGGGAAGGGGCAAAGAGACAGGGAGACACAGAATCTGAAGCAGGCTCCAGGCTCTGAGCTATCAGCACAGAGACTGACACACGGCTCAAACCCACGAACCGTGAGATCATGACCTCAGCCAAAGTTGGCCGCTTAACCAACTGAGCCACCTAGGTGCCCCTATATGTTGTTTTAATTATTAATAAGCATATGTTACTTTCAGTATCTGGAACATGTCTATTTTAAACAAGAGACTTTAAAGTTTTCTTCAAAAAATCATATAAACAGTTAACTTTGCAATTTGTTTGGGTATTTTGAAATAAGCTATAGTGGCTTGTCCCCTCTAATGAGTTCATTTCTGAATGGCATCTTTTGGTATGTGTTAGAAATAGCCGCCAGACTCAGAGCCCAATAATGAGAGTTTGTACATTTAGTCTAGTCATTATTGACTAACTTGCATTTAGAATGCGTTCTGAACCATTAATTAGTCATTCCTCAAAAGAGCCTGATGGGAAATATGAACATCATTAACCTTGTTTAAAAGTGAGACCAGCCAACAGTGCCCCAAAGATGAGGCAGACTCCCCAGTTATGCAGTCGTGATTGCTGGGAATCATGCCACGTTTCAGGGCCAACCACACATCCAACAGGAGACACAAACGCAAGAGGTTTTTTTTAATGTTTATTTATTTTGAGAGGCGGGGAGGGACAGAGAGAAAGGGAGAGAGAGAATCCCAAGGAGGCTCTGCACTGTCAGCACTGAGCCCGACTCAGGGCTCTCATGAACCGTGAAATCATGGCCTGAACCTAAATCAGGAGTTGGTTGCTTAACTGACTGAGCCACCCAGGAGCCCCCAAAAGTGAGAATTTTTAAAACTACCTCCCACGTTTCTATTTCATAAGCACTTGGGTTTAGATTTGCTCAAACTCTATAACATTGATTAGTCTTGCAAACCTTTATAAATGCAATGTCAGGTCTATCCAGCCACTTTTCATGGCAACCAAATAGAAAATATGTGCTTTCAAAATGTTCACAAATTTAAATAAATAAATAAATAAATAAATAAATAAATAAAATGTTCATAAATTCCCCCAAATGTACTGACAAAAGTATCATAGTGACAAGGTGATAATCAAACGACAGATGCATATTGAATATCCATTATACACAGGGCTTCATGCTGGAACTATGAACAGGGATGGGGGCAAGAAATCAGACACTATAACTCTTTGCTCTAAGGTGCTTATAGTTTGATAAAGAAACCAGGCAAATGCATATAAAATTTAAGACTGCTGTAAAAAAAAAAAAAAAAACAAAAAACACCACCTTTTAAATGTATATATTCTCAATTTTAGAATGAGTGTCTTTTTACTCTTCTTTTCTCACAAAAATATATGGGTTTTTTTGGTAGTCATTTTAGTTAAGCTTAAGTTGCAATGCTGGGTGCACACATTACTTTAGAAGATTACAAAGTCCCCAGGAATTGACCCTGAAATTATTTATTTCATTATCTAAAGAATACCAATGAACTCTCTCTTTCAAGAAGGAAACTATGGAAGTCATTTTGAATAATTTACAATTTTTCCTAGCTGACATGGAAGGATAACAAACGTAATGAATGAATCAGGGTGTTATTTTCCGCTACACTAAGCCATCACACATAATAATTTTCTATGCTCTGCTAAAATGCGTGCGCACACGTGCGCCCACACGCACACTGAAACACGTATGCTTGTTGCTTTTAATGGGAGAGCATTCTCAATACCTCTCAAATGAAAGAAAATTCTTATCTGCCCCAGTTTATGGCTTCACAACAACTCATTCTTCATTTTAAGCACACACAGACTGTCCTAATTCCCTTTTTTGACCAGTGGAGCCTCTTCAGAACCTTGTAGGGGAAAATGGATCTCTCTTCCTTGATCCCAGGGTAGAATCAAAATGAAAATAACGTACTTCAATGGCCCAATCTCCTTCACGTCACCTCCGACTTCTCATTCAAAGGGGTACTTTGGGCGGCAGGTGGAGTTATAATTATAGATGAGGAAAAAGCTACATCAGCAGCTGTTGCTTCTGTTTGTTCCCGGCTATAACTGTCATCAGTGGGCAAATTGGCATAAACAGGCCTCCACAAGTGGAAAAACATTTAACTCCTGTACTTGTCACCCTCTGGGTCTTCTCGGTGGCCAGGGAAGGAAAGAAAATCTGACTGTGCGTGAGTGAAGAGCGGAGCCGAACGCAACACCGACCTGAAGGCACCTCTTCAGGGGGAGCCTGAAATTGGAAGATTTTCTTTCCCGTCGGAGACTTGAAACCAAAGAAATAGGTTAGTGCACAGAGAGTATATCTATGCATTTTAATTCTGATCTCTACTCTGTCTGATCTTAATTTTTCTGATAGCCGAAATAGAAGGGTGGATGGTTAAACGAAAAAAAAGTTGAGGACTGTTATTTAAAATGATGCTGCCCACGAGAACAAATTATAAAATGTGCTTAATTTATTAGGCTCCTCTCTCCCAGTTTTGACTGTACTCACATTACACAGATAGACAAGGTAAAATGGAAAAATGAAACTGGCTGTGGCATGATTCCCGTCCTCTCGTAATGCCACTTACTTATGCCAAAAGTCCTGGTTTCTTTACTAAAATCAGTGATGCTGAAGGCTTAAGTTTGTGAATATAGTGCCAGAGTTTTATTTCTTTAGGGAAACTAGGCAAATTGGAATTGGATTGTTTTCCCACCTCTGAAGAAAGACAGAACATCTTCCCGTTTAGATAAAATGTGGGTTGCAGGCTACTTTATATGAGAAATCTGCCCACTTCTACCTCAGACCTCCATAATTTCCATCTAAGTAGCTCTGGAAGACTCCCCTCAGAGATTCTTTTGAAACAAGAAAGATTTCCGAGAAATTTCATTTTCTCTGTATATGCTCCATGTTAGAAAGTGGTGGTGCAGGATTTTCAAACAAAGATTAGTTCGGGGCCGTCTCAGGACCTGAATGTTTGATGTCTTGTTGAAAAGCAATGAATGCCAGAGAACTCACTGAAACGAGGCATAGGGGTCCAATTCTCATTCTACCCGTATCTGTGGAACAGATCCACGTGGAGAGAGCCCTAAATAATGGCCTTATTTTGGTCGGCTCCAAACAGAAAGTGAACCTCCCTAAGCCTTTTACGCATGACTTCCAAAGGGAAGTGCACCTTCTGTCCTATCCCTGTGGCCCTGCCTTTTGAAATGTACAGAGAGTCAACTGTGCACTTGCAGCTCCGCTAGAGAGATACCCACATCCAACTAAAACCACCAAAAGTGACCCATCAATTAAATTATCTTAAGAGTCTTGCTTCTTTTCAACAATATCTCCTGAGTTCTAAGAAGAGAGCCATTAAGTTCCCCTCACGAAATTTAAGGGTGAAATAAACACTTCTTTACATACTGTAGCAAATAAAGACCCAAACAGTAAGTATGGCCAGTGCCTTTGAGAATGTCAATTAATATAGCGTATCAGTACCCTGAATCTTCCCGTGGGTTAGGAAAATACATGACAGGTGATTCTACAACGTATTTCATATATCATATTCATTCATTCGTTCAAATATTACTAAGTAATGACTATAAAACCTGAAAATAATATTTATAAATTAAGCCGGGTTCTAATAATACTCTTTCCAGAGACTATTCTCCTCCCCTTTTCTACTAAAAGATTTAACATGGAGATGTTGGTTATCTCCAAATTCCAAATGATTTAAACACAGAAAGGCAAAATGGGGAGACGGTTGACTGGTGACCGGCTTGGGTTTCTTTGAGACACAGATTTATGCTCCATCTTAAGCACTGCTTTTTACTTGTGTTTTGTCTTCTTGCTCTTCTAGAAAAAATAGAAAAACTATCCGAGATGACTGTCACGTACTCCAGTAAAGTAGCAAATGCGACTTTTTTTGGATTTCATAGGTTACTCCTCAAGTGGAGAGGCAGCATCTACAAACTACTGTACAGGGAATTTATTGTCTTTGCTGTTTTTTACACGGCAATAAGTTTGGTGTACAGGTACCTTCCTTTGCATGTCTCCTTAAACGGCCATCAAATATCATGTAAGAATACAGTCTCAAAAATCTGAGCCTTGGGTTGCCGCTGACTTTTGCCTTATGTAATCTTCTCTTTTGCATGATCCTCTCTTGCATTCTTCATCTCAGGGTATTTTAATCCACACTTAACCCATGCTTAGGGATCTCAAGTAGACTCTATCATGTTCAGGTGGCCCTCATGCCAGCCCCATGTGAATTGATCACAATGTGGCACCCTGTGCCACAGACACCCTGCCAGGATTTTGCCGGAGGCATAAAATGGCAGATTTATTACTTAAATCCTCACTCAGTGGTGATTTTGAGTGGCAAAGGCCACGAACAAATAATCATCGGTGCCTCTCTCAGCTATGTCATTGATAGTTTCAATTTGTGACTTGGCAGCTTATAGCCACTACCTACATAATTGACATGTCCGTGAAGGGTGTCTATCAGGTGACTTTCCTTTCTTTTGCCTGGAATGACAAGATCTCATCCAGGGTGGTGCCGAAGCCTGAAAATGAATTTATTTTATTTTTGCCCTCTGAGTGCGGGGTACATTATATTCACAACAGAAGATGTTTATTCTTTATACCATCACAACCTAAGCCCGTCAGATCGACAGAAAATTTGAGCAAAATCATGTTGAGGAAATACTTCTGTGACTAAAATTATAGTCTTAATAAAATGTTACCAGTAGTGCAAATGGGAAGCTTTATGAGTTTTTTTTTTAACTAATTTTATTTTCTTTTATTTTTATTTATTTATTTTTAAATACTTTATTGCCAAGTTAGCTAACATACAGCGTGTACAGTATAGTCCTGGCTTTGGGAGTAGATTTCCTGTGGTTCATCACTTACATACAACATCCAGTGTTCGTCCCAACAAGTGCCCTCCACAATGCCCGTCTCCCATTTTCCCCTCCCTCACAACCATCACCCGCATCAACCCTCAGTTTGTTCTCTGTACTTAAGAGTCTCTTACGGTTTGCCTCCCCTTCTGTTTGTAACTTATTTTTCCTTCCCTTCTCCTGCGGTCCTCTGTTAAGTTTCTCAAATTCCACGTAGGAGTGAAAACATGTGATATCTGTGTTTAGTTTTTTTTAATTAAAACTTATTGCATACATTTTTACTCTGGGGGAATTTAAAACTTAAAATAGAAAAGCTAAAGGTTTTTGAGGCTGTATTTCCACCTTTTCTATGTACTTCAGTTTGTTCTTTCTCTCCCGCATACTGATGAACGACTTCGTATTATCATTGCTCTTACCGACCTTCTTCTTTGCAGCCACAGGACTCCCTTTGACCAAGAGAGATAGTAATTTGGCCAGCTGATAATTGTCAGAAATAGAATAGGAAGGGCTATTTTGCTGCATATCAAAATATCTGTAAAGGGACATCAGGGGTTTTATTTAAAAACCTCTAATAATTTTTCAGATGTGTCTTATAAGTACAACGTTATTTTGACAGTGTATTTTTGTATCACCTAATGCTTCAGAATATGAAATAGTGGAAGACACATGACGTTTCAGAAGAATTGTCTCATTAGTTTATTTTTACTAATGTGAGTTTATTGCTGCTACTGCTGCAATAGTACTCTGAATAGCACTCAGAGCAGCTGCGTCGTGGCCAGAAATCCTCCACGGGGCCTCCACTCTTGCCTCAATATCTTACTTATACCCCACAAAATTGTATGCACGTATTTTTGCTAAAGACCAAAGAGTGCTTACATTTATAACAACGATCAATCGTGGAAGTCATTCTTCATTTTTGTAAAGTTCAGCTATAAAATCTCGTCAAAATATATTCTTAATCTTGATTGAAGGTATACCAACCACTATAGGTTGAATTTATCAAGAAAGTCAAACATACCTGTAGAAAATTATAGCATCATTCTCATGTCTACTAATCATCCTAAGTTTTAAAATTCTATTCTAAGCAAATAATGATACTTAGCAAAAATCATGAGACAAAACCAGACTTCATTACTTTTGAGTATGCCTCTTTTTATTTTGGGGTGAATTCGACAAAAATCACCATTTTAGTACTTTTTAGCTAGTAAACTTTCTACGGAGCTATTAGCTAAATATTTTTTCCTTTGGCCAGTTGTTAATAATAACCACCACTTTATTATCGAAAAAGTATGACACTGTATGTTTGGTGGTTTTATATATGATATATTCTTTAATCCTCATAATATTCCTAACACATAGGCTTTATTGTCCCCATCTACAAGTGAGAAAACTGAGGCTCAGAGAGATTTAAAAATATGTTCCAAGTCCAAATTTGTAAGTGGCAGATCTGGGATTCAAACCTGGCTTTGTCTGACCTTAAGGTCTGTGCTTTCTGCCTTTAAATCCTCTTGGACCATTTCTATTTGAGTGTCGGAAACTGTTATGGCTGTGACTTGTCATTGGCATGACCTTGACAGGCCTGTGCAGCTGAATAAGAACAAGCTGAATAAGAATTTCTGAAACCTCCTCAAAGCTGAGGCAGGAACTCCAAGCCCATCCTGCACCCCAAACTCCTTTGTCACTACCAGCTCTTCACATGCAATCTGATTGGTGGCTCGCTGTTACCCCATCATCCCTCTGCTTCCTCTATCAAAATTCTACTGACTCAAACAGGCCTTTTGACATATGTTGTAATGGATCTTTCCCAGGGATTTCTTCCTCCCTTGGAACAGCTGTACCATTCATTTATGCAAATTCCTTTGCATTGCTTCTCCTTGTAGGTCTCGACATTACGATTACCCTGCCTTGGGACGTCTCTCCTGACTGCAAATCCCCTCCCTGTAACATAAATATCAATAATAGTTCCATTAAATGAACTTAGGTTTAGCCTAAGTTCATACCAGAAAATGGGTTTTGGTGAGATGCATAATATAAATTTTGATATTTATATTATGCAAACACAAACCCACCAAATGCAGGAATAAAAGTTTTTACTCCTTGTTGGTATGTGTTATTTTATATTTTAAATAATTGTGGTCTTTAAAATTAATGGGTATAATAGCCTTTGAAGTACAACACATATAATCAAGAATGTGCTAAGTAGCATTCTCGTAAGATCAAGATGTCAAGGTTAGGGTTATAATTTAATCCTCATAATTACTTAACAACTGTAGCTCACTTAATCAAGACACCCTTTTTTTAAGTATACCTGATGAATAATGGAAAATTGGACTCTTTAATGAGTTATTTTGCTCTAAATCCAATGTACTCATCATATAAAAGTTTAAAATATAAAGTATTTAAAAATAAAAGTTAAAAAATATATAAGTAAATGGAAGTTAATAAATCCCACTGTCTAATGGCCAATAACATTTATGTACTGAAAACATTGGTACTTGAAACATTCAGCAATTAAAAAGCTTTTGAGATCTATCAGCTTAGGTAGAAAAAAGCATTATCGCTTCTTAAAAAAAATTACAATTATTTGTGCTTAATTGTTTGCACTGAATATCACTTGCAAAGCAGGTGCAGAAGTATAATATCATAAAGGGCTGTGCATTTTATTTTTGCTCCAGATTGTTACTTACAGGAGCCCAAAAACGTTACTTTGAAAAATTATCAATTTACTGTGACAGATATGCTGAACAAATTCCAGTAACCTTTGTGCTTGGTAAGTATAGGTCACACACAGAACGCAGCCATACTGTCTCTGTTCGGATGACATCAATGACTCTGCATGGGAGTGTTTCCAAGCTGAGAGGCATGCCTGAAAAGCCGCTGCTTGCAATAGAACCAGAATCATCCATAAAGTTTGCCCTCAGGGCTGCTTTCGCTAAATTAACACCAAACAAGTTTGAGGTAATAATTTGCTATCAGACAATCAAGCTTTCTCTTCACTAACTGCCCATTTTTGCCATCAATATTTGAATTCTAATACCCACTTACTGGGTGCTATGACATTGCCAGGCACAAATTACATTTTTATTTTTTTTTGGAGGGCAAAGTCATAAATATGGATAACAACATATTTTTACACCCCGATCCCTGAAGAGGCTGAAATTCTGCTAAAAGCATCAGTGTCAACATGTCTGCTATAAGAAATTGCTTTACAGCTTCCTGTTATTTTACAGGGTTTTATGTTACTCTGGTAGTGAACCGATGGTGGAACCAGTTTGTGAACCTGCCCTGGCCAGACAGGCTGATGTTCCTCATCTCCAGCAGTGTTCACGGAAGCGACGAACACGGGCGCCTGCTCAGAAGGACCCTGATGCGCTATGTGAATCTCACGTCCCTGCTCATCTTCCGCTCAGTGAGCACGGCTGTGTACAAAAGGTTCCCTACGATGGACCATGTGGTTGAAGCAGGTATTGTGAATGACTCTTCCCTCCACGGACTCCTCTCATCCTAGATGGGAACCTTCAAAATTCCTTTGAAAAGGTCTTTTATTTATTCATTCATTCAAGGAACATTTATTGATTACCTACTATGTGCCAGACAGTCTTAAGAGGCAACGATGAATAAGACATAGTTACTGCTCTGGAGAAGTTTGCCAGGGCGGCGAAGGAGGGGAAGCAGGAGTCAACCTTAAATTAAGTGGCAGAGAGTCACTGGCCTTTACATAAATATGCCAGAGTAAAAAGTATCATATTTATTAAAATCATCTTTAATATTGTATGATCTTTTTCTTTTTTTTAACGTTTACTTATTTTTGAGAGACAGAGACAGAACATGAGTGGGGGAGGGGCAGAAAGAGAGGGAGACACATCCCAAGCAGGCTCCAGACTCTGAGCTGTCAGCACAAAGCCCGACTCGGGACTCAAACCCACAAACTGTGAGATCGTGATCTGAGGCAAAATAGGAGGCTTACCGGATTGAGCCATCCAGGCACCCCTATTACCTGATCTTTTCTAGCACTTTATGGTTTATCCATTTTCATAAATATTATTTCATTTGGATCCAAAAAAAAAAAAAACCCCAAAACAAGACACGAGAAAGGTAGGAAATAGATTCAGAGGGGTTATAACTGGAGCACCTGGGTGGCTCAGTCAGTTAAGCCTCGCACTTAGGCTCTGGCCATGATCTCGTAATTCGTGAGTTCAAGCCCCATGTTGGGCTCTGTGCTGACAGCTCAGAGCCTGGAGCCTGCTTCAGATTCTGTGTCTCCCTCTCTCTCTGCTCCCCCACCTCCTAGCTCATGCTCTGTCTCTCAAAAATAAATAAACACTAAAAAATTTCTTTAAAAAAGAGAAAAAAGAGAGGTTGTTACCGGCCCTGGACCATTAGTAGAGGAGCCAGAATTATGATACAGGCTCAAAACTCCTAAGGTGAATGCTTTTCTCCAAACAGAAGTAGATTCTAGTGGGAACCAGGAAGGTGAGTTTTCATCCAGGCCGTGCGGGTATGTCGTCTCTCTCATGCCTCAGAGTAGATGCAGGTGTTCTACCTGGTCCTCCGGGACACAGTGTGCTGAGAACAAGTCATGGTGGAAGGATGGTTCTCTTCGGTGTGTTAATATTTAGGAGAGAAGCGGTTAAAGCGGCCTTCAATGTGAAGCGCTTTAAATGAGATCATTGCTGGCACACACTGAATAAAAATTGGCGGTTGTGCTGGGCTGTTGTTAGCAATCTGCCAGTTTGTTGGAGTATAGTAGTGAATACGTAGACCATATAAAAACCGTGAGACGACTCTGCCTTTATACTGAGGACAGTCTCAAATTAGGTTGCCGTATCCCGTCTCCTTTTCTGAAATGTCCTTGAAAACGGATTTTTAAAAAAGAATGGTATTTGGGATTTTTTTTTTTTGAGGCCTTTTTGGCCTGGATTTGGTTTTGCCTCCTTAGATAAACAATATAGGGGCGCCTGGGTGGCTCAGTCGGTTAAGCGGCAGACTTCGGCTCAGGTCATGATCTCGCAGTCCGTGAGTTCGAGCCCCGCGTCGGGCTCTGTGTTGACAGCTCAGAGCCTGGAGCCTGTTTCAGATTCTGTGTCTCCCTCTCTCTGACCCTCCCCCGTTCATGCTCTGTCTCTCTCTGTCTCAAAAATAAATAAACGTTAAAAAAAAAAATTAAAAAAAAAAAAAAACATAGGTAGTGACTCAGAACAAAGGAGGAGTTCAAATCCTTACTCCACCACTCACTAACTGCATGGCCTGCGTGATTTACTTAACCTGTTATGTTCAGTTTCCACATCCATAAAACGCGCTGATGAGAACTTACAATACCACCCCACTCATATACCTCACAGGCTTCTGTGAGGATTAAATAAATTAATATTTGCACAGCGTTCCGAACGGTACCTGGCACGTGGTAAGGATGCTCTTGCTATCAAGAATGAAAGCACCTAGCACAATGGCATAACGTCACCCTTCGCTCATTTTCGAAGACTCACTTGATGTGACATCCCGGGTCTTCTAGATCTGCTATGACCAGGTGGTCATGGAGGAGAGTAGAGGACGGTGTTGCGGTACAGGGTAAGACGTGAGAAAATAGTGCGGTCTGGGGTGTAGGCTAAGGATTCAGATAAAGGATACAAATGGCCTGGCATACACACAGGTCTGTGATGATATAAAGCCAGGAGGGACTTTTAAAGAATTACCTGTCACCCCTCCTCCGAATTTAAAAGCTGAATACTGTTTCAGAATGACCTAGTTGAAAATGCCACGTGATGAGTTAATTTTCTTACCCTGATGTCCTGAGGATCAAAAGCAGTAAGAGTTTCCACCTCCAAAGAAAGTCCTAAAAATGAGCAAGAAGGGTTTGACCTGTTCCAAATTGACGAGTGAGAGCTGAAGTTTACTTCGATGCATAAAGATGGTGTGTCACTGGTCCCGACGCCTCCTTGGGGGAGAGGAGACTGTGTTCGGACAGGAATCAGGCCGCCAGGCCCAACTCTCAAAGCAAATCCCTTCCAGCGTCACCTTCATATTCAAAGCACAGCAGGAGGAAGCCAGGATGGCTGGCGATGAAGAGGCCTCTGGGGCCTCTGGTCACAGCTGAGCTCAAAGAAGGCCGAGTCGTGCACGGTTCTGAGGGGCGAGCTGATATGGAGGACGAATAGAATGATGTGATTTCATTTCCTGTACGTGTATCTTTCATAATGCCAAGGTTTACCCCTTGTCAAACTTGTGCAAATGCCTGTTTTGCACCTGTGTTTACCCTCTGCCCCTTTCCAAGGCGTTTGGAATATTGGACTCCTCTCTCCCCACCACCCACATCCACGACCATTCTAAGCGAATCTGGAAGTATTCACTCCTTGATGTGCATTTGGACAAGTGTGTCCCAAGGTGTAGTCTGCAGACCCACAGGCACTTCACATCTTGAATTCCTTGAGTTGTTTATTTAAAATGCATATTTCTGGGCCCTACCTCAGACCTGCTGGATCAGAACCATTGGCTGTAAAGCTCAGCAAACCTGCACTTAACCAGGCTCCTAACGTTGCCGCCGTGTTAAACGCTGAAGTTTGAAAAGAATGGATTCTTTTCTGGGATGCTTTTTTTTTTTTTTAACCCCTTTTTCTCACCCCTGGGGTAAAAGGCTTTGGCATCCACTGAGTAATTCATTACTAATAGCAAAGTAGCAACAACTAAGAGAAGGGGGGAATTTGTGGTTTTGACCACACAAGAGGCTCCAGAATTGGAGAGGGGCATCGCCACCAGTCTGTTCAGAGGCTGCCATCCAGGGTGCTTGAATCAGACCTGCATGGCCATAGTGGGCATCATTCTGACTTCAATCTCTCGCTCGGTTTATGTGGAGCCTCTGAAGGAGGAGAGAACCGATGGAGCCAGGAGGGGGCTGAAGCCTTTGCATGTGCCTCTGGGGTCCTCTCGGACCTCACAGTGGACACGTCCCCACTGCTCTTATAAGTAGTTTTTTTCTCAAAAAGCAGAAAAGGCAGCTTGGGCCCCCAGGAGCATAAAGTCTGTGCATCAGGCAGCGAGGCAGAGGGTCCAAGCCACTGCCCTCGAAGCTGGGGGACACGCCCCAGAGGCAGGGTCCTTCCTGACCGCCCCATGGCCCACCCCACGACTGGGCGCCCTCTCTGCCGACTGGCAGCACTGACTCACCAGACTTCTTGCTCCTTTCCCCAGCAAAGAGGGCTGACTCAGTCTGCACATGGGGCTAGTGTCCAAGCTCCGACAACTGGACACACGCCTCCGCCACTGTCTGACTGTCCTTGGCCTGTGCCAACGTTTCTGGGAAGAACAGGAAGTTCAGGGATGGCGGAAAATGTCTGGCAGATGTCCTGAGCCACAGCCAGGACACCTGCTCCACCTAAGGGCAGACGGGGCTGGTGAGTGGAGCACAGGGGCCCCCGAGGAGTGGGGGCAAAGGCTGGAGGCACTGTGGAGGACACAAAATACCTACTTCTTGCCACTTTCCTACATAGAATCACGTGTCAGAAAAAAGTGCATGTTCTCAAACCTCAGTGCACATTAGATATTGTTCAAAATCAATATTGCCAAAAATGCAGATCCCAAGACACCACCTTCAGAGATTTTGACTCAGTAGACCTGGGGTGGTGTCCAGGACTGAATGTATTTAATCTGCTCCTGGAGACTTTGAGGCGAGGGGTCCCCAGATCACATTCTGAGCAAAATAGGCTTTAAGGCCATCGGAGTTTCCTTCTAACCTTTTCTTTGCCTTGCTTCAGGAAGGGTCCCTGCCACAAAGATTCAGGGCTGGCCAGGAGGAACTGAGTGAGAGGGCAGAGAGAAGGAAGATCAGCATGTCCTTCTGAAGCACCTGGCAACCCCTAGACCAGAGCTGGATGGGCTGGGGCTCTCACCTGCTGGTCCCTAAACTTTCCTTGCTTTGAAGTTGGACAGTCAAGTTACATTAGCCTGGAAAATCAGAAGGACCAAATGCATGCTACCAGGGTAATGCATATGCTCTGATGTTACAGGTTAAATTTGTCAAATTAAAAATAAAATAGTTTTATTTCTGCTCACATGAAAATAGAAATAACAATTGAGTGCAAAATAGTATCAGTTACGCTAAAAATTCCCTGAACTGGCCTGTCATCAGTTATTTACCAGAGGAGCTGTGACAGAAGAGTCTCTCTTATTTTGTCTATTGGCAACAAACCTGTCCTGGAAAATTCCAGTCATTCCAATCACCAACCCTGGAAGATGTCACTCATTCTAAGTCAAGTCAGGTGCACAATTCCAGACCTTCACCGAGTCAAGTGATGGCCTTAATTGGGTGTTTATGTTATGGCATGAGACTGAACTGAAACATTTTATCTGGCGTTTCATGGTGACCAGGAAAAAAAAAATATTTCCCTTCAAAATTACTCACCAGAAGCACAAAAATAGGTAATGGGAAATTATATGCATTCCTCTAAAAGAAATGTTACTAAAGCTGTTGTTACATCTGTCTTGCATTTGCTTATTTAAAAAAGATCTATTGAGTGTATATTATATGCCAGGTGCTGTGCTGAGCACGGGAACACAGCGAGAAGCAAGAATAGGTATGGTCCCTGTCCTCAAGAATCCATAAAAATTACTATGAATCTTTTCTCACACGAATCATTTTCAGAGACAAGCACAAATATATTTACGGCTAAACTTTATATCTCTGCATTGTATCTCTATTTCTCTAAAATAGTTTCCTTCTGTGTTTGGTGGCCAGTAAAAGTGGTCAGAAAAGGGGCGCCTGGGTGGCTCAGTCAGTTAAGCGTCCGACTTCGGCTCAGGTCACGATCTCACGGTCCGTGGGTTCGAGCCCCGCGTCGGGCTCTGGGCTGATGGCTCGGAGCCTGGAGCCTGCTTCCGATTCTGTGTCTCCCTCTCTCTGCCCCTCCCCCGTTCATGCTCTGTCTCTCTCTGTCTCAAAAATAAAATAAAAAAAAACGTTAAAAAAAAAAAAAATTAAATAATAAAAAAAAAAAAAAAAAAAAAGTGGTCAGAAAAGAGTAAAATTTGAGGAAAGGGCACTCTTCAGTTTTCTTAAAGCCCTGGAATCTTAACATGATATTCCTCAAGCTTCTTCTACAATGAGGAGACCCCACCAGCAATGTTAGCAACACTTACAGTTAACAGACATTAACACAACTAACCAAGCTCTCAATTGTCAAGTGGCTGTTAAGATACAAGTTCTGCCTTTAGATGCACTGGTTGGAAGGCTAGCCCCATACTTAGCTCACGTAAGCTGTGATCTTCTCTCACTAAGTAAAATCAAATAGATGTTGTATAATATTGACTTTCTGCCCTGTGGTCTGCTGTTCAATTCTTCCAGAGGCATTCCCTGGCACTGGGGCTCCTCGGTCTCTGTAAAATCTCCAGCTGCTCCGTGCGACACAGAGATGATCAAGGAGACGGTGGTATTCACGGGTTGTGCCAGTTTTCACTCTCTTGGCTGAACTTTTACAGGCTGAGTCAGTTACCCCTGTAGTCTCACATGATGTGCCCAGAACAGACAGAATGTCATCCTGTGAGTGAAACTTGGCTCACCTATGCACACTTGCTGTATATAGGAGAGAGAGTGCACGGTAGAACTAGCCCTACTTGAGTTAATGCCATGATGGGTAGTCTCAGCGGGTCAATGTTTGAAGGTTACACACAGTTCTAAGAATTGAATCAAAGCAGCCGCTCAATGTTTCTCAAACATTCACTGAATTATCAAAAGTACTTAATTTCTTTTAGATGTTTTTAGTGTTTATTTATTTTTTGACAGAGAGAGAGACAGAGTGCAAGTGAGGGAGAGGCAAGAGAGAGGGAGACACAGAATCCAAAGCAGGCTCCAGGCCCTGAGCTGTCAGCTCAGAGCCCGACATGGGGCTCGAACCCACAAATCGCAAGAACGTGACCCGAACCACAGTCGGACGCTTAACCGACTGAGCCACCCAGGCACCCTCAAAGGTACTTTAAATTTAAATTACAGGTTCCCAGACAGCTGACGGAATCAGAATATCTGGGGCTTACGACCTAGGAGTCTCCATTTTGAACAAGCTCCCGGAAGCACTGCAGGATGTTTGACTCAGGCCAAGAATGCTAAAATGGCCAGCTTGCTGTGTATTCTGTGCCCAAGGGTGAATGATCCTAAATTTTGTCAGAAGCCAAAATCACTAGGGTTTTTTAAAAAATACTGATGTCTGGCTCCCACCCCCAGACATTAGGATTCAATAGATGTCTGACGAAACCTGGGCATCAGGAGTTTTTAAAGCTCTCCAGGCCGTTCTAATATGCAGCAAAGTTTAGGAACCACTGCACTAGAGCCTATCTATTAACTCCTTCAGCTTCACCTGTAGACTGCCTCGAATCTATTCGTTCAGGGCAAATGTAATTCTGGGCCACCTAGACAGGTAAGCAGTTAAAAGCACTGATTTGGGCTATGTTATTTCCTGTGTGTCATGTGTAGAAGGCAGTGAACTACCAAATGGGATATTAATGTGGGGCCAGGGATATGGCTGAGTAGAGATGTTTTTCCCCATATCAGAAAAAGAGAGGAGGTTCTATCTCTCTGTTCAGTATTACTCCCCCAGAAACTGATTTTACTCAACCAAATCCTATTTCAAGCTTTTCAGACTCTGGGCTGTAACTCATTATTGGGTTCTTAAATCATTTCAATGGCTTGCTAGCAGCATTTTTAATGGAATGGAATAGAATAGAACAGAGATGAACACTAAATATTAAAGAGCACATTATGTGAAAGAACCACTAATTGTTTGGGGAACCATACATATCTTACCGTGGTTCATGGTAAAAAAAAAATAAAAATAAAAATAAAAAAATTCTGACATTCTGCCCAGGACAGTGGTTTCACAATGTGATTCCATCTCTCTCCCTCAATCTCATTTTACCTCCCTTTGATTTTCCCAGTTGACAAGGATTTCTAAACCCCTACCATTGAGTTTAAAGGAGAGCTATAGTTGAATCCAATGGCTTCGTTCCATTCATTTAGAAAGTACAGTACAGAGATGAAAATGAGCCAGGCACGTTGCAATCTTCCTGAAAAAGCCATCTCTCTGGGAAGGGCTCAGATGCTGAATGCACAACTTTCTCTTACAGAAAGAACTGGCAACAAACCCATTCTGCCTCCAAGTTTTGAGATGCAGTGCTTTCAGTTCTTCTGCTAAGAGAGGCTCATTTGCACACTCTGCTTTAAAAGCTAAAGACACCTGCCTTGACTTCAGCTGAGGCAAAATAGACAAACCATGCAACAGGCAAAATCCATAAAGACTGGCATATTATCAGTGGACACAATTAGGCTTTTGGCTTGAGGGCTGTAACATTTTGCCTTAAAGGAGCAGGTCTCACTTACTCCACCAAACCACAATTCAAGTCGCAAGTAAACACTGTGTGCGTGTGTGTGTGTGTGTGTGTGTGTGTGTGTGTGTGTGTTACCTTGGTTTGAAATATTAAGGAGGTTTCCTGGGATAAGCAGTATGGAAATTGCCGAACAGAGCTGAACTGGCCAGAAAGCCAGAAGGAAAAGAGAGCAAGGAAGTTCTGGGCAGATACAACAGCAAGATGAAATAGTAACGCCAGGGGTGTGGACAGGGCCCGAGGGAGCACGGCATGAAGACTGACATATCAAGGTCATGGGGTTGTGTGAGGACCGGCCAGTTAACAGTGCTACCAAACTGTGGCGAATCAGTGCCTGTGGTTCACATAGTCCTAGAGATGAGGATTATGACCACATCCTGAAAAACATCACTGGCCTGTGGTGATAATGACCTGACGTGCTGATGAGGATAACCTTCCATTTCATAATAAATGTTCTTTCAATTGATTTAACCAACAGTCTATAGATTTCCTTTTGATGCCCGATACCTTGATTTTCAAAGAGAGGGTTTACTTTAGATGAGATGTGTGACCCTGCAGGGAATAACAAAAATCACCCTGCCTGTGCGCTCTTGCAGGACGCGTCAGTGTCATCGTCATTAGTGTCTTGTCATTCATCTTTCACGGAGCCTAGCAAAGCACTCAGTATGTTTGGGCTAAAAATTAAAAACCACCAGCTTTCCTTGCTCTACACGTCCCCTCCCAGTTGGTGGATGTGCTGTATGGGGGAGGACCTAACTCTAGCTTTAGTGCACGCGCTGAATAAACCCTCACTCGGCATATTGCATTCTGCTAAGCCAAAAAAAGAACTCACCAGCACAATTTGATCCATACTCCTGAATAAAAAATAACCAGAGGTAAAGTTATTCTTGGGTCAAATGACAGCGATTGCAGCCAGGATATAAATGGGGTAATTTTTGAAAATTGCAGTAGAAATCCCAAGAATAAAACTGCTAGACAATTGACATGAAATCTCCAAGAACAGGCTTCTAGGTAAAGGGTGACCCATTGCCTCAAATCTTTAAGTACAGAGCCAGGACAGGTCAAGTTTATTAACTTCTCATAATAAGGTTTACTCACGCTCTGCAAGTCTTTAAAAAGAAAAAAAAAAAAGCAGATTATCTGGATCATGCAAAAACTTGAGACGTACTGAGAAATAAGAAAAGAATGATCAGGCTCATTGTTATTTTGGACATCCGGAGAAAGTCCAATTCCTCAGGGATGGGCAGAACCACCACCCCCCTTCTAAGCTAACATAAATAACCTGAGTATTATCTAAAATGAGTCTCGTGTTGGTAAATATTGGCTTTGTAGTTGATACTCTGTTTACTTCAAATACTGAACAAATAGGATCTTCATTCGGTGGGGCAGTGATTTTCAAATATTGCGGTGTGCTAGAATTTGCGGCAGAGTTTGGTACATGTGTGACTGCCTGTATCCAATTCCATTAAGTCAATCAGGAAGATTTTACATGGATGCTGATGCCCGGATTCACTGTAGACCAATAGAATCAGAATCTCCAGGGATAAGGCCAAGACATTGGTATTTGCTAAAAGTACCCACATGAGACCCTAGGGTGAAGACCTGGGTTGAGAACTTCAGCACTACTGAGTCCGATTTAGTAGGAAAGGGTGGAGCCTCACCCTCTCCATGTGTAATAGATGTCACAAGTGACTCGGGTACCCATGATCTGTGGACCTTATTCTCAAAAACACTGACCTAGACCTAGGTATTTCCAAAGCTCCATGAACCAGAGCACATCTCACTTCTCCTTTGACTTCTTTTCTGTTATAGTAACACCTCTGAAATAAAACTACATGGTAAAGAGGGCAGATTAGTCGAAGCGGGATAATCAGATTCATAAATTGATTACAGATCATTAAAGATATTAACTGTGCTAAACTGGGGCAAAAGTGATTTTCATCTGAATGTGTTAGAATTTCATAAGCAAATGATTACATTCCTCCTGAGACAAAAGTCACTCAAAATCAATATCTAGCAAAACTCAGTTTTTGAAAAAAGCATTAGTTCAGAAAACATTATTTGTACTAAATCATAATTAACATTGAAAAGTCCACTTAAAAAGTCAAAGGAGTAAGTACAAGGATAGTCATGGCATCATTGTTTTTGATAACAAAAAAATTTAAACAATTTAAAGGTCTACTCAAAAGAGGACTAGTTAAAATATCGTATAGAATTAACTAGAATGCAGCCATCAAAAACAATGATGCCACTCTCTATACGTTAACAACAACAACAAAAAAGATCTCCAAGATATAAACAAAAAATAGAAGCAAATGGCAGATATGCATGTAGTAGAAAGCCATTTGCCTTCTTAAAAATCAAGCCTGTATAACTGGAAAGATACACAATAAATTCATTGTAGTGATTCCTTCAGAGAGGGAAACTGTGTGGCTGGGAAAATGAGACTTACTTTTCCTATTAATATTCTTTTGGCCCTTTTGGATTTCTGTACCATTTGAGTGATTCAATCAAATTTTTAAAAAAAATAAAAAGTCAAGTGCAAACTGTAAGCTTTTAAAGTATATATTTGTATGAATGAACCCTGGCACATAGTAGATATTCGGTAAATGTTTATTTCTTAAATAAACCTACTTAATTTCTCCTCTCAACTTTTTCAAATCTCTTCTTTCCTCGGTGTGCAGGTTGGAGGTCGGGTAGATAGCTAAAATTTCATAATATATTATGCCTTTGCACTTATCGAGTGCTAAGTATGTGCTAAGCATTATGCTAAGCTCTCGACATGTTTCCATCATCTCAGGTAATTCTACAACATCCCTGGGAAGTAGATATTATCATCTTCCTTTGGCACTTGGGAAAACTGAGGCTCAGAAAGGTCACTGGGAGCTCAGGCAAACTGTGTTGTACACACACATAAATAAAGATTATAAAAATTATACTTTCAAGGTATATGCAAACCGCTGTGGGGACTACGAAGACAGTATGCTCTTGGCCCTTCCCGTGGGTCTTGGCAGGCAAAACCTTTATGTATGGCATTACTACAATATAAGGCAACAGAGAGCACTGTGCAGGGAGCTTTGAAGGGGAGAAATTCCAGGGGAAGTAGAAGAAAGAAATCAAGGAAGGCTTCACAGAAGGGGTCCTGGTTGATCAGGACTGTGAAAGGAGTGAGCAGTCAGGAGGAAAAGTATGTGATTCACGGGTTCCATGCTATACTAAGTGTGTTGTATGTGGTAACACCTTTTACTTTTTTAATCCCAACATTTCTAAGTATCCTTGTTCCCAATTTTAGATGAATAAACCAAAACCTAGAGAAGAAACTTTCCCCAGATGTTCTAGTCCACATTTAATGTCACCTTACTTTCTACTGGCCATCTCTATGAGGGATTACCAACATGTCTTGCCTTATGTATTACTGATATAAAACTTGTGTGTGTGCACTCGCACAAACGCATTCCTTATCTCTAATACAAGCATAAACTACTTGAGGCAAGAACCATCATTTTATATATTTTTAATATTCCCCTCACTGTATGCTCACATACTAAGCATGAAAATATTTATGGTAATGTTATTAGTACTAAGCTAATTCTGTAAAATTGAGCTATCTTTATTTTGTGCTAAAGGTTTTATGACGGCAGATGAAAGAAAATTATTTGACCACCTCAAATCTCCTCATCTGAAATATTGGGTTCCATTCATCTGGTTTGGAAATCTTGCAGCTAAAGCCCGGAAGGAAGGTAGAATCAGAGACAGTGTTGATCTGCAATCACTGATGACTGTAAGTACGTCACAAACCATCCATAAGAGATGCTAATCAGAGACCAACAGGGACCTGGATGTAGCAGGTCAGACCAGGATGTGTCTGCTTTGTTCATGCCTGGTTCCAAAGGAACCGGAAAGACTGGGCTAGTATTAGAACCCTTAACATGCAGGACAGGGGTAGTATACAGGTTTTGACTCAGGTTGATTGGTAGTGGTTTCTTAGAAATTCTGTCTAAACAGAATTTGGCTTTGTCATGGGCTCTGTAAGAAAGTGTCCCTTAATTGATTAGCAACATCTGTCAAGGGCTCTGAATGACCTGGTGTCCACATGGCATATTTATCATCCCCCAGGATCCTAGAGTAAAATCTGGAGTAGAAATAAACCTGCCCAATCAGTTCCCCCAAACTAGAAGTTCCTGAGGTTAAGCCAACTTGTCAGATGCTCCAGGAAACAAAATTATGTTTTCATTAAACGAAATAACCCTGAATTCATCTGAGAAACACATTTATGGAAGGGCTAGATAGATATGCCCTATGACAGTCTCCTGCCTAGATTCGGCCAAAAGGAGTGAATGATATAAAAATAGCTCCCAAATTAACATAACTCTTTTTCCCAGGCTTATATAGTAATTTATGTGTGATAAAGGAGAAATCAGTAGATTCAAGTCCTTTCCATTCCAGACAGATATTTTCAGTCAATATGAGTGTGCTAAAGTCCTCATTTGTGGGGGAGAAAGGTTTAGGAGGTACTTCTTTTTTCCCCAAACTCTACAGTAAGCATGTTTTCAAAAGAAGTCGAGAAACAGACAAACAAACAAATCTGCTCTCCATATAAATTTACCAAAATGGATAGAAATTACTTATTTAAAATACTAACCCCTGCCTTCCCATCAACACTTTGGATCAATATACATGTTGGAAATCATGGATTCAATAGAGTAGGCGATAGTTCTATAAAGTCCTGATTTATTTTAATATTTTTTTTTAAATATCCATCTGTCTCCATCCTTTTTGCACTGTTGAATGGCGTTGATTGTCATTTTCAGGATTTTCCTTTTGGACTAGCCTTCAGAACCAATTACCAGCCTTACAAAGTCAGCCTTGTCCTTTTACAGACATGTTCATAAAAGACATGGCCACGTTATGAATCCCAGGAAATATTTATTGCCACACGCATCGTTTAGCAAACCATGTTTTATCTGTTTCTGGCTTAGGAAATGAACAGATACCGCTCTTGGTGCAGCCTCTTATTTGGTTATGACTGGGTTGGGATTCCGCTGGTTTATACCCAGGTATAAAATACTTTGCACGTGTGTTGTTTGTCCCCCCCCCCCAAGTTAGTTAGTTATTTATTTTGAAAGAGAGAGAGAGAGTGCAAGTGGGGAAGGGCAGAGAGAGAGAGAGAGAGAGAGAGAGAGAGAGGGAGAGAGAGAGTGGGACGGGCAGAGAGAGAGGGAGAGAAAGAATCCCAAACAGGCTCTGTACTGTCAGTGCAGAGCCCAATGCGGGGCTTGAACTCACGAACCATGAGATCATGACCTGAGCTGAAACCAAGAATTGGATGCTTAATCGACTGAGCCACCCAGGTGCCCCTGCATGTGGTTTTTAGCTACTTGCCCACTTAGGCACTCTGGCCTGCTGTGGGGGTCCAGCGCTGTGTTCTCACTCAGACTTCTCTCCGTTGCAGGTTGTCACTCTGGCTGTCTACACCTTCTTCTTTGCCTGCCTGATTGGACGCCAGTTTTTGGATCCCACCAAAGGCTACGCGGGGCATGACTTAGATCTTTACATTCCAATCTTCACTCTCCTACAGTTCTTCTTCTATGCAGGATGGCTCAAGGTAGCCCACCATCTCTGTGCCTGAGACCTGCTCTGTAATCTGTCATGTTCTGTCCTTTGCACCCTGGTCCTTTACTGAGTCACTCGCTCATGAGCGAGTCAAAGGTAGATTTAAGATTTAATCACTCAGAGATGTTATTACTTGTAAACTAGGGATTCAGGTGATGTGGTGAGTACCATATTGCAGCAATCTAAGCAAAGACGTTGCAGTAATACTCTTTTACGGCCAGTAATTTAAGTCTTTGTGTGCTCCCATTAGGATTATAATAATGTAATTAAAGTAATAACTGTGACTTCACTGATATTTTATGCCACAATAAGCCAGTAGGCAGAGTAAAAGAGGGTAAATAAGAAGCCTTGTGTATCAGAGTTAAGTATTCGTATTATATTATTTCTTGGTTCTGTTCAACTTTGTAAATAGTTAACTGTGATTCTCTGCAATCCCACTAGCTGTCCCCCATTAAATGCATCCCATTTTCAAAACCAGAACCAAGACTCAGAAAATGATTCAACAGAATCAAAACCAGAAACACCAGGATTTGTGACGACATTTGGTTTGCCAGGAAATTAAAAACAGGTCAGAGCAGTGAGGAGGACTTGTCCAGTCATGGGTGCAGAATTGTATCTGCTCCAACCCCCGCCCCTCCCTGCACCCCTTACCCTTCCCTGGATGCACAGGTAAATACCAGAGCCGGAGCCTGGTAGTGAATGGAACACACACACACACACACACACACACACAAAGACAATGGCTAAATCAAGGTAAATGAAATCTAATGACAGTTTGAAGATGAATAAAATCGAATTTTCAAACTTTTGACCTTTTGGCCAGCCACATGTTGACATGCACCGTGGAGGCCTTCCAGGCGGTGGCAACATTTTCCCTGCCACTGCCTTTACCTTCACTGGTTTGAATCTTAACCAAGAATGATAAATACGTTGTCATTTCAAAAAGTAAAAGCATGTCCTTTATAAATGGCAAAACCATTTTCAACCAGGTGATGGTAATTCTTAATTATTTTTACACATTTAAGACAGAGAAAGAGCAAGAGAGACTAATAGCTCTCCTCTCCCATTAGTGAAAAAAGTAGACTCGAGTTTTATAAACAATAAATCACTACAAATGGCCCAGGTGCCCAATCATTCTAGTCTTTTATTGCCCTTTCCCCTGAGTTGTGCTAAGCTTCTTATTCTTTGCTTTGTGTCTACGTGAGGTGTTGGACCAGCCTGTTAGGAACAGTTAGCAGTTCCTGCCTTGGGAAATGCCCTCTAAAATATTGTTGGGACGAGCACCAGGTGTAGTATGTAAACGCTGAATCATGGGAATCTACTCCCAAACTGAAAAGCACACTGTAGTTTAGCCAACTTGACAATAAATTATATTTTTAAAAATAATAAATAAAATATTAACTTTCCTTTCCTTTATAAAATATTTTTAAAGGCAAAATATGAAAATACCACATTAGCTCCTTTAAGAGATAGACAGTCCTAGGAGAAGTGTTTTCCCACTCAATGGATTATATCTCAATTTCTAAGCAGCTGTTTTATCTTGTCCATTCCAATATTTATAAATATTTTCAAAGTGTAAAAATCCCATCTTAACCTTATAAACAGTATATTAGTTACCTGCTGGAAATGAAGCCTCCAAAAGAGTAAAGGATATTTTTTGAGAAAATCAATTCTGAAACATAGGTATCATTTTGAAAGTTAAATGTAGACTCTCATACTATATGCAGGACTGATCCCATAAAAGTGAAATTCTGGTTATAACAAAAATATTTTCCAGGCCTCTTCAGTGGCCCACTTAGGGAAAATCTCAGGCAAGGAAGGATAGACAGGCCCTGGAAAGGACTTTGACGTGGATGTCGCTGTGAGGCTGACTGATTCTGGGCTCAGGCCCTGCCCAGTCTGGGGAAGTGGGGCGACGTATCTCTCTAAGTTGACGGTTCTCAACTCCATCCACATACTAAAATCTCTCGGGAGTTTCACCAGGTGCTGATATCTCAGCTCAACCTCACACCCATTTAATTAGAATCTCTAAGGGAGGAACCCAGGCATCAAGTTCTTTTAAAGCCTTCCTGGTGACTTTGATCTTCAACCAAGGTTGAGAACAACTGCTCTAAGTGGTTAGTGGTTAGACTTAAGTCCTAAAAAATAAGTAGGCAGAATTTCTACAAAATGGTCTCAAAACATAGAAATTCAACTAATCAATGGTGTCTTTATTTTATACACTTTTTTCCCATTTAGACCGAATGTAAAATCTCTCTCTCTCTCTCTCTCACACACACACACACACACTAGATAATAAAAACCAAGAGATTTAAAAAGAATAATAAAGGAGTCATATTTGACATATAAATCTCTTATCAAGAAGGCTATTCAATGCCAGAACATGGTTAAGATCATTTCATATTGACCAACTATTAGAAAATATACGGTAAGACGCTGCCTCAACTTTTCATAGTGGGGAAAATTGACCCACCGGATAAAAGTAAATCCTTTAGAGTAAAACAAAGTGAGACAAATTCCAGCTTCATAACACCCCCCCCCCCCGCCCCCGCTCTCTGACTTTTCATTCAACAGTTGGATCCAATAATTGTGAAAACTCCTTGACTTAATTTTCTTTCATTGTGGTCTACATCTCCAGTGTTTTCCCTTCCTCATGGTTACATTTTGTCTCATCACTTGGGCCCTTGTAAGTTCCTTAAGCCCCCAGGCTACGTCGCCCTGGACGTGCCGCAAACGGTGCCTTGCACCTTATGTGTGCTCCTTCGACATTCACGGGTTTGAGGTGTACCCGAACATCGATCATTTGGCTCCTACATGGCACAACTTCTCCTGAAGGGCCTGTGCTGTCACCAGCTGAACAGACAGGTCCGCTGGAGAGCAAACCCACGCAGGTGCCTCGCTCGTGGTCTGAGAGCAGTGTCGCTTGCCGGTAAACATCGGTGTCTGTGGAACCACCCACTCCCCTCTGGGCTTCATATTATGAAAGTGGCAAAGGGCATCACCTCCGTCACCTTTAGCTTGCATTCCTAGTTTTCACAAGCATCACGATGGACCTATTCTATGTTCTCCACCGCAGGTAGCTGAGCAGCTTATCAACCCTTTTGGAGAAGATGATGATGATTTTGAAACCAACTGGTGCATTGACAGAAATCTGCAGGTTAGAGGAGCTTTTCCTTCCTTTACAAACATGAATAATGAATCATTTGTGACGTTTCAGATCTGAACAGACTCTGACGGCAGGCCCCTGAACTTCAGAGCTGCAGCCACAAAAGAAAGAGGTTTGGCTTTTCAGTATCTTGCCTCAGCTCCTTTTGGAACTTCACAGGTCCTGGGTCTCAGTTGCAGTGAAGTTTAGTCCCTTGTAAATAGAATTTATTTTTATTTTTATTTTTATTTAAATCCAAGTTAGTTAACATATAGCGTAGTTTGGGAGAACTTAGTGTTTCGTCACTTACATACAACACCCAGTGCTCATCATAATAAGTGCCTTCCTTAATGCCCATCACCCATTTAGCCCACCCCCTCCCCACTCCCCTCCCCTCCAGCAACCCTCAGTTTGTTCTCCGTATTTAAGAGTCTCTTATGGTTTGCCTCCCTCTCTGTTTTTATCTTATTTTTCCTCCCCTTCCCCTAAGTAGAATTTCAAGCCCGTTTTCTTTGTAAGTTTATTAACTTTACACAGCCTCTTCCATCATACTGCAGAGCAATGTTTTAATTCATTCTTTAATCTGGTTTCTGTTGCCACCCAAGTGAGATTAGCAGGGACAGACAATGGCAGCCAGAAGTGATCTGGTGTGAGTTCCCAAATCCATGTCATGAAGTTCCCTGCAGTCAGATGTCCAAGCAGATGGACACTGGAAACGTGGGCCATACCAGCCTATGTCCCAAATCTGACAGAACTAAACCTAATGGACCCCAGGACCCTTACCCCCAAAGCATTATTCCAGAGAGGTTTTTCTTAAAGAATCAGCATGAGAGCATTTTCCTTCCAGGCAGGACTCTCCTCAGACCATTCTCTGTCCTCACAGATAAGGAAAGAACTTCAACTTGGCTACTTGCTTCAGGCCCTTGCTCAGTTCTTAAGCAGGTTCAAATGTTTCACTATGTTTCACTGTTGGTTCACAAACTGGCCGCATACCTAGAGGGCTGGGAGAGATGGAAGAAGGAAGCCCAACTTGGATCCTCTGTCTCCCTCTCTCTCTACTCCTCCCCCTCTCGTGTTCTCTCAAAAATAAATAAACATTAAAAATGATTTTAAAAAGAAATGACATCAAGTATAAGTATGTTTATGGAATCAATGGAATGGGATATTAAGAATCTTCTCCTTCCTATGATATCTGGAATTATAAGGTTGCTGTAAGGATAGCCACTAGACAATACAGTAACTTTGAACCAAGAAGGAAAAGGAGTCTCTCCTGCCTCCTAGTAAAATGTAGCTAGCTCCATTCTGGGCATGTGGCTTGATAAACCAAGTCTGGGCAGTTTTATAGCCCCACTTAACCCCCATTGCCAAGTGCCCTCACGCAATAAACATGTGCAAGTCTCTGCAACGGTCCTGGTTACAGCAAATATGAACAACGGACATTTGTGTATTTACTCTCTCAGACTGCTCTATCCTGCTGCAAATCCCATCCACCCATTGGAGCTTACTCTCTGTCTTTATACAATCCACATCCAAATTATTCTAACAATAAAACAATGATTTTAGGTCTCTCTTTTAGCTGTGGATGAAATGCACATGAGCTTACCCAAGATGAAGAAGGACATTTACTGGGATGATTCTGCTGCTCGACCACCTTATACACTGGCAGCCGCTGACTACTGCATACCCTCCTTTCTGGGGTCAACAGTTGAAATGGGGTAAGTGCATTTTTTTTAATCATCAATATTTAGAAAATAAGTTGGTCACTGTTCTGATTTTTTATGCTCTGGTCTTGAACTCACTTTCATGACAACTCTCAATTGGTAACATCTTATTTCAGATTTTCAGGTATAATTAATATGCCCGAGGAAGTTTGAGAGCAAAGAGACTATAGCTTCTGGTTTAAATGTGGTGTGTGTGTACATGCAGGCATGTGTATTTGGGGGTAATTTGCATTTTACCTTGTTTTTATACCACAGAAAACTTTTCCAATAGTTGTGAAATTATCCTCTTTTTTCCTTCCGATTTGAAAAGTAGTTTATTCAATTATATAATCATTTATTACTTAAGATGTTCATAACTGAATGTATTTCCAACAAGTGTTTATGAGGCATATACCACATGCAGGCACTGTGTTAGACTACTTGGAGACAAGCAAATCCTAAGGAATGAGATAAGTTTTCTCTAAGATTTTAATTCAACTATGTTTAGTAGACAAGTCAGTCTCTGTTCTGTGGTTTTAACATAACAATCTGTCCCTATGTACTTAGCTTTAAATAAATGGGCTGAGGCCTGAAGTAACTCATGCACACTTCTCGAATAATTTTATTAAATCTGATAATGTATTTGATTTTGGAGAAATGTGTGAATGTGGGGGAAGTTTAAGTATTTTTGCTCAAGGCAGATGCCACAGTTTCCAAGTAACTTAAAGAGAAGACTGTGGACAAATTTAGAAAAATAAGGAGAACCCCCTTAAAAAAGAGGAAAACTTTTGCAGGATTTTTCTTACAACTTGTGACAAAATTGTGGTTTGCTGTTGAGACCAGCTCTCGGCAGATTTGTGAGGCAAGTTCATGTCCTGTAGTTGCTACCTGGGACCTTCTTTCCTCTCTCCCACAGTGTTCAGCCCTCCTGTTTCCCAACCACGAGGATATCCAGCTTCAGCCCTATTCCCACAAGGCTTCACTCTTGGCTGAATGTCTCTTAATCCTAACAGGTCTTCAAGACCCAAAGGAAAAGATGACCAAGTAGAATTTCAGGAGTGGGGTCAAATGATGAGATGATTTAGGAGCCAGGAGGTTTGCCTGTTGTCTTCAAAACATACCTGATAGAAGGTTGCACACCCCAGGCTAGGCTTGCCTTGGCTTCCAGATGGCCCGACAAGCCTGGATTCTCCTGGGCATCCCAACCCCAGCTGGTTGCTCAGTCTCCACAAAGAGCAATTCACTGTTGTTCGCCCTTCTCGGCAGTTTGTGGTGGCAGTTTCATGGGTTTTGAAATCCTTCTCAATTTTAAAAATTAATAGATGCTTTTCTGTGGATTTGTTCTTGGATAACTCAACAGGCTTTAACCTTTCTCTCCCTTCCCATCGCTGATTAATGCACAGAATTGAAGGTCTAATTTGTAAGAGAAAAGAGACGAGCACATTTGATAGGGCTGGAGAATCATCGTGGTATCACTGTTGGGACTGTAAGTGCCCTTGTGCTCCATTTCTATCATCCAGTTAGTTGTTTTTGCAGGATGGTTACAATGACAGTTTTTGTTTGGTCTCAAGATTTTCATTTTGGCCTACATATTCATCCCAAGCATCATAATATTACATTCTTCTGTGTCCATGTTCTTTAGAAATTATTAAAATATCTATTTCTATTTCTAAATATAGAGACACAGAATTAGGGATTTTATAAGACCTCGAAGAAAATATCTACCCCAATTATTGAGAATATTAAATGAGATTGGAAACATCAAAACACTCTACATGTAACCATAGAGCATTGTTAATATTGACTCATGTAAGTACCCTATTTGTGGATGTCAAAATGACTAAAGATTAAAGAAAGATTAAACAAATCTAAGCTATTTTTCATATTAAGCTAGCACTGGAAATTTGGAACAGAGAAAAAATTCTTGAGAGAAAACTGGGAGATGTGATATTTAAGAATGCAGCAAAAAGTTTTTAGTTATCAGAGAGAATTCCTCTAATTAAGACAGCCTATTTACTAGCATGATGGGAACGGCCACAGGCAAAGGCCAGAGTCTATTAGGGGAGGTTTCTGGGAGGCATTTAATTGGACTCTGGAACCAAATGATCAAAGAAACAATTAGGCAAAAGTTCACTCGATCTTGATTTTCTGCATGAATGAGGACCATTCAAAGGGAACCTCACAGTCCAGGAAAAGTCGCTACAGGAATGCAGGCTTTTGGAGTATTCACAGAAATGCCCACTGTTGATTCTTTCCAGGACTGTGCTGTTACACAAGTTGTTTCTGCTCGCCTGTGTTGGAAAACCAACTCCAGCTAACTTAAGCAAAAAGGGGTTTCTTGGGTCACATCTGGAGACTAGCCTAGCTTTGGGTGTGGCTAATTTCAGAGGCTCAAGATATGTCACCAGGACTCACTATTGCCCTCTCTATCTCTTCAGTTCAGCTTTTCTCTCCACTGGCTCAGGTTTCAGACAGGCAAAACAGCAAGATGGCAGCCAGCAGCTTTACAACCTATCCTCTCAGCAAATCCTGTGGCAAGAACATGACTCTTAAAACTAAAGTACTGAATTAACTGGCTGGGCTTGGCGAACGTGCCCATTCTTGAACAGGGAAGCACAATATTTTGATTAGCTGAGGCCTGTTCACATGTCCATCTTTGGACCAAGGGGCATGTGTCAGCCCCAAGCAACCATAGGGAGGAGGTGAGGTCTTAAGAAAATTAGAATGGTACTACCAGGAATAGGTGAATGGTTTGCTAGGCTGAAAGCAATGATTGTCCTCTAAACTCATAAAAGATCACTCCCTAAGAATTTCACTGTTCACTCACCAAATACAAAGTTAATATCAAGTGAGCCATCTGACGAAGGCTCAGGGGAAAAGGGAAGGTGATATTGTTGATGATGACTGAGTCAATGAGCCCTTTGCATTAGGATAAAGACCGGGTGTCAAAGTACTACGGATTCAAGTGTTTCAGAAAAGTGTTTGCTGCTTGATGAGCATATAAAATCCTTTCCTGGTTGAGTAAGTTTTTAATTTTCTTATTCTATTTAGGATGTACGTTGCTAGCATATTTAATTCAGAAATCAAATTTCCCTTACCTTTTCACATCAACGTTTCAAGCTTATGATCACAATTCCCATGACCCAGAAATTCTAAAATCAAGGCAATGCCCTTCAATAACTGAACAAAAGTACTATCCAAGAGAAACCTGAGAAATTACTCTGCCTCCTATTTTCTTTTATATTCAGGAGACTACTCATTTCCACATAAAAAGGAAAGTCCTTAGGAGGGCCTGAGTGGCTCAGTTGGTTAAACATCCAACTTAGGCTCAGGTCAGGATCTTGTAGTTCACCAGTTTGAGCCCCCCTATCTGGCTCTCTGCTCTCAGTAGAAGCCTACTGTCCCCCAACTCTTCCCCTCCCCTACTCTGCCCGTCCCCCACGGCGTGCAGGCTCTCTCTCTCTCTCTCCCCCCTCTCCCTCTTTCTAAAGTAAATAAAAATTTAAAAGAAAAAAGAAAACTCCTTAGAGATGATTCCTCTGTTCTCTATATTCAGGGACATATTCAAAATATCGTCATATTTTCTACACATTTACCAAATGTACATTAGTGAAATAAAGTAAGATTCTCCCCATATTTTTATCTCAAATACAAATTTAAAATATCACGTTTTTCCTCGTATCTTCACATATAGAATGAACTCATCCATTTATTCAGGCAAATTTTCTTTCAGGGCCTGGTATACGATAGGTTCTATTTCAAATGCTAGGCATAGGCGAAAAAACAAAAACAAAAACAAAACAAATACCTCTTCAGCTCACTGACACAAGGAGACATGTTCTAGTACCATGTGGTAAACCCAGCAATAGAGAAACGCTCAGTCTTATGGGAATAAAAGAAAGGTATGTTTGACCCAGCGTGGTGAATGAGAGACGGCTTCTTGGAGCTGAGGAGTCCAATGTGCATCTTTAAGACTAAATTAGGAGCTAGCACAGAAATAGGAGGAGGAGATTCAGCAAAGGGTAAATTCCAAGCCAATATGAGCACAAACAGCAAGGAATGACAGTGTATGTAAAGTAACAGTTTTTTTTTAATTTCGGCTTTATTGAAGTATAATCGACATAAAAATTATGAGGTATTTAAAGTATACACTGCGGTGATCTGCTGTTTTAATTAAGGTGTCTTTTCATTATCCTTACTGTTGGAGACACTATTAACCAAGATGAAGAGGTCACCCACAAGCAGAGGGAAGAGTTTTCTGTAAGATGCGTGTGAAGAAAACACGCCCAAGCCCTGAAATGCAAATGACTCTTCTTTGGACAATAGCAAACACTTACACCTAACATACTAAACTTTACCAAAACAAACCTAGAATGTTTAAACTCAAGCCAGCATTGCTGAAAACAAATTTCTTTTTTTTTATGTTTATTCATTTTGAGAGAGAAAAAGTACAAGTGGGAGGGGAGCAGAGAGAGAGACGGAGACAGAGAATCCCAAGCAGGCTCTGCACAAATTAGTGCAGAGCCTGACACGGGGCTCAAACCCACAAACCACGAGGTCATGACCTGAGCCGAAATCCAAAGCCGGATGCTTAACCAACTGAGCCACCCAGGTGCCCCAAATTTGTTTTTATTCTTATTTATTTATTTTAATTTTTTTTAACATTTTATTTATTTTTGAGACAGGGAGAGACAGAGCATGAACGGGGGAGGGTCAGAGAGAGGGAGACACAGAATCTGAAACAGGCTCCAGGTTCCGAGCAGTCAGCACAGAGCCCGACGCGGGGCTCGAACTCACAGACAGTGAGATGGTGACCTGAGCCGAAGTCGGACGCTTAACCGACTGAGCCACCCAGGCGCCCCCCAAATTTGTTTTTAAAACAAACAGAAAGTGGGGCGCCTGGGTGGCTCAGTCGGTTAAGCGTCCGACTTCAGCTCAGGTCACGATCTCACGGTTCATGGGTTCAAGCCCTGCATCCGGCTCTGCTGACAGCTCAGAGCCTGGAGCCTGCTTCAGATTCTGTGTCTCTCTCTCTCTCTGACCCTCCCCCGTTCATGCTCTGAATCTGTCTCAAAAATAAATAAACATTTAAAAACAAACAAACAAACAAACAAAAAGTAAGATCCAGGGCTAGCCCATCACAGCTAGCCAGAGGTAGAATGCTATTCACATGACAGCACCATGGGTCACTCCAAAACTCGTTCTTTTTTAAATACTTAGGATTATCCATTAGCACAAGTGTATAAGTCTCTGAGGAATGGAACACAAGGAAATTAAAGTCCTAAAGTCTCATAACTCCCTTTAATCCTATCTCGAAAATCAAAACCCCCAAGAGCGAAGAAGCAATAACCCCTTAAGGGCATTGGGAAAACCCCACTGAAACATCTATCCATAGCAGCTAAAGGATTCCAAATCCTGGAGAAGAGAGGCAGTAGCTGCTTATGAAATGGATCACTGACATGTGCACACATGGACGTGTGCTCGCTCTAAGGGTCCTGCTGATGTAGAAGAGTGCTCTCAGCCCGTGGACTTGCTGCGATACCCTTTAATGAACACCGCTTTACTGGGCTTTCTGCTGTCATTCAAATATGTCGCAACTTCCTCACACTTAGAGTGGTCTTAAGGAATGGATCTATGAAGTCAGTTAAGGATGCACTTAGCACAGAGGAGAAAGATACAGATTTTTGCAAGCGTTCCTTCTGGTTAGGAGCGGAGGGATTTATTTAGGATTTATTTGGTGCTGTAAAACTGCAAACACCCAGAAATAATGACTTTTACTTATCTATCTTCATTCCAAAGGCTCTCCGAATGTGTAGAAATAATATAATTACTTTTTTGCAATTGTACGTATGTATTTAATGTGTACAAAACATTCGGGTTGCGTAGCACAGTCAGAAGTCTTCTTGGCGGTATTAGTTCAAATATACCAAAATATGTATTTAACAAGCACGTCCTTTATTAAATTGTGGTTAAATATACCTCTAGATGGATGTTTTAGTAAGTTATCCTCTCTTAGCTAACTATATTCAAATATTATAGCTTTTACAAGAAAATACATAGTCTGATACATACTATTGCATGCTTGTGTTATAAACTACCAAAAATATCTCAAAATTCTGAAGCACTAACTTCGACAAAAACGTATTCTTGGAACATTGATTTTCACTTAATGTACCAGAAAGGAAGGAGAAACGGAGCCTCCCAAGGAGATGATTGTGCGTTATTAACTTTAAAATTCTAGAACCTTCTCAGGGATTCTTTCATATGCCGACATAGGCTCACCATTGGCACTCAATTTTCACCTTCTAAAAGACATGACAGGTATAGATGACTTAATGTCCTTTTCTCACAAAACTCCCACAGGATACAACAGCTTTGAAACGTGGGGGACTTTAAATGAACCCCCATTTGGGGCCACAACTTATTTTTGCATCAGCCAGCGGAGGGCCCATGAGCGTAACCAGAGTAGTAACGGGAGTCTAGATATGCCCGTTCTTTTACCAGATTTGCTGTAATCCTTGGCCCAAACTAGCAGAGAGGCAAGAGAGTGGTAGCAGGAGGGTCGCCAGCTCTGGGAGCCCCTATTGTGAGCTAAGCAAACCCCCCGTGATGCTCCCCTACTCCAAACTGTCCCCCAGCAAAGGAGTCAGGAGGGGGTGCTGGGTGGATACAACCTCTGTCCGCTGGGTTTTCCTCCCAGTGCTTGGCCCCCACCTCCCAGCTCAGCACGAGTTACCTTTCCCATCTTATAAATCCTAGGCTACGGCTCTGACAAGATTCTGCAGAGCAGAAGGTTAAAAATAACAGCACTTGCCTCTAATGGGTTTGAAGAGTACATTTTGCTCTGCTGTGAATAAATGTCCCTCCACACGGGCTCTGCCCGGATAGATTTTCAGGCAAATCATCAGCTCCCTCCAAGGCGGCTGCCTGACTTTGAGGAACACTAGCAATTTGAAAATAATAAATCTGACCTGAGAAGTAGAATTCATCATATTAAATATCAATTTCCTAAATTCCTCATTTCAATTTTGTTAAAATGACCTAAATTAACTGAATTTAAACTGTCAAAATACCACTTTTTAAAAATTTTTATTTGTTTTTGAGAGAGAGAGACAGAGACAGAGCATGAGCATGAGCATGAGCAGGGGAGGGGCAGAGAGAGAGGGAGACACAGAATCCAAAGCAGGCTTCAGGCTCCCAGCTGTCAGCACAGAGCCCAATGTGGAGCTCGAACTCACGAACTGTGAGATCATGACCTGAGCCAAAGTCAGACGCTATCAGACTGAGCCACGCAGATGCCCCTCAAAATAGCACTTTAAATGTTGGCACAACAGCAAACAAAATGGCCACTGTGAGGTGAAGATGTTGACTGAATTTACTGAGGTAAACATCCTATAATATACACATATGTCAAATCATCACATTGTACACATTAAACTTAAAGAATGTTATATGTCAGTTATATATCAATAAACCTGGGGGGAGGAGGTTAAAAAAAAAAAAAGGTGGCTCAGAGAAAGAAAGGCAAGCATTATCAGTTTTATCCTTTAATCTTGTGAAGCTCTGTATTTATTTACCTGATCACACGCATGAGAAAGCTTTGTGAAAAGCTTGCTTCGGAAAAAAAAAATAATGCATCAGATCTCTCAAGTTAGGGGGGCTGTTTTGGTCTTTCCATATGAGACACACTCCATGAATTCTGAAAGTCACTGCCGTCTCCAGCAGTCCTGTCCCCTCTTATTATGGCAACAGGAGGTGACAAGTGTTCTTCTGTGCCCTGAGCAGCCCAAGCGTCTTTTCAAAAGCCGTGAAATCACTGCTGCCTGTGCCCTCAGAAATCTGTCACTGGCAAGGGAGTCTGTGGGGCTGATGGTTCACTGGGTGCCCAATAGATATTTTGAAAGTGCGGGTTGTTGGTCTTTTATAACAGTTGCGATTGAAATAACATATCCCAATCCTGACGCCAGTGCGACCTGGAGGATGACGCCTGCTCTCCCTCCTAGACTCGGCTACAACCACCTAGCCCGCCTGGCTTAACATAACCTGTTCTCTCTCCCACACCTACCCTTCTCCACCCTTTCAAAATAATGCCCAATACATAGCACAACCTTCCTCATTCTCATCTCTTCCATATTGAGGATTTACATTGTGCAATAAATGTTAACTGCAGGATTTGGCAATGTCTGCAAGAAAGCCACCTGATCGGCCCCATCTTCCTTCTCCCAAATAATCAGCTTTCTCCTGTCCTTATGCTTCCTCTCCATTCACTCAGTTCCCTCGTCTAACCATTAAGTGACTGTGAGAGTCATCCCTTCTAAGGTGTTCATTGTCAGATGGCAGCACCAAGGTGTAGTGACATTTTTCTAAGTATATTTTGAGAGAGACAGAGAGAGTGCAAGCTGCGGAGGCACAGATAATCCCAAGCAGACTCTGTGATGTCAACGCAGAGCCCGACGCGGGGCTCGAACTCACAAAACCACGAGACCTGAACCGAAATCAAGAATCAGACACTTAACCAACTGAGCCACCCAAGGGCCCTGGGGTAGTGACATTTTATTTTTTATTTTATTTTTTTTTATTTTTTTTAAATTTTTTTTTTTTTCAACGTTTTTTATTTATTTTTGGGACAGAGAGAGACAGAGCATGAACGGGGGAGGGGCAGAGAGAGAGGGAGACACAGAATCTGAAACAGGCTCCAGGCTCCGAGCCATCAGCCCAGAGCCTGACGCGGGGCTCGAACTCACAGACCGCGAGATCGTGACCTGGCTGAAGTCGGACGCTTAACCGACTGCGCCACCCAGGCGCCCCGTGACATTTTAAAAATACACTCTCGGAGGAGAAAAGGGATTAACTTTCAGGCAGACGCTATCATTTCCTCCAAGCAGGTGCGAGAAGTCAACAATGACTTGGAAATCACCTCTGAAAGTCTGCCAGTCATTGACAGAGTCCTTTTTGTATTGTCTACTCTTCAAAGCTTTTCCACATCTATTACTCTTTTGAACTCCCCCACAGCTTCTAAGGCAGGTAGAGGAAGTATTGTTGTCACTAGTTTTCAAGTATGATGCTGAGTCACAGAAAGGTTAAGTGGCTCTCCTAAGGTCACACAGCTAGTTAGAATCAGCCCAGGCAGCAGAAATCCTGGCTCTACGAGCTCCCGAATAAATCATTTTCCTCACCACAGAGGCAATTCTCAAATTCCATCTTCTGGACAATAATGGCTGCATGGCACTTTCCATGAATGTCCTCCTAGCTCTAATTACTTGCCTAAGTCCAAGCGAATTCCAGAACCTTTTTCAGCTGACCTTCTCTAATGTATAGCAATATAATGAGCGCACTTATATTCTACCATATAATGTTTCTGCTATAGTTGTTTTGGGGTGATATTTGGGCCTCAGGATTGTACTAACCTTGTACCAAAAGTACACTTTAAAAACCAAATAAGGAGAAGAAAGTCTGAAAGGACCTAAAAGGTACATCCAAGTCGCCCAACTTGGGAAATGGAGCATCTTTCAATGTAGTCTGTTCTGTGTGCTCTAAGCTTTAAAGCATTTTGTTCTTAAACCACGGTTTCTGATGTCCTATTGGGAACCGTGACTTTCAGAGAAAGGAGATGGGGATTGTGTGCTGGCAGTGAAACATTCCCTCACGGACACATTTGGAAGAAAGGTCATTAGGTTCATCATGTGGGGGGGGAGGGGAGCTTCACGACTGCTCTTTGATAACATAAACACCCAAAAGGCTTCCTTCACCACTTCAGCATGACATTCATAAAACTGCCCCTCCCCCCCAGAGCACAGGCCACCAAGTGTTCCTCCAAAGACCCACCGATAGGTCTTTCTGACTAATAGCGTAGAAAGTTCCCATGTCATGTTTCTTACCCAAAGCATTTCTGCACGACAACATTCATCAATGTTGCTGTCCACGTAGTTCTTCCAGAACTACCACAAAATAGCACAAGTCTACCTATGCCCTTCGTTCGCAAAGGCAGCCCACAGTTGCCCCCTGCCTTTGGGATAAAGTCCAAATCCCTCTACCTGGTACATAAGACTCTAACACAATCCAAGGCTACCTTTTCAGCTTTATGCCTGACATTATTCTGTGCTTGTACAACTCAAGTTTTTCCCATCTTCACACACAAACACCCTAAAGTTTCCCCCGACTTACTTGTTCAAGTCACTTCTTCCATCGGAATGCTCTGCCCCTTCTCTGCCCATTTGATTCCTTCTCGATGTCAAAAAGTCAGCTCAAAAACTTACTTTGTCCCAATTTAGCTAATTATATACGTGCCTTCTCCCTCCTTTTAAACTGTGTTATACAGTTCTTGATGCAACAGATTTACTCATAGTAGATGCTCAATAAATTTAGTTGGGTAAGTGGATAATTCTCATGCGTCCACGATACAGTCTCATGAGGCAGGAAGGTACAATAGGGTGTCACTGGCAGCCCTGCCCGGTGTCAGTTGGTGAACCAGTAGAACATTAGCAAGAGCCCTGGCCTTTTTGCAGTTTGCTCTCTGTAACTGGTCTGTTTTTCTCTAATTTGTGATGCAGGGCCTTAATCTTCTTGCCCCCATTGAATATACATGTCCATCATCAGCATAGTTAGAAAATTTTGTCCTTAGGATTTACAAAGTTTTGAAGTAATGATAGTATAAACATGTTTCCTAGAAGATTTTTTTTAAACGTTTATTTTTGAGAAAGAGAAAGACAGAGTGTAAGCGGGAGAGAGGCAGAGACACAGAATCTGAAGCAGGCTCCAGGCTCCGAGCTGTCAACACAGAGCCTGACGCGGGGCTCGAACTCGCAACCCATGAGGTCATACAGAACCTGAGCAGAAGTCAGACGCTTAACTGACTGAGCCACCCAGGCGCCCCTGGAAGATTTTATCATTCTTACAAGGCAGTGTGGTTTAGAAGTAGTTGAGAAAGAGAAATCGCAAATAAGAAGTCAAGATCTCAAATGGAGGACAGAGGCTCGCCCTATAAAGAGAGATTGGCAGCCCTACTTTGGATTCCCAGGGCACATCCAGCGTGGCGATCTTAGTGAACAACTGCGCTTGTCGCTCCTCTGGTGTGACTGGAGATCTGACCTAATGAAACTCGGCGAGCTGGGTCACCGGGGCCGCTGAGACATGAGTCTGCATTTCTCAAGTTGGCGTAACTGAATCGGAGCCATGCACGGCCGAGGTGGGCCAGAGGCTATCTGGTAGCCAAGGACACTGCTGGGGCTTTAGGATAACAGCACAAGGTTGTAATCGGATGCCATCCCGGGACACTTAGCCAGTTAATCATCTCGATCAGCCATCTTTTATTCATAAACACGGAGGAATGATGTTCTCTTTGCTGCTCACTTTACCCTTTCAGGTTACACCAACATCCTGCTGCCCCGACACTCCCCTCTGTGTCACACAAAGCGCACCTGGCATTGTGAAGGCATCTTGTCACCAGGGCTGTCGATAGGAACATTGGAACCAGGGCGGACCAAGCACTGTTGCTCCCGGAGCTGGTGTGAGCATTTGCGGTTTAAAGGCAAGGCTTTAAGTAGCTCCTCTCTGAACCCCATTAAGACCACAAATCCACCGACACATGAGACAACCATGTAATGTGAGGCGGGAGCAGGCCTTGCGACCCCATAGCCCTCGCTGTTATCCCAATTATCCATTTTATTTCAGCCTTGAAGGAGAAGGTTCAAAAGGCTAGGGTTATTCGTTTTATGTCTCAAATGTTGAAAGTTCAACATTACCAAATCTATCAAACTTCATCACAGGGGAGCCCAGCTACATCGAGAGACCACACACGGCCCTCCTCGATGGATGTGTGGTCCCATTTCTCCTTCTGTAACCCTAGATGAGTGGACCGGGGATGTTAACAAATTACCTGTGGGCAAGGATTGTGTTTTACTCATTATTCTGCACCCCACCCCCCAGGCTCTACCTCACCATTGACACCCAGGTAGCAGACTTTATATAAAAGGGACTGAGAACGAAGGCTTTGGAGTCAGATTTCTGGGTTTGGCCCTCAATGGCTACACTGTCTTTAGCAATCTCTCTGGGCCCCAGTTTCCCCATCTGTAAAATCTGAATAATAATAGTACCAACTCACACAATGAATATGATAATTAACTGCATTAAGGCATGGGAGGTCCTTAAATAAATGTAAATGTGAGCTGTTTTTGCATTGTCTTGAATTTGGCTATGATGCATTATTGGGGGGGGTGGGTTACAGACCCTTAGTTCATGACCTTGGTTCACCTGCAATAAAGGAGAAAGAATACACACTATATCTTCTTTTTAAGGTCCACGTCTGTAGATGAGTGATTTTCAAAGTGTGGTGTGGGGAACTCTGGGAATTCCCAAAAACCAAAACCCCAAGACCCAAGTCCTTAAGGTCAAAATTATTTTTGTAACAACACTAAAATGTTATTCACCTTTTCATTCTCATTCTTCCCTGACTTTCTGGAAAAGTGGAATTTTCCAGAAGCTACATGCTATGTGATGATGTCATCACTTAACATTTCATGGTATGAGTGCTTATACATTCTTATGTGTGTAATTTTTTTATATTCCTCCGTTATTTCTGACACAGTAAGTAGCAATAGCTGTAACCCACATAAACAAATCTTTTCGGGGTACTCGATCATTTGTAAGAGTTTAAAAAGGTCCTGTGACCAAAAGGTTGGGGAATCTCTGCCAGACAATCTCAAGTTAAAGTCTCCCCCATTTCAAAATCTGTAATGTGAAAATACAAAACTCAGTCCTGATCTCTGAGACTCTGCCCACAGAGCTGGGGCCCTGAAACTGCTCTGCCTGCATTTTGCCATTGTGTGTTTCAGACTGTCCGGGTCGGATCTCCCTGGTGAGGAGTGGCTGTGGAGTTTCGAGAAGCACGGCCAGCGCCATTCCATGATTAGAAGAGTCAAGAGGTTCCTGAGTGCCCACGAACACCCCGCCAGCCCCAGGAGGAGAAGCTATGGCAGGCAGGCCAGCGACAGCTCCATGTTCTTCCCCCCAAGTGGCGACGTCAGCCCAGCCAGAGATCTGCTGGATGTGCCCTCGAGAAGCCCCCACCGTGCCTCAGCCGCCCAAAGGCAACCCTGCTCCCCAGAGGGGAACCCCAAGGCGTACTCCAGCCTGGGGGAACTGTCCACGATCAGGGAGACCAGCCGGACAAGCACTTTGCAGAGCCTGACTCCACAGTCGAGCGTGAGGGTCTCCCCCACCAAAATGCCACAGGTCCCCGAGGTACTGATCACAGTGACCGAGGCACCAGGGCCCACATCACGTGACTCCACTGCCTCCATCCAGAGCGCAGAGTTTACCGGGGTTGAGCCAAGCAGGACTGGACAGCAGGAGGTGCCTGTGGGATTGATTGCATTCCCCTCAGAGAAAGGGACACCTCCTAGGGACCCCAGTCCTCAGACTAGTTCAGCCAAAGATGAGAGAAACATCCTCACGTCAGCCTCTGGGGAAGACCCTAATGATAATGACAAATTCCCCAAACGGTGGAGCCTCCCCGGTTTCCTGGCGTCCAGCCACACCTCCCTGACAGGCCTAAGTCCAGATCCCATCAGTTCTGAGCCCGTTCTTTCACTTGACACAGAAACATCCTCAGAGACCAGTGGAATCAACATTGTGGCTGGCTCGCGAGCCTCTCCTGATGTGCTATACTTACTGGAAAACCTGGACACCAAGGAAACCGACATCGTAGATTTTAATAATGAGCAAGCTGAGGCATCACCCAACGGAATACCAGAAAGGTCTAGGACCTGGTTCTAGCCTAGATTCTTACTTTCCCAGAAGTTCAGCATTAGTTCCAGAACATACCTAAGGACTGGTCAATTTTTTAAAAAGCTATCACACTGTATAAGCTACTTTTTAAACTGAAGGGCATTATGATCCTGAGTGTCTGAGAACTGAGAAAATCAAACACATTCACATCATCCATTACAAGGTGACTTTCATAAAAGTTACACAGACCACAGTGACATATCTTAACCAAATAAGGAATCTTAAAAAATATATATATATATGACTTATAATTCATAGATTGCTAGCTTTGTAGATAGATAGTCCAGTCTCCTGATTTTGCCTATAGGGAGACAAAGGAGTCTCTCCTCCCCTCCTTTTTCTTTTCTTCTGCACTTCAATTATAAACAGAGGGAGCTGGGTCACACAATGCCTCAAAAGCCCCTTCCTAATTCCGACTCTTTGAGGCTTTCTGTCTCACTCCTTTCTAGAACTATTACCACTTCTTGATTCGTAAGCTCTATCAGCATCACAACCTCCATCTCCCTTCAATTTCCTTTTCTCTGTTTTCTTTTTATTCTCTCATCCCTTCATCCTTCCCTTCTACTCCGTCCCTCCTTTCAAGTGGTAATATTTTCTCTTGCTATCTCTGCTGCTTACTTCTTGCCACAGTTTTCAAACCATGAGGTGTTGGCAATGCCTCCTACGGGGCGATCAAAGATGTCTGACACATGCCAGCCTCCTAGTGGAAGGGGTGTGGGAGCTGATGGCACCCCACCACACCCTCGGCCGCCATTGCTGTTCTTTCCATATCCACTCTTTGGTCTTGAACACTGGAGAAAAATTGGAAGGACAAGGAACCTGAATAACCAAATGATATGGAACCAAAGAATAATAAGGCTTGAGTGTGTTTAACTTGAACTCTTAAAGCAAAAATCCCCATCATGTCCCAATCTGGGTCCAGTTACCATGTCTTCCAGGTTGTTTGGCATGAGGTAGGATCTCGGAGCTGGGAGGTTAAGGGGGTCCAGGACTGCACAATGGGGATGGGATGTTGACCACCTCCCTCCAAAGGGTTGTGGGGGTTGCAATTGGCTGGGGCCTCCAACTTTGTCTGGAAGGCCATGTCTTAGGAGTACTGCTGTCACTATTTCTGTTGAATGATGAGGCTCGACTACATATGACTTACGAAATAAAGTAACCCTAGTTGCTACCCTTTATCAAGTGCTCAAGTCCAGGCAGCAGTGCGTAAAGTTCACAGAGAATCTCACTAATCCTCACAGGAATCCTATGGGTCAATATACTATTCTCACCATCTTATTCTAGTTTATTTTTAAAATTTATTTATTGATTGATTTTGAGAGAGAGAGAGAGAGTGAGCAAGCAGGGGAGGGGCAGAGAGGGAGAGAGAAAATCCCAAGCAAGTTCTGCACCGTCAGCATGGAGCCCGATGTGGGGCTTGAACTCACGAATCATGAAATGACCTGAGCCAAAACCAAGAGTCAGAGGCTTAACCAACTGAGCCACCCAGGCATGCCATGTTCTCTCCATTTTAAAGACGAAGAAAACAGAGCCTTTGGAAAAGTAAAGTAGCGTGACTAAAATCACATAGCCAGAAAGTGACAGAGCTTGGATTCAAACCCAGGTTTATTTGACTCAAGAGCCCACACTCTTACCCTGGGTGCTCCCTCACTGTGCTGTGCCATGCGTGAGGTGCTGGATCTACCAGCAGTTTGCCCAGAATTCCGGACGATGCCCCACGTAAGCCAGACCTGAGCTTCTCCAGCCTTGGCAACCCCTCCGGGTCCTCCCTGCTTGAGTCTACCTGGTCTTTTATGCGTGCACACAGGAGGGTGTCACTCCCTCTTCGAGCCCAGCCATGATCCTCTCCATTTTTCTGACAGAGGAAAGTTGGCAGAACCCCTCCTTACCCCTCCCCACTCCTCCCAACATGCAGTGTTATCATTAGCACATTTTGGCAAGACATTGCATCCAACTGGGCCACCCCAGCTGCATGACAGTAGTGACATTTACATTAACTGGTTTTTCTCAAAAGACTAAAAGGAAATAATATTGAAAGAAACACTATACATTGATGCTTCTCTGTGTTGCTTGAGAGCATTAGTACCTAGGAAGGGACCAACATTCCCAAAGCATTAAGTATGGACTAGAGCATCAAGCCCCGACATAACACCGCTGAGAGGCAGGAACCCTAAACCTCCCCCAGCCTCTTAATGCTATTTTCTTGGCTGTTGCAACTTAAGTCCCTCTATTCTCTTCTCTTTGGCTTTATCTATTGCTCAAATTCAAATAAATTTCCACTTCGCTGCTTTTGAAATATAATCAATTTTTGTTCATAAATCCAAGGTGATAAATTATACACAAACAGAATCATAGGTTTCATGGAGGACTAGAAGAGTGTTCGTTCGTCTCTGCTTCCATCCATCCCTTACGCACCTTTGTCCAGAGAATTATTGAATCTCCTCAATATTTCATCAGACTCTGAGGTGGCCTTCCATTTCTTCCTGGCACTGGAAACTGAATAATGACTCATTCAATGAGCCCGTGTAGTTGAATTCAGCTACAGATTCGAGCCAGCAACTGCCCAGATCAGATGAAGAAATCCTCTATTCATTCTAAAATGAGTTTTTACCCAAGACAGACCAACATCGCAAAAACAAAATTATTTCTTCTCTGGGGCCTGATTTCATTGCCTGCTTAGCCCCTTTTCTCCTGAGCTCTGGAAACTTCTACCCCCTGCATGAATGGTCACATGGCCTGGCGGCTTAGTCTTTTTGGCTTGTCCCTTCCAAGAACAGGCTCGTGCGTTAGATGTAATCCCCCAGCCAGAGAGTACAGTGAGGCCAAACCCCATCTGCTGCCTTCTCTCTCTGCCCTCTGGACATAGCTGTGCCCTGATGCCTGCCCACAGGACAGTGAAGGTAAAGGCCCGTGAGCTTTTTCTCTGTCGTCCAAGAATTTAGGCATGATTGGCCCTCCACGAAACAAGGAGAGCTGTTCTCTCCCCTCTTGAATCGTCCTGTGTACTTCATGGCTCACGGCCTCTACCACTCCAGGTGGTCACTTTTAGCCATGGAGAAAGCACCTTTTAAATGGAATGGAGAAATGTAAAATTTATCATTCATTTGAAGACTCACACATCATCTTTTTCAGTGTGTTCCCCCTCTAGCTTCTTCCTTCTTCAGAGAAACTGATTCCGTGCTCAATCATTTTTCCAAAATCTTCGTGTCATAACGTCTACTCTCTGAGAACCCGCCAAGCCCCAGCAGCCATGTGGTGTAACGGAATGAGGAATACCAAACTGGCGTGTGACTTCTGCCTGCATAGCTTTATGAACTTGAACGAGCCCCATCCCTCTGAATCGCATAGTCTCAGCTGGGAATTGGGCTCTTCTCTGCATCATCTCACTGGCCCTTGTGAGGGACTGAGGGGGGGTTAAGAGAAAAGCCTGGGAGCCCAAGCAGCGATGTCTGGTTGATGGGCACGGCTGGACTCGATGCCCCCACCATTCTGCAGAAGAAAGGACTTGTTCCTTTCCACTTTAGCCATTCACTTGTCAAGATCCCTTTATTCAAAAGGATTCTAATCTCTTTCATTCAAGAAAGCTTATCATTTCTCTTTTGGCTTCTTTTTTTCTTTCATATGCTTCCCAGCGTCTCCCACATCTTCCTTCTCACCAGTGTTTCCTGTCATTCCTTCACTCCTGACCCTACATCCCCAGGCCTCACCACCATGGCAACAAGTACCTCTCCCTCCCTAGTGTGTGTACCAATCCCCTCAATCAAAATGTGGAACTATATGGGCACCTGGGTGGCTCAGTCAGTTAAGCGTCTGACTTCGGCTCAGGTCGTGATCTCACAGCTCATGGGTTCGAGCCCCGCGTTGGGCTCTGTGCTGATAGCTCAGAGCCTGGAGCCTTCTTCAGATTCTGTGTCTCCCTCTCTCTGCCCCTCCCCATTTACACTCTGTCTCTCTCCTTGTCTATCAAAAATAAATAAACATTAAAAAAAAAAGTTCTTTCCCACAAAACGTGGAACTAGAGAACAATTAATTGCTTCTGTTCTTTCCACTATAATCCTAGGGGATTTAGCACCCCTGGTTTGAAGTCAGAGGACCATCTTATGGCATCTAACCTCCCTAAACCTGGTTTTACATCAGTTAATTTTGGAATAAGCATGACAACTGTACTCCTAAGCAAGAGCCAAATTCGAATCTGATTCCACCTGCCCTTCCCTCATCACAATCATCATTTACACGATCCACAATAAACATTTTCTAAACTGGTGTGGTATTAACAGTAATAACCAAGGATTTTCTTCGTTTCTTCTTATCCGACCATCTCACGGAGATTCTCAATCCTTTCATGTGTGTTCTGTTTTTCTTAGTTCTATGAACCCTAAATTTTAGGACAGTCTTCCCCACTGAAATGGCCACTGAGTCAAAAGAATCAATTCAAGAATGCCAGCCTTGTTCTCTTATTGCAAATCATGGAAAACCCAGGAGAAGGATCCCAACCCTGGCACAGCTTGAGAGACGTGATCCCAAAATTCACCTCTTTCCAGCCTCCCTTTGCACCTCTGCTGAGCGTGGTCATCATCCCTGGCCAAGGCAAACAGATGACAGGAGCAATGACCCTGGAAAGTAGGGGCACAAGAACCACATTTTCCCTAATTACTCAATTAGCTCAGACCAGGGATTCCATTTTTGTGTTGTTTTGTTTTGTTTCTGGATTAACTCAGGAAGTAGGCCCAGATCTTTTTGCCACAGGTAGATTTGGCCAGATGACTACCTGGAACCATCTTCTCGGAGCTTCTGGTTTTAAACATTTACTTAACAGAGTCAGCCAAGGGAAGGCTACATCATGTATCCTGAAACAAATAAGAACCTTTCTAAAATACATTTGGTACAGAAATGCTGATGTGTCCCCTGGGTTCTTTGTCCAGGCTAGTGCTTCTCAACCAGAGGCGATTTTGCACCCAGGAGATATTTGGCAATGTCTTGAGATATTTTGGGTTGTCACGGGGGGGGGGGGGGGGGGGGGCAGGGGGTGCTACTGGCATCTAGTGGGCAGAGGCCAGGGATGTTTCTAAACATCCTACAGAGCAGAGGATGACCCCCCCATGACAACTATCGGGCCCCAAACACTGAGGTTAGGAACCCTGATTTAGGCCAATAGGAAGATTAAAACAAAACAAACACCAAGGAGATTAATGAAGAGAGACAAAGAAATAGAACTAGAAGAGATCAGATGAACCCAGCCACTGGCTAAATTCCTATTCTGTGCACAAGCTTCACCCCTTCTCCTTGATGCAGAAGGATCTGATATGTCAACTCCTGAAATACTGCGGGCAAACCCTGAGGTCCACCCTTAGAGAATTCCTTAGAAAGCTCCTACCAGTAAGAGTAGCTAACTGCCACGGCTAGCCTGACAGTGTGGCTCACAGAAAGGGTGACAGTAACATATTCTACCAAATATCACACAGGAACCTGTGCCAGTAAACTGCTAGGTAATGGAGAGAGATCTGCTCCAGGGTCAGCCTTTATATATGTCTCACTTAGGACCAAACAAATAAACCATATCTTCTAGAGAAATAACTTGGCATTTTATTTTGTAGAGAAGGGACATTTTAGAAGAAAGTTGTTACAGTGGGTAGGATGTCTACCTCCTTCCCACAGACCACACAACCTCATGGATTTCCCAGCACCTCCAGGAGAATAACGTCCGGGAATTGGTAAAGTCCTGGATGAGGTCACCACTTGGACTTTTATTCACAGTCATTCGTGAGACATTAGGCAACTCCTGAGTGTCAGATATTCAGCTAAGCTTAGTGGTGGCACTTAGGACCCTGGGCCTCCCACGTCATCTGTCACTGTCTTCTGTGGCTGTAGGGGAATAACGCTTGGCTTGTTTGTATGTTTATATGTTGCCTTTCATCCCCAATCCTATTCGCCTCCCAACTATTTTTTTCGAGAATTCTTTTTTTAAAGTTTATTTATTTAGAGGGAGAAAGAGAGAGTGCCAACAGGAAGGGGCAGAGACGGGGAGAGAGAGAATCCCAAGCGGGCTCCGTGCTGTCACCACAGAGCCCTGTGTGGGGCTCAGTCTCACCAACTGTGGAATCATGACCTGAGCTGAAGTCAAGAGTCAGCCACTCAACCAACTGAGCCATGCAGGCACGCCCTCAGCAACTATTTTCACGTGTTTAATGTAAAGCCCTTTGTTTGTAAACATTCTTCCACGATGTGTATTTGGGTGCAAGTGTTTTCAACTTATGTAAATGTTTTTTTATTATAGGTCTCATCTGTTTGCTCACCTCAGTACAATGTTTTTAAGATCCTCCCTTCCAAGTTCCCCTGTGTAACACCTCTCATCCGTTGCTTCTAACACCCAGGTGTTCGAAGATGTCTTATAGTATTCATCTGTTCCCCCTCTCGCCTCCACCCTCTCCACAGTAAGCTCCTTCAGACGCTTCCTTTATGGCCCCCATGAGCATCATATATCCAGGAGCAGAGTCACTGGGTCACGGAGCTTGGATATACTTAACCTGACTATGTACTGCCAGACGCGCTCCAGAATCACAGCGCTGACTGGTCGCCCACAGCACACTTTCTCCACCACCACCTTCCTGCCCCATGCCTGGCACCACCTAGGTTTTGGATTTTTCCAGTCTAACAAGTGTGAAGTGACCCCTGCTTGCTGTTGAATTGACATTTCCTTGCCAATTAAACAGTATTGATCGCTGTATGATATTTATCTGATTTACTAATGACATTAAGCATCCCTTCATATAATTCTTAACTCTTTTGGGACTCTCGTCTGAACTGCCTCGAGAGAAAGAGAAAGGAAAGAAAAGAATCCAAACTAGACCCGAAGTTAAGAGACCTGGAAATCTCCATCAAATGTGACCATAACCTTAGCTGTGTGGTCTCTTCGCTGTGTTCAAGTAACTTGATTACTTGACTTCAGTTTGCTCGGCTCTAAAATTAATGGTTAGTGGTGCCTGGGCTCAGTCAGTTAAGCATCTGACAGCTCAGAACCTGGAGGCTGCTTAGGATTCTGTGTCTCCCTCTCTCTCTGCCCTCCCTTGCTCATGCACGTGTGTGTACGCGTGCTCTCTCTCTCTCTCTCTCTCTCTCAAAATAAATACACATTTAAAAAAATAATAACAAATAAATCAAATTAATGGTTAGATGAAGTGATTTAAGGTCTCATCCAAATGCTGGTTCTAATAACATTTCTGGAGATTCTATACATGGGGGAGAAAGGAAGAAATAGTTATGATGGATATTGAGAGTGGCAAAAAGAAACAAATGGCAGAAAGAAACAAAACGGTGGGGCGGTGGGACAAGGAAAGAGAGAGTGGACACCCATCGGGTACTGGGGTACGCCAAGTGTTTAACATCTATCACGTCAGCGGATCCTCAGGAAGCACTGTTACCCATTCATTACATGGGAGGAGACAGAGACGTTAAATAACTTGCTGAAGGTTACCCAACGGTTAAAATTTCAATCTTGGATTTCAACCCAGGTCTCTTGGGCTCATTGCTGATTCTACTCTTCCACACTGCATCTGAAAAACAATGAACTAGGATAGGATAGAAATTTCTGTATTCAGAACACAACAGATTAGCAGTCAATTGCCATAACTACTCAACCAGCTCTGTTGATTTTGCTTTCAAAGTCTGGTGGGGACTCTCAGGAAGCCAAGGTTGATTGAATACCTATTATGTTTCAGTGTTATGGGAGGTGCTGGACATACATGATCCCGTCTGATTCTCTTAATAAACTGTGAGGTGTCACGATGCCCATTTTACACCTAAAGACACTGAGGTTCGGGAAGGTGAAATAGTGTACCCATGTCACAGAGCTGATAATTGGCAGAGCTGGGGTTCAGAATCAGGTCTGCACATAAACTAGGAGGCAAAGGTTTCATCTCCCTAAGGAATAGCCCAAACCTAAAGCCTATTTATCCATAAACAGCTTTCTTGCAGGTAAACGTGTTCTCTTCATGATCCCTGTCTTCAACTAGGAACAATTTAAGCCCCTGAGTTTAATAGAAGATTGGGTATAATATAGGATTGTCCTTTGTCATTAGTTAAAACTGGTGTGGGTGCCTGAAACAAGTCTGTGGATCTGTGTAAGACACCAATTTCTTCTCCTTTGCGCACAGGTGAGCTGTGTAGGTGTATCCTTGAGAATGATGGAATCATATGCAATGTGTGTGACATATATGAATTCAACTATGTGAGTTTGACCAAAGAAAGAGAAGCACTTGTATATACATATAAGTAAAAGACCTTCTGGGACGCCTGGGTGGCTCAGTCGGTCGAGCTTCTGACTCTTGATTTCGGCTCAGGTCATGATCCTAGGGTCGTGGGATCAAGTCCCACATCAGACTCTGTGCGGATCGTGAAGCCTGCTTAAGATTCTCTCTCTTGCTCTGGCCCTCTCCCCCACTCCCCCCCTCCTTCTCTCTCTCTCTCTCTCTCTCTCTTCCTGTCTCTCTCTCTCTCTGAAATAAAAAGAAAAGACCCTCCTCACTTCCCCCCTCCCCCAGGGAACATATACCTCAGCGTGAGTAGGAGATGGAAGATGAGAATTCCATTCAACCAGCCTCAGTTCCAAGGAGAGTGAGTCTGGCATTTAAAGGCACAACAGTAGAACTCCTTAAACAGCGTGGCTCCTAAACACAAGCCAAACATCATCTGCTGTTCAACTGAAAAACTTCCAATGACTTTCAGCATCCGGGCACATAGGCTTCCTGAGAAAGATACAATAAAGTGCCCCACGCAGTACCTCCCTAAGAGATTCTCAGCGGTCATTTCTACCCCACCAGTTTTCTCATTGGGTGCTGAGTTTAGGGCCGAACCTCTGCATAAGCTCGCTGTGATATGTTCATTACCCAAGGATTTACACTGGGGCATCCCGGAAGCACAATGGGGACAGAGTGCAAGGGTAGAAGTATGTACAACATACTCAGGTAACAGAGGTGAGGCAGCTGCAGAGAAGTGCCCTGGTGGCTGGGGGCCTGACCCCAACCCCAAATGCTGGCGGGACAGAGGGAAAGGCTCCTTTCTAATCTGATGTTGGGCTTCCTATTTCTTGTTCTCAGTCTCCACAGGGCTCCCTGCCAAGGGAGGAGTGTCCCTTGAAGTATATTCTGAGGAAAGTGACTCTGGACTCGGTATTAGCTGAACACAAAGCCAGTGCTCATCGGGGAGAGAACTCATAGACACAGGCTCATTCTTGCCTCTTTTATTTGGTATTTCTCCTGGTGTACAGTTTTTTTTTTAATTTTAATGTTTATTTTTGAGAGAGATAGACCACGAGTTGGGGAGGGGTAGAGAGAGAGGGAGACACAGAATCTGAAGTAGGCTTCAGGCTCTGAGCTGTCAGCACAGGGCCTAACGCGGGTCTTGAACTCAGTAACTTCAAGATCAAGACCTGAGCCAAAGTTGAACACTTAACTGACTGAACCACGCAGGTGCCTCCGTTTTTTGTTTGTTTGTTTTTAATATTTTTATTTATTTTTGAGAGAGAGAGAGAGAAAACAAGTGGGCAGGGACAGAGAGAGAGGGAGACACAGAATCCAAAGGAGGCTCTAGGCTCTGAGCTGTCAGCACAGAGCCCAACGCAGGGCTCGAACCCACAAACTGTGAGATCATGACCTGAGCCAAAGTTGGATACTAACCGACTAAGCCACCCAGGTGTCCCCCCCCAACTTTTTTTTTTTTAAATCAACTTTTGATCCCTTATAGCTGTTAGAGGTTTTCCCAAGCAGTGAGGGGATTTGATCTTCTCAGCCATCTCTTCTCCACACCAAGAGAATTTACCAACGAGGGCTTAGCTGCCTATTCCTCTACTCACCGACCTGCCCTTTTCCTTATAGGGGTGAACCTTTTATCTCCCCTCTCTGTGGAGCTGCCCCCATTATCCCGTGTTCCATGCAGTTTGCTCAGGAGCTGACCTCAGACTGAGGTCAATAGCTGGAAATAGCAGGAGGGCTCCAGGCAGCCTCTGCCCGTGGCAGGAGACAGCCAGCCTGCCGGGGACTACGAACGGCAGCTGTGGCCGCGCAGACCCGCGTGGAGAGGCTAGAGTTTCCCCAGTGGGGACGACACAGAAATGACATGCCGTTCCTGGGTTGTCTGGATGGGACATTCCTGCAAGGCCTGAGCCAACGGGGCCCGGTCAGGCACGGTTGGCTAGTGTCAGAGTCCCTGCGTCTCAAATGATTCGCACTGTCATTGAGCCAGGGAGAATTCTGAGTGTACAGTTCACCCAGAGAAGCAGGTCAGAAAGAGGAATGAATACAGGTTTACGATGTCTGAGTGCTAGCATGGGGCCGGAGCTTATAGCAGTGACGAGAAAGATGACCTGACATCATTGGCTTTGCACCTTCTTATTCTTTCCGTATTTGCACAGTTTAGGGAACTCACGGTGGTGGAGGTCCCCATGGAGCCGCTGATGCTTTAGTAAAATATTGCCAACCGAAGATACCCACCGGGGCCAAATAGACAACAACTGAGTGAAGCAGGCTCAGTGTAGGGCAATAGGGAGATGTGGAGACTGTGGTAAACTGGAGAATCCTAGATGAGTAAGAGCTATCAGGAAGTCAGATCCAGGCCACCAGCTTGCCACTGCGGCCCAAAGTTCTACATCTACCTCTGGCTCAGACAACAGGGTATGTTGTATGATTAAATAATAAGGGGATTAAGAGCTGGGGGACCAGGTTCTATTCAGGCTCAAGTGCTTCCTAGCTGTGTGACCTAAGTCAAGTTACCTGACCCGCTTTAGCCTCCATTTCAGCAATGATAAAATGGCATTAATGCCCATACCTTCCTCACTGGGCTGTTTTAGAAATTAAATGAAATAGTGGGCATAAAGCAATTCACACAAGGCCTGATGCAAAGTTATGGCTCCATAATTGTTAACTGTAGTTTATTATTTAATGAAGAAGGCCTGATTTTAGAACAAAAATAAGATTTGAGACTGTATAATATTTCTTCCTAAAAAGTATAAAAATGACTCCTCTCCTGAATCAAAGATCTGTAGATAATTCCTTAAACTTCCTGCCTTAAAAACTGAGTTGAGAAAAAAGCATATTGCAAACTCAACTTGCAGAGGCAAAGGCCCACAAGGGGACCAAAGGCGGGGCGGGGGGGGGGGGGGGGGGGGGCTGGTTCTCAAGCAGCACTGCCCCAACCTGCCTCCGGGTGGCAGCATTTTAGCATGTTGAACTTCCCGGAAGTCCCTGGTCAGACCATCCAATTTCATCCACCCAAACCAAGGGTCATCATGATGTTTATCCCTGAGGGGTGCTGCAGACACACTAGAAATTGCCTCTGGGAGAGGAAGTTTGGGACACAGACAGGACTGGGGAGTAACCAGGGCCATGACTAGGTTGTGCAGGGCTCCTCTCTGTATAAGCAATTTGAGTCACCCCAAATCGGCATGTCCTTTCTAGACACTGAATTTTATGCCAAAAGAGGAAGCAGCAGCAGAAAAACAAAATGACACTCACCCCCGGAGTGATCCACTGGCCAGGCAGGTCCCTCCTGAAACCAGGGCCTGGCCACAGGGCACAGGACACCTTCATTAGCCTTAGGACCCCCTGCTTAGATGGCATGGCCAGCTTCACCCTCACCCCAGCCCCAGCACCGGGGAGGGACTTAAACATGAGAAACCAGAGGAAGGCATTCCAAAGCATGGAAGGGCTTGGGTGGGAACAATACTTCCTAGGGGCAGGGATCCCCGGGTCTAAGGTGATGAAGGGGAAAATAAAGGAAGTATGGGGTGGTGTGAGAGAAAAGGGGAAAAAGCAAAAATGAAGCAGGGTATCCCACATAATCCCCCAGGCCCGCTCAGTAACTCAGTGCCTTAGGCTGCATACCTCCTCCTTTTTCTGAATGGCAGGCCAAATGCTCCCTCCTGTCACCCAAAGACATTACCAGATAGGAACTAAGGACAGCCCAGTCACACATAATTTATTTCTTTTAATTTTTTTTAAATGTTTATTCATTATTGAGAGACGGAGAGAGACAGAGCATGAGCAGGAGAGGGGCAGAGAGAGAGGAAGACACAGAATCCGAAGCAGGCTCCAGGCTCTGAGCTGTCAGCACAGAGCCCGACGTGGGGCTGGAACTCACGAACTGCGAGATTGTGACCTGAGCTGAAGTCGGACGCTTAACTGACTGAACCACCCAGGCGCCCCACACATAATTTATTTCTTAAAACTTTGGTTAACATTTCAAATCTCTTCCAAGTGGGTTGTTTACCAAAGAAAAACCTAGGAAGTTGGCAGCTAAGGGTCTCATCGGGAGGGAAAACAATGCAATAAAGTGTTGTCTGAGATCAAGGGGGTGGCTCAACAAGCCTCTCCAGATGTGCTCAGTGCCTGGGGACGTAGGTCAGGGTGAGGAAGTACATCAGGATGGGAACAGAGGAGGCAAGACTGCGCCAGTAAAAAAATCTGACACACCAGTCTGAGCAGAGCTAGGGAGGTTCGGCGTATTTTGGGGCCCCTCAGATCCAGCTGGCCCTCTCTTCTTGAATGGATGGGACATTATGGAATAGAGAGTCTCTTCATCTGCAGGACACCAAGGAACAGACAGACGTCTGAGGCTGCTGATACCCCAGTGGCACCAGGCTGGTTACAGAAACGTACTCACAGTGGGTCTCCATATCACTGATCAGTTCCTAGAAACTCGGAGTGGGAAGGAAATTTTGGTGTCACCTAGTTCATTACCCCATTGTGTGACAGAATTCTCTCTACGGTATCACTGCCAAGATTGTTCCCACCAGAACTCCTCCAGTGAAAGACAATTCGCCCCTGGAGCACTGCATGCTGGGACATCACTCAGTAGATGGCCTTCTCCACATCTGCCTCCTGGTAACCATTCTCATACCCCCTCTGGGTTCATACCTAGATTGTCCATCCTTCTCCACACCGAGGACCACCCTCGGACATTTGAAGAATGCCATTATGCTGCATCTACATAAATCCCAACACACATACACACGCACGCGCCCACACACGCACGTACACACACACTGTTTCTTGAGACCAAATCTTGCCAAATAATTCTCTACATCTCGTGGTCCCTTCACCAACGTTCTCTCTCTCTACTGGAAGTGTCATAATTTAACAATGGCCCTACTCACATGTGTCCCCAGAAGCAAACACAACACTCCTCATGTTTCTTCGCATTTTGTTTTTCCCACCAGCGCACAGGGGAGCAGCACAATCAGCTTCCTTGTTGCAGACATTTGGCCCCTATCCACATAACGCCATAACAGGGGGATCGCGCCTGTTCTGTTCACCGCTGTACCCCTTCTCCCCAGAGATTAGACCACTATCTGGCACTGGGTGGTCACTCAAGAAGTATTCGCTTAGTAAATGAGTGACATTTTGGGAGTGTAGGCTCATTTTGGGTTTTGTTCTAGTAGTTGGTGGTGGTGGTTGTTAATAGTCGGGAAGAACGGTTTTATTTGGGGCATAGTTAGCCCTATCCAAGTAGACACGTCAAATGGACAACCGGATATTAGACACGTCTGGAGATTAGAGGAGAGGACAGGGCCAGAGAGAGAGAGAGGAGTCACCAACTCACAGGAACGCGGCCCTTTTTCCACATGGCCTCCTGAGGCCAGTGACCATCAGCCTCTCCTCTGCCCCCCACACTCATCCCAAGCAGAAGAGCCCCCAGACTCATCCACCTTCCCCTTCTATCCCCATTATCCCTGGGAGATTCTAGTACTGAAGGGGAATGCTCGCCCTCCTTGCCCAAGGGGACGTCACAGGAAAGATCTGAATCAATCACATGTGCATTTCTGGGAGCAGCACAGGCAGCTTCCACTACTGCTAGAGAAAGTCAGCCACTTCCAACGCTAAAATGAATTTCTTTCTCAGCACACGGCCGGGAACTTAGAGATCAGCAATCAAGGAAGGGGCATTTCCGTGCTGTCCCCTTACATCAGTCTCCATAGGACAGGTGCACGATATTGGAGTCCTGGTGTCCCCTGGTAGGGTGGGCTCTCGAGGCCAGCAGTGCCCTCTGGTGGTCATAACAACACTGATGCTCATGAGAGTAACACCAGGAGCCAGTTAGTGATCAGAATGACTACCCCTTGTCATGAGCATTTACCATGAGCCAGACTTGTAATAAAAATTTTACCCAGGGCACCGGGGTGGCTCAGTTAAACGTCCGACTCTTGGTTCCGGCTCAGGTCATGATCTCATGGGTTCGTGAGTTTGAGCCCCGCCTCGGGACCTTCGCTGACAGTGCGGAGCCTGCTTGGGATTCTCTCTCTCTGCCCTCCCCCACCCCACTCCCACTCACGCTCCCTCTGTCTCTCTCAAAATAAATAAACTTAAAAAAAATTTACCCAGATTATCCCCTTAAATGCTCATTCTAACCTTATCAAGCCCTACCACTCTGTTTGCCCACATTACAAGTGAGGAAATTGATCACAGCAATTAGATGATTTTCTCTAATAAGTCACAAAGGGCAGAGGAAGTTGGCTGGTCTGTTCCTGTCCCCTTCAAACGCCTCAAAATAGACATGAGCCACCCCAGAAGGGGAGAATTTAAAGAACATATATTTTCCATTGTAAAAGTAAACACAGTAACTATTTTGGAAAAATTGGAAGGAAAAATAAACATCCCCAAGTCAAAACAACTGTTAGCATTTTAACGTGCTTCCTTTCAATCTCTTTTTTTTTCTCCTTTCCATCTTTTTGTCCCCGTAACTGTATTCAAGGTATAGTTATAAATTCTCCAATGACAAATATTCTTAAAGATTTTTTTTCTCCAAGAATTTTCTGTTCTTAGATGTAAATTTCACATTTCCTGGTCAAAGCAACAGGTATTTACTTGAATTTCCAGGAAGAATCTGGCCCAGAAGTCCTCGCCAGGACTTCTGTGTCCCAGCCTCAAGTGTGCTTCCCGGAGAGCCAGCGTTGCTATAGAGACAGAGTGTGGCCATGGAACCTCAGGACAGGTCAGGGCCAGTCAGCCAAGTGCACTGCCCTCAGGGCAGATGTCGAGGGTGAACTTCAGGGACTTGTGCCTGGCTCCCTTCCAGCAGAGGTTAGCACTGAGCTCTGAGCACGGCAAGCTCCCAGGCAGCCATCTATGGGACTTGAGATTCTTGGCAAGTTTCCTTCTGGCCGCCATAGGGACGTGGCCATGTGGCAGCCCTCTCTGCGAATCTGTTTCACTGACCAGAATGGCTGCCATTTATCATGAGCATAATGTTTTTTGGAAAGTGTGTCTACCTCTCCAGAAGCTCCTGTGCCTCTACCTTAGAACTAAGATACTCCCCTCCAGAGTAGTCCCTGTAGAGCTGTGGCATCTGAGGCAGACTCCCAACTCCGCCACTTACCAGCTCCATGACCTGAGCATGGCTGACCGTCTCAGAGCTGTTTCTTCATCTGGAAAATCAGGGTAACTCTTCAGATTCACAGAGTTGTTAGGAGAGGTAAATGGACATTTATCTGAGTACTGAGTATACAGTAAAAGCTCAATAAGTGGGGGCTATTGATCTGGAAACCTTCTCCAGGGAGATGGCTCATGAAGGAACGCATAGAGCGGCTGTCTATGCAGCAGGTAGCTGGAGACCACGGGGTGAACAACTCATCATTCATCTGGAATGCCCGAAGTCCCACATCCTCTTAGTTCCATGCAAATGCCAGGGAGAGAGGCATACTGCCTGAATCCTTTCCTGCTCCTCCTTGCCTTTCTCCCCCCTTCCCTGGGCCCTTTCCCAAGAACACAGGAAGGACTCTACCAGGGGCAATACTCAAATTATGTAAAAACTCAGACTGAAGAAGTATGACATCGGCCATGGAGCTGAAAGAGGGTCCTGGAAGCCTTCTGTTGCACCAGACATCACCACCCTATTTTATAGATTTCAGGGAAGTAAGGGGTCTCAGGAGAGGGTCCAGAGAAGCTGGCACACTGGGGAGATTCCTCAGCAGACTCTAGGGAATGGTTCTTTACCAGCCAATATAGCAATATGTTTACATTTTAACAACAAATATGACCACACCACCATGTGCCAACCAACTTGCCTCCAGTTGAGACCCTGAGAAGGTCATTATGGGACCCTCCTCCCAAGAATACAAGGGGCCAGAGAATGGATTAAGCCTATTTGGGGTTCATGCCCTGCTTGCAGAGTGAGTGAGTTGGGGAGAAGAGCTTTACTGCCTAAGAGGCTGCTTGAGTGTTAAAACGCCCCTAGCCCTGTCATTCCTCACTGCATGCCTGGCTGTTGCAGTAGGAAGAAGAGATCCAGAAGTGGGATGATCCCAAGTCAAACACCATGGTGAATTCCTGAGGTGGGATGTCAGTGTCGGTGACCTTCTAGCCTGGGCCTGAAAAAGAAGCACCACACCCGGTGCTGCGGTCCAGCACCGGCCCTATGGTCATTCAGTCATTAATTCCACTAACACTCGTTAATCCCACATTAGGCACCAGGTGCTGGCCTGAGGGATGCGCAAACGACAGTGAGCAAGACAAGTAGCGTCTCTGCCCTCATGGAGCTCAGCCTAGCAGAGGAGCCAGACATAAAAGCATAATACAGGGTGACAAGAGCTACAATAGGGAAAAGACAGGGTGCTAAGAGAGCAAAGGGGGGCACCTAACCCAGAAGACTCACTGCAGGAAATAACGTGTCGGCCAAGATCTGAGGGCGGAGCGGGAGCCGGCCACGTGAGGAGATGGGAGAAGCAGGCAACAGCCCGTGCAAACACTAGACACTGGCTGAGCCCCCAGAAGAACAGAACAGTTGACATGAACTTCAACATAATCATTTTGATGTGTCAAGATTGGGGTGCAATTAATGTTTAACTTGTGAGCCTAACTTCTTGCTTAACCAGAGAATGGTCTGGAAAGACTATAACCCTGTAAGTCTAAATTTCCAAGCCAAAGATGCAGGTTGGCAGGGAGACCAGGTTGGGAGGGAGGCAGTGTCATAAGTGTTGGATATTGGTGTCACCCGAACGCATGTTCGAGCCCCACCCAACTCTACTTCTTAGCTGGGTGACTTTAACTGAGTCAATTCAACCTCTCTAGGCTATAACTTGCTCATCTGAAAATGGAGAACGATGCTGGTATCTGCTCTGTAGCACAGTAGTAATCAAATGAGAGAGTATATGAAGTCCTCAGCATGGGAAAGAGCATGGGGCCAACTCTCATTATTAAAAAATGGACGCTCAGTCCATTCAGCGTCCGACTCTTGGTTCCAGCTCAGGTCATGATCTTGCTGTTCATGAGTTCGAGCCCTGCATTGGGCTCTGCACCAACCGTGTGGGAGCCTATTTAGGATTCTCTCTCTCTCCCTCTCTGCTCCTCCCCTGCTCTCTCTCAAAATAAATAAATAAAAACTTAAAAACATAATAAATAGGGGCACCTAGGTGGCTCGGTCAGTTAAGTGTCTGACTTTGGCTCAGGTCACCATCTCACAGTTCGTGAGTTTGAGCCCTGCACTGGATTCTTTGCTGTTAGTACGGAGCCTGCTTTGGATCCTCAGTCTCCCTGTCTCTCTCTCTCTGCCTCTCCCCCGCTTGCACGCGCACTCTCTCTCTCTCTCTCTCTCTCAAAAATAAAACTAAAAAATAAACATTAAAAAATAATTAAATAAATCATGGAATCCACCCCCAACATGAACATCATTTTGTGCCCAAGAATATCAAGTGTTTTTGAGAACAGAAATGCGACCTAATCCAAACATCATAGCTCGTATTTATTGAGAGTTCATACACGCCAGCCCCGTCCTACATGCATTACGTGGGTGGTTTTACTTCATTCTCATGAGAACCCAATAATAAAGGTGCCACTGTTTTCCAGGTTTTGCAAACTAGGAAACCAAGGTGGAGAGGTCTAGTAACTTGCCTCAGGTCATCAAAAGCTTCAAAAATGTAGAACACTGACAATACGAAATGCTGGCAAGGATGTGGAGCAACAGGAACTCTCATTCATCGCGGGTAAGAATGCAAAATGGTACAGCCACTTTGGAAAACAGTTTGACAGGTTTTGACAAAACTAAGCATTCTCTTCCCATAAGATCCAGCGATCGTGCTCCTCGGCATTTACCCAAAGAAGCTGAAAACTCTATTCAAAATTGCCAAAAAACAAAAACTGGGACGTAACCAAGATGTCCTTTAATCAGCGGAGGGATAAACTATGATACATCCAGACACTGGAATGTTAGTTGGCGCTAACGAGAAATAAGCAATCAAGCCATGGAAAGGCATAGAGGAAATTTAAAGGCATATTACTAAGTGAAAGAAGCCAATCTGAACAGACTACATACGGTATGATTCCAACCATTTGACATTCTGGATAGGGTGAAACTATGGAGACGGCGAAAGGATTAGTGGTTGCCTGTGAAGGGAGAGGGAGAGATGTGTAGGCAGAGCACAGAGGATTTTTAGGGCAGTGAATCTACTCTGTATGAAACTACAATAGTGGATGCATCACCGCACATCTGCCCAAACCCATAGAAAGTACCACCCCCAGAGCAAATCCCAGTTAGACTCTGAACTTTGGGCACTAGTGACACGTCAGTGTGAGCTCAGTGTGATTTTAACAAATGTACCGACCGCCGCGTGGGGGATGTCCATAGGGGATGCGGCATGTTCACGTGTGGGGAAGGGGGTATATAGGAACTCTCTGTAACTTCTGTTCAATTTTTCTGTGACCACAAAACTCTAAAAAATTAAGTTTACTAATTAAAAAAAAAAACAAACAAAACCAAAACCACAAAAAAACAAGCTTCAAACCCAGGAAGTGGGGCTCTAGAGCACATCTCTTTGACCACTAGACTATACTAACCTCCAGCTTCTAGCGGAAAGAAAAGTCCAACTTTGGATAGAAGGACAAAAGAAAAAACAGGTACATGTGAAGGGAAACAAAGAGATTGCCGGGGTTTGGAATGTACTCACGGCTCAGGACGCCAAGCTTTCCTAATCCTTTCTAGAGGGCCGGCCAGACTTCCAGGCTGATGATGCTGACTCTCGCCTCACACGGAGTGTTTGACAAGAGGCACCTGACATGTGGCCTGAGGCCAGCATCCCCTGGGCCCTTTGGTCTGGAAAACAGCTGTGAGTAATTGGGGCACCGGGAGGAGAGAGTTTTATCAGCTGGCCTGTCCCGAGGCTGCCGGGAAGACTAATGTGCTGGTGCAGACATGCCTCCGGAAACTGCCCTATTTTTAGAGAAAGGCATTCTTTCCCGGGCTGTGCTTCTGACAAAGGAGCAGGGTAGCCCTCTGCCCAAGGGGCAGCCAGCGAACATCAAGCCACGTCCACTGGTTTGCCTGACGTGGGGCTCGTTTTTCTGCAGGTGTGTGGACCACCATCCAAAGCATTTTACCGAAGGAGTTATAAGGTGCTCACTCGGGGCGCCTGGGTGGCTCAGTTGGTTAAGCGTCCGACTTCGGCCCAGGTCATGATCTCGCACTTTGTGGGTCCGGGGCCCACGTCCGGCTCTTGTGCTGACAGCTCGGAGCCTGCTTCAGATTCTGCGTCTCCCTCTCTCTCTGCCCCTCCCCTGCTTGCACTCTGTCCCCCCAAAATAAATATTTAAAAAAATAAAATGCTTGCTCACTCTCCAGCTGAGAGAACCCAGTGTAATGCTGATTTCTGCCCCTGGAAAGGGAACATACAGACGTTGTAAGGTACTGTTCAAACAGTAGCATCTTGCCAACGTTTCAAAGAATACCATTCAAGGTCAGTACAAAGCTGTCTTTGCTGTAAAGGGGCAAATGTCTGCAAGGGAGACCATAAGATTAATTTCTGTTTTAATACACCTGCTGGGAGGAGATGTTGGGGGAGTCCATAGTGGACCAAAAGGATATAGGCTTGGCCCAGTAGGCTTTGGGTCCCCCCAACACCAAATCAGGAAACCAGCTAGGGCCCAGGAACTGAGAGAAATAACACCAGGGCTGGCCCAAGGCTCCACTCTCTTGATCATGCATTAGGACTCCCTGGAGTAATCCCAGCCCAAGAGCTAATAATAACACTAATAATAAAAGGGTAATAATATCAACCATTTTTTTAAGTGCCTTCTATGTGTAAGACACTTTAAACACATTATGTCCTGGCAGCCTCAAGCAGTGGGTATAATTACTCCAGTTTTGCAGGTGAGTGAACTGAGGCTCAGAGAAGGGAATGGCAGAAATATGTTTTAAAAAAAAAAAGTAAAAAAGGAATGCTGGGTCAAGGTCTTTGTCATCTTAACCTAGTGTCTGGAATTTAAAACAAAAACAACGCTGTTTTTCTCAAGCACAGTCCCCGCCCCATTTACCCGCCCTGACCTGCATTTGCCATGAAATGTCATGGAAATCTCCACTGCCAAGCTGGATGGGGACCTTAGGGACCATCTCGTCCAACCCTCTGGTCTCCAGATGAGGGGAAGGAGAGCATGAGAAGTTAAACAACTTGCCCACGAGCACACAGCCGTTTGGAGAAGTTCGAACACAGATCCCTGGAGTCCACGTAGGGGTCTCTCCCATAGCACCAGCCCACCCATCGGTGTGACTCAGGATTCACACTGAGCCCCACTATCTGAAAGACACCCTCGATCGGGGAACACCGAACGAATGCTCCTCCTCCCTCCAAAAGTAGATGGGAGGAACTCTCCAACTGGAGAAAAACACAGCTTGCCCTGGGCCTCTGGGGAGCCCAAGTTGGTTTGTGGCCTTACAGAGCTAGATGTCTCCAGACCCCCAGCAATCTACTCACAGAATGTACCCCCATAATCACATAACTGCTCTTCTGTCATTCTCTCATGTAAGCACACTTCCTCAGGGGAGTGTCACAGATGTCTACCCGCAAAAACTTGTGGCTGGTGGTCTTTTGAGAACTCCTCCAGAGTCCCTCCTTCTCCAACATGACACCTGCTGGGCTTCACTTGGACGAAAGAAATCCTGACAAGCTAGAGAGGGAGGAGTGAGCTTCCATGGTCAGCCCCTCCAAATCAGAACCCCCAGTTCCAATTTGTCCCATCCCACTGTCCGTTCAGCAGTTGTGTGGGGAAGAGCAGTTGACATCAAGGAGAGACGATGTCACAGCCTTCAGCTTTGCCCATGTTCCCTTACCTCTCCATGCCGTGATGATCTGAAGGCACAGCAGAGCCACCAAGATCGGCTTCACTGTCCTTGTTCGGTGGCTGCTCTCTACTCACCATTGGTTGCAAAGTTGTGAGGTTGCTCCACCCATTCCAGGAGGTTCTAAGTTAGCAGCAAGTTTAATGATGCGGTTGGAGCTGACCACAGACTTGGGCAGATATTGACATTCCTTAAAGATGTGATGTCGTACCAAGCAAGTACTGATGAGAGAGAAAGTACGCAGCGGGGGAAGGGGGAAACCTGACCTGTATTAAGCTTCTAGTATGTTCTGGGCATTTACTATCACTTAAACCTCACCATGACATTCTTATCATCTCCATTTGACAAAGGGAGAAAGACCTTCAAAGGTATTGAGCAACCTCTCCAAGGCCATCCAGGCAGGAAATGCTAGAACTGAAACTCCACCCCAGACCCTCCAAACTACCAACCCACATATGCTAGACGTTCCCATGGCAGGCACTGCTGGTTTCCGACCTAACCTCTCTGTTCTTCCTTGCTAACAGAACCGTGGTTGCATTGAGGCAGCAATGCGCCCAGTTCCAGGTGGTACCAGAATTTAGCAGCATCAACCATCCTCTGAAATCACTTCTAGCTACTGGGACTGATGCTTGAGCTTGCAGTTCAGAATCCATTTCCTTCCTCGTAGAAACCATCCTATATACAGAAGTCAGTAAGACTGCAATCACTGTATCATCACCGTACTTTTGTTGTTTTCTGGAATAAGCCAACCTGAGATGTCACCATTTATAGTATCATTTCTACTGGAAAATGCATGGAAGATTCACCCACCGCCTGCCCCCTACTCTGCAAAAAACAAACAAACAAACAAACAAACAAAAACCCAACAAGTTATAAGAGACTTCATGAGTCCTTTATAAAGTTTGTAAGCAATTCCAATTTCCAAAGCTACTTTCACATTATCAACCCTTTACTTGTCAGGAAGATCTAAGAATCTCAGGAATGCCAAAGGAATTTCTTGAGAGTATAGTTATATAACGGGTATTTCTGTACTATCCTACTCGACCTTATTAAACAGAAAGAAAATCTTCCCCATGACTGAAAAGAATACACTCCAGTCAAGATAAAACACTAGCTATTGTATCCAATTTACAAGTACGGTGCTGCTTTTCCTGGGGAGGACTGGCTGGCATCAGGACACCCCAGGGTTTTTCAACCTTGGCATTTTGACATTTGGGCCCAGACAATTCTTTGCTGTGGGGGCTCTCCCGTGCGTTGTAGAATGTTCAGTTGCGTCCTGGCCTCTACCCACTAGATGCCAGGAGCACTCTGAGTCGTGACAAACAAAAATGCCTTCAGACATTGTCAAGCATTTCTTGAAGGGCAAGATCAACACTAGTTAAGAAGCACTGGCAGGGCGCCTAGGTGGCTCAGCTGGTTAAGCGCTCGACTTCGGCCCCATGTGGGGCTCTGTGCTGACAGCTCAGAGCCTGGAGCCTGCTTCAGATTCTGTGTCTCCCTCTCTCTCTCTGCCCCTCTCACACTCTGTCTCTCTCTCGTGCTCTCTCAAAAATAAACAAACATGAAAAACACTTTTTTTAATTGCCAAAAAAAAAAAAAAAAAAAAGAACCACTGGCCAAGGTCGACAAACTGGGAGGACCTACTTACTCCCAGAGTTGCATTAAACCTGACAAAGCCGTGAAACACTGCAGTGAAATAGAAAATACTGATCTGAGTTCTGGTAGCAAATCCTACCCTCCATAAAGTAGAGAAGCAGAGAGGCTCACTGAAACGGCCTTCAGCTGTAATCATGGGCAAGGTCTATCACCCCAGGCTGTCAAGAAACCCAGCTTCAGAACAGGGATCCCCTCGCTCTGGCTCCTAAGGGTTGCCAGGCAGAATCCCTTCGAGGCCAATTTTCCTTCCTATCACTCACAAGCAAGCTGGAGAAAGGCTGCCTTTTCCAATCGCGTTCCTTTCTCCCCGGGCTCTCCAGCCGGTGAGTGGATGGAACGCTTTCAGGGTTTGTGTTTCACTGCACTGCTCACTTTTGAAGCTCCCTTGTCTCTGAATAATTGTCTTAGCTCAGCAGCTGCTATTGAACAGATTCCAGCAGTTCAGCGCTGACAGAGCATCTAATGAACTTCAGAGTGTTCTGGGAGGCTACTCTGGAATCCACCTTTGGACCTGTCTGCAGAGCGGGCTCAGCATGCTCCAGAGTCAGGGGCTGAAACCCCAGAGCAAGCCCTCAGCCTCTGCCCCAGCACTGTGCTCCGGAAGGCACAAAATGGTAGTTTGTCCTACAGGTTACCAAGCAAATGTGAGTTCCTTTCTGGGTGCTTCCAACACTATGTGATCTGGTCAACTATTCTGAGTAAATTCTGAGTCTTTCTCAGAGCCCCGTCTCTTAACCTCAATGATGATCAATGGTAGAAAAAAAATCTACTTACTCATTAATATATATTGTCAAGCTACTGGCTACTAGCAGTTTGAGTGTCTGTTATCAAACTGAGACTAATACATCATTCATTCATTCATTCATTCATCCAAATGTTCCAGGAAGGCAGGGAATTTTGTCTGTAGTTCATCGCTTATTTGTGGAATAAATCACTGCCCACTTTGTCCGAGGTGCTGTCATTGTGCTAAGAATGCAGCAGAGCGGACAGGCCTCAGGGACTTTGCAGTCCAGCAGGAGTGGGTGTGTGTGTAAAACTCAAGGTTTTTACGAAAGATACTATCTATAGCAGCGCTGATGGGGATAATAAGTTAAATTTGTGTTCTTTCCTATATTTAGTGCTGTCTTTAGTACTTAAAAATAATTTCCTGTGTGGGGTGCCTGGGTGGCTCAGTCAGTTAAGCGTGTGACTTCGGTTCAGGTCATGATCTCGCAGTTTGGGAGTTCGAGCCCCACATTGGGCTCGCTGCTGTCACCGAGGAGCCTGCTTCAGATCCTCTGTCCCTGTCTTTCTCTGCTCCTCCCCTGCTTGTGCCCTCGCTCGCTCTCTCTCTCAAAAATAAATAAAAATAATAATAATAATTTTCTGTGGGCAAATCAAGGCGGACTTCACCGGCCGATTAGCATCAGCTCATTTACTGCCACTTGCTGAGGACCAGCTAGGTGCCAGGTACGGAGGCAGAGACGACAGATTCAACAGGAAGCCAATCCCAGCCGATGTGCTGAGTGGGGATTAGAATCCAGCTGGGGATGGGGTGCCTGGGTGGCTCAGTCAGTGAAGCATCCGACTTTAGCTCAGGTCACGATCTCGCACTCCGTGAGTTCGAGCCCCGCATCGGGCTCTGGGCTGATGGCTCAGAGCCTGGAGCCTGCTTCCGATTCTGTGTCTCCCTCTCTCTCTCTGCCCCTCCCCCGTTCATGCTCTGTCTCTCTCTGTCTCAAAAATAAATAAACGTTAAAAAAAAAAAAAAAAAAAGAATCCAGCCGGGGAGATGGGTGATGAGTAAGTTTTTACAGGGGAGTACTGTCAGCACGGTGCAAAATCACTAGGTCGGGAAACGACGTGTATGGTGCAACAGCACAAATGAGTAAGAGTGAGGGGAGGGGCCGAGGGGAGGGGAGGGCATTCTAGGCAAAGGGGGCTGCAGGGGGGAAGGCCCTAATGAGGAGGAAGGTGGGCACATTCGATGAACCAGAGGAGGCAGCAAAGGAGGAGGGTAGCCCTCAGCGGGCTGGAGAGCTGGGCAGGGGCACATCCTCTAGGGTCCTGTAAACCTCACTGACGAGTCTGGGTTTCGTTCTACGGGAATCAGAAGCCCCTGCCCAGACTTGAGGTGGGGCTTCTACGGTCCCACAAGGAGGCATTGTGGCTGACAGGGGGGAAACGGGTAGGTGGGGGTCGGGAAGGGCACAGTGGATATTTAAGCAGATGAAGGGCAGAGGTGACATGGTCAGTGCTCTTTTTGGAAGCTTCAAGATCACAACCCTGTGTGCCTTGAGCAATGGGAGGCTGTGCCCTTTGCAAACCCCCCAGGAACTAGTCATTGTCAGGATCAGGCCTGTCTCCCCTATCTCTTGCTTTAAACTGCTGCCTTCTTATACCCGGGCCACCGTTCCGACATTCCTTTTCAGAGATTATCACCAACTTCAGTCCTTAAACTGAGCCCTGAACATCTCCCACCTGTCCCTTAGATAAGCCAGTTCAGAGCCCTCTGGGGTCACAGGAGTCATATGACCCATTTGATAGACTCACAGACATCTGTGGCCAGAGAGGATGTGGTCTTTCCAGTGACTTTGTGAAGAGGGACGTGTGGGTCTTTCACAGACACACTGTAAGCAACCTAGATGCCATTGAATCTGCAGGCTGTCCCCTTGCCAAGGACAACAGTCGAGATGGGCCAATAAAACAATCATGGTAATGGTCAATTCATAACCCTCCACGCTTCCCAAGGGACGTTTCATTCACTTTGAACCTGACACAAAGGCATGAAAAATAAGGGCAGGACAAACTCTGAAAATACTGTAGTGCGGCTGGTTACAATCTGCTTTCGCCATTTTTTTTTTCTTGATTTCTTTTCTTCTGCTTATTTCTGTCTCCGTCCACACAAAAGGCCTTTCTCAACCATTTGGTTATCCTTAGCTCCATGCTCGTATTTAGGGGATGGCATTAAAGTGCCCAGTGGAAGTTCTGAGTGTGAGGCCAGAGTTTGTCAGCTGGTGGGACCTTAATTCCAGGAGGAGAACCCCACCCCGGCTCTGGTGGAATTGTGTAGTTTGTGAGACAAGGTCCTATCCTGTCTATCTCGTTAGCCACAAGATTCCTTGCCTCCAGAACATAGTAAGTGCTCAATAAATATTTGATGTTATTATTCAACCTCTCGGACCCTCAGTTTTCTCATCTGAAAATTGGGGATAAAAAATATTTCTCTGGCAGGTTCCGAGAAGAGAGAGTATATGTAAACCCTCTGGCACAGTGTTTAGTGTTTAGCCAATTAGTTACAAATAATAACAGGTGGCAATCACTGTCATCATTACTTCTAGGGACAACAGGGCAGCTGTTTCATGACCATCTGTGGTCACAGTGGCCAGGCTAAATATAGAGGCAAAGCATAGTACTTGTCGAGAGGCCATTTATTTATTGTTTTCAATCTATGAAGTTTATTGTCAAATTGGTTTCCATACAACACCCAGTGCTCATCCCAAAAGGTGCCCTCCTCAATACCCATCACCCACCCTCCCCTCCCTCCCACCCCCATCAACCCTCAGTTTGTTCTCAGTTTTTAAGAGTCTCTTATGCTTTGGCTCTCTCCCACTCTAACCTCTTTTTTTTTTTTTTTTCCCCTTTCCCTCCCCCATGGGTTCCTGTTAAGTTTCTCAGGATCCACATAAGAGTGAAAACATATGGTATCTGTCTTTCTCTGTATGGCTTATTTCACTTAGCATCCCACTCTCCAGTTCCATCCACGTTGCTACAAAGGGCCATATTTCGTTCTTTCTCATTGCCACGTAGTACTCCATTGTGTATATAAACCACAATTTCTTTATCCATTCATCAGTTGATGGACATTTAAGCTCTTTCCATAATTCGGCTATTGTTGAGAGTGCTGCTATAAACATTGGGGTGCGAGTGCCCCTATGCATCAGTACTCCTGTATCCCTTGGGTAAATTCCTAGCAGTGCTATTGCACTGGGTCAATAGGGTAGGTCTATTTTTAATTTTTTGAGGAACCTCCACACTGTTTTCCAGAGTGGCTGCACCAATTTGCATTCCCACCAACAGTGCAAGAGGGTTCCCGTTTCTCCACATCCTCTCCAGCATCTATAGTCTCCTGATTTGTTCATTTTGAGAGGCCATTTATTATAGTAAAAATCAACACAGCAAGGAGGAGCCTCGAGATGACAGCCTTTGACTTTCAGTGTGTAGAAAGTCCAAGGACACCAGCTTCAGTTGTGACTGAGGAGAAAGGTGGGTGGTGGCACTGCATCACCAAAGAGTTCTGTGGAATGGCCATTCCCGCAGAATGTTCTTCTGCTCTGCTCAGTCTATTAGGAGCAATTTAGCAGCAAAGGTACTGGAGGATGGTAAAGAGTTTGCTGAGACTCCCCCAGCCCTGGCTCTCTCCCATACAGCAGGCAGGTTGATGGATCGTCTCACTTGGAATGGTTTTTAAATAGATGTCTATAGTTAAAAAACGAAACAAATACAAGAGGGTACTTGCAGAAAGATGGGAATTGACCTGAAGCTTTGAGGGTGTTAGGAATGTTAACCTTTCCAGGGATCCAGAAGGACCAAGGCCCTGTCAGTTTCAACATGTGACTTCCACATGGTGGCAGTTAAGGTCACCCTGGGTGTTGATATCCAGCAGGCAGATGGAGAGAGTGTGGAGGTAGGCGGGGTTGGTTTTAAACGAGCCAGGCCTAGAAGAGACAGGTATCACTTCTGCCCACATTTCATTGGCCAGAATTAGACTCTCTGACCTAGACTCATACTAGAAAATGTCCTGGCTGGGCAGCTGCTTCCCACAACTGGACACTGTGGAAGAAAAGCACAAACCTTTGATGGGCAATTAGCTGTTATCTGCCGTAGATGAACTGGAGAATTATATCCTCATTTATTTAAGCTTCGAGAGTCTGACTTTCCTCTTCCCTCTCTTCTGCTTTTCCACTTGTCTTTTGTCAAAGGCAAATTTGTAAACTATGGAAAACTATTACCTGGTAAGAATGAAGAGTTCAGAAAATGGACACCTGTTGGCGGCTGGGTGGCTCAGTGGTTAAGCATCTGACTTTGGCTCAGGTCATGATCTCACGGTTCATGAGTTTGAGTCCCACATCAGGTGAGCTCAAGCCCCACTTTGGGTGAGCCCCCCTTCTCCCTCTCTCTCTCTGACCCTCGCTCACTTGCACACTCTCTCTCAAAAAAAAAAGGAGGTGGGGAGAACCTGGGTGGCTCAGTTGGTTAAGCATCTGACTTCGGCTCAGGTGATAATCTCACAGTTTGTGGATTTGAGCCCCTCATCAGGCTCTGTACTGACAGCTCGGAGCCTAGAGCCTGTTTTGGATCCTGTCCTCCTTTCTCTGCCCCTTCCCCGTTTGCACTGTCTCTGTCTCTCAAAAATGAATAAACATTATAAAAATTTAAAAAACAAACATGCGTATCTTTGACCCAGGAACACTTCTAAGCCCATTTCCCAAAGAAATCAGTGGTTAACTCTCACAGTGCATGTACGAGGATATTTATAATAGTGACACATTATAAGCAATCTAGATGCCAATAGACGACAGCAGAGAGCTGTTTACACTTCAACGATGCCTCCCAATGGAATACAGGTGTTTAAAATGATTGTGTAGATACCTGCAAACACAAAAATATGTCCATGTTATGAAAAAGTAAGACTCTTAAGCAGTATGAATTTTTTTTTTAATAAATTGGTTACTTGTAGCAAAAGCTGGAGGACATACCTTAAAATGTTTAGTGTTCATTCCTGGGGAATATGGCTGTGCGTGTTTTTCATTTTTTCCTGTTACACCTTTACATGATGTCTTACTGTTTTATCATTAGAAACAACAGTGAAGCTATTTCCAGCTTGAAACAAACAAACAGAAAAAATGTAGATAACGGCAACTGGGGCTTAGGTGACTGAAAGTACGCGAATCAGGCCCGGCCTCCCCAGACTCTGTGCGTTGGGCCTGTCACCCGACACTCAAGTCGCTATCACGAGCACTTTTCTCTGTTGAAGTGACTGGCTTTTGTCCCGCCAACCCCAGGTTATAATGGGAGAGGAAAATAGGCCTCAGGGCAGTCGGCGGCAGCCCCAACCCGCAGCGGGCCCCGTGGGTGAGTCAGTGGGCTGGGGCTCACCCTGCCTCCGGCCTCTTCATGGGGAACACCATCAGGGCCCTGGTGGCCTTCATCCCTGCTGACTGCTGCCAGAACTACGTGGTCAGAGATCTCCGGGAGATGCCCGTGGACAAGATGGTGGATCTGAGTGGGACCCAGCTACGCCATTTCCCCGGGAACGTGTGCTCCTTCCGGGAGCTGGTCAAGCTCTACCTGAGTGACAACCACCTCAACAGCCTGCCTCCTGAGCTGGGGCAGCTGCAGAATCTGCAGATCCTGGCCCTGGATTTCAACAACTTCAAGGCTCTGCCCCAGGTGGTGTGTACTTTGAAACAGCTCTGCATCCTCTACTTGGGTAACAACAAACTTTGCGACCTCCCCAGTGAGCTGAGCCTGCTTCAGAATCTCCGGACCCTGTGGGTCGAGGCCAACTGCCTCACCCAGCTGCCGGAGGTGGTCTGCGAGCTAAGTCTCCTAAAGACTCTGCATGCCGGCTCCAATTCTCTGCGTCTGCTGCCAGGCCAGCTCCAGCGCCTCCGAGAGCTGCGGACCATCTGGCTCTCAGGCAACCTGCTGACTGACTTCCCCCCCGTGCTGCTGCACATGCCCTTCCTGGAGGTGATCGACGTGGACAGGAACAGCATCCGTTACTTCCCCAGCCTGGCCCACCTGTCGAGTCTGAAGCTGGTCATCTATGACCACAATCCCTGCAGGAACGCACCCAAGGTGGCCAAAGGCGTGCGCCGCGTGGGAAGATGGGCAGAGGAGACGCCAGAGCCTGACCCCAGAAAAGCCAGACGCTACGCCTTGGCCAGGGAGGAAAGTCAGGAGGGAGAGATACTTGTCCTGCCTCCTCTACTTCTTCCTCCCAACTCCTGAGGAGCTTCAGTCGTAGGTCAACGCCAAGGATCCGACTCCAGCATCTTCTGGAGATCTCTCCTTTAGAGGGTACAGGATTGCTCTGGGACACACGGGATGCTCTGCCAGTGGGGAGTGATGGAAGTCCAAAGAAACGCCTCACTCACATCAAGGGAGAATTTCTGGCCAACATTTCTCCCAAAGTGAAGTTGGGTGCTATGGCCGGCCTCACTCTCTGCAAGCAAATCAGCTCCTCCAAATAGGTATTTTGCAACATTGAAGAGTACGAAGGGCTACGACATTCTGTCCTTCTCTACTCCACAAGCGGCTGGTCAGGATGCTCACGAACTCCTCAAATAAGGTATTTACTAAAGAATTCACCTGAGAGTTCAGGTGGCCTGGCTCCAGCCCTTTGCAGGATATATTTTACTAGGAATGACCTTAAGTGATATGAAAATAGGGACAAACTCAGGCCACTTACAAAAGACATTTCTACCTAGTCAGTCAGACTCTCAGACTCCGTGCTGTTGCAAAGGCTCAAGATGAAGCTTTTCCCCTGTAGTTGAGTGAATGCTGAGAGGACCTCTGGTAGAAAATGCCTCCTGGTGGAGTACGGCTGCCACCTTATACACTTGACACTGGTTCATGCTGATTTAGCTTGTTTTCCCTAAAGGTCAAGGTTTGACCCCAGGTCTGCTCTCAACTGCTTACTGTCACTATAATACTACAAGTCCTCTAGGAAGTAGAACCTCTTGTTGGCAATGTGGTCTTATTAAAATCGAGCCTAGTTGTAACCTGCCTGCCTCCGTAGAGCCCTCCCGTTTATTCACATTTACGAAGAACTGAACTGAATCCCCTTCCGTGGAGGGAAACCACTTTCCAGGATATTAGGTTAAAGGTAGCAGGTGAGAAATCTGTTTACTTGAAACAAGCATTTGGAAATCTGCGTTGAAGGTTGTGGTATATATAAGACACTTCTGCCTCTAGCCTCAGTTTCTTAGCCTTTATTTGGATTTGATTTTTCTAGATAGGGCCTTTTGATGGTCAGTGTACAAGCTTAGACATTTTGGCCATTTTTTAAAAAGTAAATTGTGACCTTTTCTTCTTCCCACAAATACATCAACCTTAAAGATACTGCTGTCTGTGGGTGACTTAATAACAGTCATGTTCTTGAACCCACAAGGACACAAAAAGTGTCATAACTAAAACTTACATGTGTTTGGCATTTAAAGTTACTTTTGCCATAAAAGCATCTTAACTCAGCAAAGTTTGGCTCTAGAATGACGTTACCCAGCAGACTATTTTCATATGTTTTCCTACCATAAATATTTCTTGCTAAACCACCTCCCAGTCTGTAGAATATCTGCAACCCACTGATTAGCCTGCTAACAGATCCCTTTAATCTTAAATGTTATAGGTTTTCAAATATTTAACTCCTTTCGTAATGAGTACAGATTCCCATTACATAGCTAGGATTTATAGTTTATTTTTTCATGCCTAATGACAAACAAAACTGTACTGTTGATGCTTAAAACTTTATGCTAACAGAATTGCCTCCGAACTGGGTCCACAGCCAGCCTTACAGATGGCTCAGACTTTTACCTTTGACCCTGTCTTCCTCCTCCAAAGATTAATGTTCCCATCTCTTCCAGTACAACTGTAGGCTAAAGCCACATAACAGCATGAAGCCAACAGATCTAATGAGCTAAGTGGTCTGAATCAAATGTCAAATGGTAAACATTTGGCACACAAATGGTTTTCTTCTAAAATAATACAGAACATTTCCCAAACAATGGTTGAATGTTCAACACTGATTTTGCTATCCAAAAATGTGTTCACTATAGGGTTTCAGTCAATCTTATAAAAAAATAACCATGTAAATGTATATTAACATTTCCATACCTCTCTGATGTTTTCTTGAAATTCTGACATAATTACAAAGTTAAAAAGGGGAAATGAAGCACCAAATGTAACTTTACTCCTAATTTTAAAAGCCCCGAAACACAAAATGTTATGCACCAGAGAAATTTATACAGAATTTTATTTAGCTTCTCTAAATACAAATGATGCCCACTAAAATCTTTTATCTGAAATGCAACATCACTAACAGTTCATAATTTTACACTTAAAAAGTGGGCTTGCACCCTAAAAATCAACTATATGCAAATTTTAACTAGAAGCACATATCCTACACACAGTAACACAGCAGTGTAGTATGATGGTAAAGAGCATGGCCTTTCTAACTACGTGAGTTCAAATCCCAGCTTTGCCATTTCCTAGTCACTTACCATCTGTGTGTCTCAGGTTGCTCATCAGTAAAATGGCAAATTTCCATCTTTGAAGGCACTGTAAGGATTAACCAAATTACTGTGTAAAAGGCACATAGAATAGTGCCTGGCAGGTGACAGCTAATGTTTACGTAACATGTTCTTTTTATGAAGTGTTACACCATGCAGCATGGTATTTCTACTTACAAGCAGTCTAATTCTTTGGTTGAAGGGAAAAACATGATGCTAATAGAACAAAAAGGCCTTTTCTGGCTCGGTAAAATTTCCAGCAACAGTATCTATAGTCTTGAATATAAGAAAAAGAACAACAATGTGGTGAAATGCTTCTGGCTTATCTAACTGGGAAAATACACCAACATGATTACCAAGCATTTATTCAATTTCTAAATGAATATACTTTGCCCTTTTCCTGTTACTCTAGAATGTGCAAAATCACCAAGGTACATACTTGGAAAATGTGACTATTTCTTGACACAAAACCCATGCATCCTGAGAGGCAGGAGGCACGGGAACCGAAGACACGGGCATGTGTCTGCTGGACATTGCTCTCTGCTTTTTGTCACTGTATATATACGCCCTATAATCTCACTACTGTAGAAAGAGTATTAATGCTATTTATAAAACTTAAATTTACATGCTTTTCTTCCTTTCTAGAGGATCCACTTCCGCAGAATAGGAAACAAATTTTGAATCCTCGGTGCCTAGTATAATTCTTCCACGTTTACCTGGATTTTGGAGATTTTATCATACGCCAGCCCACAGGGTAGGGGGACAAACATTTATGGAGCACATCTGTAGGGCAGTCAGGTACTATCTTCAGAGTCTTGTGTAAGTTAATTCATATAACCTTTTCAATAAACCTTTGAAAGAAGTGTTAGGTGTTGCTCAACTTAAAAATAAGAAATCTGATGGGGCACCTGGCTCAGTTGGTTGAGGGGCCGACTTCAGCTCAGGTCACGACCTCCTGGTTCATGAGTTTGAGCCTTGCATCAGGCTAGGCTCTCTGCTGTCAGTGAAGCCCACTTCAGATCCTATGTCCCTTGCTCTCTGTCCCTCCCCCACTTGTGCTCTCTCAAAAATAAATAAAACATTAAAAATAAAATAAAATAATAAATCTAAAATCTGGTTTGTCCTTATTATTTTGACAACCTGAAACATTCTATAGTAATTCTATGATTAAAAAAAGTTAAGTCCTCTCTACACTTTTACTGATGTTCTAACACACTAGAATAGGTACAAGGCAAGGCAGACTTTAAGAAAAGGATTTTGGATAAGAGTATTCTGTTGACTTTTATCAGAGCAAGAAAATGCATTTTATCCTGGCAAGAAAATGCAACAAAATGCAAGAAAATGGAGAGACCTTAGCAAAGAACAACTGCTGGGCAACATTGGGAGAAGAGGGGATTCAAGATAATACTGAGGCAGCTGGTGTAGCAATTGCCACCCGTGAGGCTAGATGAACAGGGAAATGTTACCTTCACCTATTAAGAGCTAAAAGGCACGAAAAAAGAGGCTACCAGGGGTGTTGGGGAAGCCCTGTTGGTTAAGCGTCTGACTCTTCTTGATTTCGGCTCAGGTCATAACCTCCCGGTTTATGAAATTGAGCCCCACATTGGGCCCTGTCCTGACAGTGCGGAGCCTGCTTGGGATTCTTTCTCCCTCTCTCTGCCCCTCCCACGAGTGTGTACGCACTCTCTCTCAAAATAAACTTTAAAAAATAAAGGCGGGGAGAAGATCTACCAGTGAAGCTGTAGTGGTAGGTTTCACAGGGATGCAGTCATCTCCAAAGAGCAAGCTACGCAGGAAGAAAATACCGAATGCCGATCCCCATGTCCTGCCAGTACCTCCTGAGTTAAACCACAGGAAGATGTGAGACTGTCAGCAAAGGTTAAGTGGGCCCATGGCCTCCCAGCAGGCAAAGAATGGATCCTGGCTTAAGGATAATAAAAGAATTACCAGTATACATATTATCCTTCAAAGAAAAACGGAAAGCTACCTAGATTTTTAAAAATTATTTTAGTTTTAGTCAACACACACGTACCTAGAATGGATTTAAAAACCCTAAATACTCAATTTTTTATATAGGTACTATTAACATACATTCCAAACCTCTAATTCCATATCACAAAAATTTTGCAAAAAACTGCTTCCATATTCAGTTTGAGTTAAAAGAAACTCTATCCTAAAACTGTTAGAGGAATTATAGAGGGGCATAGATTGCTATTTTACCTCTGAAAGTGAAAAGACATTAAAATTTGTAAACTTGAGATAATCTCGGTTTATGAATACATCTGTAAGGGCTTCAAAGGATATGAATTCAAAGAGGTAAAGAGGCACGGGTTATTCTTGGATGTAACAATGAAGCTCCCATGTTTCTACCTCTTTTTAGATTAACATTTATTGTTGTATTCTTTTTAAGACCTTTAGAGAAAACATGCCCAAGTATCCTTAAAGATCAAGATCTTACTCCAGGGTATCTAGTACCTTAAGACAGATATTTAAACCCACTTCCACTGAAACCTGTAGGTTTTCTTGATCATGATATGCTCACTTGTTCCACCTGAAAACTGATGTCATGATGTGATATACTTAAAAAAAAAAAAAAAAGATCAGTGTAATTCTCTTTGATAATCTCAGGAAAAGTCCCTCCTTTATGTGAATGTTAGAAGACATAAACTAGTACCAAAACAAAGAAAACCAAGTTTTCCTAGTTTCAGTAGCTTCTACAAAAGTAGTATTAAAATGTGGAGACAAACTTTTTAGACAAAAACAAAACAGGTTGGGAGCACCTGGCTGCCTCAATCAGTAGAGCATGTAACTCTTGATCTCATGATCATGGGTTCAAACCCCACGTGGAGCCTACTTCAAAAAACAAAAACACAACAGAAACAGGTTATTTTATCAGTGTTTCCTTGAAAACCCTTTTGCTCTTCTATGGGAATAAAATGTCTCTCCATTAAGCTAGCACAGATACCCTGTAAAAACTTATAACCTACTGCTGCACTTTATTTCTTGGGCATTCTGCTATACACTGATGCATTAAAATAACTTCCAAAACTAAATTCACTTTTAAACCATTAACAAAGTACATACCTATCCCCATTCTCTCTCCTCTTGGCCATGTGCCAAAACCGAAAAGCATTAACAAAACAACAATCAGTAATGCTTAAATCTAACCACATCCATGTTCTTTAAGAGGATATTGCCCTTTAAAGCATCAAAGGTCCTTGAGAAGCAGCTTGTAACAAGCAACTTTTAAAATAGAGGACTCTTTCGGGACACCTGGGTGGCTCAATCGGTTAAGAGGCCGACTTCGGCTCAGGTCACGATCTCATGTTTGGGGAGTATGAGCCCCATACCGGGCTCCATACCGGGCTCGCTGTCAGCACAGAACCCGCTTCAGATCCTCTGTCCCCTTCTCTCTCTGGCCCTCTTCTGCTCACACACTCTCTCAAAAGTAACATTTAAAAAGTAAGTAATATAGGACTCTTTCAAACTTGAAATAATGTTTACACCATAATTGTTTCCTATATAAGAGACGGTACTTCGACTATACAAAATTAAATGAGTACTTTCACTAAACAAAATTAAATGGCTAATAAGTTATATAGGATTAAAAACCAAGAGATTAACCTATGTTTATCATGTGTGACTTGGACTTGATAATTATTTCATAATCATGTAAGGCCAATCATTAGTTAAGCTGAACAACTCTATACAGAGTATAATCATTTGCTCCCATTACATAATTAAAAACAGAGTACAAATCACTAAGACAGGTAAGAACAGATAATTGTTCAAATTTTTATTTTGATGCACAATATGAGAAACGAACTTTTAAATCAACTGAGTTTTATGGAAAATGAAACAGCAAATAAATTAGACCCATGTTAAAACAGATGGTCAGTTAAATGTCCAAACTTAAGGATACAAGAGCCACAGATAAACTTCAATACCACAGTCTTCTTTAATAGGTGGAAGTCTTTCAAACACAACTTTGCTATGAACTACCTGGTCCAGAGCTCAACAGCACATGGGAATGTTTAACAGGGGTGGTGATCAGGGACACGTTTCCTGCAAGGATTATAAAACAAACACTTAAGAAAAAGGCAATGGTAAAAATGAAAAGCATGACTGTAACCAAAGATTTATAGCAAATACAAACACAGCTAAATTCTTAATTTTATTAAAACCATTATAACCAATTCTCTGTAACAAAGATGCTGTTTCTACCTCATAATTAATATCCCTCAATTACTACTACACTAGTAAGAGGACATTACAAATCTATGGAACGTGAAGACCTGTAGGTATTTAGCAATACTCTATTTCTCATCCCAACAACCTACTTAACAAATACATATTCTCCATTAAAAGGTTAATGCATGTTTTCAGCAAATGCATTAGGGAATTCTACTACTAAATTAGTCAAAGACAAAGACAGGTACTCTTAACCACAAGTTGTATGTAGAATGACAAGACTTTGGGGCCTCCAGATTAAAAATCTCTATTTTTCTTGCTATTCTAAACGAATGAAAACAAATGCCAGTAGGTAAGCTGGGAAACTCACTAAAGTATGTCAACAGTGCCTTTCATATACATCTTAGATGTTAAACTTTTATTCTTTGGTGAGAAAATAACAAACCTCTCAGGAAGGAGGCATGGCAGAGGTACTAACAGAATTTTACTTACTGCCTGTATAAGCACTGCTTCTAAAGACAAACACAGCAATCATTCCAGAGAAGCAAAGTCTAAAAACACTGAAAGAGTATACTGGGACCATATAAGGAAATAAATCTTTCAACCTTGGAAGCTTATGGGAGTAGGACTAAAGGATGCTAAAAGATGTCAATATAGAAACTTATCAAGCTGTGACAGTTCACAGGGCAACTGGTCTGGAATGGAGTAAGAGTCCCCTGGTTAATAATGGGTATGAAGAGTCCCCAGACCAGTATGTTTGGGAAGGCTGAGTTAAACAAAATTATTCAGGTTTCTTTACTGCAATTACGGAGAACATCTACTAAATTTAATAGACACTTAAACCACTAAAACAGTGGTATCAGATCAAATGAGGTATATACCAAGGAACATATTACAAACGTGGTTGAGGGTGTCAAGTCATTGCAAAGATTTATGAGGGCAGGGCATGATTATGTGGCCTATTAGGAAAACTTTACAGACCAGTTTCCTTTTGTTATCATTCTGCTTAAAGACAGGAGAAAACAGAACTGCACAACCATCTCTGCTGGCACAGCTTCCAAAACTTTCAATTTCTCCTTCCCTCACCAACTTTCCATTTCAAAATGACTGCTCATTTCCCTACCACAGAGAAACTATTTTCAGCCCAGGCCTTCTTCTACTACACCACAGATTTAAATACCATTTCCCCCTTTTCTTTCCACATCCAAATCACTCCTTTCTACTCTTTCCTCTTTCTAATAGTAATGGGATGTAATAGAAAAAAGCACTCAAGTGGATGCTGCACGACTGCACAAAGAAATTCCTTGTACCTTAACCTTAGTCCATTTAAGGTGCAATTTCCTAATGATGTTCCTACTTCCCTCCTGTTCCCAGGGATGAACTCCCCGTGCTTCCAACTAAAACCAGCACCCCCCCTCTCATTCTCCCACTCCTTCTCACAGCTACTCAGTGGGCTGCTCCCTCCTTCTGCATTCATCTCCCCCTACGAGATCACTCCACATAGCACTGAACATTCACAGTAAAGACCCACACATCCTCTAGCTACCATCCCACTTCTCTGCTTCTATTCACAAGAGACTCACATAAGAGAAACTTTATTTCTCCCAACAAGAACCTTGGATTGGATTATCCTTCATTCCTTTTCCTTATACCTTATATACAGCCCATCATCAAATTCTGCAGGCTCCACCTTCAAAATCTATGATCAACACCTCCTGACCGCCCTCACCTCTTATCTCCTGGTGCAGGCCACCATCCCCTCTCAATTTCATGAACTACCACTTCAACAGGTAAAATTAATATTTTCATAACTACTAGTAAGAACAATTAAGTTAACTAAATCTTCAGAAGTTAAGATATTCTGGCTAACCATTTTTTACATGAATAAGTTTCTGAAAAAATTTGACACCTTAAAAAAACTGCTGAAATGGAACATATAAGGAACTCTGGACATCATGTACTTAAGATTACCTATATGAAAAAGTGTACCCAGGATAGAGGACTATAGCGGACTCATCCTGGTAAAAAGACATTCATTCTTACTACTACAGCCCTCACCCCCATGCAGTATGGTTCTTAACCTTTCCAAGCCTGCCTCTTTATGTCAATTCTGAGAGCTCTCCTGTGTTACCTGTACCCCTCTCTCCCTGAACTTTTTTGACTTTAAGAGTTATGACTACAGATTTTAAATAACATGCGTAATACTTTTAGTTAGGCAGAAATGGCTCTATCAACTACAATTACCAAACATACCCAGTTATCTATTTTTTGCTTCTGTGTTAATTTTTTTGTAAGAGGGGCACCTAGTGGCTCAGTTGGTTGAGCATTCAACTCTTGATTTCAACTCTTGTTACGATCTCACAGATCATGGGATCAAGCCCCACACTGGGCTGCACCCTGACAGTGCAGAGCCTATTTGGGATTCTCTCCCTCTCTCTCTGCCCCTCCCTCATGTGGGCACGCTCTCTAAGTAAACATTAAAAAACAATAATAATTTTAAAAAACAATTTTTTTCTAAGAAATGTGTGTTAAAGTGCTACAATACCTTGGTGCTGCTTTGATAATGTTGTCCACACGCAGAATCACCTCTGCTGCTTCAGCTGCACTCAAAAGAACTTGTCGCTTTACTTGGAAACTTTCTGTTATACCCAGTGCTGCCATATCTCCAATGGTACCTTCCTTCATATCTGAAAAAAGACACAGTATTTACTAAATAAACTATAGCTGTTTTTTTTTTAAAAACATTTATTTATTATTGAGAGACAGAGAGACACAGAGCGTGAGCAAGGGAGGGGCAGAGAGAAGGGGAGACACAGAATCTGAAGCAGGCTCCAGGCTCTGAGCTGTCAGCACAGAGCCCGACGTGGGGCTCGAACTCACCAACTGTGACATTGTGACCTGAGCCCGAAGTCAGTCGCCCAACCGACTGAGCCACCCAGGCACCCCTAAACTATAGTTTTAGCAACTAAATTATCAAAATATCTCTAATGACTTACAACAAATAAAATTAATGTTTATAAAAAATGAGATCACAAGACCCAACCACTCAATTTAATTAGAGCATTCTCATCAGCCTATCACTCAAGGCTTTTGAGAAAATTAAAAGGTCAACTACTAATCATCTGTATTAATGGAGGTCAACTAGGTCAAATAATGGAAAATGAATATAGAACACTCAGTTTTTTTTTAACATTTTTAAGTTTATTCATTTATTTTGAGAGACAAACAGAAAGCAAGTTGGGGAGGGGCAGACAGAAAGGGAGAGAGAGAGAATCCCAAGCAGGCTCCACAATGTCAGCAAAGAGCCCGACACAGGGCTCGAACTCACAACCTGCAAGTTTATGACCTGAGCTGAAACCAAGAGTTGACACTTAACATACTGAGCCACCCAGGCGCCCCTCAATCACCTATCTTTATCTACGTACATATATATACACGTGTGTATATGTACGTACATGTGTAAAATTACCGCAGGGAGCAGTGACTTAGTCAGTTAAGCCTCCAACTCTTGCTTTCAGCTCAGGTCATGATCTCATGGTTCGTGGGACTGAGCTCCATGCTGGGCTCTGTGCTGACAGCATGGGGCCTGCTTGGGATTCTCTCGCTCTCAAAATAATAGTAAAAAATAAAAACAAAAGTAAAATTACTACACATAAGATGTGCTTATCACTAATTACCATGGATTCTTTTTTCTTTTAAGATTTCAATTTTTAGAAGTAATCTACACCCAATGCGGGGCTCGAACTCACAACCCTGAGATCAAGAGTCCCATGCTCTACCAACTGAGCCAGCCAGGTGCCCCTACCATGGATTCCTAAAACTGGAAGAGAATTTAGAAGTCATCTACTTTTCTTCTTGTGAGAATCCCTACTTCACCTTCTGACAGATCATTTTCATTACCTCTCTTCTGCAGTGCCAGGATTATCTACCCTCTTACTATTCCTGTCTTGGACAGTTCATTGGGAAATTTTTCAATTTGAATTAAAATCTGCCCTTTTGGCCACTTTTATCTATGTATCAAAGATCCACACTCAAGAATGTCTCATAGTAAGTTTCCTAGGAGATTAAAATTGAATGTTGATTATACTATAATAAACTTAACATTATGTTTATACTTATTTGAAAATATTCGTACTGTTTATGTATTTCAATCTCACAGTCATAATAAACTAGTTACAAATCTTCTAATTAGTTTTATACCCTTTATGGAAAAACAGTTCTGGCAGTGTTGAGAATATGAAGTTAAACATTTTCCTAAAATATGTAACAATTACAGAGGCAAGGGCCACAGGAAACTTTTTTATGGTTATTATGAGAATTCAGCTTAAAGAAAAAAAGAATAACTTGGTAAAGTTACTACCAAAATTACTACAAGGTTTCATGCAATTTCTTACCCAGTCCAGCAGTTGTATTGCCTTCACTATGGGCAGCTCGGAGCTGCGCCACGAGATCTGCACTGTCATAGCCTGCGTTATCGGCGATGATAGTTGGCAACTACAAGGTAAGACAAATAGCAAATATTCTATAAGAAAGTGGATTTACTTCTAACTAGGACACCTTTTTAAAATTATACATTTAGAAACCATGTAAAATTGTTCCTTTTAATTACTGCTCATAAAAAAGATAAACTCCAGAATCAAATTTAAGTGGCGTGAACCAGTTTTCTTAATGCCAAAAAGGCAAACATGTCTACAATAGGAAAATGTATTCATTTAAAAAACCATCAATACTCACAAAATGGGAGTTCAGATCTCTTTATCAACTTACCATTCTCAGTGCTTTAGCATAAGACTCCATTGCAACAGCTTCTTTGCCTGGTGTTCTACTGGCAAGCTGTGTCACAGCATGAGCCATCAGCATCTCGGAACAGCCTGCAGATTAAAATTAAATTCCAATTAAATATTTTATTTAATCTCCAAGACCCTGAATTACTTATTTCCCTTAAGATACATCAAACATTTTAAAATTAAACTCAAAAGTACTATATATAAGCTTTCTAAAAATCATTAAAGCCAAAACCATTACTATACTTGAATAAACCATGTTCAGTATTTTTAAAACGCTTACCTCCTCCATAAACTGTTCTAGAATCCTTCACAGTTTGGGCAAGAACACAGAGAGCATCATGCAAAGATCTTTCTGCTTCATCTAAAATTTGTTGAGTGGCACCACGCAGAACAATGGTACAAGCTTCACCTAAAGTTAAAAGATAAGATTCTTAGGTCACAGTGAACACTTAGTTATAAAAGACAAGTTTGCCTTCTAATCTTTATGTAGATATTGGTTATAATTATTCTTTGGTTTTAAAAGCGGACATGTCCTCTGCTGTTGTACATTCTTTTTGCTAATAATCCATGTTCACAGTAGTTCTAAGGTACCTAGAAAACAATCATGTTGAATATACTGTTCACAAAGGCAAGATTAACATGAGGCTTATCTCAAAAGAAACTGAGATTAATATACATCATGCCTCTCAAGAATTAAGACACATCATATTCTAGTAAATACAGTAACTACTTCTTTTAACTTCAACAGAGTCTATCAAACCTTTAGGAACCTAAATCAGGATCTATATAATCACTCACCAAGTGCTACCCCAGAAAAGTGGATCAGTTTATCTTCTCCAATCATGACTTCCTCAATAAGCTTACAACTTCCAAGCTTCACTAGTTCTGGGTGGTCAAAGGTAGAAGCAATTTCACCACCTATGAACATAAATACACATTAATTAAATGCACAACACATTGAAAAATCTGTTTTCCAGTAAGAACTAATGAACTGACATTTTTAAAGTTGACTGCTTACTACATGCCAAGCACTTTGAAGCACTTCAAATAATCTATTTAATCTTTACAACCCTCAGAGATACTGTTAGGAAATACTAAAATCAAGGCAAAGAGATATTTAGTTTCTTGTTCAAGATTACATAGCACTAACAAATACAGTAAAGTGGAATTCAAATCCAAGCAGTCTCTTTAGACCTATATGTGCAGCACACTGTAGAATACAGATTCCCTTTTGAATCCTGTCTAGAAAACCAGTACCCTTATGATCCAATTTCTCAAAACATAAGAATATTTGACTAATTCTACTATGTCAACAGATGTAAACCTTAGAAACTGCTTAAAGGAGCACCTGATACCTGCTAATCATTACAGTAACTACAATCTCAGAAAGCCTAGAAAAAGGGAAAACGTATACTGAAAATTTCCCAGAGCAAACCTAGTGAGATGTCAAAAAAATTTTTACTTTACTCCTAGGTCTTATTTCTATTCCTATTTTCCCTCCATCTTCTATGGTGTAAACTGAAAAGTTCAGCCATTTCCTTTCCTCGTTAATTAGGCAAAAGTTAAACTTCCATTTTAAAATCCCTTTCTCTACCTCACTACTCTCATCTAATAAAGTAGATTTCCTCTACCATCAACCAACCCCTCTTTTCCTACTTTTTTACTGTAACTCAGAATAATGGATGCTTTATATCTATTTTACAAAAAAAATTATAGAAAAAGACTCTGGGTCATTTTTATACTGATTTATACTCATCCGTACAGCTGAAGTTCTTTTGACTTTTGATTGGCAAATTCCTGAGACTGCTTTGTGTTCTAGATGTGAGACACAATACATTTGGGACATCACATCCCCAAAATGAGACTAATTTGGCTTATGAGAATTTTCACTTATCTTAAATTCACTAACTTCTCTATACTGGCTTAGAAAAAACATGTATGTGTATCCTTGACGTTTATGAGAACCAATTTCACACATCTTAAAAACAAGTAAGCTAAAGATAGGAGGCACCAACGGGGTAAGATCAACTTTGCAGTTGGGTGTGCTTGGTGCAGTCAATTTTCCTCTGAGTGTATGTGGCAATTTCATGTATCAAGTCCTTATGAGATCAACTTATCCTATGAATGTGCTATCATTCACATTTAATTCTTAGGGCGTATCTTTAATTTTGTTATCTTAAAGGAGGAATTACACCCTAAATTTTATTACCTTAAGCATCAAGTATGTAATTGCTCGTAAAAAACTTTAAAGTAAACCTATTTCAAAGTAATTAAAGAAAGAATAAACCCATTTCAAAGTAACTAATGAAAGAAAAAAGTCTTTTTTTAGGTCAGAAGACCACACTTCTCAAAATTATTAAAAATGGTTGAAAAAGTTACTCTGACATGAAACCAATACTACCCTTTACAATAGTTAGTATACTTTTATTTCTAATACTCATGGCACTTGAAAATTCAACATTCCTAGTGCCTTTACATCTCAAACCCCTCTCCTTAAATTCTCATTGCCAGATCCCAAACCACCTTTCCAACATATTCATTTATTTTCAAGGGCCTAAAAATTAGAGAATAAAGGTTGCTACACTTACGTCTTTAAGGTTACTTTAAAAACTATTACCCCAACATAAACAAATTACACTCTGTCATTCTGATGTAGATGTGATCTTACTGATAAATATATTTTTATTCCACACAACTGGGATTATGAAACTCATACCTCTACCGAAGCATATTAGAGTATACGAAACTTTTCGTTATTCATTGCTGAATTGTTTTCACACTTAGTTCAACATTGATTACCCACAAATTTAAATGAATTAACAAAAACAGTGTGCAAGCACTTGACCCACTCTCTGACATATAGTTAAGTGTTCAATAAAGGTTATTATGGTAACTTACTACCACAGAGGGCACAAAGCATTGGACTACTCACCACTAAAAATAAACTAGATAAAACCGAACACTCCTTTTTTAAGTTTTTGTTTCTTTAGATATAGAACAATGGTCCTGTGGGTTTGTGAGAAAAGATCTAGTATCTTTAAAACAATGTAACAAAAAAGGAGAGGGAAAACCTAGCATATAATTTGGTATATAGTAAAATAACATAACTAAAGATGTCAAAAAACCATAAATCAGATTTCAGAATAATGGTTTATTTTCTAAGCCCGCTAAAGGTACTTCTTTGTACTCTCAGCAATAAGTTCCATACACTAACATTTAATAAATCCAAGAGCGATTAGTGTTTGTTGGAAATTAATGCCTTTTAGGGCGCCTGGGTGGCTCAGTTGGTTAAGCTCTTCCTTTTTGCTCAGGTCATGATCTCAAGGGTTGTGAGATCAAGACCTGCATCGTGCTCTACACTGACCTCACGGAGCCTGTTTGGGATTTTCTCTCTGCCTCTCTCCCTTTATCAAAATAAACTTAAAAAAATAAATAAAATAAAGAAAGAAAAAAGAAATTAATGCCTTTTTCCCATACCTGTGACAAGAGCTAAGCGTTCCACACCTGCAAAATCTGCATGTTCAATAGCCATAACACCAGCAGCACCAAAGAGCTGTTCAGGATAATTATAAATTAACTGCCTATAAATAAAATAAAAATATTGTTCAAAATTGTTATTTCACAAGTCTAAAATTCAACAGACTAAAAAACATGGAACCATTTTTACCTCACCAATACAAATTTTACCGTATCTTCCGTATGCAATAATTTATAAATTACAAAACTTAGTGCATTCATGCTAGTACTGAAAACAGGTATTTTATATTGTTAACTAATAGGATAAACTAGACCCATAATTCTGAAAAGTAATGTAGCAAAAAATGCATCAAAAACCACGTCAGGGGTCAGTTAAGTATCCGACTTCGGCTCAGGTCATGATCTCACAGTTCCTGAGTTTGAGCCCCACATTGGGTTCTGTGCTGACAGCTGGGAGCCTAGAGACTGCTTCACATTCTGTGTCTCCCTCTCTCTCTGCCTGCCCTTTTTCCCTCCCTCTCTCTCAAAAATAAATAAGCATTAAAAAAAAAACTTAAAAACAAAAAAACCCCACGTCAATGTTCACATGCTTTAATTCCACTCCTGAGGCTCTACAATAGGAAAATAAATTTAGATATTAAAAGATTTTGGGGTGCCAGGTGGTTCAGTCAGTTAAGCACCTGACTTCAGCTCAGGTCATGATCTCACAGTTCGTGGGTTCGAGCCCCGCATCAGGCTCTGCACTGACAGCTCAGAGCCTGGAGCCTGCTTCGGATTCTGTGTCTCCCTCTCTGCCTCTCCCCCTCTCATGCTCTGTCTCTCAAAAAAAAAATAAACGTTAAAAGATTTTAATGATGATATTTGTAAAAAATTTTTAGAGAACAGCAAAACCTGCCAACGACCTTAATGTCCACTGGGGAGTGTTTGTGCAGATCACAATTTACCAGTTATGAGAACTTTGTAATTTTAAAAATATATTAGACTGAAAAAAAAAAAAAAAAAACCAAGTTACAAAAGTTTACAGCATGCCATCGTAAGTAAGTGAAAAACTGAAGCTAGAACACTACACACACAGATCAGCTTAATAAAAGAATTTCAGGAAGGTCAGACCCTAGACTCTGTTCCTTCTTTATACGTTTCTATTTTCCAAAACGAGATTTTTTTTAAAGTTTGTTTTGAGAGAGAGAGGGTGCACAAGCGGGGTAGAGGCAGAGGGGAGAGAGAGGGGAGAGAGAATCTCAAGCAGGCTCCACACTGTCAGCGCAGAGCCCAATGTGGGGCTCGAATTCATAATATGTGAGATCACCACTCAAGATGAAACCAAGAGCCAGGCCCTTAACCAACTGAGCCACTCAGGTGCCCCAATGGGGTATTATTTTTCTATCAGGAGTATAAAAAGGACATGTTTAAAAGTTTGAAACTTAATTAAAAAAAAAAGGCTAAAAAAAGTTTTAAAAATAATTATTATAAAGCACTGTTAGGCAAAATGCATGTTCTCAGATTCACAGATCACACAGTTTACAAACTTCTTTTTAAAAAGCCCACAAGCATGCCTGGGTGGCTCAGTGGGTTAAGCATCTGACTCTTCATTTGGGCTCAGGTCATGATCTCACATTTGTGAGATCAAGCCCAGCATGGGGCTCTGTGCTAGTGGCATGGAGCCTGCTTGGGATTCTGTCTCCCTTGCACATGCTCTAACAATATAAATAAACATTAAAACAAACAAAAGAAGCCCACAAACATCTGGCCTAGAACAATTATTTTTCATCAAATATTAACTGTCAAAGTTAACCAAAGTTCACTGACAGAAACATGTTGTTCCTCTTGGCATTTTCACCATTTAAAACAATCCAAGGGAGCCAACCAGAGGGAAAATTAGGTACATTAGAGGCCCTGAGGTGGGAATGAGTAAACTGAATTCAAAGCAGTGGTTTTAGGCCCCCTGAACCTGGAAGAGAATAGAGGACTCCTTGCCAAAACTCCAGTCTAGAGTTCTTGCCTCTAGGCCTTGCCAGGAAATGGCCCTCACTACTATTGGATCCTACATGTTCGGCCCTATAACATCAGGGCCCCAAAGATGGAAGCTGGTCTGAGAGCCATGGAAGCAAGCTACGGGGCCCGGAGTGCCTGACACCTGATTCCATTTTACGCTGCCTCAGACCACTGGAGTGGATAGTGTTGTGACTTTTTATTGACTCTTTTCTAGTTTTACTGAAAAAAAATTTCCATTGCCTTTGTGGGGGGAAAAAAAAACCCAAAAATGCCTTAGACACTAACAATTAAGAAACATGGGGAAAGGCGTCTGGGTGACTCTGTCAGTTAAGCATTCAACTCTTGATTTCAGCTCAGGTCATGACCTCACAGTTCGTGGGTTTAAGCCCCACCTTGGACTCTGCTGATAGCACTAAGCCTACTTGGGATTCTCTCCCCCACCTTGCCCCTTCCCTGCGTGCATGCTCTCTCAAAATAAATAAACTTTGAAAAAAAAAGAATACACAGAAGCAGCATACACATACTTTTTCACAGAAATTAAAGAAAACAGGTGCCTGAGTGACTCAGTTAAGTGTCTGACTCTTGACTTCAGCTCAGGTTATGATCTCACAGTTCATGAGTTCAAGCCCCGCATCAGACTCTCAGCATGGAGACTGCTTGGAATTCTGTCTCCTCTCTCTCTGTCCCTCCCTACCTTACTTGTGCACAAGCATACACTCTCTCAAAAACAAACTTTAGGGTGCCTGGGTGGCTCACTCGGTTAAGCATCCAACTTCAGCTCACGTCACTCTCTCATGGTTCGTGAGTTCGAGCCCTGATCGGGTTCTGTGAAGACAGCTTGGAGCCTGGAGCCTGCTTTGGATTCTGTGTCTCCCTCTCTCTGCCCCTCCCCTGATTGTGCTCTCTTTCAAAGATAAACATTAAAAAAAATCAAAATAAATGATTTTAAAAAACAAGACAAAATTCTTATCTAAAACTTGATCTCTTCATTCTTGTTTTCTTTGGTATTAATTTTTTGCCACTTCAAACTCTCATCATTTGATATGGGAATTGAACCTCTCCACCAGATATATATATCACACACACACACAATTAGTCCAAAACTCTAAAACTGTAACTGTCAAATCAAAAAACTACTTTGTGGGGTGCCTGGGTGGCTCAGTCGGTTGAGCGTCCGACTTCGGTTCCGGTCATGATCTCACAGCTCGTGAGTTCAAACCTCGCGTCAGGCTCTGTGCTGACAGCTAGGAGCCTGGGTTGCTTCTGATTCTGCGCCTCCCTCTGTCTCTGTCCCAACCCACTCGCATTCTGTCTCTGTCTCTCTCAAAAATAAACAAACATCAAAAAACTTTTTTTTTTTTTTTTTAACTATTTTGTTATTAATAAAAAAAGGTTTGGTAAAGTGTATTAACATAAAACATCACCAAAATCATAATAATACAAGTGCCTTGCCATAAAATTCTAATTATATTCAGAAAAAACATGTTTCTAAATAACAAGTCACTAATTCCATATTAAGTATTTCCATAAGCCTTCAAAGACATAAATCATGTATTACATTATTATAACTATTGTTAGCAAAACCACATACGGACCTGTTAATAAAGCAATTTATTCCATGCTTAAGAATACGTTCAACTTTCTCCTTCATTTTTTCCTTTTCTGCGTGTTCTATTTCAGCCACTTTTGCTGTAGAATCAACTCTTACCCTGGAACCAAATATCTAAAACAAAGGAAAGCATAAAAACAACACTTAAGAGTCTCAACATAAACATTTTCACATAAATACACTGAAATTATGTATTTGGATACATTCATATATATTCTAGGTTTTTTTTTTAAGTGCAAGTGATTCTCAGCCTGAGTTTATAAAGCAGCTAACAATTAGAATTCCAAGAAATGTAGTTAACATACCTTTATTTTATCTGTATCCATACCCGTGTTTGCAATAAGAATTTTAGCATTTTCAATTCGCTTTGGTTGATTTACTCCAATTTTTTTATCCAACAGAAAGCCTACAATACAGAATACTATATTAAATACTTGAAAGCTATATTGATAAATCTTCTATAGATGTCTGCTTTATCAAATTACTTTCAAAGAACACATTTGAGTCCAATTCTTCAAGCTCCTAGAACCTATAAAGCATTCCATTAAAGCAGTGATCATAAAAATGAACTTAGCAGGTGGAAATGTAAGAGTACAGCACAAACTTTAAGAATAAACACAGTATTTTGAAACTTTTGTTCCACAAAATATACAAAATATGCAGATGTGGATTACAACATAATGCTAATAAATCCACTTTCATTCCTTTAAAGCCAACACAACAGAAAAACTGAGGATTCAGAAAAACAAGGTATTCCTAGAGATTACTGAACTTTTTGAAGCACTGAAGCCGGTTAAGAAAATGAAAAAGTCATGTATAATGGAGTCAGACAAACCTGCCCCAATCATACTCATGCTGCTTACAGGCTATGTACAGACTCTTGGACAAATTAATCAACCTTAGCTAGTCATCTGTAAAACAGGAGTATCACCAGTGGCACAGATGCTCGTTTCCAGCCTAGAGGCCTGATGATTTGGAACTCTTTCTCCAAGCTTCTTTTAGAGGCATACATAACTTTTACCTTTTCCATTTTCATGTTGGGTTTTCCACCCTATTAAGATGAACCTAATTCTCAATCACTGGATCAACAACATAATGAGGGATAAATAAAATTTTAAGTTAAATTCCTATTAGAATGCTTGGCACAGAATATTCAAGAATGTAGCATTCAGAAATGGTAGCTATCTTTGTTTTCATTATCCTTACCTACCCACTAGCCTCTTTTAGAAATGCTACACAGCCCTCATAGATAAATTCAACACAGAGTATTTTCAGAATTGTTACTGCCTTGAAATACAAATGACCTATAAATGAAGTACGAATCACTGGTAAAACACAACTTGTTCCTGTTTCTCCTCTATAGAAGAGAACGCCTACACATTCCACTCCAGAAGTCATTTTGTGAAGTAAATACAATGTAAAGATGTTTTGAAAAATTCATATTCTAAGAACAAAATACACTATTAGTAAGAAAATAGCAATTGCTAAGACTTCTGTATCACTTTAAAAAACACCAGCAACTATACCCTCAATACCTACACCAACTAAATGATATGACTTAACACAAACCCTTGCTGGAAAAAGTGCTATTTCAGAGTAGCTGATTTCTACTAAGACTACAATTTCTCCTTATTAGACACTGCAAGTAATAACTTCTTGGCATAAGTAAAACCTAGAGATTATCAAAGAAATGCTGGGATGGAGTGAGATGAAGCACATAGTTACACATAATAAATGGATCAGAATGACAAAAATGTATTTGTATTCTTAAAGACAAGTTTTCTGGCTTTGTGAAGTGTCACTAGTCCTGACTAGCTAAAAACAGGATTCGCTATTTAGCCCTCAACATCTGATCAAACCTTGTTTTCCCATATTTAACATATACATACCTTCATCTAAATAGGAATCTGCCAGACTTCCTCCTAGCTTCTTGATGACATGAATTGCCTCCAAATTACCAGAGCCTTTCAGTCTGAGAACAGCTTCTACAGCTAACTGAGTAAAGTGGTCTTTGTGATGAGTAAGAAGTTTTGAGGATAATGTTGTTCCTGCAATGTTCATTAAATCCTGACGGAACTTAACTTCGTCAGAACTAAAAAAACAAAAAACAAAAAAACAGAAGACTCATGCCTGTTCTTAAAATGCTTCTCCAAAGATATCAATCCTATTTTTCTTTTTGAAATTTATCCAAATAGGTGTCAGTAGATCATTTCACCCCAGTCAGGGCTCTAAGCCACAGAAAAAGAATTAGAGCTCACCACCAATAATCAAGAAATGCGAAATTAAAAGTTACTAATTTCCCACCTATCTGGCAAAATACCAATAAACGAATAAGCCAACAAAAAAATAGCAAATGCTCCAAGAGCATGGAAAAATAGGTATTGCTATACAGATATTGGGAGTGAGAATTAATGTTTTCTAGAGAGTTACTGGTAAATAAAAATGCCTTAAAATACACATATACCTTTGGACTCACCAATTATACTTCTTGAAACATTTTTTTAGGAAAGAGATTTGTCACATTACTATAAAGCTAAAAATTATCAATCAAAACACAGATTTCCAAACACAAATAGATAAATTATACTATAATCAAATGCATACCTCTATTAAAACTAATAATGCAGAAAATACTAACACTCAGAAATATCCTTATTATTCAACTAAGTTAGAAGCTGTAAAATTCTCTACACAATACTATTTGTTTCTGTGTGTTGTGTGATTATATCCACAGGAAACTGGAAACCCAGCCTGTATGTGAAGTGAAACATGGAGGGTTTGTTTTGTTATCAGGGCAGGATGAGGCAACAGGGTTATGTTTGTAAATGCTTTTATTCTCCAGACTTTCTGTATGGAGCATATTTTGAAAAGAATGTTAAGGGGCACCTGGGTGGCTCAGTCAGTTAAACATCTGACTCCTGACTTTGGCTCTGGTCATGACTTCACAATCATGAGACTGAGCCCTGAGTCAGGCTCAGTGCCAAGCATGGAGCCTGCTTGTAAGATTCTCTAAATCTCTCAAAACTAAACAAACTAACGGGGCGCCTGGGTGGCTTGGTCGGTTAAGCGTCCGACTTCGGCTCAGGTCAGGATCTCACAGTCCGTGAGTTCGAGCCCCACATCGGGCTCTGTGCTGACAGTTCAGAGCCTGGAGCCTGTTTCAGATTCTGTGTCTCCCTCTCTCTCTGCCCCTCCCCTGTTCATGCTCTGTCTCTCTCTGTCTCAAAAATAAATAAACGTTAAAAAAAATTTTTTTAAAAATAAAAAATAAAAAAAATAGACAAACTAAGAAATGTTAAATACTTAAAAATAGCATTATTTTGGTATACCAACCCATGATCAACTGCAGAATTCAACAGAGCCTGTCTTGCTGCCTTTGTGGCTTCTCTCCAACCAGCAATGATGGTCTGTGGGTGAATCTTTTTTGCAATTAAAGATTCTGCTTCCTATTAATAAAGAGCAGAGAACATTCACAACAGTAAAGACATAAAGGGTTCCTGGGTAGCTCAGTCAGTTAAGCATCTAACTCTTGATTTCAGCTCAGGTCATAATCTCCTGGTTCATGGGACTGAGCCCCACTTTGGGCTCTGCTCTGTCACCAGAGCCTGCTTGCGATTCTCTCTCTCCCTCCCCCCTTGCTCATGTGCATGCACGCTCTCTCAAAACAAATAAACTGAAGCCTGAAGCAGGACCCAATGACTTCCGGTCCAAGAGCAAAAAACAATAAAAGGAGATTGAAGTTGCTCAGATATTCTTACCCTTAGCAATTCTGCTGCTAACACAGTAACAGAGGTAGTGCCATCACCAACTTCATCATCTTGAACCCTTGACATATCTACAAAAAGGAAGCTATAGTTACTAGCTCATTCTTATGAGATTCTGCATTCTAAATTACTTCTCCATAGCTTACCTAATTCTCTAAACATACCCACCACCAATCTGAATCTCACTTATCTAGGTTTCCTCACCTGACAAACCCTGGAAATTCTCAGTCTGAAATGTTTTATCATTAATAAATGCATGGTACTCTAGAAGCTTGTAATAATGATAACAATTAAAAAGTAGACATCAATTAATCACAAGTATAGTTCATCAACACAACCTATTTAAAAATGTGTTTCAAAATATTAACGAAACCTTATCATCCTCATACTCACCAACTAAAACTTTAGCTGCTGGGTTGTCCACACCAATGTTTTTTAGAATAGTTGCACCATCATTGGTTACCATGAGAGAGGCATCTCGTCCACTGCTTAATAGAATTTTATCCTAAAAGGAATAAATAATAAATATGTGGTTCAAAATATAAATATATCTGGAAAAATGCATGGATCAACCCGTATTCTCATATACTGTTGATGTGTAAATACTCTGGATGGCTATTTGGCAGTATCCATTCAAATTTTTCAATGCATACACTCCATAAGCAAATCTTGGTGTCTACCCCTAAAAACACTAGAACAGGGAAATATTAACAAGGTTGTCTCAGCATTGTAATAGCAAAAACAAAGGAAACAAACTAAATGTCCCTCAATGTGGTCATAAATAAAATTTAAACATTAATGCTGAAAGGAATTTTAAAAAACTACCTACAGATAAAGTACACATGTGTAGTGCCTATGATAGAACAAAATATATGCAACAAAACACATAACGCACAGATAAATCTACATAAATATATTGGGAAGACTTACATCCAGATATAACAGTGGTTGTCACTGGGGAGAGGATCCAGGATGGTGATCCAAGGGAACTTTAGCTTTATAAGCACTGTTTTCATTTTTAGCAAGAAGAATATATCCACATCTTACGTGTGTAAGTAAGAGTGAACTTTCCAACATTAAAAAGCACCCCCCAAATTGAGTTATTAACTGTATTTCCACCAACGGCTCTAAAACAATATCAAAACATAAAAATTCCTAGTTTTCCTTACCATGCCCTTAGGTCCCAAGGTGCTCTTTACCAAGTCTCCAATAGCGATGGCACCAATAAAAGAGGACTGGAGTAAAAATCAGAGATTGAAGGTAAGAATCAATTTTACAATCTTAAAATTCAAAAAGTACAATCGAATCTTCAAAAGAATGGGAGAACAAGGCTTACCAGCCGAGCGGTCTCTGCTCTCTCTTCATCAGCTCCAGCCTTGAAGATGTTAACGGGTGCGAGGGAAAGGGACGCCTAAAAAGGAAAATTAACAATCAGTTTGAATACCAATATTTAACAAGTATATTCAGACGCATGGAGATAAAATATGCAGATATTAAAGACAAGTTTAATTTACAGCACAACATACTTTTTCAAAACAGTGACGTTCTCCATCACTGGGGCATTTACTTAAGGGGGGAGTGAGGGACTTATGCAAGCTGCACGGCAAGACGACCTTGCTTTTGGGATCTACTAGGGCTCTGCGAGTAAAAATTCTATACCAAAGAGACTGTTAAACATGGCAAGACTTAAAATGGTTTTTTAAATTTTTTTTTAACGTTTTATTTATTTTTGAGACAGGGAGAGACAGAGCATGAACAGGGGAGGGTCAGAGAGAGGGAAACACAGAATCTGAAACAGGCTCCAGGCTCCGAGCCATCAGCCCAGAGCCCGACGCGGGGCTCGAACTCACGGGCCGCGAGATCGTGACCTGAGCTGAAGTCGGCCGCTCAACCGACTGAGCCACCCAGGCGGCCCAAGACTTAAAATGGTTTTAAGCTAAGCATAAGGCAGGCAAGAGTTGTAAGCCACTAGCTCAACAACCGCCCAGTGGACGAGGCAACGCGGTCGAGCCGCCTCCATCTTCACCGTCCGGTCCCTCCAGCCCGGTCGCCATAGGCTCCTCCCCAAGAGAGGGCGCGGCCTGCCGCGCCGACCCGCCCGGGGCACTAGAAATTTCTTCGCTTGGGTTGAGCCCCGGGCCCCGGGTTCTGGTACTGGGAGAGGCCTAGTAGGCCCAAGACGCTGGCATGGAGGCCCGCCCCTCCCCCTGCTAGGCATGGAGGGCTTCACCGGCGTGTGGCCCGGCGCAGGCCACACGCCGCGGCCCGCGCCATGTGCGGCGGCCTAAGGAGAGACAGACACAAGGAGTCCGCGGCAAAGGGAAAATAGAGGGGACAGCGAGGCGGCAGGGCACGGCGGGACGTGGTGGGGCTTAGACAGGGCTAGCGGGGCCAGACTCACCATGGTTCCGTGGAGTTCGGCACACACGCTAATCCCTCACAGCTCACGCCCGGGACCGGAGGTAAGAGAAGCCGGAAATGACGGCACACGCTCTACTGCAGGGGGCGGAGCTCCGACCAGCGCGAAGCTCGGGCCAGGCGCCGCCAGCTGGAGCAGTGAGTGGTGCCACTTTGAGTGGAGCAACGCGGTCGGAAGCGCGGCTCCTTACGCTGGGGGGCGGGGCTTCGGCTCGCGCTCCGCCCCCTGTGGATCCGCCTGCCAGAGACCTGGAAGGGGTGGGTCCGACATCTAGCTTGCATCGGGGCAGGTTGGGAGTTGAACTCCCGAAGAACAAAGGGGATCTCGGGACGTCGGGCTGCCATAGCAACGGCGTTCTTGCTCGTGCGTTTAATTTTTCTTAAATTTAAACTTTTAAAATTTGCCTGAAAGTACCACATATACACAATTTAAAGTGTTATATACTAATAACGAAAGACAATTCACCAACCTCACCAATTCTTTCCCGGGAGGCAAATACATTCAGCTTTTTCGGGTTTTGTTTCTTTGATTGTTTACCATTATATTACTAAATAATATTTTATTGCTATTTTAATTTTAAACGTTATTTATTGAGTATTACGAGGAAGACTTACATTCCTTTTGTTGAATTTTAAAAAGCTGTTTTTAATTGGACGTTGACTGTCCGGGACAAAGTCTTGTGAACTCTCATGGAGACATTTATCTTTGCCCTGCCTGCTCATTTTCAGGTCTTAGCTTTCACTCGATTTTTCCCCCTCCACTAGTAGAGATGACCAATACCCTCTTACATAATGTGTTGATAGAGACCAAAATCAATCCCAAATATTTCAGTTTATTAAAAAACAAAATTTTCTTACTCCAAGTTGACCCCCTAGGAGAGTTAAAATTTTTGTCCTTAAAAAAACCTATTGGTTTTCTATCATCCACTGATACCCTTTTCTCCCTTTGACTAATGCATCACTCAGCAAGCTTGTTAACATTGATAGATGTTTTCAATTTTTAATCGTTTTCACCTTTCAGATTTAAGAGGGTTAGTTTACATCAGGGAGGGGTGGTGAGGGAACCAAATCCAACCTGCCACCTGGTTTTTTATGGCCAGAGAGTTAAGATTGGGTGTTACATATTTAAATGGTTGGGGTAAAAAAAGTGAATATTTCATGATACATTAAGATTATATGAAACTTGTATTTTGGTGTCCATAAAGCTTGGTGGAACACAAGCATACCCATTTTTAAAATAATATATATTTTTAAAGTTTATTTTTTAGTAATCTCTACACCAATGTGGGGCTTGAACTCACAACCCCAAAGTCAAGGATTGTGTGCTGTTCTGACTGAACCAGCCAGATGCCCCTACCCATTCATTTTTATACTGTGCAATGTGATATAGAATTATACAATGGCAGAGTGGTTGTGACAGACTGTCTAGCCCATAAAGCCTAAAATAGTCACTATTTGATCCTTTACAGAAAAAGTTTCCTGACCCTGGTTTACACTATGCTCAACTCAGGTCCATCGTGAAAACAGGTGTTCATACTGGACAAATTGTTGTTTTAAATCTATCAAGAGTTTTGTTTTGTTTAAACTTGCTCTTCTTTTAAGAAATGCACTTTAATGGGGAGATCCTAAATCATATACTGGACTGAGAAGAGTCACAATAATGAGAAGCTGAGATGCCTGCACAATATTGAAAAAAGGCTGTTTTCATTGCGGGCAAAGTCACTTACTTGGAAATACTATGTCCTCTGGCAGGCCCGAGTCTTACCTAAGCCTGAGACTATGGGTGATGGAAAAACCAATGCCCCTTCCCTCCTGGGCTTTAGAGAAGGTGGGGGCATAACGGGGGGCATTTGGATGGGGACTAGGAGGCAGGCCTTGCTCCCAGTGGTGCTAGGCCAGAGACCACCAGGAGGAGACCCCTTATGAGGGGACTCTGAGCAATTTGTCCTTTCCCCATTGCATGTGTTTTGACTCGTCACCCTTGTCCCCTAGGGGTTAAACACTCAGGTTTCTGGAATCAGGCTGCAAGGGTTTGGATTTCAGTTTTTCTATTTACTAGTTTTGTAACTTTGTAACTTTGTCACACAGCAATAACTAACCTACATACTCTTTCAACAATGCCTTTGAATAGGTGTTCATCCAGTTGTGTTTCCATTTTTGTAAGAGCTTCTGAATCAGTCTCCCTGCTTTATTAAAATGTCATGCCCTCCAATGTTCCTCCATGTTGATGCCAGAGTAATCCTTCTCAACTATTGTTTCTCCAATGTTTAACATCCTCCAAATACTCACCATTTCAATTAAGACAAAATTCCTACGTGATCTCATTTCTTCCTTCTTCTCTATCTCCCATCCTGCCTTTGCAACCTATGCTCCAGTCATATGAAACCCCTTGCCAACATTGAGCAACCATGATCTTTGTGTACCTTTGTGTCTTTGCACATGTTCTTCCTTCTCAAGACACCCTATCCTCTCTTCTTTTAAATCTGTGAAGACTCTCATCAAAAACCTTAGGGATTACCACCTCTAGGCTTTTCTTGAAAAACTCCATTCTTAGACTGAGTTTGATGCCCTTCTTTTGTATGTGCCTTTATCATACCACTTATACTAGGAATTGGGAGAAACACTTTTTTCAATTCTCCTCAGGTATATAGTTAGTACCATTCTAGAGGTATCAGAGAGAATTTATCATATACAATTTGTCTTAGGGCTTAGTTCTCTGCGGGGGGAGGATGGGCATTACCCTCATTAGAAGGGCTATTCTAAACCACAAATTCTTTCGAGTGCAAGGACTATCTTTATTAGTAGCATAGGGCCTGTTTGTGCTCATTCATTAAATGAGCTATGAATAGCTGTCTTCAAAGGAACTCAAAGGAAAAATACAGAAATAATCCAAAGAAGTTTTTAACTTCTGAGAATGAATGTCCAAATTTTCCAAGATGCAGTCTCTGCCACATCTTAACCAATTTATGGGTCCCATGGTATCTGGCACATAGTAAATAGCCAATCATTTGTGGACTTGTCTATGCCCTTCATTGTTTAAGTGATCTCCATCTTGAGCTGTACCCAAATAGGCTTTGCAGTACCAACCTATTGACTAGGTTTGGAGTTCCAAAGCTGAGAACTACTCGTTTGAATGACCACATAGATAAAACTGTGAGGGTCTGTCAAATACTTGTAATTTCATTTCTCTGATGAAACGTGATCATTAACCTATTATATGTTCACTTTGAAAATGGATGCACCGATATAAGACTAAGAAAACCTCTTATCATAAAGTTTTAAGAAATGTGTAAAATATAAATACAGGAAAACTTTAAATTGGTATCCAACCAAACTTTTATTGGGGTTTTATTGCAATCTACTTTCGGCAATAAGGGGAAAGTAACCATAAGAACTCCGATCAGATTTTATTCAACAAAGCAGTTTTTCATGAATGCTTAAGGTCAGTGTATAGTCAGCTCAGCTTCCAGTATCAACTTGAGTACCTCATTACGGAAATTTATGCCAGAATGACAACAGTAAGGCATTGCAATATCCTAAATCATCTAAGATTAAACCATATTTTACATATAACTTTTAGGACAGAATACTAATACTCTACAATAAATAAGAATTTTTAAAATGTGTTGCTTAGCCCTTGTTGAACTAAATTCAATTATTAGCTTATTCTTTAAGTACTCCAGTTAATAAAGGTTTGATTGTACTTCAAGAACTCTGACTTTTCCAAAGATAAAAAATTAGTTCTTATTTGTTATGACAAAAATTAAGCTTAAAAGCACATTCACACTTGTCCTTAAAAGCATGTTTACATCATATATGAAATAACTTCTCATGCCTGGAGATATGGTTTATATGGCAAAAAGTCATATGCAAAGAACAACTAGAGGGCAATCCTCCCAGCTCCACGTCCTCCAAAAAGCCACACTTGGCCTCAGTGTAAAAGTTATATTTTATTGCCATGCTACAAAATGTATGAAGTTGGCACTGATAGGGAAAACAGAGAACAAAGGGTGGGAAGGGAAAGAGGGCAAAAGATGTTGTTACATGTATATAACAAGGTTTTAATCAACAGTGGTAAATTTTGCCAATATTAAAAATGCAAACCAAAATTTAAAATGCTGATATGAAACAGCATTAATATACAATTTATGCATAGTACAGTATCACTTATGTCTTTTATTAGAGAAATATGGAATGTTTATAAAAGAAATTAACCATAGGGGATAAAATTCCTATTTCATATACAATTTGGCAATGGTAGTCCCACTGTTAGACAATTTTTTATAAAAGAAAAAATTAAAAATCTAATAAGCTACCTTTATACAAAGTTGCTATATTTATGCCTTTACGTAGGAAAAAAACATTTATAATGCAAATTAGGACATACAATAATCTTACAATATTATACAATGTAATGAAAATAAAAACATAACACAAAATTTTTCCTTTATAAAATGTATATTTTGCATTTACTAATGCAAATGTGGCACACCGGTGACTACTGTACTATTAATACCAGTCTGTTTCCATGCTATTGTTGTCCAATTGTCATAGAATTGCAATTGTATCAATGCTACAAAAGAATTGTGTTATACCCCCAAAATATGAGGAAACAGGAATGGGGAATAGGGATGTGAAGAAGGAGGATAGATAGGGTGCTGGTTTGGGCAGAGTATATTGTAGTATGTTGTAAAATATCTGTTAATTTTTCAAGCCAAAAACATTTTCTATACATTCTGTAATTTCGTACCAATGCCTTTATTCAAATTTGGCAAAAATCAGAGAAAGGGTAATTAGTACCATATACCTCACATATCAGAAATATGAATAAGATGCCAATACATCAGTTACTTCTGAATGTTGTCTTTGATGGTATGTCTATTTCAAGGAGATATATATAGATATAGATATAGATATATATATATGTATGTATATCCACACATACATACATATATATTTATACACACACACGCTACACATTGCACAAAACAACTGGGCATTACGGATTACGAACTGCACAGGGGGAAGTGGGAAGTACTTTTTAGCTTGTTAAAACCTTTACCTTGAGGCAAAAATACGGTGGCACATTATTGGGAAATTATGAAAACATAAGGCCCCTGTCCCATTTTTAATAGAACATTATTGAGGTACATTTTTATATGTTGTGCCACAGATTTTTTTGAGGGGGAAGGAATAAACAAACACTAGCTTGACTTATAACATTGAACTGTGGGGTCAACATTAATATCTATAAAAACAAAGATTGCTTGGCAAATTTTCTTAAGTCCCAAATGTGATCTATTCTGGATATACTGGGAAGTGAAAAGCTTTTTGCTGAGTCTTCAAGAGTAAAGTGCATATCTCATCACTCCACAGCAGCAGTAAATAAAAGGAACTATTTGCCAATCTTCCTGGAGGGAGGGAAGGCACCATATTTTCATTTTTAAAAGAAGATGAAACTGGGAAATAAAACACATGAAGAAAAAACACAGGTAATACCCATATCAGTTTCCAACCCCTGATCTGGGATAAAAAGCTGTTATCGCCTGTATGGATAAAAGAGGACTCTATCAGGGGGAGAGCATATAAACAATGAGTATATTTCCAAAACCAGTAAGTGGGATCGTATGGTCTGTCAAAGAACAGAATAGCTAAAATTAGGTCTGTCTCAGAAAATCTGAAACGTATGGCCACAATTATATCCCAATAAAATATCTCGTTCTAAAATGTACCTAGTCACTGGTACATTCTCCCAGGACAGAGCTTAATGCCCATGGCTAGACTACTGCAAAGGACAAGTAGTGTTCCACATCACTTTTTATTAAATAGGAACACAGGTGATTTCCAGAGGCATCTAGAAATAAACACCAGTTGTATACATCTTCCTAATACTCATAGTACCTAAAATCAAATTCTTAGCAGACAAATTGGTCCCATTTTCATTTTTAAAGCACACAGTATTTAAAGCATAAACTGCAATGATTATATCGGAGCTACCTAAAATATATAAAGACTAATTAGAATCTGGAAGGAAAAGGAAAATGATGAGGAAAAGAAAGAAAATAAAGTATCCAACCTCCAAAATGAATCAACAGGTCAGCCCTTTCATTTGGAGGCTCTGTCTTGCCTGCTTGTTTTGGAGAAAACCGCGTGTACTGGTTCCATTATTATTCTTATTCCTCGTTAAAAAACCAACACATAAATTTGGCACGATTAGCATTCTACTCAGAAGAAAGCATAAATGGAACAATATATTAAAAATGGAAACTGCACACCTATACCGCTATTCTCTTTTTAGAGAACAGTGAACACTTTAGTCAAGCACCAAGTTCACAGAAAAGAAAAGAAGAAAATTCTGCTATGCACATAAACCGATGGCACTGAAAATAACAGACACCTTTAATAATTTATTTTCTTTATAATGGTCCCACTCTATTATTCTGCTAATCCAGTCACTGTCCTATATAATTAGGTTATTTACTGATCAGGTTGGGTGCTATATGACTGAAATCTTTTCATGCTAAATTAACGTTAGTTACATCAGATAGATCCAAATCATGACCTCAAACGCCCTCATATTTAGAGAAAACAGTACCCTAACCTTTCCACTCTACCTTCTCTTGTCTTCTCTACTGTTTGAGAAACTGGAACATTCTGATTTTCTAAGAGTTAGGCATGTGGAGTCTCATCAGTTTATAGAAACTTCAATTCGGTTTAAATCCTAAATTATGACACAATCTCATTGCTAGAAGACTTCCACTGTACCTGCTATGCTGGCAACAATGCTAACACTCTCCTGAAATCAAGGGATCATCAAAGACCCAGCTGTGAGAAGGGACAGCCGAGCCAAGGAGCACTACCGTGGGCAGAGTAAAACCGCAGCCGTGTGATGAGGGAATCACTGCTAAAGTGCCGGGGGGGGGGGGGGGGGGGGGGGGAGCGCCCACAGAGCAAACAGTACCGTTAGGGAGCTCTGCGTGTTAAAAGTTGCTTCCTTTTTGTCTCAGCTGTTAGAGATCACCAATGGACGCAAGGGAAATTTCAAATCGAGCGAATGTTTTTATCAACTTGAAAAGTAAACAGCATATAAATAAATACTGGACAAGGGCAACCCTGTTATAGAATAACAGTAAGTTCCAAATGAACCTTCAAAACCACAATTTGACAAAAATGCAAACTAAACAATGAACACATAATCCAATTTCAAAACTATATACAAACTCAAACATTTTAAATTGAAAAAGACATCAAGCAACAAAATAAGACATCCCAAACACCAAAGGAAAAAAACTGAAGGTAAATGGCAACCTGATGTCACAGATGCCTCCAGAAAACAATGTTATGGTTAATAATCTATAGGAGAGAAACTTTCAAGAGATCGTGGTTCAGATTTCCAAAGTTTTTGGGTAAAGTGACCTGAGACTGATTCTTGAGTCTAGTGGAATTCTCATTAAGATATCTGGGCATGCCCTTCAAATGACATCATGAGATGAGTGAACAGAAAATCTTGACTCCTTCCTGCCCTTCAACACACCAAGAGCAAACCACATTCACGGACATAGGACTCTTTCTAGTAACGCAGAAGGCAAAGGAACTGACTGGTATATAAGGAGGTGTGGTACTTCTACTTCCTTTACATATGTTTTGGCTCAAGTCAAAAAGCCTACAATTAACGAAATAAAGGATTCCTCACGTTACATGCCGGAGGCCATATACCATGAATAGTGAATCTACAAATATTACTTTCAAAGCCTAGAGTTATCTGTTAGCAATGCACATTATCAAGAGGCTTTATAAAATGTCTTAAACGCCAACCATGACTTAGACATGAATGATGTGCGTACGTCCGGAATATTGATACAAATCAACCAGCATTGTCACTCACTTCAACTCTCATTTTAAATAGGCACTGTGAGAATGGGGGTGCTGCTGGACAGTAATGAGTAGTATATACTGAAATGAGTGTTCTTTAAGGAGTACCTGCTCTACATTAATTCCCTTTAGTTAAAGAAGCACAGGAAATATTCAGAAAAAAAAAATCTTATCAGTCTATAAAAGGAGTTAGTGTTTAGAAATGAAAAATGAAGCACTCGCATCTTCATTTTTGAAAACTTCACAAAGGTGCAAACAAGGTAATGCTTTCCCGGCTCACATGGGCAGATCAGTACTATTATGTCTAGTCTTCCTAGATGTGCCATCGTCTCGTGGCAGTGCTTTCTGCAAACTTGACATAGCAGCAGTTCTCTCGATGTCGATCACAGCATACAGCTCTGTGCGCCTGGTAGGGGTCTGTGGAAGGGGAGTGGTAGGCGTTTTTGGAGTCTGAGGGTTGTCAGAGTCACTGCCACCTTCCAAGTCGACCTGTATGTAATTGAGCTGCCTGTGTTCTAAACTTGGGCGCCTGATATCAAAGTTAAAGACCGTCGGCGTACAGTCCCGACGCCTGGAAAACTCTATTTTGTGAGCACTTGCCGGCACTGTTACATTCTCTGTATTTACATAGTTATGCATTGGATCTAGATTATTATGGTAGCCATTTAGAGATGGGGTCTTTGGTCCTAAATTGTCATCTTCATCCCTACTTAGCTTGCGGGCTTCCCAAACAGGAGGCAAAGATGGTAAATTTTCATAGTTTAATAATGCAGTTCTTCTCTGAGCTGAGTTGTTGATATTCTGGGTATCTGAGGTACTGCTGGATGTCAGACGACCTCTCCTGACCCCTGAGGCACTAGGGATAGATAACCCATTTATATTCTCATACACCAGTTTGTTCACAGAGGGTGCCTCTCTGCGCTCATCGCTGTCATACCCAGTGTCCCATTCCGTGCTGTTTGCACCACTCCCACCAACTTGGTCTCTTCCAAGTTGCTCCAGTTTCTCTTTTTCCATTAACTGCTTTTGAACAGGGGTTGGTCCTAAGACAAATTTGACTCCTTCAGGTTCGAGAAGAATCTGAGGGTCCCTGTCCTCAATACTACTTGGTTCTTCTTTTGGTGTGTTGCTTTCAGCATTAGAGATCCTCGCCTCCAATGGGACATGCACGCTTGTGTGGTGTTTCCGCTCTTCCTGCACTCCTGTGGTGTTGACATAGGTATGGACCTAAAACAAGACAGGAAAGTGAATCAATAACTTGCTTAAAACAAAAACAAAAATCGGTGACCGTATCAGTTAATTTTATCGATTAACTTTCTTGATACACTCTTCCTTCAAAGCTTTTGTATCCATTTTTCACTAATAAAAAGGTGGGGAGAGGGGAGGAATGTAGAAAGATCTTCCTCACTTGATAAAAAAAAATACTCTAAAATAACACATCACATTGTACTTGATACATGAAAATCAGTCTGTTAAAAAAAAAATAAGGAACAAATTGGGATTATCGTTTTGATGTTGTTTTAGAAATTCTCATCAATGCATTAAAACATGAGTCAGAAATAAGGAATAGTGGCGCCTGCGTGGCTCAGTTGGTTAAGCGTCTGACTTCAGTTCAGGTTATGATCTCGTGGTTCATAGGTTTGAGCCCCACATTGGGCTCCATGCTGATGGTGCACAGCCTGCTTGGGATTCTCTCTCTCCGTCCCTTCCCCGTGTGAGTGTACGCTCTCTCTCTCAAAATAAATAAATAGACTTAAAAAGAAATACAGAATAACAAGTATTAAAAAGAAGAGACAAATTTATCATGACTTACAGACGCTGAGACTATAAAAAGAGCATCTACTGGATTTAATAAGAGTACTGTAAAATGCATAGATATAAAATAAATACCACCTGCTAAGAAATCATCACTATTTAGAAAAGGTCAATGGTATCGTGAGGGAACAACACAAAAACATTTGGGAGACTATACATAAAATGTGAAAAACTCAAAATTAAAATGCAAAACTGAGGGAAGTATAATTATAGTAAATAACACAAGAATTCATTTACTATGTAAAGAACACAAAGAAATAGGTTTCAAAACAGTAAAAATCTCCTAATGATACGGAGATATACATATGGAGATATACAAAGACATACAAAGATATACAAAGATATGTATAACTAATTAATATAGAGACAATGTTCAACCAAATACTTCATTTCTCAACTGAAATACTCTGGGAGTAATACTCTGGGATATTAAATAGCTTCATAAAAACCCTGACAACAAAATCTACCTTTCTGCTAGTAGTCCACTAATATAAAAAGCAGCAAAAATTCCAAAAGCATTGGAGGTTATTATAACAGGAACTGGCCATTAGTTATATTTGCCTTTATCCATAGACACATCTCTCCTGTGAGCCTAAAAACTACCGTAATGCTACGTTTCCCTCCATGCTTGTAGATATTTGGCCTATGTCAGAAAATATATGCTGTTTCCTCTGACTCTTCACCACAAAAGTCACATACAAACAGTGAAAGCTACAATTCAAATGGACTAAAATGTTCAAGTATTGGCGCAGCAACGCTCTAACCCCACACAATCTATTATCGCATCAGACAGCAGCGCACACTTACTTGCTCCTCAGCCACAAGCAAAGGATGAGTAGATTCTTCACCCACTGAAGGCAGGCGTGCACTTCCCACAGAAGGATGTCTGCTTGAAGGATGCGAGGAAGCATCTCCAAATGAGGGATATCGGGGATATCCATTAGGTAAATTTTGAGCAGCAAACCCTGGAGCTGAGTTTTTGTTTATTGGTTTAAGAAGGAAAGCAGGATATGGGGGGCAGGACAGACAGAATAAAAATGAATGAGAATCGAATAGGCCTGGAGAGAATTAAGCAAGGTGTTTCTGGTATGACACAGCAGAAACCAGAGCACAAATAACACCCCCTTCCACTCCAACTTTCCATTCACATTTTAGATAATATGGAACTTCTAATGTTTTCCTAATTAAAATATTAAAAATGTTTCTATTATAGATGTAACAGTTTTTTAAAACTGATGACCATTATGCTTATGTTAGCCAATGGTGATCTCTAACATGTTACAGATTAAATAATCCATAATTCATAGTTTATAAATGTCTGTTATTCAAAATACAAGAGAAAAAACAGGTACTTACTTGTAGGTGTTCGAGGTGTTCTGGGGACTTCCAACTCTGTCTGATGATTATTCCTTTCTACAACTGGCTCTTCCACCACATTTATACTATTATTTTGCATAATCTCTTGCAACATGTTAAATAATTCTTCTGCACGAGCACACTTAAAGGCGAAGATTCCTACAAATACAAAATAGAAGGAAAAAATAGTAGCCACAGCTTTAAAAAAGATACAGGAGCACTTGTCAAAGAAAAAAATTGTGAAGTTAAGTATTCTATGCACTGACAGCAAGAAAGGCCTTTTAAATAAATGTCTGATAAATTAATGGCATTCTGTTTCAAAACATAAGCCCAAAAGGAAATCCACAGAATAATTTTCATATGTCTAAGGGAGATGGCCCAAAACAAGGCAGACAAAAACAAGATTTGAACACTTACTTTAGACTGCTTCTTAACAGCAGGGGGAGCCCAAATCACCGTTATGGGCAGATGATCCTTTACCATTTGACTGTCCCTTACTTGGTGGTTTACGATCCTTACCTTGTTTAATTATTACAACAATTCTGTAAGGTAGGCATTAGCATACCTCTCTGATGGAGCAGAAATCTGATGTTTGACAGAAATCGTGTAACTTGTCCGAGGCCTTTCACACAGTAGGCAGCAAAAAAACCAAACTATGTTCTCTTTGACTCCAAAGTTTAGGTTCTTTCCCCAAAAAGTAATAACAGTAAAGAAACATAGCCAATTTACTGCAACTAATCATATGCTGAAAATCTTAAAGTTAATAATATGAGTCAAAATTCTGGACACAGAATATGCTTAATGAATGCCTGATAAATTAATACATAGCTTATTATATCTCTGAACAATCCACTTCTTTGGGGGAATTTTTTTTCTGACAGGAGAGAAGTGAAGTATTAATGTAAACCTTATATACAGGATAAATGAAAGAACAATTTTCAAATGTGAAAATGTTTGTAGAAAAACAAAAAGGCTCTACCTACCTTGTCCAGTTTGACACCTTCGACCACTTTCAAAAGAAAAGAGATTTGAATCATAGCCATAGCGCCGCAGGCAGAGGTAGTGCCATTTTACTGAATCACGTTTGCGAGTGTATAAAATCAGTTCTGTGTCTGTAAGTTCCATAATGCCAGAACCTAACTCATTCCCATCATCATCCACATTAATGACCTAAAAAAAGGAAGTTCAATTAGTGCTAACCTGATGCTCCCACTTGACGGTCATACACACATTTCACCAATTTGTCGGCAAAATGCACTATTGTTGATTGGTTCAGTTATTCGCTCTTTTGTTAGCTCATTCATCAACCAATGTGTTTTCAGGGCACGAACTATGTAGCAATGTAAGATCTGCTTCTATCCACAAGCGACTCACATTCCCAGTGAGAATATAAGATATACAAACATGAAATCAACAATACAAAGCTGTATAGGAGTAGTAGACAAATGGGTGCAACATAGGTTGCAAAAGACAGCAACTGTGGCCTAGGGTTGCTGGAGAAGTCTTCACCAAAGAGGAGGAGGGACTTCAGCCGGGCCTCAGGAGAGAGCTGGTGGGTCAGGGCTTGTAGGGCATATCCTGACGATGCAGTACTATAGCACAAAGAAGGTATATTTCAGAGAGACCAAGAGAAGACTGGTACAGAGTTCATGGAAGGGAAAGCCTTGCACTGCTGAGTTTCTGAAAAGGGCCAGACAGGTAACACTTCAGGAGAACTGTCTATATTCCTGGGGTAGGCAGAGCGCTTTGCACATACTTTTCCCATTTAATCCTCGTAACAATCCTAAACTGCAGGTAATACGATTTTCTCCACTGTACTGTACACAAACGGAACAAACCTGCCCAAGGTCACAAAGCTACAAAGCCACAGGGTTTCAACTTACACCTAGGTTTGTGTGATCCAGAGGCTATGACTTACAACAACTTGAGGTCAGACTACGAGAGACACTAAATGGCTGTGAATAGGTAAGAAATGGAACATTTATGCTCTAGGTAACAGAACACCATGGGAGTTTTAGGATGATGAAAGAGTAAGATCAATATGATGTCAACTGCAGGATGGATCACAAAGGTGACGGACTCAAGGGTAGAGTCCAGCTAAGAAATTATCCAGGCATATGAAGCAATGACTGGGATGTGGTGACCAGACTGAAGAGGCACCTATAAAATGGCATTTAAAAAAGTATTTCTAGAACCGTATGTCATCATTTGTTAAAACAAGAAAAGGCAGAGTGGACACAAAGAGAAATAAAAGGGTCCAGAGATAAAAGTAAGGAAGTAAGATATATTAAGGGAAGAAAAAGAACATCCAAGTAGGCAGTGAGAGATGTAACTCAACCAGTTTTACTAACCTTAAACTTGTTCCGATGGTTATCTGGGACAGTGTCTTTATCTGGACAGCTACAACAGCTACCCATGGCTTCTTCAGAAGACCATGTGAGCGCTACATGAAAGATAATTTGGAAAAAATTATTAAATGTAGGATATAAAAATCGTAAAACAGAAAAAGACTTTAGAAACCATCTAACACAGGGGCACCCAGGTGGCTCACTCGGTTATGCGCCAGACTCTTGATTTCACTTCAGGTCATGATCTCACGGCTTGTGGGTTCCAGCCCCTGCGACGGACTCTTCGCTGACAACATGGAGCCTGCTAGGGATTCTCTCTCTCCCTCTCGCTCTGCCCCTCCCCCACTCACTCTCTGTCTCTAAAAATAAATAAACTTAAAAAAAAAAAAAAAAGAAAGAAACCACCTAACACAAGTCCTGCATTATTTTGATGAGGAAAATTAAGCCCAAGAAGGTATAGGGCTAAGCTAGATTTCACACATGCAGCTGCCGAATTTGCTCAGTGATAATGAGAATAGTTGCATGAGGTAGACTTCACAGAAATCTCAAATTTCCAGTTTAATTTGCAAAGGTCTGCCTATTTTTAAATTACCTTAACAAAAAACCAATTTAAGGTCTTATCTCATATGTAACACTATTTAAATGAAGTCATTTATGGAATTAACCCTTTATGGTTTGTCAGGAATTTCATATCTTTCTTTTAATAAATTTCTAAAGGGATGTTGGACTTCTAGGTTGGCAGGTATTTTGATTCTTATTATTCACTGTAGTATCCTTTATGTACCTAACCAGGCCAAAGCTGACTGGTAAATAAGACACAAAAACAAATTTGGAACAGTTCATTAAGAGAGAAAGACAACCCAAAAATCAAGCAGTAACTTAACACAGAGAATATTGGCAAACTGATACAGCATGTCTGTGTAATCCTGCTTTCCCACACAAGGTCAGAGATAGTAGGTTATAGGTGACATTAAGTGTTCAAGAACACTGCAAATGAACAAAGATAAAATTCAAAACACTACTTACAAACAAGGGAAAGAATCAGAATGAATGTGATAATATTTGAAAAAGTGGAAGGAAAGGAAGCACAAAAAGCTACTAAATATTCAAAAACATAAATCTGGTAAAATTGGTTTAAAATTCTTCAGTTGCTCTTCATTATCTTCAGGAAAAAAATTTGAAGCTTGTCCGCATGACATAAGGTTCTTCACAATCTCATCCCTGGCCACAGATCTAGTCTGAACTCTCCTTGTCTCTGCTTCAAGCCCTACCCAGTCATACTAAACAGTCCCCAGAGCAGCTTGTCCCCTCACACCCTTCCATGCTGCTCCTTTCCTTTCTCAAGATCCAATCAGAATACAGTGATTCAGGGAGGCTTCGCTAATTCTAAGCAAACTGGGAGGGTTATTACACTTTTTATGTATCCCCCAAGGCACCCTGGGCTTCCCAGTATCACAGCATTTTCACACTGTTTATTTAAGTATCGTTCTCCCTGCTCCCCCCTCCCACTCCCCCGCCCCGTAAGCTCCTTCCTAAGCAGGGACAGACCTTATCCAGTTTTTGCATTCCCCATGCCCTAACACGCCACCTAGCACCACAGAGCGGGGAGCTCTAAGTCTCTTGTGAGCTGAATGAATTGAACTGTACTAAATAAAGGTAAAAAAGGCTGGCAGGTATAAGTATGAGGCAGATGAAAAAGTATATTAGTGTACAAACCAAAAGAAGCGATAAATTAAATAGTAAAGTTAAGACTCATGTTTGGTAGTTTGCTCCAGGTAATATGCCAGCTAAATATCATGGCATAAAGATGATTAAGCCACAGGGGCACCTGAGTGGCTCAGTCAGGTAAGTATCCAATTCTTGATCTCGGCTCAGGTCATGATCTCACGGTTCGTGAGTTTGAGCCCTGCATTGGGCTTTGTGCTGACAGCATGGAGCCTGCATGGAGCCTGCTGACAGCATGGAGCCTCTCTCTCTCTCTCTCTCTCTCCCCCCCACTCTCTCTGCCCCTCCTCAGCTCCCATTCTCTCTCTCTTAAAATACATAAATACATAAAACAAACATTAACAACAACAAAAAAAGATGATTAAGTCACAGTATGTACTTCTGAAAAGTCATGAGTCTAAAGGGAAAGACAGAGATGTAAATAGATAATGCATTATGTTTAAATCTTAGAATCTGAGAAGAGTTCTGTGGGCACAGTAAAGGGAGCAAATAACTTTCTGGGTTAACAGGGCAGGAAGCACCATTTGAACTGGTACTTAAAAAGGTGAGCAGAAACAGTGTGCTGGACACAGAACAGAAATAGGTAGTTGAGACAGATAAAAGAGTACAAAGGTCAAGGTCATGAAAGATCATGAAAGGTGATATTGCATTCAGGAGAAAGTGAGGTGTCCAATACAACTAGAATACAGGCAGGCTGTAACAAGAGCAGGGGCCAAACCATATAAAGGGTCCTGAACAATGAGGTAGGATCTGGGACTCCAACTAGCTAGACGTCCTTCAGTGTCCTCCTAGTCACACGGACATGACTCTATCATGGCATTTATCATATTCTATTGTAATGTTTATCTGTCTCAACATTCACTTCACTGTAATTTCCCTAAAGATAGGAGCCTTCTCTAAGCACTAAGCATATCACCTGACATAGCACATGGTTCATCAATATTTACTTTTTAAAAATTAATGCAACTGGAGACACCTGGGTGACTCGGTTGGTTAAGTGCCTGACTCTTAATTTCGGCTCAGGTCATGATCTCATGGGTTTGTGAGATCTAGCCCCACATCAGGCTCTGCAATGACAGCCTGGAGCCTGCTTGGGATTCTCTCTTCCTCTCTCTCTCCTCTTCTCCCACTCTCTCTCTCTCTCTTTCTTAAAATAAATAAACAAACATGGAAAAATTAATACAGGCGTACCTTGGGGATACTGCAGGTTTGGTTCCAGACCACAGTAAAAAAGCAAGTATTGCAATAAAGCAAGTGAAATCAACTTTTTGGTTTCCCAGTGCATATAAAAGTTATGTTTAGGGGCACCTGGGGGGCTCGGTCCATTAAACCTCCAACTCTTGATTTTGGCTCAGGTCATGATCTCATGGTTTGTGAGACTGAGCCCCATGTCGGGCTCTGTACTGATGACACAGAGCCTGCTTGGGATTCTGTCTCTCTCTCTCTCCCTCTCTCTCTCTCTCTCTCTGCACTTCCCCTGCTCGTTCTTTCTCTCTCAAAATAAATAAACCTTTAAAAAAAAGTTATGTTTACACTATATGACAGTCCATTAAATGTGTAGTAGTGTGTCCAACAAAACAATGTACTTTAATTAAAAAAGACTTCCTGCTAAAAATGCTAACCATCATTTAAGCTCTTCAGTGAATCATCATCACTGATCTCAGATTATCATAATAAATACAATAATAAAAGAGTTTTAACTATTGTGAGAATTACCAAATGTGACACAGAGACACAAAGTGAGCAAATGCTGTTGGGAAAATGGCATTGATAGGCTTGTTCAAAGCAAGAGTGTCACAAATCTTCAATTCATAAAAATCACAGTATCTGGAAAGCACAATAAAGCAAGGCACAATAAAACAAGGTATGCCTGAAAATATTTAATAAATTATATGATGAGAAAGAGACAAAAGAATATTTAAAACATTTTTTTAAAGTAGAGGGATAATTGACAGAAACAAAGGCTTTTGAAAATTATACATCTATCCTTACCACTGACCTGCTCATGAATATAAAGAGCTAAAAGAATACTATAGTGTGGCTTCTGCCTCAAAACATTCAAAGGAGTGTTTTTAAATAATTCCTCAAATGAAATAAAAAATCATCCCTCTTTTTTGTTGTTGTTGTTATTGTTTTGTTTTAAAGATTTTTAAATATCTTTCTAAGTAATCTCTACACCCAACTTGGGGCTCAAACCCACAAACCCGAGATCAAAAGTCGCACGCTCCACCAGCTGGCCCGCTAGACGCCCCTAGAAAATCATTCTTCTATTTGCCACCTTCATGGGCTACCTGTTAAGGCAGCACCTCCCGTGCGGTCAGGGACATTTGAATGGCGGTGCAAACTACTTAGAAACTCTATCCACACTGAGTGTTTCAATTCGGCACAACAACAATTAATGAAAAGCCTAGCATGTGACACAAAAGCCTCGTGTGCCATGCTAAGGAGAATGGATTTCATCCTACACATGATGGAAAGCCAGTAAAGAATGGGAAGCAGGAAAGCGAGTTGCTCATGACTTCATTTTAAATATATCCACCTGCAGAATAAATTTAAGTGGCAGTTCAGTTCAGAGAAGAAAAACCAGTTAGGGAATATTGAAAAATGAAATCTGCTACAGACCTAAAACCAGTGCAGCAGTAGTAGGGAGACACAAGAGATGAATTTGTAAAATATTTAGGAAGGCAAGTGAGCAGCACGAAGTGGCTGGCTAGGCATACGGGAAGGAAGAGGCAGCTTCCAGTGTGGCAGATGAAGGGGGCTGGTTCCATTACCTGAGACAGAAAAAAGCATGGTAGTTTTCAAGTGGAAGTGATGGTGGTTAGCTCAGTTTTAGCCATGTTGAGATGCTAGAGAACAACCAAATGGAGATATGCAACAGAGAGTTAAATACATGAGTATAGATTTGAGGAAGGGGTAAAATATTGATACACACAGAATATGTGAAGCTGTAAAACAGAAAACACTGCCCAAGGATAGTACCGAGAGTGGTCTACAGTTAAAATTCTGGGGAATGCAAATGTAGAAATACTGGAGTAGAGGTAAGCGAGTGAAGGAGGAAAAAAAAAAAATCAGAATCGTACAAACTGAAAAAAGAAAGTGTCAAGAAGGAGGGTTCCATCATGGGAGACTGGTAGAGGCGGAAACCAAACTGAAGTGAACGAATGGAAGATAAGGAAGTAGCCCCCCAGAGAACAGAAACTGCTCTTTCCCGAACAGGTTCAGAAAGGGAAGGGCAGAGCGTGACAGCGTAGACAGACATGGTTTCAAAAGAAAATATGCTGCTTGAGTTATTTGTTTTCAGATGACATAGATTTACACAGGTTTGTAATCAGTAGGTCAAGAAAGGTTAAAATTTTTAGGAAAAAAAAAAAAAACAAAGGAAAAAAATGAGTTATATGGTAGATCAAGACAGACAGGGAGACTGGAGAAGAGGAGTTCCAGGGCTCAGAATGAGAAGTCTGCCCACAGAAGCAGGACTGCCTTGTCCTGAGGAGAGAGGGAAGAAAATAAGAATGGGTGGAACCCAGCAGAAAAACTGAAGTAGGTAACACCTATCATCCTAAATTCCCTTTGTAAAATAGAAAGCAAGTTTGCAGAATGAGGGACTTGAGGCAAACGGTAGGATTATTCACCAGGGGGCTACCCACAAAAGGGAGCAGAATTATTCAGTAGGCTGCACTCAGAGTTCAGCAGAGGTTGGAGAGGAAGACGGCACTGTTTTTGCAGCAGTGCTCAGCCGTCCAGAGGGCAGATGGTTCCGGCGACCCAGGCTCAGAGAGTAAGAGGACAAGGAAATTAGAGGATACTGGCAATAAGGGGGTTTGAAGTGATGGAACATCAGGTCCGGTCGGGAAAGAAGTAAAAAAAGAAGAGGGCTGATGAAATGGAAAAACCAGAGGCAAAAAGGAACAGGAGGCCTCCGTAAGGTTAAAGAAAAGGCTCAGTCTGAGTGAGAGACTAGACAGCTGGAGCAACGGGAGGTTGTGGTCAATCTTCCAACACAGAAGGAGACTTTTTAGTGTGGAGCTCTCTTGCACATTTCTGACTCCTCCTCCAGAACCACAAACTCCTAGGCAAGGGGAAAGGCAAGATACTAGATATTCTGCATTTATGACCACCAGATTAATATTTGGAGACCACATCTGAGTTACGTAAGACTTAATAATGTGCACTAAAACTGTAAATACTTGATAAGAAACCATATGATTTCACCATCTTACCCAACCAAATTCATAACTCAGCAAAAACCTATATAGACTAACTATGCTCACTCAAGAAAGTAGCTGAGATTACATTCAAGAACAAAAGATAGCTACCGTTTGGGAAGATTGGTATTGCACCAAGTTGCCTGAATATTTTTATTTTTTTAATGTTTATTTATTTGGCGGGGGGGGGGGGGGGGGGGGTGCATGCAGAGAAAGAAGGAGACACAGAATCTGAAGCAAGCTCCAGGCTCTGAGCTGTCAGCACAGAGCCCAACACAGGGCTCCAGGGCTCAAAGTCACAAACAGTGAGATCATGACCTGAGGCAAAGTCAGATGCTCAACTGACTGAGCCACTGAGGCGCCCCTGATTATTTTAAATTTGTAAACATTGGCTTAGTTTAATTAAAGCCACTTGTCCTTATTCTTTGGAGGGGCAGCAACTCAGGCCGCAATGTGACTACATTCAAGAAAACAATTAAAATATCTTGTTTAATTTGTGGGGAAAAAAAAGAGAATATAATTTGTGAACTTAATGTTTTTCTTTTTTTTTAAGATAAACCTCAACTTACCTAGATCTAGCCATTAATATTCTTAGCCTCTTCTGCAGCATCAGGAGTTTAATCATTCTTCAAAATACCATGTTTTCTTTGTTTGGTGACTTAACCTAGAAACAGAAAAAAGGCAAGAATTTATTTCTCTTAAAGCAATGATTTTCCTTATAAGACTTCCAGTAGCACTGTTAGTTCAGTTAATCTATTTAAATAAACTCAAAAGTATAAAAATCTGATAAATATAGAAGATCTATTTTTAAAATTAAAATGACATGTACATGTTACCATTCACACAGCCTTTTCAAAGGAAGAAGTAAACATGCTATATAGTCTAAGTTCTATAATGTTTGGATATCAGAACCTTCATAAGTCATTGACTGGCTTCTCCACTACAGCTATGACACTGGACAACTCACTTCTCTATACTTATCTCCTCAGCCATAAAATGAGAGGTCAGACTAAACCACCTCCGACGTTCCTTTCCAACTCTAAAACCCCATTTCATCCTGTGGCAGGCTAATTCTCCACTTCCAGTCACTTTTCTTAAACCTTTCTGGCACTCCTCCCAAAGAGCAGACTTTAGAGTCCACTTGCTGTACCTTCCTAGTCTACAAGACCCCTCCAGAACCAAATCAGAGGAGTCAGTCATTAGGACTGTCATTAGTCAAGTCAGTCATTAGAACAAGCATGTCATAGAGTCACAGGATAACGGTATAACTTATAGCAATAAATTACAATTTAAAATTTCAAGAGATTCCAACATACTTTTGGGAAATTTCTGGTCAATCAATTCCCTTTTTATAACACAGAAAAATACCAAACTTAAACATGGGCACTAACATTTACTGAATAACTACACTGTATCAGGCATGAGGGGTTTTGCAAATAGTCTCATTTTAATCTATATATTAACTAGAGTTAACAAATGATTGATTCCCAAAATGAACATTTCCAGGTATACCTGGCCGGCTCAGTCTGTTGGGCGTTTGATTCTTGATATGGCTCAGGTTATGATCCCAGGGTCATGGTCAAAGGATTGAGCCCTGCATCGGGCTCTGCACTGAGCGTGGAGCCTACTTAAGATTCATTCTCTTTCTCTCTCTCTCTCTTTCTCAGGGCACCTGACTGGCTCAGTGGTATAAGTGTCTAACTTTGGCTCAGGTCATGATCTGGCAGTTTGTGGGTTTGAGCCCTGTGTTCGGCCCTGTGCTGACAGCTCAGAGCCTGGAGCCTGCTTCAGATTCTGCGTCTCCCCCTCTCTCTGCCCCTCCCCCACTCACACTCTATCTCTCTCAAAAATAAACATTAAAAAAAAAAGATTCTCTCTCTCTCTCCCTCCCCCTCCCCCCACTCTCTAAGAAGATAAAAATTAGATAAATTAAATAAAATAAATTTAAGAAACTACAAAATGAACATTTCTAAATCATGAATCCACATGCAAACAAAATTTTCAATTTTGGACTTCGAACCTATATACAAAATCAGCAGTTCAGCCAGGTGTGTTGTGCCCCTCATAAGCTGCTGCTACAGCCCATGTTAGAGCGGGCGGCTACCCAGTGCCTCTGCTTTAGCACACCCTTCTTTTCTCCAGGAGATTAACATATATCATGCTTTTTGGCTTATAAAATTATGTGGCTAATTCCAACACAAATCATTGCTCTTACAAGAATACACATTGTTTGTTCATCTCTCTCTCCTGAGAGATGTCAGCCAATTAACTCAGGAAAATCTCTCTTCTCATTGATTCCACTTACAAGCATCTCACAACCTCCTTTCTGAAATAAGTTTAATTATAGTAAATATGACTAACAGAAGTGACAGTGATCCTTCTATAACCCTATACCAAGGAATAATCTTAAGTTTTGAAATAAAATATATCAAAGAATCAGTGTACCAACCTATAAGGCTCTAGAAAATATTGAAAAGCATCCAACAAAATCTATGAAAACTTTTTATTCTGTCCTACCTTCAGTCCTCTTTTTTTTTCTTTTCCTAATTTTTTTTATTTGAGTAAAAGACACATAACATAAAATTGATTATCCTATCTATTTTTAAGTGCACAGTTTATGAGAGTTAGATATATTCAATATTGTTGTGCAACCAATATCTAGAACTTCTTCATCTTAAAAGATCGAAACTCTGTACCCATTAAATAGCTCATTTCCCCTCCCAACTAATGCTGGCAACCACCATTCTACTTTCTGTTTTTATGAGTTTGACTACTCTAGGTACCCGTATATAAATGAGATCACAGTATTTATCTTTTTTGTGCCTGCCTTATTTCACTAGGCATGATGTCCTTAAAGCTTACCCATGCTGTAACAGGTGTCACAATTTCCTTTTAAAGCTGGAACAATATTCCACTACACACACACACACACACACACACAGACACACACACACACACAGACACACACACACACACACACACACCAGATTTTGCTTATCCATTCATCTATTGATGGACATTTATCCACCTTTTAGCTACTGTGAATAATGCAGCTGCTAACATGAATGTACAGATATCTTTGAGACTGTGCTTTCAATTCAATGCTGCTGATCACAGGGTAATTCTATTTTTTATTTTGTGAGGAACTGACATTCTGTTTTCCTCAGCAGCTGTACCACTGATGTTCCCACGAGTATGCCTAAGAGTTCCAATTTCTCCACATCCTCACCAACATGTTTTCTGTTTCTGTTTGTTGGTATTAGCCATCCTAATGGGTATGAGATGTTATCTCCATGTAGTTTTGATTTGCATTTCCTTAATAATTAGTGATCTTGAGCATGTTTTTATGTGCTTAGTAATCATTCATATATTTTCTTTGGTGAAATGTCTATTGGCCTTGGCCTATTTTTGAGTTGGTATGTTTTTTAGTTTTGGACTCTAAAAATTTTTTTTAAGTTTATTGATTTATTTTGAGAGAGAGACAGAGAGAGTGAGCAGGGGAGGGGCAGAGGGAGAGGGAGACAGAGAATCCCAGGCAGGCTCCGTGCTGTCAGTATGGAGCCTGATGTGGGGCTTGAACTCATGAACCATGAGATCATGACCTGAGCCGAAGCGAAGAATCGGATGCTTAACCAACTGAGCCACCCAGGTGCCCACCCCTGTTCCGGACTTTTAGAAGTTCTCTATATATTTTGCATATTAATCTCTTATCAAATATGTGGTTTGCAAATATTTCCCCCCATTCCGTGGGTTGCCATTTTCAGTCTGTTGAATATTGTCTTTTCATGTACAAAATTTTTTATTTTTCGTGAAGTCCAATTTGTCTATTTTTGCCTTTGTTGCCTATGCTTCTGGTGTCATACCCAAGAAAGCAGTGCCAGATCCAATGTCGTGAAGCTTTTGTTTAATGTTTTTTTTTTCTAAGAACTATATTGTTTTATGTTATATTTACGTCTTTGACCCTTTTTGAGTTAATTTTTGTATGGGTGTTAGGTGAGGGTACAAGTTCATTCTTTTGCATGTGGATATCCAGTTTCCCGAGCACCATGTTTTGAAAAGATTGTCCTTTCCCCATTGAATGGTATTGGCACTTTTGTCAAAACTTAGTTGACCATATATGTGAGGGTTTGTTTCTGGATTCTCTATTCTATTCCACTGGTCTATCAGTCTGTCTTTATGCCAATACCATACTGTTTGATTACTGTAGCTATGTAATAAGTTTTGAAATCTGGAAGTGTGAGTCGCCCTGTTTTGCCTTTTTAAAAATACTTTAAAAAAATGTTTATTTATTTTGAGAAAGAGAAAAAGAGAGTTCAAGCAGGGGGACTGAGACAAAGAGAGAAGAGAGGGAATCCCAAGTAGGCTCTGTGCGTCAGCACAGATCCAATGTGGGGTTAGATCCAACAAACCATAAGATCATGACCCGAGCTTTAAAATCAAGAGTTAAATGCTTAACCAACTGAGCCACCCAAGTGCCCCCTGTTCTTTTTCAAAAAAATGTTTTGGCTATTTGGGGTCCCCTGAGATTCTATATAAATTTTAGGGTGGGTTTTTCTATTTTTTGAAAAAAAAAAAAAAAAACACCACTGGATTTTGATAGGGGTTGCACTGAATCTGCAGCTCTCTTCGAGGAGCACTCACATTTTAACAATATTACATCTTCTAATCCATGAACACAGGTGTGTTTAGTTATGTCTTCCTTAATGTCTTTCAGCAATGTTTTGTAGATTTTGTTGTACAAGTCTTTCACCACCTTGGTTAACTTAATTCGTAAGTATTTTATTGATGCTACTGTAAATGGAACTGCTTTTGTAATTTCCATTCAGATTGTTCACTGCTAGTATATAGAAATGTAACTATTTTTTGCATATTGACTTTGTATCCTAGTATTTTGCTGAATTTGTTTATCAGTCCTAAAAAATTTTTGTGTGTGGAATCTTTCAATACATATGAGATCATATCATCTGCAAACAGATAGTTTTACTTCTTCCTTTCCAATTTGGATGCCTTCTATTTCTCCTTCTTGCCTAACTGCTCTGGCTAGAACTTCCAGTACTATGTTGAATAAAAGTGGTGAAAGCAGGCATCCTTGACTTGTTCCAATCTTAGAGGAAAGTCTTACAGTCTTTCAGTACTGAGTATGATGTTCACTGTGTGGTTTTCAGAGGTGGCTTTTGTCATGTTGAGGTAGTTTCCTTCTATTCCTCATTTTTTAAATTTTTCTACGATGAAAAAATATTGAATTTTGTCAAATGCTTGTTCTGTATCAGTTGAGATGATCATGTGGTTTTTTTCCCTTCACTTCATTAATATGGTACATTATAATGATTGATTTTTCTATGTTGTACCACTCTTGCATTCCAAGAATAAATCTCACTTTGTCATGTGGGATTTAATATGTTTCTGATTTACATATTAAATGTATGCTTGTATTTGCTAGTATTTTGGGGAGGATTTTTGCAACAATGTTCATAAGGGATATTGGGGGGCACTTGGTTGACTGACTCAGGCAGTGGAGCATGAGACTCGATCTTGGGGTTGTGAGTCCAAGCCCCATGCTGGGTGTAGAGATTACTTAAAAATAAAATCTGTAAAAAAAAAAAAGGATCTTGGTCTGTAGTTTTCAGTGTCTTTGTCTGGGTTTGGCATCAGGGTAATGCTGTCCTCATGGAATGAATTAAGAGGTGTTCCCTCTTCAGTTTTTTGGAAAAGTTTGAGAAGGACTAATGTTAACTCTTTAAATGTTTGGTAGAACTCAACAGTGAAACCAATCCTCTTCTAGTCAGGATATTTTTGATTACTGGTTCAATCTCCTTACTAGGCCCATTCAGATTTTCTATTTGTGATTTTCTTGGTAGATTTTATTTCTAGGAATTTGTCCTTCATCAATGCTATCTAATTGATTGTTAGATACATTGTTAGTGTACAATTGTTCATAGTACTGTCTTATAGTACTTTTTATTTTGGTAAAATCAGTAATAATATCTCTACTTTCATTTCTTAATTTAGTAATTTGAATCTTCCCTCTTTTTTCTTTATCTAGTAAACATTTGCCAACTTTGTTGTCTTAAAGAATTAACTTTTTATTTCGTTGCTTTTTTTTTCCTATTCTCTGTATAACGTATCTCTGCTCTAAACATCATTATTTCCTTCCTTCTGTTATCCTTGGTTTCAGTTTGTTCTTCTTTTTCTAGTTCCTTAAGTTAGTTATGTTGTCATTTTGAAGTTTTCCTAATTTTTTAATGTAAGCACTTATAGCTGTAAATTTCCCCCTTAGTACTGCTTTCTCTGGATCCCATTCTTTTTGGCATGTTTCTATTTTCACTTATCTCTAAGTATTATCTAATTTTCCTTGCGATTTCTTCTTTGATACACTGATTGTTTAAAAGTGTGTTAATTTCCAGAATTTTATGATTTTTCTCCAGTTTTCCTTCTGTTGTTGATTTTTAACTTCACCCCCATGGTTAGAGAAGATACTTTGTATGATACCTATTTTTTAAAATGTATTAAGAATTAATCTACAGCCTGACATATCATCTATCCTGAAAAATGTCCCATGTGTACTTGAGAAAAACGTGGATGCTACTACCATTGGGTAGCGTGTTTCGTTTGTTTGTTAGATTCAGTTGGTTATGTACTCTAGTTCCTTAGTGATATTGTCTAGTTGTTCTATCCATTATTGTGAGTAGGGTACTGAAGTCTCCAACTACTATTGTAAAACTGTCTATTTCTCCCTTCAATTCTGTCAGTTTTTACTTTGTATATTTTGATGATCTGTCATTAGGTACATAAATGTTTATAATTGCTATACTTTCTTGCTCTGTTGAATATTTTATTAATATATAATATTCTTGTCTCTTACAAACTTTTTAAATTTATAGTCTATTTTATCTGATATTAGTACAGCCACCTCCGACCTCATTTGGTTACAATTTGAATGCAATATATATTTCCATCTTTTCACTTTCAATCTACTTGTCTTTGGATCTCTAAAGTGAGCCTCTTGTAGACAGCATATAGTTGGATCATGTGTTTTTATCCATTATGCCAATCTGTCTTTTGATTGGAGAGTTTAATGAATTTACAATTAAAGTAATTACTGATACGAAGGGACTTCTGTCATTTTGCTATTTGTTCTCTATATGTCTTAAGGTTTTTTGTCCCTCATTTCCTACATTACTGTTTTTGTGTTTAGGTTTTTTGTTTTTTTTTCCTGTAGTGAAATGTTTAAATTTCTTTCTGATTTCCTTTTGTGTGTGTTTTCTACAGATATTTTCTTTGTGGTTATCATGGGGATTAGATCACATCCTAAAGTTATAATAATCCAATGTGAATTTATACCAGCTTAACATCAATAACATATAAAAACTCTGCTTTCTTACATCTCCATCCCCACTCCTTTCAGTTACTGATGTCCCAAAGCTCTGTGCTTATACTCATAGTGCCCAAAAAGATAAACTAATAATTCTTTTCCGATGTTATTAGTTTCTTATATAGAAAACAAAAGAATTACAAGCCACAATTACAATATTAGCCTTTTTTCACCTTTAAATGTTATTCGTCTCTCAATCATGTAGAAAACAAAAAATGCAGTTATAAATCGTTGTTGCAACAGTACTAGTTTTTATAATTCCCCTGTATTCATCTCCAGTGAGATCTTCATTTCTCCATATGGCTTCAAGTTACTGTCTAGCATCCTTTCATTTCACGTTGCAGAACTCCCTTGAAAATTTCTTACAGAGCAGGTCTAGTGATAATGAACTTCCTCAGCTTTTGTTTATCTGGGAATGTCTTAATTTCTCCCTTACTTTTAGAGGACAGTTTGGCCAGATACAGAATTCTTGGTTGGCACTTTTTTTCTATATTTATTTTTCAGAGAGAGAGAAAGAATGCAAGCAGGGAAGGGGCAGAGAGAGAGGGAGACGCAGAATTCAAAGCAGGTTACAGTCTCTGAGCTGTCAGCACAGAGCCCAACACAGGGCTCAAACTCATGAACTGTGAGATCATGACCTGAGTCGAAGTCGGATGGTTAACCATTGAGCAACCCAGGTGCCCCAGGCAGTTTTTTTCTTTTAGCACTTTGAATATATAAGCCCACTGCCACCTGGCCTCCAAAGTTTTTAACTTTGCAATTTACTGATAACTTTATTGAAGATCCCTTATATATGATGATTTGCTTCTCTCTTGCTGCTTTCAAGATTCCTTGTGTTTGGCTTTAGAAAGTTTAATTAAAATGTATCTTGATGTGGCAATCCCTATCAAAACAACACCAGCATTCTTTACAGAGCTAGAATAAACAATCCTAAAATTTGGAAACAAAAAACAAAAAACAAAAAACAAAAAACACCCAAATAGCCAAAGCAATCTTGAAAAAGAAAACCAAAGCTGGAGGCATTACAATCCCAGACTTCAAGCTGTATTACAAAGCTGTAATCATCAAGACAGTATGGTACCGGCACAAGAACAGACACTCAGATCAATGGAACAGAATACAGAACCCAGAAATGGACCCACAAACATATGGCCAACTAATCTTTGACAAAGCAGGAAAGAATATCCAATGGAATAAAGACGGTCTCTTTAGCAAATGGTGCTGGGAAACCTGGACAGCGACATGCAGAAGAATGAACCTGCACCACTTTCTTATACCATACACAAAAATAAACTAAAAATGGATGAAAGACCTAAATGTAAGACAGGAAGCCATCAAAATCCTCAAGAAGAAAGCAGGCAAAAACTCTTTGACCTTGGCTGCAGCAACTTCTTACTCAACACGTCTCCAGAGGCAAGGGAAAAAAAAGCAAAAATGAACTACTGGGACCTCATCAAGATAAAAAGCTTTTGCACAGCAAAGGAAACAATCAGCAAAACTAAAAGGCAACCGATGGAATGGGAGACGATATCTGCAAACATATCAGATAAAGGGTTAGTATCCAAAATCTATAAAGAACTTACCAAACTCAGCACACAAAAAACAAATTATCCAGGGAAGAAATGGGCAAAAGCCATGGATAGACACTTCTCCAAAGTAGACATCCAGATGGCCAACCGACACGTGAAAAAATGTTCAACATCACTCATCATTAGGGAAATACAAATTAAAACCACAATGAGATCCCACCTCACACCTGTCAGAATGGCTAACATTAACAACTAGGCAACAACAGATGTTGGCAAGGATGCGGAGAAAGAGGATCTCTTTTGCATTGTTGGTGGGAATGCAAGCTGGTGCAGCCACTCTGGAAAACAGGAAGTATGGAGGTTCCTCAAAAAATTAAAAATAGAACTACCCTACAACCCAGCAATTGCACTACTAGGTATTTATCCAAAGGATACAGGTATATTGTTGTGAAGGGGCACATGCACCCCAATGTTTGTAACAGTGCTACTGACAATAGCCAAAGCATGGAAAGAGCCCAAATGTCCATCGATGGATGAATGGATAAAGAAGATGTGGTATATATATACAATGGAGATTATTCAGCAATCAGAAAGAATGAAATCTTGCCATTTGCAACTACATGGATGGACCTAGAGGGTATTATGCTAAGTGAAATTAGTCAAAGAAAGACAAATATTATAACATAAAATATTATATGTTCACAGATGAACATAAGGGAGGGGAATCAAAAATAATATAAAAACATGGAGGGGGGGCGCCTGGGTGGCGCAGTCGGTTAAGCGTCCGACTTCAGCCAGGTCACGATCTCGCGGTCTGTGAGTTCGAGCCCCGCGTCAGGCTCTGGGATGATGGCTCGGAGCCTGGAGCCTGTTTCCGATTCTGTGTCTCCCTCTCTCTCTGCCCCTCCCCCGTTCATGCTCTGTCTCTCTCTGTCCCAAAAATAAATAAAAAACGTTGAAAAAAAAAATTAAAAAAAAAAAAAAACATGGAGGGGACAAAACATAAGAAACTCTTAAATATAGAGAATAAACAGAGGGTTGCTGGAGGGGTTGTGGGGGGGGGGATGGGCTAAATGGGTAAGGGGCTTAAGGAACCTATCCCTGAAATCATTGTTGCACTATATGCTAATTTGGATGTAAATTAAAAAATAAATAAATTTTTAAAAATGTGTCTTGATGTGTGTCTCTTTGAGTTAATCTAAATTATTCAGAGTGCAAAGAGCTCCTCGGACGTTTACATTCATCGGTTCTTTCATCAAATTTGGGATGTTTTCAGCCCTTATTTCTTCAAATATTCTCTCTTCTAGCACTCCAATATGTATGTTGCTCCACTTGACTGTATCCTACAGGTCTCTTAGATTCTGTTCATTTTTCTTCAGTTTGTTTGATCTGTTCACTTTTTTTCAATCTGTTTTCTGTTCCTCAGACTTGATAATTTTCATGGTCCTATCTTCATGTTTGCTGACTCTTTGTTCTGCCTATTCACATCTGCCTTTGAATCTACTAATTTTTCCATTTTAGTTATTGTACTTTTCAGCTCCAGGATTTGATTTCTTTTTATTTATTCCTTTATTGGTATTTGTTTTCCAAATCTTCCTTTAGTTCTTTCAGTATCTTTAAGACAATTGTTTTTGTCTTTGTGTAATATATCTGTCATCAGGACTTTTTCAAGGGCAATTTCTGTTGATTTCTTTTTTTCCTTCAAATGGGCCATACTTTCTTATTCCTTTGCCTTGTGATTTTGTTGTTGTTGAAAAGTGGTATTTTAATCTAATGTGGTAGAAATCAGATTTTCCCCTTTGCTGTTTTTTGCCATTTTATTTTTTTGATTGTCATAGGCTCCCTCTTTTGCCAATAGTCAGCCTAAGATATAAACTTAAGGTCTTCTCAGGTCTTTTCTGGGCCTTTTTCTGGGCATGTGTAGTCACTTTTGAAATCTCCCTGTATATGCAGTTGTTTTAGAATGTTGTAGTCTTTAATGTCTGTTTCCCAGAGGGGGAGAAAGAGAAAACTGAATGGGGCAAAAGAAGGTGCTAGCCCTTTAAATCTCCCAGAAGTCACTTCAGCTGGAGGGGAAGAGCTTACAACAACAGGGAGAGGCTCAACAACAGTGGTTGACTGCCCATCTCTTCCTGTGTACCTCTGTGATCAGAAGCAGCAGTCAGTGACCCAAGCACAGATTTCTGACATTTGGAAGAGAAGATCCTTTTTGCCTATCTTGGCTCTCACAAGCTATGTGTAAGCTACACAGGACTAGGAGAAGAAGATGGGTAGCTGTGCTGAGAGCTGAAACTGACCAAAATTAATCACAATTTATAGCCAAGCCTTCTCCAAGCAGATGCAAATCTTTAATAACTCCAATTTACCAAAACAGTTATGTAAGATCCTGCCAGGGCAACTGTTGCCGATGTGGGGAGATTGATTCCTGATGCTTCCTATTTTACCATGTTCCCAGAATTCTCTCTGAACCTCTTTTTGAGTATCAATATATATATTCATTTTTGTTATTTTATTACTTGATTATTAGCACTGCCAAAGTACCATGAAGTTCTTTGCTTGCTTTTTCTACGCAAACATTTAGTATGTCAGTTGTATCAGGGATTAATAGACATTATGGCCTCATTTAAAAGGATATACAAGAACACATTCTGAGTTCTGAATAACTGATATACCAAAGCACTCCTGGAATGAAACAACCCAATGGACCACAGTGTCCTGCCTTTGACTCTGAAACATGAATGTCTCAGATACTCTCCATGACTTCTTAACTGTCTTTGGTTTCTTCCCAGAAGCAGAAGGCTTACAAAAGGTGATTTGGAGGTAGTGAGAGGAAAGAGATAGTTATAGACACTACATGGAGCCATAATCTTGCTGTAACATGGATATTACTTTATAAAATACATATCTACATGAGAGCAACTATGATTCCACTAAAGCCCTCACTATATGCTAGACAGACTCATTTGGATTATCTCAATCTATACAACCACCCAATGAGGTAGGTACTAGCATTATTTCTCTGTTCCAAATGAAGAAACCAAGGCTTAAAGAAGTTAGGTAGCTTTCCCAAGTCAATAGCTGATAAGAAGAAGATCCAGGATTAAATCTGAATCTAACTCCAAAGCCCAAGCTCTTATTAATTAAAATATATAAAAAGCTTAAAACAGTGTCTAGTATATAGTAAGCAATTAGATGTTAGCCACTGAAATAATAATAATTGATTTTAAAACGATGTTTTAAATGGCAATCAGTCAACCTCTCTGTGCCTAGGTTTCCTCATTTATAGCATTAGGATACCTATTCACAGAGTTATTGTGAAAACCAAATAAATTCTAGCTATAAAAACATTTAGAAAAACATATATAATATGTGTATATACGTTTAATAATATGTTTAAAAAGACAAGGAATTATTATATCACCACTACAGGTAAAAATCTCTTGTATTACAAAGGGGCCTTTTGCTCTCTAAGCACAGAAGCCTAGAACTTAAGCACTATCCTCATAACAAGAGTTACATTAATAAATTTAGTAAAGCTGTCCTAAATCATTCCAATATGATTCTTGCAGAATGACAAGCAAAGAGAACACTGAACTCTATTCATGAGTGTGATTATAAATTTGGTGCTTAGGAAGGTATATTTGCTCTTTCAGTTCACTAGCACTGTGGGTGAATTTGGCTTATACTACAGTAGTTCTGTTCAAATGTAGCCAGGACAGAATATCTATAGTTAGAAGCATAGCAATATAACTCTAAATTTGGGGCACAGCTAACTCCACATTTAATTATATTAAAACAATCAAGAGAATGGTATTCAAAAACCTTGTTCTTTGTGTCAGTGGTTTGGTTATTTTTAAACTACTGGGAAGGTCTTTTTTTTTTTTTTTTTTTTGATTGATACATATTAGTTTTCTGCTTATTTTAACACTGCTAAGGATTTTTTATTATTTATATTATTCTAAGGAAGAGTTAAAAAACAAACAAACAAGCTAAGGGGAGAGATTTCTCAGTATATTCTGCTAGTCACAAAACCAGAGCCATTCTGTGAAAAGTAAGGACACCTGCAACAGTTTCCTTGTTAGCTGAAAAAATTTAAAGTACACATGGACACACAAAACCAAAAAGTTCCCAATTATCTTTTAAGCTTCTATCCATGAATATGGTTGTATCTGCATATTCCTAAATAGATTTTTCTTCCTTTAGGTTTTTTATTTTACTAGGGGCTATGGTGGTGAACCACTTTGCAGTTCAGAACCCTTTAACCACCCCCTCCTTTTTAAACTTTACAAAAAAACAAAAATAAAAAACTCTTCAAAATTAATTATATTACTTACAAATCACTTCAATATCTGGTACTTTATTTTCTGGAAACTCTTTATGTCTAATCTAAATTCCTGGTACTGCAATTTAAACCAGATTCCTCTCATTTCTGTTTTCTCTGTAAGAGATAAGTAAAACCAGGATGATCAAGAAAAAGTAAGCACATACTTATATATATTTAAACTGTTGTCAATTCATTTTCCTGTGAGTAAATCTAAAATGTTAACAAGGCAAGGGCAATCCAGATCAAGAGTATATGCAGAAGCACAGAAGTCTAATAGGGCATGGCCTGCTCCAGACATAGCAAATAATTTCTTACAGCTGGAAGACAGGGTATGCCTAGGAAAATATTAAGAGATATAGGTAGGAAGACAGGCTCGTGCCATTTCCTGAGGGGCCAGTTTGTACTTTCACAGTTCACATTCTCCCTTAGAATCTGAAAGATGCCACTCATGTCTTAACCAAAATACCATCCTATAGAGGCAGAAAATCTAGAGTACATACAAGGAGAACTTGTAATTCCTAAGAATACAGTCCATGGTGTTTTACTTTCTATGATGCCCAAAGTCTAACCTACAGTCACAGTCACAGCATCCATCTATAAACATGAATATTCTCCTAACAGCATCTGAACTTGCCTGCAGTGAGTGTGTCACTGTAGGACGATGACCTGAAGTTCAGATACTTCTTCCAGACCTAAAAAAAAGTTACCCACTCTGACTTCATATTTCACACTGATCTGAAAAAAGTCACTTTCAATCATGCATTTTAAGAATGAAATAAAAGAATCTGTAGCTATATCTTTACTATCTATCAACAATTGTGTGTGTACTTAGCAAATACTGAGAAAGTGGTATTAAAATGGCTTGCTAAAAATAAGAGAAATTAAAATGGAAGATTATATAAAACACCACTCTACCTTTAATTATACTGGTCATAATTCAATCCTGGAATCATCTATAACTTTGGAATATATTACACCTAGAAACACTGCTAATGAAATTTATATAATTAAGTTTGAGTGTCCGTAATCTCTGTCCCAAGATATAAAAACACAACTACACATGTGCAAACCCAGAAGATGAGTCACTCTACTCTAGCTAAGTCAATAATGGTAATCAGTACCAACGGCAACAATTCCAGCATCTTCAAGCATAGGAAAAAAAATCAACCTTGGGACCTCTCAAACCCTTAGTTTAGAACTTTATATTGCAATCTAAAAATATGTACAAGGAAATCAAATACTGTCCTCCAGTAACATCAAAGTGCCAAATATTCTATATGACAGATCATGTAGCTCTCGCCACTAAAAATCCACAGACCACACCACAGAAAGCAGTCATGTAAGACAGCAGTAAGAAAGAATAGGTGTTCTCCAGAAATGCCTGAAAACTGGAATAAATATATTTGGTCTTATGGAGATGGTGCATTCAATTTTCTGTGAGTATTGTGTAACAAAATTCAATGTTCAGATTCTTCAGCTCAGTTATTTCTATATATGAATTCATACAACTGCATCAAATTAACAAGTGATAGCTTAAGCCTCAAAATAAACTTCTAGCTTATAAATTTAATAATAGACAGTAGTTCACTAGCCTAGATCGAACTCTAGCATAATATTTAACCTATGACATTTTACTAAACTGAGCAACAGCAAGAGGTAAAATCTAAGTATCAATTTTACAGAATTTTTCTTAATAATGGTTCTTAAAAAGCATTTGGCTTTATTCTTTAAAACAAAACACTAAATGCAAGCCACTCTAACTTCAGACGTCATGTGAAATATGCAACTTATTCAATATCAATCAAGCAATAAATATCCATAAAATGATGCAACATTGCAAGAGAATCTCTAGGCATCTTCGCTTTTTATATTATATGCTTAACCTAGAACTAAATAAACATTAATGAAAGGAAATAAAGTGGTAATTTGAAAAACTGAATATGTAAGTGGAATATACCATAAATCTGTATTTCCAAACACAGGTGGATATCATGCTAGTACAAGACTCCTATTAAAAGCCTAAATATTGACTGTGTGTACACAGAATGTATACACATAATCTACTTAAAGTAAGGTTAGCCAAATGCCAAGCAACTCTAAATAACCCTCAAAACAAATTGCTTCATGAACAGCTCAGATTCTGCATTTAACTCAATCTAAAAGCTCTTAAACATAACCTCAAAGGAAAATAAACTTGATTATTTATTTTCCACTTTTAGAGCAATGCATTCAAAATTACTGCTATAATCTAGCATTAAAATTATCTGATTCAAGTACACCATTAATAAAAATGGTTGATATATGTGTTTTCTAACACTCCCCAACCTCCCAAAATGCCCCCCACCACAAAGTTAACCAGAATTAGTTACATCAGAGTACATCTTTCCACGTATGGGGCCATTAATAAGCATTGTTTAAAGAACATTTAATGACCAAAAAATGTTCATGGTATAAAGTTAAAGCAGGAAAGAAAGAACAGATCTGTTCTTTTAAAATGCAATATGGTATCCTGGATTGGATTCTGGAACAGAAAAAGGACATTCGTGGATAAACTGGGGAAATCCAAATAAAGTCTGTAGTTAACAGTATTGTTAATTTCTTAGTTTTGAAATATGTGTCACAGTAACTATATGAGATTAACATTAGGGAAGGGGCGACTGGGCGGCTCAGCTGGTTAAGCATCCAACTCTTGATTTCACCTCAGGTCATAGCTCATGGTTTCTGAGTTCAAGCCCTACATTGGACTCCGCGCTGACAGTGTGGAGCCTGCTTGGGATTTCTCTCTTTCTTTCTAAGTAAATAAATAAAATAAACTTAAAAAAAATAAAAAAGATTAACGTCAGGGAAAGCCAGGTAAAGGGTATATGAGAATCTCTGCAGTATCTTTTCAACTTTTCTGTGATTCTAAAATTGTTCCAGAAAAAAAAAAGGGTTTTTTTTTTTTTTAAACTTACTCTTTGTGCCCAGTAGCAAAATAAGAGGCTTCTCATTTTAAAAAATAACATCCACACTTATTTTTCTTTCTCCCACACCTACACAAAATACATGCATCCAGAAAAAAACACTACATTAAAACACACTAAAGTATTAATATTTGGTTCACCGATGGTAGGATGAAAAGCACATTTTTCTCTTTATATTTTCTACAGTGTGAATTACTTTTATAATCAACAATAAATTACTAACTAAAGAATATACAAATCAATACTTTATTAAGACTTCTTGTGAAAGAAAAGCTATAAATGTCTAGGCAGAGCCCAAAGGCAGACTATATACAAAACAGGTTAGGGCAGCGTGTGGAGAATGTGGTGGCCAAGGGAAACTGCCAGGAGTATTTAAGTAGGCATAACCCAATTAGTAAATGTTGGAAACCTGCCAATACACAGAACTTAACATCCACTCTGAGGCTAAAGGTGCTCACGGCCAGCAAAGTTGTAATCAGAATTCACGTCTTAGGGGAATGTCCTGAAGGGCCCCCACAATACTAAATTTATGGAGATGTATAGCTTGGGTTTATTCCAAACAAAAATAATGCAGTTGGGGGCACCTTCCTGGCTCAGCTGGTGGAGCATGCAACTCTTGATCTCAGGGCTATGAGTTCAAGCCCCACACTGGATGTAGAGATTACTTAAAAAAATAAAATCTTTAAAAAAAAATGCAGTTGGATATCTGGTACACAACTACCCACTGAGAGCTTCTAGAAACATTCTTCAGTACCATGGTGTGCTCTTTAGGTATTTCTCCTCTACTTAAGAACACTAAGAAGAACAAGAGAAGTATGTTAAAATCTCTTTGCTTTGCTTTTCCCAGATGCTAGAAGACAGTTATAATCAAGGATTTCAGAGTGTCCAAGACCCAATGTTCTTTTGAGCCTTGATAAATATTTGTCTAGAGAACAATCTTTCAGTGAAGACTGCTGGGAACTATTTTCTTCATTCTTCAAATGGGGAAATGAAGTGAAAAAATTAATCAAAATTTCATTGAAAGCCAAATTCTGAATTTTTAGTTTTCTTGTCTACCACTTTAACAAAGACAATATGCACTTTTTCCCTAGAGCTTCCATGGTTTGTTTTCCTTCAGTTGTACCTTGATTTTAAACTCGAGATATCGATCAACCAAGGTGAACATAATGCCAAAGAGCTATATTCAAAAGTATAGCTAAGATCACTGGGGATATTCCCTCTGAGCACTCTTATGATAAAACATAATTTTAAAGCAATGATGAGACTATTTCTTCCTTTTTTAAAAGCAAATGTGGAGAAAGCAAATATCTACAGAAAACAGTGAGAATTTCTCTTTTTTTAATGTTTATTTATTTATTTTGAGAGAGACAGCATGAGCTAGGGAGGGGCAGAGAGTGAGGAAGAGAGAGAATCCCAAGCAGGCTCCACATTCAGTGCAAAGCCCTAGGCAGGGCTCAATCTCACAACCATAAGACGATGACTTAAGCTGAAATCAAGTCGGATGCTTAATCGACTGGGCCACCCAGGCATCCCGAAAACAGTGAGAATTTCTAAGATGTTTTACCCTGTCTCACTTTCATAATATTTTTTCACCAGTACTGGCTGAAAAGCTATCTATGCTAATTCCCTTTTAAAAAAGAAATCTGGGGCTACGTGGGTGGCTCAGTCAGGTAAGCATCCAACTTCGGCTCAAGTCATGATCTCACAGTTCATGAGTTCGAGCCCCACATGAGGCTCTCTGCTGTTAGCACAAAACACTTCAAATCCTCTCTGTCCTCTCTCCCTGCCCTTCCCCCACTTGCACTTGTGCTCTCGCTCTCTCTCTACAACAAACATTAAAAAAATACATAAAGGGGCGCCTGGGTGGCTCAGTCAATTGAGTATTCAACTTCGGCTCAGGTCATGATCTCGCAGTCTGTGAGTTCAAGCCCCTCATCGGGCTCTGTGCTGACAGCTCAGAGCCTGGAGCTTGCTTTGAATTCTGTGTCTCCCTCTCTCTCTGCCCCTCCCCGACTCATGCTCTGTCTCTCTCTCTCTCTCTCAAAAATAAACATTAAAAAAAAATTAAAAAATAAACATAAAAATCTGTAAACTTAATTCAACAGTTAGCTACAAAGAATATTAGTCTCATATAATTAGGTACATATGACATTCTGGTCAAAGTCTTGAAATTTTTCCACATGCACGGGCACCTGGGTGACTCAGTAGTTGAGTATCCAACTTCATTTCAGATCATGATCTCACAGGTTGGTGGGTTTGAGCCCCACATCAGGCTCTGTGCTTACAGCTGGGAGCCTGGAACTTGCTTCAGATTCTGTGTCTCCCTCTCTCCCCTCTCTGCCCCTTCCCAGCTCGTGCTTGCTCTCTCTCTCTAAAATAAATAAATAAATCCAAAAAAGTTTTTTTTCCACAGATATTTTTCCACAGATATTCCAAATCTGAATTCTCTGAAATTATGAACTCTGCTAAATATAAGGCAGAATGCAGCTAAAGCAAGACTTTAATTCTCATATAATTGATAAATGGCCTACAACAGCTCTACTATCCTAATATGTTTTAAAATACCATATCAGAACCTAAAATAAAAGGCTTTGTTTTTAGCATTTTAAATTCCTCTAGCAGAAGGCAGTATGAATCTCTGATAATGCCAGCAAGGCAGCATGATAAAATGAAAATATCATGGGCTTTAGGACAACAGAAATCTCAATTCTTTTTGTTTTGGGTTTGGTTTTGTTTGTTTTTTGTTTTGTTTTGTTTTTTAGTTTATTTATTTTTTGAGAAAGAGAGAGAGAGAGAGAGAGAGAGAGCGAGCGCCGGCTGGGGAGGGGCAGGGAGAGGGAGAGAGAGAAACCCAGGCAGATTCTATGCTGTCAGTACAGAGTCCAACAAGGGCTCCATCTTACAAACCATGAGATCACAACCTGAGGGGAGATCAAGAGTCAGACACTTAACCAACTGAGCCATCCAGGCACCCCCAGAAATCTGAATTCTTCTTTAATCTCTCTGAAAATAGAGGAAGACGGATTAGAGCAAAATGTAAATGTTAGCATCAGTAATATTTGATGACTGATTAAACTGGGAAGGAAAGCAAGATTCAAAGAATGCACTCACATTTTCATTCAGGTGACAGTACACTCACTGAGCTGGGGAACACAGGAAGGACACAAGATTAAGCAATTTTGAATGTACTGTGATGCCTATGAGATATCCAAATGGAAATGGCCAACAGGCAAACAGAAACACAGGTATGGAGGTGGAAAAAAGATCTGAGTTGGAGATACAAATCTGGGTCATCTTATGGATGCAAAGCATGGGACAAGATGAGACTGCCCAGTGAGAAGAAAAGTTAAACCTACAGAAATAGAAAAATTAAACCAATATTTAAGGGAACTGCAGGGAAGAGAAGTCCACAAAAGAGCTGGATAGGCACTGTCCAAGAACCCATAAGAATATCTCCAAGAGTATGCTATACAAAAGCCTAGGGAAGAGAATGATTTAAGATGACACGGGATAAGAAGAGGTGTCTCATTGATAAGATTGCAAAAACCATGGAAAGCTAATTTAAAGAAAAGAATATTTATGGGGAGCCTGGGTGGCTCAGTTGATTAAGCATCCGACTTCAGCTCAGGTTATGATCTCACGGTTCATGGGTTCGAGCCCTGCGTCGGGCTCTGTGCTGACAGCTCAGGGCCTGGAGCCTGCTTCAGATTCTGTGTCTCCCTCTCTCTGTGTCCCTCCCCTGCTCGCACTCTTTCTCAAAAATAAATATTAAAAAAATTAAAAAAAAAAAAAAAGAAAAATGAATATTTAGCAGTAAGGAAAAGCAGAGTAGAAACAATCAGCTATCTTCAAATTTCTGTCTGTTTCATGGAATAACGGACTTGACTTCCTCCTGAAACAGAAATTGAACCAAAACAGTAAGAACCAAAACATAAGAAGTCAGCGAGAATAAAACATATCTCATCTAACAAAGAACTGAGTTACCAGTCATTGGCAATGTTCAGTAGATTCCACTACTGGTCAAAAAGTTGATGAGATGACTTTGAGCTTTCTTTCAACTGAAGTAATTCAAGGACTAAACTAAATCTGAAATATTTGCACTAAAAGGAACAAAGGGATTGATTCAACAAAAAAGCTCTTATATACTTAGAAATATAAAGTAATGACTCCATGGAGTTTTAAAAATCATATTCAGTTAATCCTAAGTAAAACACATAAAAAAGAGAAAGGCATCTTTAACTGTGTGAGTCCATTACATGTCTGGTTTTTTTATGTTTATTTATTTTTGAGAGAGAGACAGACAGAACTCAAGCAGAGGAGGGGCAGAGAGAGAGGGAGACACAGAATCTGAAGCAGGCTCCAGGCTCTGAGCTGTCAGCACAGAGCCCAACATGGGGCTTGAACTCAGGAACTGCGAGATCATGACCTGAGCTGAAGTCAGACGCTTAACGGACTGAGCCACCCAGGTGCCCCTAACCTTGTGAGTCCAAAGTAAAACATTTAATACGAAATAAAAACTTTTAGGAGGTGATCCAAGATGGTGGCATAGGAAGAGCCTGAACTTATTTCCTCCCATAGACACACAAAATCTACAGCTACATATGAAACAATTCCCACTAAAGAAGAACTGAAAACTAGCCATCTGAACAGCTCCCTCCATAAGGGATAAAAGGGCCACATCAAGATAGGTAAGTGAGGCAGAAACATGGTCTTACCTCCTCAACCCCACTACAACCACCCACAATAGGGAGGGATCTCACAGACCAGAGCCTCTCCCTGAAGTGTGGACCTACAACAGAGGGATAAAAATATCTGGCTTTGGAAACCAAGAAGGTTTATGTCCAGGGGATCTGGGGAGCTGTATGGATCCTAGATACTCCTTTTGAGGGGTTTGTGTGTGGACTCACTTATCCCTAGACCCAGTGCAAAAGTAAGCAGTAGTTTGAGAGGTAACTGGATAATATATGAAGATTTATTCACTAATCTTAAAAGTATCTGCTAAAGGAGCAAGGACCAGTTGGGAGTTTCTTTGGGGAGGGAAGTACCAGCAAGTACCATTTTTGTACTCTCCCTCTATGTTACTACTGCAGGTGGGCACATGCAGACACAGCCTTGCCAAGGCCACAGGCATTCCTCCACCCCCCAAAACTCTTTCCTTGCCTCACTAAGGCTTACTCTGACCCCGGCACCCCTCAGCCTCTCTAAAACCCATGGGTGAGCATAGTCCACATAGGGGACACCCCTTGATCACTTGGCCCTGGTTGCTAAAGGGGCTTGCATTTCTGGGCTCCACAGCACTATAAAAATCAGAAAAACAGTTAGTTCTAGACAGGTTATTACACCAGGGGTACTGCAAAGACAGCAAACAGAAACACATCCCCAGGACCAGTAGGTACAGGCTTCAGGTTTGCCACACCCAAGGGACACCTCCAGATCTGCTGGTCCAGAAGTCAGCAGGGTTTATGATTGTAGTCCCACAGGACTGTATGTATTTGCATACATTAAAAGCCTACAGATCTGGCTTCCAATCAGCCTGAAACCAGGTAATGATTGAGATCACTCCCTTGTAACACTGGCAGGTCTTGGCACATTCTCATCAACTGGGACCTTTGAAGAATAAATCAGGCTACTCAGACAATCACAAAGGTTTGAGAAACAACCAAGAGCTAGAGCAAGGCTGAACAATAGGCTCATCTAGGTTCATTGTCTACACAAGGCCACTCCTTCAAGACTTGGAAAGAAAGGTGATTTACCTAATAAATAGAAACAAATACAGAAAGACAAGCAAAATGAAGAAACAGAGGAATATGTTCCAAATGAAAGAACAAGATAAAATCCCAGGAAAGACCTTAATGAAACAGAGATAAATGAGATAATCTATCTGATAAAGGGTTCAAAGTACTGGTCATAAGCTCACCAAATCAAGAGAAGAATGGATGAACACAATGAGAACTTCTATAAAGAGATGGAAAATGTAAGAAAGTATCAGATGGATGTTACCCAGCTGAATGAATATAAATGAACTGAAAAATACACTAGAAGGGTCCAACAGCAGACTAGATGAAGGCAAAGAAAGGATCAGTGACCTGCAAGACAGGGTAGTGGAACTCACCCAAATAGAGCAGCAGTCAATCAATCTATGAATAAATTAAAAGTAAAGACAACTTAAAGGACCTATAAGACAAAATCAAGCAAACCAACATTCGTATTATAAAGGTCCCAGGGCAGGGCGCCTGGGTGGCTCAGTTGGTTAAGCACCCAACTTCGCCTCAGGTCATGATCTCATGGTTCATGGGCTCAAGCCCTGTGTCAAGCTCTGTGCTGACAGCTCAGAGCCTGAAGCCTGCCTCGGATTCCGTCTCCTTCTCTTTCTGCCCCTCCCCCACTCATGCTGTTGCGCTCTCTCACTCAAAAGTAAATGCACATTAACAAATTAAAAAAAAAAAAAAAAAAAAAAAAAGATCCTGGGGCACCTGAGTGGCTAAGTCAGTTTAAGCATCCAACTTTGGCTCAGGCTATAATCTCACAGTTTGTGGGTTCGAGCCCCACAACAGGCTCTGTGCTGACAGCTCAGGGCCTGGAGCCTCCTTTGGAGTCTGTGTCTCCCTCTCTCTGTCCCTTCCTGCTTGTGCTCTGTCTCTCTCTAACGTAAATAAACCTAAAAAAAGTTTTAAAAAAAAAAAGGTCCCAGAAGAAGAAAGAGAAAGGGGCAGAAAACTTATTTGAAGAAATAATGGCTGAAAGTTTCCCTACCCTGGCAAAGGAAAGAGACATTCAGGTACAGGAGGCACAGAGTTCCAAATAAGATGAACCCAAAGGGATTGGCACCAAGACACATTATAATTAAGATGGCAAAAGTTAAAGATAATTAAACATAGCAATAGAAAAACAACATATTACCTGTGAAGGAACCCTCATGAGACTGAACTTTCAGCAGAAATTTTGCGGGCCAAAGGAAGTGGCATGGTATATTCAAAGTGCTGAAAGGAAAAAACTTCCCACAAGGAATATTCTACCCAGCAAGGTCATTCAGATTGAAGGAGAGGTAACAAATTTTCCAGACAAGCAAAAGCTAAACCAGCCTTACAAGAAATGTTAAAGGGACTTCTTTCAGCTGAAAAGAAAAGGCAATAACTAATAAGAAAACACAAAGTAAAAATTTGGGGTGCCTGGCTGGCTCAGTCCAAAGAGTGTGTAACACCTGATCATGGGGGTTGTAAGTTCAAGCACCACATTGGGTGTAGAGATTACTTAAAAATAAAAATCTTAAAAAAAAAAGTAAAAATCTCATTGGTAAAGGTAAATATATAGTAAAGTTGGTAGATTAGCCACTTACAAGTTAGAAGGAAGGTTAAAAGACAAAAGAAGTAAATTTAATTAGAACTATTAATGGTTGAGGGATACACAAAATAAAAAGATATAAAATTCGACATCAAAAACACAAAATGTAGGGAAGGAGAAGCAAAACTGTAGAGTTTCGGAATGCATTCAAATTTAAGATTGCTACCAACTTAAAATACTGTTAAATGCTGCTCTATATGAACCACATGGGAACCACAGAGCAAAAATCTATAATCCACAGAAGATAATGAAAAAAAAAACCTCTAACCATAACACTAAAGAAAGGCATCAAAACGCAAGAGAAGAGAGCAAGAGAAGATGAAGAGAGAGGAACTACAAAAACAGCCAGAAAACAATGAACAAAATAGCAATAAATACATATCTGTCAATAATTCCTTTAGCCCTTCCACACGGTCATGCTGAGCTAGTAGCAGCAGCCACAACCTCAGCCACACCTGCCACCTGCCACGGCCTCTCGACCATGGACCCCCACAAAGTGCACGAGCTCCAGGCCTTCGTGAAAATGTATAAACAGGATCCAAGTGTTCTGCAAACTGAGGAAATGCGCTTCCTGCGGGAGCGGATGGAGAGCATGGGGGGTAAAATACCACCTGCTACTCAAAAAACTAAGTCAGAAGACAGTATGAAGGAAGAAAAATCATAGTAAGAAGGTGGAGGAAAACATAAAGATAGATGAACCATCAAGTAAGGAAAAGTGATCTAGAAATTGACAATGAAGGTGTGACTGAACCAGATACTGATGCCTCTCAAAAAATGGGAAATGAAAATGTAGAGATAACCGAGGAAATGACGGATCAGGCAAATGATAAAAAAGTGGCTTCCACTGAAGCCCTAAACAACAGTGAACTACAGAAAGCCACTGACTTGTTCACACATGCCTTTAAGTTGAATCCTCGCTTGGGCACTGTGCATGCCAAGAGAGCCAGTGTCTTCATCAAATTACAGAAGCCAGATGCTGCCATCCAAGACTGTGACAGAGCTATTGAAATAAATCCTGATTCAGCTCAGCCTCTCAAGTGGTGATGGAAAGCACGCAGACTTCTGGGCCATTGGGAAGAAGCAGCATGTGACCTCGCCCTTGCTTGTAAACTGGATTAAGACGAAGATGCTAGTGCAATGCTGAAAGAAGTTCAACCGAGGACCCTGAAAACTGCTGAACATTAGATAAAGTATGAGTGAAAACACAAAGAACAAGAAATCAAAGAAAGAACAGAAAGGGTTAAGAAGGCTCGGAGAGAACAAGAGAGCACCCAGAGGGAGGAAGAAGCCAGAGCTTCTTTCCCAGGTGGCTTTCCTGGGGGGGATGCCAGGTAATTTTTCTGAAGGAATGCCTGGAATGGCAGGAATGCCTGGTAATTTTTCTGGAGGAATGCCTGGAATGGCAGGAATGCCTGGGCTTAATGTAAGTCTAAGTGATCCAGAGGTTCTCACAGCCACATAGGATCTAGAAGTTATGGCGGCCTTCTAGGATGTGGCCCAGGACTCAGCAAATATGTCAAAATATCAGAGCAACCCAAAGGTTATGAATCTCATCAGTAAATTGTCAGCCAAATTCAGAGGTCAAGCATAATGCCCTTCTGACAAATCAAGCCCTTGCTGAAGCAAAAGCAACTTAGATCACCTGGCAAATGTCACAATAATATAAACCAGTGTACCTCTGACCTTCTCGTGGACAAAGCTGGGATGCTATGAAGAGAATTCCTACCCCTCTGCCCCACATGCAACTGAAACATTTTACAGTGGTTTGCCATTCGGGTATTTATTCAGATAATGTTTTCCCACCAGACATTAGAAACTTTAAATACTTTTTAAACCTTCAAAATACTTAAAAACATATTAAAAGGGTGTGTTAATCCCTACATTTTTCTTTACTAATCATTTGAGGGTTTTTTTTCCTTTGGATTAATTGGGCAAGGAAGATACTTCAGTATGGAAGACTTATTACTCAGTTTGAGTGAAATCAAGGTCTATTAGCAAGAGGCAAACAGAACATTTAAACAGATGAAGTCTGAGTTGGATATACGGTTACTGAGGCATTTTTACTTGTCTTTTTAAATGCTTTATTTTTTAAACATGATTTATTTTGATAAAACCATTGGGACCACCAAGTGTTGCACTAGGACCTGGGTAGGGACCAGAAGTACTTGGCAGGACAACAGCAACCTTACACCTTTTATACACCATGCACCCTTGTGCAGATGCATTTAAATCTTACAGTGTGGTGAAGGAATGATATTTATAATGCTGCAATAGCATTGGATTACTTAGCCGTGCTCTTGTCTGATATAGAAAAGAAACGTTTTGCATCATTTCAAGAAAATAATACTTTATTTTTTTATTTATTTACAGAGAGAGTGTGCGTGCATGTGCGCACAGGCTCACAAGTGAGGGAAAGGCAGAGAGAGAATCCCAAGCAGACTCCGCACTCTCAGCACGGAGCCCGACATGGAGCTCCATCCCGTGAATTGTGAGATCGTGACCTGAGCCAAAATCAAGAGTCGGACGCCTAAATGACTGAGTCACCCAGGCACCCCAATATTTACTTTAAAATAACTAAATTCTCCAATCATAGACAAATAATGGCTACACAGATATTTTTTTAAAAGACTTATCTATATGTTGCCTACAAAAGACTCACTTCAGATCTAAAAGTGATGAGATGAAAAAAATATTCCATGCAAGTGGGAAAAAAAAGAAGGCTGGTATGGCCATACTCCTATCAGACAAAACAGACTTTAAAACAAAAAGCATAATAAAAGAGTATTACATAATAATAGAGATCAATCCAACAACAGCATGTAACATTTATATACATTCATGGACTAGCATAGGAGCACCTAAATATAAAGAGAAAATATTAACAAGTCTAAAGACAGAAATGACAGCAACACAGTAATAGCAGGGAATTTTATATCCCACTTGTATCAATGGATAGATCATCCAGAAAGAAAATAAAAGAAACATCACCCTTAAATGACACATTAGACCAAATGGATTAATAGATACACACAGAACATTCTACCCAAAAGCAGCAGAATACACATTCTCAAGTGCACAGGGAACGTTCTCTAAGACAGATCACACGGTGGGCCACAAAACAAATCTCAACAAATTTAAGAAGACTGAAATAATAGCAAACATCTTTTTCGACTACATGGTATAAAACTAGAAATCAGTTAAGAAGAAAACTGGAAAAATCACAAATTTGTGACAATTAAACAACATGCTACTCAACAGCCAGTGGGTCAATGAAGACATAAAAGAAAAAAGAAAAAATACCTTGAGACAAATGAAAATGGAAATTCAACCATCTACAATTTATGGGATGCAGCAGAAACAGTTCTAACAGGAAAGTTTACAATGATCCAGGCCTCCTTCAGGAAACAAAAGAAATATCAATCTAATTTTATACCTCAAGGAACTAGAAAAAAAAGAAAAAGAACAAAGCTCAAAGTTGGTAGAAGAAACTAATAAAGATCAGAGTGGATATAAATGGACTACAGACTAAAAACCGACAATAGAAAAGATCAATGAAACTAAGAGCTAGTTCTTTGAAAAGACAGAAAAACCTTTACCTAGGGTCACCAAGAAAAAGAGAAGGCTGAAATAAAATCAGAAAAGAAAGAGAAGTTACAATAGATACCAGAAAAATACAAAGGATCATAAGAGACTACAATGGACAATTATAAGCCAACAAACTGGATAACACAGAAGAAATGGTAAATTTTAGAAACACAGCTTCCAAGACGAAATCATAAAGAAATATCCGAATAGACCAATTACTAGTAAGAAGATTGAATCAGTAATAGAAAACCTTGCAACAAACAAAAGTCAGGACTAGACTTCACTGGTAAATTCTACCAAACATTCAAATTAGATTTAATACCATTTTCAAGCTCCCAAAAAGCTGAAGAGGAAAGAAGCTTCAAAACTCATTTTACAAGGCCAGCATTATGCTGTACCAAAACCAGACACAACAAAAAAAAGGAAGTTACAGGCCAATATCCATAATGAACATAGATGCAAAAATCATCAACAAAATATTAACAAACTGAATTCAACAATACATTCAAAGGATCATATATCATGGTCAAGTGGGATTTATTCCAACAATGCAAAGATGGCTAAAATCTGCAATCAACATGATACACCACATAAACATGGCAACAGATGGACACCAAACTCACTGTGGTGATAACTCTACAGTGTATACAAATAATCAAATTATGTTGCACACCTAAAACTAATATATTATATACCAACTTACCTCAATTAAAAAAAAATTGAGGACACCTGGTTGGCTAAGTTGGTGGAACATGAGACTGTTGATCTCAGCTCAGGGCTGTGAGTTTGAGCCCCATGTTAAGAACATAAAGATTATCTTAAAAAGTAAAATCTTTAAAAAAAGAAAAACAAAAACAAAAAACGGGCGTCTGAGTGGCTGGCTCGGTTGGTTAAGCGACCGACTCCTGGTTTCCACTCAGATCATGATCTCAGTTTCATGGGCTCACGCCCTGTATTAGGCTCTGCGCTCGCAGTGCAGAGCCTTCTTGGGATTCTGTGTGTCCCTCTCTCTCTACCCCTCCCCCACTCACTCTCTCTCAAAATAATAAATAAATTTAAAAAAAAAACCAACACAAACCTTTTAAGGCTTAACTGAATTTTATGGCTGATTTTTGGCTGTAATAATCCTGTTTAATGTCACTAAAACCTTCCCAACTGAGTTTTTATAACTTCTACTACTGGGGCGCCTGGGTGGTTCAGTCAGTTGAATGTCCAACTTTGGCTCAGGTCATGATCTCATGGTTTGTGAGTTCGAGCCCTGCATCAGGCTCAGTGCTGACAGTTCAGAGCCTGGAGCCTGCTTGGGATTCTGCACCTCTCCCTCTCTCTGCCCCTCCCCGACTCACGCTCTCTTTCTCTCTCAAAAATAAACATTAAAAATAATTTTTAAAAATAACTTCTACTACTATGTTCTTTCTTTTCTTTGTTTGCTTACTTGTTTTTATGGCTGAGTTTAAAAGTTATATGCAATGCTGGCTATTTTCCATTTGACCCTCCAGAGCCACTCTACTCTTTTTGTAGGAGCCTGACCTGCATGGAGCACCAACAGAACAGACTGGCTGTGGCTCCATTGCCTGCTAAAGCTTTTCTGATGGCCTCTATCAGGCAACCCTCTCCAGTAAGTATGGTTCTTGCGGGTTCAGGTAAACACTTCCTCCCCTGTTCCTTTCAAGACCTAGAAATATTAACAGCTTCATCATTACCTGCTCCTTTCCCTTAACCTGCCTACACTCTGCAAATAATCCCTTCACTGAATTCTTTTAGATTACACTTGTCAGTGTCCTATTTTCTGCCAGAACCCCAACTGATACAAGTTGCTACTGGTGTTTCCAATACAGTAATTATATATTGCATTCTAACCAGTGCAGAAAATACCTTATGAGAAAAGAGTCATGGTCATCAGATGACTCAGATGAATGAATAAATAGGTACTAGATGTTTCAAAACTGCAACATAACTTACTGATAAATTTTGCCCCTGAATTTCTTCAACATAAAAACATATCAATAAAACTACATCCAAATAATCTTATATTTTTACTAATTAACATATGTAACTTAATAGTTACTTATTGTTTTAGCAGGTTTTTTAAAATCTTTTTTTTTGTTAATGTTTTATTTTTTGAGAGACAGTGACAGAGTGCAAGCAGGGGAGGGGCAGAGAGAGAGGGAGACACAGACCCCGAAGCAGGCTCCCAGGCTTTAAGCTGTCAGCACAGATCCCAACACAAGACTCGAACTCACCAAGTGCGCGATCATGACCTGAGCTGAAATCAGATGCTTAACTGACTGAGCCATCCAGGTGCCCCACTTAATACTTATTTATAAAGATTACTTTTTAAAGTGGAGCTCAAAATGTATTACTTATTGGTCTGAACACTGACAGTTATTTCGTGAAAAATGCTTTAAGTAATCTCTATGCCCAACGTGGGGCTCAAGCTCACAACCCTGAGATCAAGAGTCACATGTTCTACAGCCTGAGCCAGCCAGGGTGCCCTTATAAAAAATGCTTTACAATTTAGCATATTGGGGGTGGGGGGAAGGTGCCCGTGTGACTCAGTTGGTTTAGCATCCAACTCTTCATATCCGGTCAGGCTGTGATCTTGCAGTCATGGGATGGAGCCCTGCATTGGGCTCCCTGCTGAAGAGGACGTGCTTGGGATTTGCTCTCTCCCTCTGCCTCTCCCCTACTCACGCATGTGCTCTTTCAAAATAAATAAACTTAAAAATTTAGCATATGGTGGCACAAAATTTCTCTTAGAAGTGGCTGTCAAAATGAGCAAGTATACGCACAAGACTTAGGTGGTACCAGGTGTCCTCCTTTTCATACTACATATATTCAAAGACTCATTTGAGTTGCAGTTTTTATAGCAAATGTGATGCCCAAAGAGTCTAACTGGGCAAGTCAATGGCCTAAAAGTCATTACCCAATCTGTTATCATTTCCTCCAAGCATTGTCACTCCTTGAAGTTTTACAGTCTTGGCAAAGACCTGGGTGAAGGTGAACAGACTTCTAGATTTATGTTAGATTTCGGATTCTAAATCTTTCCCAAGCTCTTTTAATTTTTAACCTTAAAAGATGCCAAACATTGATTAGTATTTTCTTTGAGTAACACCTGAATTACCTGTAATACACAATTCCAATACCAGTATCTTTGGTCTAAGTATTTGGTATTTCTTTGGTCTTGTTACTTGGTAGTTATTTCTGCTAAAAGAGGAGTATGATTACACAAGTGGAAAACATGAGTTTGGAACATCACAGGCTAGTGAAATGATTTAGCTATTAATTTAGCTTCTTCAAATATTTTCTTTCTTTACACTAGTTCACTCAAAAATCTGCTTAAAAATTCAAAGGGAAAGAGAACTCAACTTTTTCTTCTTACATCTATAAGTAGACCAAAGGTTAAGCTAACCAAGTAAGGCTTAGTTCCTCCTATTGATAAGGCTGCAATTGTTTAAGATTGGGTTTGTTACCATGCACATTTTCAGTTTTTAATTAAAATGCTACAAATTAATATGTTTATTTTGTCAAAACTAGTATGTCTGTTAAGGGAAAATATCCAGTACATGCTTCTCCACCCCACCCTCCAACAAGAAAATAGGTGGGCTGGAGGCAATAAATACTGTTTTCCTAATATACAGCCCCAGTGACACTTGCTTTAGTAATAAAAAGATCACCAAAATCACCATTCAAGTGCTTAAGATAAATTTATTCTGCAAAGAGAGGTACAGATTACTGTTTGAAACCAGTATCTCTCTTTAAATTATTAAAAATGTGTTAAGATTAAAACTAATGTAACATTGTGTGTTAATTTCACTCAAATAAAAAAATTAATTTAAAATGTGGTAAGATTATCTCGAATAAGAAAGGGCTCTTAAGTAATAAATTATACATTCAAACGTATTGTCAGTATTCTTTAACAAAAATTTTGACTGGCTTGAAGCTTAAAAACTTAAAATGATAACAAAAGACTTAAGACCATAGTAAATACAACCTTCTAACATTTGTGAGTAGGCATTCAGTTGGCATTAAATACGACAAAATAAATGTTAGGTCTGTTTATAAGAATCAATTATGCAATACCCTCAAGCAAATTGTTCTTTTACTAGATTTTTTTAAACTTGGGTTGCCTCCAGGAGTAACAGTATTTAAGAGTGAAAATGAGCAAAAAATCTGGTAAAAGTTGTGAAGTACATGATTTCTGGGTTTAAAAATATACTTGAGGGACTCAGTTGGTTTTTTTTAATAAAACTTATTTTTTAGAACAATTTCAGATTTGGATAAAAATTGAGAATACAGAATTCCCATAGACTCCACATCTGGTGTTATATATTAATAATACCTTACATTAGTATGGTACATTTGTTACAATTAATAAACTAATACGGATATGTAATTATCAACTAAAATCCATACTTTATTCAAATTTCCTTAGTTTTTATAGAATATGCTTTTTTTTTGTTGCAGGATCCTATTCAGGATACCATTATTATAATTAGCTATATCCCTTTAGGTTCCTTTTGGCTACAGTTTCCCAGATTTTCCTTGTTTTTGATGACCTTGACGGTTTGGGAGAATACTGGTCAAGAATTTCGTAGAATATCCCTCTACTGCAATTTCTTTGGTGTTTTTCTCATGATTAGATTGGCATTATGAGTTTTTGGGAGAAAACCAGGGAGAAAAATGCCTTTCATCACAGCATATCCTTGGAAACATACTGTCAATATGACTTATCACTACTGACCTGGCTGAGGTAGTGTTCATAAGATTTCTCCACTGTAGTTACTCCTCTCCATCTCCTTTCATTAGTGTACTCTTTAAAAGGAAGTCATTATGCACAGCCCACACTCAAGGAGTGGAGAGTAATGTTCCACCTTGTTGAAGATGGGAGTATCAACACACATTATTTGGAGTTACTCTGCACAGAAGATGTGTCTCTTCATTATTCATTCATTCATTCATTCATTCAACAACCTATTTATACCATATGGAGCCTTGAGTACTTACTTTATACTCTGGGTTATAATCCAATACAACTTTACACTTCAATTCTTGTTCAAATTATTCCACCTTTGACCACTGGGAGTTCTTTCAGTTGGCTCCTATGTCCCTTTGACATAGTCCCATCATTGTGAGTTTGTTTAAGCACATTCTTACTTTTCGGCACTACAAGATGCTCTAAGCTGATCTATATATTTCTTGCCCCAGTCCTTAAATCAGCCATTTCTCCAAGGAGCCCTGGTTCCTTTTAGTACAGAACTTATTAGAAACCAAGATCTGGAAACCAGGTGTACTCTTACTACTGGGATGTCACTGCTTTCAGGAGGGTCTGTTTTTAACTGAATTTTATAGTATTTGGGGGTAATTTGCATAACAAAATACAGAAATACATCCATGAATAGACTGTAGTAGGCCTATAGAGTTTTAAAATTAGTTAATGCAACTATAGGTATATTTATCATCATTTAACAGATTTATTATGAAAATAATCTTAAAACTATAAAGGAGACTGAATTTTTTTAAATTTAAAATTGGGATACCACTTTTTTTTTTGAAAAAGGAAAGGAGGACAAATGCATAATGTCAGAAATAAAAATGAAACATCATTGTGATCTGTAGGTCAGCAACCAGTTCACCAACTTTTTGGTTGCAGGATCCCTTTACACTTTTAAAAATTATTTTGAGGGGCACCTGGGTGGCTCAATCGGTTAAGCATCTGACTTTGGCTCGGGTCATGATCTAGTGGTTTGTGAGTTCAAACCCTGCATTGGGCTCTGTGCTGACAGCTTGGAGCCTGGAGCCTGCTTCAGAATCTGTGTCTCCCTCTCTCTCTGCCCCTCCCCCACTCATTCTCTGTCCCTCCCTCATTCTCTCTCTCTCAAAAATAAATACAGCATTTTAAAAAAATTATTTGAGAATTTTTCAGAGTTTTCCTTCAACTGGGTTCTTATCTATTGATATTTACCAAATAAGAAGTTAGATCTGAAAAATTTTTAATAGATTTATTAATTTATTAAAAGAATAATAAACTTATGATATGTTAACGTAAATAATATCTGTACGGGAAAAAATTAAAAACTTGATAAGAAAAGCGACATAGTTTTGCAAATGTCTTTAATGTATAACTTTATAGATGACAGCTGGATTCTTATGACTGATTCTGTGATGTACTATTTTGGTTAAAGTGTATAAGTATATGAAGAAAATCTAGCCTCATACAGAGATATAGCTGGGAAAGTGAATATTTCAATAATTATTTCAAGTAACTGTTGATAGTCTTGATACTATACCTGAACTTAACAAATGGTAGTTTTCTGAAGTCTAGTTACTTCTATGGTTTCTAAAACCATATCAATGAACTTTTCACGTTCTATTGCATTAAAATTCATTGGTTTATCTAGCACTTTTACCCATATGTGATTTTGTATCATTATACATTGGTCATCTGGAAAATATTCACTGAGTTATTTAGGTATTCCAAACTGACACAATTCAGAATACAATATGACAGAAAAGAAAACCACATTCTTTATTATCATTAACCACTTCACAAGAAAAGCCTTTTCTATTTTTATTTTTGTTTACTGATTTTTTTTTTTGAAAGAGAGAGAGAGAGATTGGGCACAAGTGAGATAGGGGCAAAGAGAAAGAGACAGAGAGAGAATCACACAAGGGGCAGAGAGAGAGCCAGGGAGAGAGAAGTGGGGCTCACCCAAAGTGGGGTTCATACTCACCTGAAGGGGGGCTCGAGCTCACGAACCATAAGATCATGACCTAATTTGAAGTTGAATGCTTAACCGACTGAGTCACCCAGGCGCCCCAAGAAAAGTCTTTAGGTATCTGGGAAGCTATCAAGCTCCCGGTGTTAGATACAAATTTTCCAAAATTCTTTCTCTTTAATTTTTTTCTAATGTTTATTTTTGAGAGAGAAACAGAGTGCAAGCCCCTGGGAGACGAGCAGAGAAAGAGGGAGACATAGAGTCTGAAGCAGGCTCCAGGTTGAGCTGGCAGTACAGAACCTGACACGGGGCTCAAACTCATTAACCGTGAGATTGTGACCTGAGCCAAAGTCGGATGCTTACCCAACTGAGCCACCCAGGCGCCCCAGATACTAAATTTCACTTGAAAGTTTAATTTTTTTTTAATCACTGGCTACAAATACAGCTGTTTTTCTTGAAGTGTTAGGCCCACTCAGTTCATTTTTGAGAAAAACAAATATCAAATACATAAGTTCAAGTAATCAGTTTGCCTATCCAGTTCTTTCAAGGAAAAAAAAAAGGTATTCCAGAAAAAAGCAGCTAATTCAGCTCACAAGTCAGTTGAGCAAGGACTTTTTCTGAAGACGACTATCATGCTTCAGTACACAAAAGGAATGCTTTATGAATCCTTCTGTCACACAGAATATTTTTTTTTAATTTTTTTAATGTTTATTTACTTTTGAGAAAAAGAGAGACACAGAGCATGAGTAGGGGAGGGGCAGAGAGGGTGGAAGACACAGAATCCAAAGCAGGCTCCAAGGCTCTGAGCTGTCAGCCCAGAGCCCGATGCGGGGCTCAAACCCATGAACCGTGAGATCATGACCTGAGCCAAAGTGGGACACTTAACTGACTGAGCCACCCAGGCACCCCTACATATCAACTTTTAAAGGGCAAAAAAATCAACTGACCATTTAAAAACATGAAAGAGAATGTAAACAGAAAAACAATTACTACAAAATCAGAGTTGCAGTTCAAAATCCTTCCACTAAGAAAATTAAGCCCAGATAGTTTTATAGTCCTACCAAACAGTGAATGAACAACAAACAATTACAACCTTAAAAAAATTCTTCTAGAGAATGGTAAAAAAAAAAAAAAACCACTTCCTAATTCATACCGAAACGCAACCAAGACAAAGGATGCTAACACCATTCAGTGGAGGAAAAGACAGTCGTTTTAACATATGGTGCTGAGAAAACTGGATATCCACATGCAGAAGAAAGGACTTTATATAAAAATTAGCTCAGAATAAAGATCTAAATATAAGACCTAAAAGTATAATACTCTTACCAAAAAACCATAGGTAAAGCTTAATGACACTACTTCTATGCATCAAAGGAAACAATTAACAGCCTGAAAAGGCAACCTATGGAACAGGAGAAAATATTTGCCAATCATGTATCTGGTAAGAGTGTTAATACCTAGCATAAAGAACCCGTATGACTCGGCAACAACAATGATAACTATTAGAGTAACTTGATTAAAAAATGGACAATGGAATTTGAACAGACATTTCTCCAGAGGAAATATACAAATGGTCAAAAAGCATATGAAAAGATACTCAATCATTAGGAATCAACATCACTAATCATTAAGGAAATGCAAATCAAAACCATAATGAGCTATTACTTCACAACCATTAGGATGGCTACTATTAAAAAAAAAAAAACAAAATAAGTGTTGGCAAGGGTACGGAGAAATTGGAACACTTGTGTATGGCTGGTGGGAATGTAAATGGTGTGGCTGCTATTAAAAAACAGGACTGTAGTTCCTCAAAAAATTAAAAATAAAATGACCATATTATCAACAGTATCATTTCTGGGTCTATATCCAAAAGAATTGAAAGGGTGTAGAAGAGATATCTGTACATACATATTCATAGCAGCATTATTCACAACAGCCAGAAGGTGGAAGCAACATACTTGTCCACTGGCAGATGAACAGATAACAAAATGTTTATACACACAATGGTATATTATTCAGCCTTAAAAAGAAAATTTTGATACATGCTGCATTATGCTAAGTGAAAAGCCAGGCACAAAAAGATAAATACAGTATGATTTCACTTATATGAGGTATCTAGAGCAGTAAAACTCACAAAAATAGAAAGTAGAATGGTGGTTGCCAGGACGATGGGAGGGGGAGATGAAGAGTGGTTAATGGGTATAGAGTTTCAGTTCTGCAAGATGAAAAAGTTATGTAGATTTGTTGCACTATAATGTGAATATACTTAACACTACTAAACTGTACACTTAAAAATGGGTAAGATGGTAAACTTTATGATAGGTGTTTTTACCACAACTAACATTTAAAAAGAAAGATATGTTAGGGGCGCCTGGATGGCTCAGTCAGTTAACCATCCAACTCTTGATTCTGCTCATGTCATGATCTCACGGTTCAAGAGTTCAAGCCCTGCATCAGGCTCCACACTGTCAGGGTGGATTCTCTCTCTGTTCTTCCCTTATATGTGCTCTATGAATGAGTAAATGAATGAATGAAAGAATGAATGAATGAGTGAGCAATATGTTGAAAATCCAACTGGGATAATGTAAGAAAAGAAAATTAAAAGCCAATCTGACTCATGAACACTAAAAATCGCAAACAAAATGTAAGCAAACCAGATCCAATAATTATGAAAAAAGAGAATCCATACTTGACTATATTGGGTTTATCCCAGGAATACTTGGTTAACCTAATCTGAAAATCAATGTAACTGACTACATTAATAGATTAAGGAGAAAAAATTTTAATCATCACTGAAGTTATACAAAAGCCTTTCAATACAACATCTATTCATGATTTAAAACAAGAGTCCTAGCCAAGGAAGAATAGAATGAAACTTCTTTAATTTGGCAAAGACCATCTTTAAAAAAAATTTACAAGTTATCATGTTAAATGGTGAAATTTGAAAGCATTCCTTTTGAAGTCATGAACAAGGCAAGAAACAAAAATTTGAGTATCTGAGGTAGCTAAGATAGTACAGTAATAACTCAGGGGTAGACAAAAAGACCAAGGGTACAGAAGAGAGAGTACAGAAATAAAACTACCCACATGTGAAAACTTGATTTGTGAGACAGGAAATTTCACATATCAGGGAAGAAAAGAAGAACTATTTCAATAAATAGCGTTGAGATAACCTATTATCCGTATGAAAAAAGTGAATTCATGTCCCATATCTCTCAAAAAAATCAGTTACTAGGAGATTGGAGGATTAAATGTGAAAACCATAAAGCACTTAGTTGAGAGAATGCCATCAAAAGTTATCAAGGAATACCATGAGAATAACCAACTGAATTCAATACTCAAATTATTTTACTCTTTTAATTTCCCTCCATATTTTATAAATAAATCAATTAAACAGCAACCATGTCAGAGCAAGTAGACTATCTGATTAAGAATATGATGCTAATGTAATACAGAGCTGCCAATGTCCAATGACTTCACATCTTAAAGATATTACATATTTATATCTGCATTAAAGATCAACATGTTATTGTCAGGATTTGTTAACAAGGATTAAAACAAAAAAACAAAAAACTTCATGGTGCATTCAGTAGGTGTTTATATCAATATATGTGTCTATATCTCATTTCAAATAATAGCAATGATGTCCATGGTAAAATCTAAAAAGTGTTTCAGGTAAGTGGGCTTGTTAGTTTGACACTTCCCACTGCCCCTTGAATCGTACTTTTTACCAAATACCAGAACCTATCTTTGGATGCTTCAAGGAAGAAACACAATATATTAAGATAAAATCTCCCTTTGGAAGAGTAAGACTATATTTTAAAAAGGGGGGAGGGGAGAAATGGACCAAACAGACAACATATTCTTGGGACTTTCAAATAATTCTGAAATTAAAAGTGCCCAAAATATAAGTACAATTACTTAATATTATATAAGTACAATTATTACAATTACAAGGACACAGCTTTCACTTGGGGAACTTGGGGAACTATTAACACTGTATATATGACTGAAAGGATGAATTGGAAGGAACATTTATCCCAGTATAATTTTTGCTTTACAATACGGAAGTGTGTGTCCATCATGCAAAATAAATTCATTCCCACTTCATCCACCATCAAAACACCCTCTCCTTCACCCAAAACACACACATGTATACAAAGTGGACGTTTTCCATCTAAACTGTAAGCCTCTTGCTCACATGAAAACAAAATGATTTTAACCACACACAAGCTCTAGCAACTCAGATTTGTAGTTTCTACATGCTGCCCACACAGCATTTTGTGAGCATGTGATTAGGAGGAATGATGCACAATCACACCACATTCCTTCCCTCAGCTCACACATCAAGAACTTGCCCTCTCAGCTGCATTCTTCTCCAAACAGCCATGGTCACCTTAGCAACCCAGTGCTCCTAATATGGACAGCTGGTCCATTTAAAGTCAGCCCTGCTTGGCAGGAAAAACGCTTGTTCTTCAAACTGGCGGAGAGAGGAGAGGTTTTCTTTTCAATACACATTACAGGGGTTGATTTAACTCGATCAGCACTTTTGTTCTGTGGCAGCAATTTGTGTCAAGTTTCAACCTATTCTGAGTTTTTGGTTTTTTGGTTTTGTTTTGTTTTGTTTTGTTTTAATCTGAAAGCAAGTGGCTAAAAAAAAAAAGGCAGCTCATATGGAATTCTAAAGAGTTTAACGTGAAACAAAGAGTATCTGAAATAACTATATTCTTTTATAAAAATGATAAAGCTATCCACATTTTCTAAAGTTGAAATTTACTTAAATTACATTTGAAGTCTTAATATACAATAATAAATCAGAGTTTATTTCTGAGTAACAAAAACACTGCTAAACTTCAAAGTCCTATAACTCCAATCTACTCAGTAGACTATGAGTCAATCTGTGTTCCTTCATCCCACCACCTACATGTGAAATCTCTCACAATCTTTCCACAGGATCAAATGTCAACTAGGTATTGAAACCAAATGGTTAGCATATCCAAAAACACTCCAGACCTAGAACACCCTAGGATAAAACTGGACTATTCAAAACCAAACTTGATCTGTACTTATACCACTAAAGCTAGCCTGAACCAAATTAAGTCACTCAGGATAAAAGACACAGGTTTGTAACACAGTTTTCTTGATTTTCATACTACAAATGACTTGGGGGGAGGGAATTACTATGTACTGAAATATGTGAGATCAAATTCCTTGTTCCATTCCCACAAATTGAGGATTCTAATCTCCTATCCATCAAAATTAGACACCAAAGTGTCTGTTTACCAAAGTAAACAGCCATGTTCAAAACTTAAAAATATCTAAATGTATATTTGTTCTAAATTGGAAATATTTCTGAAATAATGTTCCACATAACAGTAGCCAACAAAATCCAAGTGAATTTGTTAAGTGCTGCTTTAGTGAACCTTAAGGTTAAATCAATCAATTACTCTCTGGCTATATTTTTGTTTGTATATGTGTGCGTTTTTTAAAACTTTTTAGGCTATGAGGTTCTTTCAGGTTAGAAAAAATTCTTTTAATTTAAAACTAGTAATTACATCTTCCATTTAGAGCAAAATATCAGTTGATAGGGAACCTAAAGCTAAGTCCACTTCTGGTTGCATCATTTGTAAAATGAGAATACTACACTATCTGTTTTACTTAGGCCATCTCTTAATATAACAAAGTGAAACTAATGAAATTACTATGCCATATAAAATACTCAAAAACGAATGAAACTAGAGAAAGAGATTATGTTATCTGATGTATAATTCTCTGAACTGTTACTTTTAAAAACAGTGTTCAACAATGCATGGGATACCAACTCAATATTAACTTCAAGAGTTGCTGGTTGGGGTGCCTGAGTGGCTCAGTTGTCTCTCCCTCTCCCTCTGCCTCTTCACTGCTCTCTCTCTCAAAATAAATAAATAAAAACTTAACAACAACAACAAAAAAGAGTTACTGGTTTTCCCACCAGAACTTGTATAAATACTTAAGTGTTGACATATAAATAACTACTTCTTTCAAAAAGCCTCAACATTGACTTCACTTTTAGCAAACATGAATTCCTTTACCCTTTTCCATTTCATGACTGAATTAGTAGCACATTTTCTCCTAGCCCCCAGAACTAAGTGCCCCTAAGATCCTCCTCCCACACAAACTTCTCCCCACAAGGTACCTTTAGCTTCTTCTCTGTGATGGAAGCCATTCCCTGATCTGATCACAGCTGTCATTGCCCTTCTTCTAAAGTCAGGGATCACCCCATCCTCTCATAGGAGTGTTCCTCTCTCTTTCCTCTTCATTACTGCAAGGCATACCATCACCTTGGACTTGGAGCTTCTCAAGTTCCCACTCTGACAGTTTATAGTTAGGGGATCCAACAGAAGTTGCTTCTGCTAATAATATGCTACTCTAGATGAAACTGTGTTTCTGCATCCCAAATTTAGAAAGCTGCATTTGTACTGTTTTTTTCTGTGTTAGATTCAGTGATGTGGATTCAGAAAACATGGTTATGCTTCAAAGAAATTAAAAACAAAGTAAGATGAATGTTCAAATATAATATGTAGAAATTGATAGGTAATCAGTAATAAGGAGGTTCCAAAATATTACTGGTATCTTTCAACTATTAAGCTTTTGTGGGCTAACACTGAGACCTGAGCATTTTAACACAATGTTTCTAGAAGAAAAATAGATGTTTTTGTTAGGTCCCACAATTTTTTCCTTTCACTGTTCTAACAGATTCTCAGCCTCTGAAACAGATGTTTATATCTCCTCTAATCTTCCATCGCATCTAATTCACATTCTTTAAATTCAATTCTAATATTTAAAAAGTGAACACAAATTGGCCTTTTCTTAATGCTCATTGTAACGTTCCTTATACATTTAAGGAATTTTATATGTAACAGTTTCATTTTAATAAACAACCTAAAATACAACGTACCAGTTGGACAAAACAAATTAGACGAACATTCAACAACATGGCCAGATCTCAGAAAAACAGAAGAGTGAGGTGGGCGAAGGGGACTACAAGAATTGGACTAAGACCTACCGTATAATTAAAATACACAAAATAATAAAATATTTCCTAAGACATAAAAGGATAGATATGAAACATGTTAAAAAGTCACTTATATGAGGACTGGTAAAAGGTGAAAGAGTTGTATGATCTAAAGAGACACCTGAGTATGTATGGGAACTAGTTACAAAGGAAAACAGAAAAATAGTCCTTTAATGAACCAATGAGGATGGGTATGACACAAACTGAGGAATATCATCAACTCAATACTTCAAAGATAGCTATCCTCTTTCATAATAAACCAGTTGCTCAAAAATTTAAACAATTTTTTAAACTGTGCTAAAGTATATGTAACATGAAATTTATCATTTCAACCATTCGTTAGTGCACAATTAACAGCAGTTTTTCTAAAGTTGTCATTGTCCTTTTAACCTTTGTGTAGGAAGATGATACCACATAAATATGAATAATCATGTTTTGATTATTTTCTACTCTAAAATAAAGTTACAAGAGCATCTGGGCATTTATAAAAATAAACATTTATGGAGCACTTACAGGGGAGCCCTATGGGTACCAGATACTATGATCCATCACTGTCATACACTGTATTATGTGTCATACAATGTATTACACATCATACATTGTATTAATGTCGAAGATTCAAATTTCATTTTCCAAAAGAAGAGGGACAAAGATGTAACAGATCAAGTTCACTAAGATTAAATCTTGGGAAATTTCTGTTTTCGCTTTAAGCATGATGGTCCAGGAAAAAGGGGATCTGGATTTCTCCTGCAGTACTGTCTTTGAGTAGTGCCCTAAAGGATCAGATAGTGCTACACACAGGTTCCAGGACTCCCTGAAGCCTCTAGAAGTAGAAGAAAAACACAGGGGAAAAGCTACACAAGAAACTTGTACGTGAAAACTATTGATGCATTGCTCCCCGTCCCTCCTCTTCAGCCAGTGGGTCCCTTTATTTTAACCCTCTGTTTTCAGTTCTCAGGATAAAAATGGACCTAATTAAATCTGTGGGAAAGATGTGTTTGAGGGTGCATGTTCCCCTCAGCACACATTACATTGAAAAAGGAGAATGAGAGTTATTGATCTGAATAATTCACTTTATAAGCATTTTCCAGTTGTCAGATTAATCTGCAGTGATCACTACTACCTATACCAAAGAGTTCCTGAGAAAATTTAAACGATGTAATCTCTTAAGGCCAAGCAACTGATTTTAAGTTCTTGGCATACCAAGAGGAGCACACCAATATATACTCAGTTGAACATTTCATCCTTCAGCAGTCCAAAGAGTATAATAATCTAAATGATGACTGAAAATCCATTGTAAAGATGATCATTTAGGATTTTTTTTTTAATACTAGATGCTACTCAATCTTTTCTTATCTACCCAGTAGAAAGCACTCCATTTTTTAAACCAAATACAGGAGTTATATAATTTCCATAGGTGAAAACATAGCTAAATAATCTCCTTTAACTTAGCCCCTAATAGAGCTTCTATGAATCCTCTACTGCCCTGAGTCATTTAGGTAAAAGGTAAATGGGCCCCAATGGAAAGAGAACTTTCTTCCTAAAATGGACAAACCCACTCCTAACAACGCTAGGAATGAGTTCCTTAATAATGCTAGGAAGATGCCATGAAAAGCAGTATTTGAGTGTCAAAAGGTGATGACTTTTATCACGTCCTTTTAATCTTAACTTCAAATAAGATGAAATGCATCTTGTTTGAAAATTCTGAGGTAGTAAAGAAGGAGCTAACAAATTTGTGATAATCTTGGAATAATCAAGAAAAGATATGAAATAAATATAGGGAAAAGGATTAAAAAAATCAAAAGCAATTAAGCCTGTATTCGACCATATTTGTTTTATTACTATATTAATAATTTCTTACCTTGTGGAATTCTCTTCTGAGAGAAACAGATACAATTCTGTTCCTAAAAAAATTTCAGGTAGAAAAGTTGAAATGTTAGTTTCAAAAAAGGAAGTCCCTTAAAAATGAAAAGATAACAAAATGCTAATACAGTACATTCAGAATATTATGACACTTGATATTACCAAAGCTTAAGAGATAATAAGTCTCTAATAATAAAAGTACCTTAATATTTTATTAAAATATCTATAAAATTTATAATGTTTATTATTTTTTATTATTACAAAAACACTATTCCACTGATTACCAAATTATTTCTTCTAGGTACACAATGATATCTTGGCACATTTTCATATTCTAAAATACCAGTACTCAACTGGGTTTTACTCTCACCAAGATTTGATACCTGAAGGGTAGTTTTTAAGTATAATCCATAGGTCACAAAATTCACCTCTTTAAAGTGTAAAATTCAGTGGTTTTTATACTATATTCAGAAAGTTGTGTAACCATCACCACCATATTATAGCAGAACATTTTCATTACCCCAATAAGAAACTCTGTCCTGAAGAATACATTATTTATTTATTTATTTAAATTTACATCCAAGTTAGTTACATGTAGTACAGCAATGATTTCAGGAGTAGATTCCTTAAGCCCCGTACCCATTTAGCCCATCCCCCCTCCCACAACCCCTCCAGTAACCCTCAGTTTGTTCTCCATATCTAAGAGTCTCTTATGTTTTGTCCCCCTCCCTGGTTTTATATTCTTTTTGCTTCCCTTCCTTTATGTTCATCTGTTTTGTATCTTCAAGTCCTCATGTGAGTGAAGTCATATGATATTTGTCTTTCTCTGACTCACTAATTTCACTTAGCATGATACCCTCTAGTTCCATCCACATAGTTGCAAATGGCAAGAGTTCATTCTTTTTGATTGCTGAGTAATACTCCACTGTGTGTGTGTGTGTGTGTGTGTGTGTGTGTGTGTGTGTGTATACACACCACATTGAAGAGTACTTTTTTAATATATGAAATTTATTGTCAAATTGGTTTCCATACAACACCCAGTGCTCATCCCAAAAGATGCCCTCTTCAATGCCCATCACCTACTCTTCCACAAATTTAATTTTAAAATATAAAAGAAGCACACTCTTCATAACACTATGAGCAAAATGTTTGTTTTTTTTTTTTTTTTAAATGTATAGAACAAAGACTGGTAAGGAAAACAAATATCCAAGAATTTTAGGAGTAGCTATATTTGGATAGTGGTATTATAGTGACTCTTTGTCACATGTCTCCTCTAACACTATGATTTTATAATATTACTTCTATGGTTCTTAAAAAGGTACAGCACAGACATACATTTTCTAGAGTCATACACTACAATTTGTACTACAATCCAAAGTAAAAACAGAAATACAAGTTAACACTTAAGAAAATGTCCACTATACTTTTTATTAAATGTTTTTCAAAGGAGATAAAATAAGTATAAATTTAAAAAGAAAATTTCGCCACACTTACTAATCTGGTTGAAAAGCCACAGCTGCATCTTACTTTATGACAAACTGACTGTTTCATCACTTTTGCATCTGGGCATCTACTTCTTAATGGTCATTTCTGAAATAAAGATGTAGTCATTAAGAACACATTATAACAAAAACACAAAATCTTTAAGGACAATTTTCTAAATTTTAGAGTCTACAAGAGAGGGAACTATCAAAACAATTCTTGAGCAACCTTCTAATAAAAAACATTAACAGGGCTGACGATGAGGTGAGAAGGATGGAATATAGGCTATCGTTCCACAGGACCAGAATTACACATTTCTGTTACACAGACTAGGTATAAAGATCTATAATTCTTCAGTCCTCAATGCCTTCCACTCACCAGCAGGGTCTTGCAACTCCCTAAGAATGCCATTTACAGACTAGAAAAGGGAAAAAGGAAGATGAAGAGGAACTCTAAAACCTCACATTTGAAAACAATAAATGAATTATACAGGTTTGTCTATTTCCCCTTGCATCTTTTTTTTTGAATGTTTATTTATTTATTTTGAGAGAGAGAGAGAGAGAGAGAGAGAAAGCAGGAGCAGGAAAGGGGAAGCGAGAATAAGAGAAAGAATCCTAAGCAGTCTCCATCCCACACTGTCAGTGCAGAGCCTGATACAGGGCTCGATTTCGTGAAACATTAGATCATGACCTGAGCCGAAATCAGAAGTGGGACACTCAATGGACTGAGCCACCCAGGCATCCCAATTTCCCCCTCAGATCCATAGAAAGTAAGATCCAGAGAGAATTTTTACTGGTTTTATTTACAGATATCTTTTAAGCACTTAAGGCAATGGTTGCCATGCAGTAAGTGCTCAGTAAATATTTACTCAAAGAATGAATAAACTGACAAGTGATTTAACTTTAATTGATGAAATATTTAATCTGGTAGTATTTCAAAACGGCAAAGTCTCAAAATGCCATTCCCTCCACATATACACCATTGATATCAATGCCAACTACATCATCATTATTGTTTCTTCCCCCAGTAAACAAAGCCCATAATTAAAAGATAAGACATGAGGGGTGCCTGGGTAGCTTACTCAGTTAAGCTTCTGACTTTGGCTCAGGTCATGATCTCACAGTGTGTGAGTTCAAGCCCCGCACTGGGCTCTGCAATGAGAGCACGGAGCCTGCTTCAGATCCCTCTGTCTCTCCCTCTCTCTGCCCCTCCCCCGCTCTCTCAAAAATAAACAATCAATCAATCAATCGATGCTACCAGCCTTTGAGGAATTTGTAATTTTGTTTTTGGAATCTTTGGGGAAAACTCTTAAAAGGGAACTGCTAGACAAATGATTGCTAAATGTTGCAGGTGGGGTATTCTTTTTTTTAAAACTTGTATGCTCTTGGGGCACCTTGATAGCTCAGTTGGTTAAGCATCCAACTTCGGCTCAGGTCATGATCTCACGGTTTGTGGGTTTGAGCCCCGCATCGGGCTCTGCGCTGACAGCTCAGAGCCTGGAGCCTGCTTTGGATTCTGTGTCTCCCTCTTTCTCTGCCCCACCCCTGCTCCTGCACATGCAAGCGCTCTCTCTCTCTCTCTCAAAAATAAATAAACATTAAAAAATTTTAATTAAAAAAAATGATCAACAGCTGCTAAAACCATTAGGTAAAAGATTGATGGGAAACCTCATAATGGCTAAATCCGGTCGACAAAACTTGAACCCAGTGATTAATCTTAACATCATTAAAAATGGGTCAATCAAACATTATGTGCAGAAATACTCATCACTATCCATTACGTATTCATCCCAGGAGCTCCAGTTTCAAAAGACATCCATAATGTTACTACTTTCAACACTTCCAATCTGACCACCATGGTCCATGCCACCTTAGTTCTCATCTGCATTACTCTAATAGTTCCCTATTCGATCTCCCAGTCTCCCCCTCTGCTCATCTCAACAAGTCAATCAGATTAGTCATTTTCAAAAGAAAGTCAGATCATATCATTCTGCTCAAAGCCTCTAATTGAGTCCATCTTACTAGCCTAAAAGCCAAAACCCTACAACAGCCATAAGGACCATGATTTGAAATATCCCTTCCACATCTCTCTAACCTTGTCTCCTACTACTCTCCCCCTTGTTCACTCCATTCTCGCCACATTGGCCTCTTTCCTTTCCTTAAACGCTTCAAGCACATTCTCACTTCAAGGCCTCAGGACTTGCATTTCCCTCTGCCCAGAAAAGCAGATACGGGTCTTATACCTCCTCTACTTCCTCTAGGACTTGGTTTTTACAAGTTATCAAGTTATCTCATCAAAGAGACAGGTCCTAGTACCCTAGGCAAGCCAAAATATCTGTCTCTGATTTTCTTATCTGGCAGAGAATATGCAAGGAGAAATATTCTGGAGATAATAATCATCTGAAATATGAACATCACCAATTACCATATCTTTTGTGTCTAAACATCTGTAAGACTATATTGCCCCTTTTATTTTTTAAATTTTTTAAAATATTTATTTTTGAAAGAGAGAGACAGAACATAAGCAGGGGGGAGAGAGAGAGACAGAGAGAGAGAGAGAGAGAGAGAGAGAGAGACAGAGAGAGAGAGAGAATCCAAAAGCAGGCTCCAGGCTCTGAGCTGTCAGCACAGAGCCTGATGTGGGGCTCGAACCCATGAACCATGGGATCATGACCTGAGTGAAAGTTGGACACAACTGACTGAGCCACCCAGGTGCTCCTATACTGTCCCTTTTAAAAGATTCTTATGGTCCCAATTTCAAAGAATTAATAAAGATATAACCACCATAGTGCGTTTTTTTTTCTTTTTTTGGTTTTGTTTTTAATAAAATCATCTGTGCCATAACTCTAGGAAGGAGTAGTAAATGATGTGAATTAAATGACTCTCATTAAAAAACAACTAGCAAAATAAATGGCCCTTTCCCCCCACTCCTTTAGGGACTTCTGTTTGGGATTACATTATAAAGTTCCAAGTAATTTCAAAAGTTTAAACTACTTTCGAATTTGTTATCTTTAGGCACCATGACCACCAGAAAGAATCAAAAGAACTAACTCTAACATGACCAGACTAGCTATGACATGGTAGGGATGTTTGAACTTAATTATTTTTCTTTAAATAAACAAACTCCCCCTGGGCTAAAGCCTACTCTGCCTTTTAAACATCCTGTGGCTGGCAAGCTTCAGAATCTTAAGAGATATAGCCAGGGGACAGAGAAAACAGCAAGTATGACTCAGTGATCACATTTAATAGTCTCTGAAGACCAAAACAAAGATACCAGTTCTGGCAAGAGTTCTCTAGAATTGCCCAAAAACTGACTTATCCACATACCTTTCATCTGAACAATCCTTTTTCACTTAGTTTAATGTTCACAAAGCATTTGTTATGTGCCTATCAAACCTTAGGTACAAAAATAAACCAAGAGTACAAGAAAAAAATCTGCAAGGGTTCTAAGAGTTGGATGATGAAATTTAATGTTAAAATCTGCTTTGTTTAGGGAGGGAGGTAAAGAGAAGTCTGAGTATTTTTGTGCCGAAATACCCCCACTCATTTAGAAATCAGACTTTAGCAAGTTCAACCACTTGAAAGAAGGCTAGTGATATTAAAGTAACCTTTCTTGAGCAACTTCTGTGCCAGATATTTACATTAGCTCACTTAATTCTCAGAACTTCTCTATGGGAAAGGTATTAACAAAGTACTCAGAGTAAACAACTTGTCCAAACCAGAAACAGGTCCAGGATGCAAGATCTTTCTTTCCACTATTATAATCTGCAGTAAAATAGAATAAAAGTATTAGTCACAAATACCACATCTGTCCTATAAGAATGACATGTAAATAAATCCAGGCTGCTCATTTAAGAAATGTGTTCCATTCTCCCAAAGTTGCTTTACGTAAGAGGACAAAAGGGGAAAGTTCACTGTTACATATTAATAAGAAACCTCTGGCATTAAGAGACGAATCAGAAAAATATGCTACATTTAGATCTGAGGGAACTGAGTAAAAGTAAATTAGTCATACTACAGTCACTAATTAGTATTCATTCACAGTCACCTCTAAGTCACTGATGGCTGTTCCATACACTCTGAGAAGTCAAGGAAGAAACATTAAGATTTATTGAGTACATAAATGTTTTTCCACACAGTTTCTGTACTTTTGGGGATGTCTGAAACATTTCTCTCGTACGATATAGGTATATGGATACATACAAATATATACATTAAAGTATCCCATTAATTTCTTAAAATTTGCAACAAAATTATTAGTTATGATTTCTAATTTTCCTTTTCTAGAAAATTCTCTCATGTGGAACACCTTAGTTCCTGACTCCATGGGATGACCATTATTGGCCTCAGTTCTTTATACTGAACAGAATCTGATTTTTAATGAGTCTTCTATCAGAAAATTATTTCTCTCAGAAATGTTAACTTATTATTAGGTGTACCCACTACCTAGGACACAGTAAAAGTAACATACCTATTGTAAAATAAAAAGGCCAACTACTTATCAGGACACATCACCCAAGAAAGGTAGCCTTGCTTCACTAATGTCCTCAGTTATTTGGAGAAAGTGAAAATTCCTTGGAACAAATTATCCCCATTGATTAAAAACATGCCATTTATTTTTTTTTTTTTAATTTTTTTTTTTCAACGTTTTTTAATTTTTTATTTTTGGGACAGAGAGAGACAGAGCATGAACGGGGGAGGGGCAGAGAGAGAGGGAGATACAGAATTGGAAACAGGCTCCAGGCTCCGAGCCATCAGCCCAGAGCCCGACGCGGGGCTCGAACTTGCGGACCGCGAGATCGTGACCTGGCTGAAGTCGGACGCTTAACCGACTGCGCCACCCAGGCGCCCCAAAAACATGCCATTTAAACACTGTACTCCTTTACAGAGAAGAGACTCAACAGATTGACGATCTAAAGTTTCCAAAGGCCTAAATACATATGCTAGTCTTCTAAATACTTAACTGTGACTTGGGAATTTTCGGCATAAATTAACACTTAAAAATGATCTCTCTCACAATTTTAATTCATTGCACTGATAGTTAGGAACAATGAAGGGAAAGGAAGAAAAGGCAAGGATACACTCTCCCCCAGGGCACTGATAACAACCTTATTTTTTAAAAAAAAAGAAAAAAAAACCCTTAGGATTTTAGTGTTTCAGAACAACAAAATACTTTGTGTGCAGACCTGTCATTAAGACTATAAAGAGGGGCGCCTGGGTGGCTCAGTCGGTTGAGCGTCCGACTTCAGCTCAGGTCACGATCTCGCGGTCCGTGAGTTCGAGCCCCGCGTCGGGCTCTGGGCTGATGGCTCAGAGCCTGGAGCCTGCGTCCGATTCTGTGTCTCCCTCTCTCTCTCTGCCCCTCCCCCATTCATGCTCTGTCTCTCTGTGTCTCAAAAATAAATAAAACGTTAAAAAAAAATTTTTTTTTTTAAAAAGACTATAAAGAGAGGGGTGCCTGGGTGGCTAAGTCAGTTGAACGTCAGACTTCGGCTCAGGTCATGACCTCAGGTTTATGAGTCTGAGCCCCACATCAGGCTCGCTGCTGTCAGCATGGAGCCCACTTCAGATCCTCTGTGTCCTTCTCTCTCTGCCTCTCCACTGCTCACTCACTCTCTCTCATCAAGTAAACATTAAAAAAAAAAAAAAAAAAAGACTATAAATAAAGATAATGGGTTTTGAGGTCAATGTTGGGGGCATCACCTACAGCATTTGCTATTTTGTTTTATATTTTAAGAAAATGGAAGTGCATCATGTACAGAGTATTATTTCTAAAAACTTTATCATAAATACAATGTCTCCTTACAGTTAATGTCTGCCTCTTTCTCTGTCCTTTCCCCTGGCACTCACACACACAGCATGAATTACTGTTATTTTTTAAAACTTTCGTTTTGTATACAAACATGCTACACACATGCTGTCCATGATATAAAATGTATTTCTTAGTAAGAAACAATATGATATCTTAACATGAGATTCTATGTAGAACATCAAGGTAAATATTTTCAGAGTTAATTTTCTTCTGTGTCTTCAAAATTATACATAACAAGGAGATTTACATAACAAGGAGATTTATACAAATCTATCATTGAGTATGTGGCTTTATTGTTTTTTGGGAATTTTATTTTATTTTTTATTTATTTATATATTTATTTTACATTTATTCATTTTTGAGAGACAGAGCAAAAGTGGGGGAGGGGCAGAGAGAGAGGGAGACACAGAATCCGAAGCAGGCTCCAGGCTCTGAGCTGTCAGCACAGAGCCCGATGTGGGCCTTGAACTCACAAATTGCGAGATCACGACCTGAGCTGAAGTCGGATGCCCAACCGACTGAGGCACCCAGGTGTCCCATTTTGGGGGAATTTTAATACTATGCACAATAAAATATTCACTATGTCTTGGTATTAAAGCAGGTTTACCTTCGGTACTATTTATTCCAGAGAGTTAAGTTACTTGAATACTGAAAGACCTCAGTATTTGGTATCCTCTTCTTGAAGATGCTGTCCTCATATGTATGTGTCCAGGAACTGTCACCCAAGTCCACTAACTTCCTCAAAAGTGGAAACACTTTTTATAATACTCACTTCAGCCCTTTTCTTTTCTAGGTGATAATCCGTAATTTCAAAAATAGAAGTCAACCAAGAAGAGTTACAATTTTTTTTCTAAATTCCTACTTATCTGTTAGGAGAAAAATACCATCTCCTTTCTTCAGTAGTTCTGGTGGGCTCTAAATATTTTTCAGTAATGTATTGGAGACATTTTTTCCCACAACCAAACTCTAAGATAATTTCTCATGATGGGTATTGTACAAGGGACAAAAGAAAGAAGGAATGTCTTCAACTAGTTTCCAGCAAACTGAAAAAGAGAATTCATGTCCCATGAAAAGACTTCAATAAATCCATATCCCGAAGCACTCAATACAACTATACCTGTTTTCTTTGAACTACAGCTATTTAATACCATTTCTCCTAAAAATCCACAAAACTTTTAGTTACAGCCATCAGAAAATTCAAAGGAATTCAGTGGCCCTCCATAACTTCTGCCTCCTTCATGATACATAAAGAACTTGCTTAATATTCTATATTTAAATGGCATGTAGGGGAGAAGATGCTAGGAAGGAGGGTGAGAAAGACAAGCCTCATAAATTGGCCATATTAGAAATAACAGAACAGATTTTGAAAGTAGGGGGAAAAAAACTGTGAAATCATTTTGTATTTTACAGGTGAAGAAACTGAAGCAGCTTATGAATAAAGAAATAACTGAAGTTCATATTATAAATGGTATTTTCCCCCAAAGCTACCCATTCCAACAAATCTACAATAGGAATTTTTTTTAATGTTTTTATTTATTTTTGAAGGATAGAAAAAGAGAGAGCATGAGCAGGGGAGGAGCAGAGAGAGAGAGAGAGAGAGAGAGAGAGAGAGAGAGAGAGACACAGAATTCGAAGCAGTTTCCAGGCTCTAAGCTGCAGCACAGAGCCCGATGTGGGGCTCAAACTCACGAACTGTGAGATCATGACCTGAGCCGAAGTGGATGCTTAATTAACCAACTGAGCCACCCAGGCACCCCTACAATAGGTATTTAAGGTTAATGCATACATAGCAAAATCACAATAGACTGCCATGCTGAAGAGTTCAAAAGAATGCATGAATTCTGAGTGTAGTACATTAAGTTAAGGGAAATTAGAAATGGCCTACATGT